>NC_079883.1:15414614-16039614 GCF_029227915.1 Hydractinia symbiolongicarpus
TTTAAAGTAAAACTTCCTGATATTTTTGTGGACTATGTGTTCCATGCTAACCCTCCTGGTGATGAATGGAAACAACACCCCTTCAACCTTTGGTCAACGCAGCTAAATTTCGCTGTATTTTGTGCAACATCAGGTTGTGGGATATCAAACACTTTAATTCTCCATTACCCCTTGTGCGTGCCGTGTATCGATTTCATGTATACTTCCAGATCCAGAAGATCCTAGAGGAACTTGAGGTACTGTTGCCTGACTCCTCCCGATTTAATTCCACGAACAATCCGTTCAATATGGAAAAATTCAGGCAACTAGCACGTGATTTGGTGTATATCCAAATGAGCAAGAATGGAAAAATGAGAGTATTTTTAGTTCGTATGCAACGACGATACCAACAGCTCTCGCAATTTCTAAATACAAATGCCTTGCCACAAATTCCACGACTTCAGCAGCTACTCGGAAGAATAACGATACGATGGTACCTATGATTCCAGGTAGAGCAGCGCCTGCTTTGCCTGCCAAATATTTGAAGAACCGTCCTAGTCTCTCCAGCTGCTTTTGAACGAAACCTTTGGTACCACTACCTCCTCCTGCTGCACCTGCTGCCCCACCACCCGTGAGTGCTAGGACCAAGGTCGACACGAGCAAGCCAATGGCACTCACGATGCTTGCTATAGTTATCCCTTGCTCTTTGAAGAGAATGCTGAGCTTTTCTCGTAGGGATAGATCGTCCCCAGCAATTTTCATCAGCTCGAATTTAATGGACCTCAGTTGTTTAAAAACCTCGGAGGAAAGACCGTGCCTACCCAGTTCATCCTTCTTATCTTCCTTCAATTTCTTCAATTCCTTCTCAAGATCACTAATATCCTGAAGCCTTCGTACCCCGGGCTAAGTTCTTTCAACTTACCCTCTTTCGTATTTATCTCGCTATTATATTGTACAAGTTTATCCTTCACCCCCTTAGTAGTTTTCTGCAGGTTTTCGATGTCGAGATTTAACTTTCTCATATCAGGGGTCTCGATCTCATCGTCGATGCCCGCGAACGAAGTATCTGCATAACCCTCTATGTAACGAGCAAAATTTTGAATGCTATCAATTGTTTTCATTTCAATAATCTCACCCTCCTCTTTGCCCGAAGTCTCCTCACCCTTCTTAACAAGAACATCAACCTCCAGCGCAAGGCTCTGAGCCTGTGCCCAAGCACTATATTGGGGGTAGAGACATATTTGGTGAAGCCCATATCTCGAATATCTTGAGCTGTAAGGCCCTTTTGTCTTAGTGTACTTAATGCTAGGAACACAGTGCCATTCTCCTTCGTAACCCTTATATCTTTGAAAAAAAGCTGTTCCCCTTTACGTCTTAAGCTACCCCTGGTGATATTGATATCTATCCGGGTTTTATCCAGAGGTCCCAGATCTTGATTATTTAGATGTGTGTAAAAAGCACTTACCTCTTCCTCTACTATAGATTTAGTTATTCTATCAAGTGTATATCCCGCTGTCTGCACGTCTTCGAGCCTACGGAACTCCTGCGGCACAAGGAGTTCACTAGGGACATTCTTGGGCCCGAAATCCTCTTGGATATCTTCCTCCGACGTAAAGTCATCTCCTTCATGTATTGGATTATTCGACATTTATTTCAACCCTAAAGCGCTATAAATAAATGAGTATTTTCGGTAAATTAGACCCGCACAAGGAAGTGAAGACTACGCTCGGCATGAAAGGCAAGAGGCAAAGGGTGAAGATCTCGCATATACCCAGTACAATTAATCAGAATGAAGATCTCCACGTCGACATCTCGAACCTTGGTTAAAACGACGTGATTTTCCCCGACTCAATCAAGTTGCTGTTCGACTTGGAATTGACTGGCACCAATACGAAACGCACCATATGTTCAAATATAGGTAAAGCATTGGTGCAAAATCTCCGCATCACCCCGAATGCGAATGAAATTCAGAATATTGCTGACTACAACATACTCGCAGTGTACCGTGATCTCTGGCTACCAAAATATGAGCGCAATAACAATCTGATCCTTGAAGGTATAAGCAACGACGATGGCACAATTAGGGCCCTCCAACTAAAGGCCAGCGACCATGTAGGAAATGATGAAGAGAAGGCCATAGCCGCGGCGTACGGTAACACGTTTGCCATTCCTATCGGTAAATGTTTCTCGTTGACACGAGACTTGCCCTTCTACCAAGCAGGCATACACGACAGGCTCCAGTTCGTATTATACTTCGCACCGTACCACCAAGTAATCAAGGACTCCGGGACCCCAGCGGTAGGCTCAACAACGGCAAAAGCAGCTGATGCCAGCTATCGAATAACGAATATCTGCCTTGAATTTGATAGGGTGACAAACTCTGACCTCACAAGTGCGATGATTTACCGCTACAGCCGTCTTGCCCTACCTTACAAGCGTGTGCTCCGTAGCAAAGTTGTTATAATGAAGAAAGCTGACACGAGTTACAACTTGCAAATCGACACACCGGCGAAGTCTCTGAAAGGCGTTTTACTGTTGTTCATAGACCCTGGAAAAGTGAAGGCCTGTTCGGGGAACAATGAAAAATTCTACAACCTCAAGATCGAGAAAATCTCGATCACTATCGAGGGTGAGCCTAATCAACTGTATAGCTCAACCATGGTGCCTAAGGATCATATGGAACAAGTCGCTGAACTCATGGGATCGCATGACTCTATCGTGACCATCGGGCAGTTTTTCACTAAAAGGTATGGGTTATTTGTCGACTTCAGAGCGTCTGCCGACGATACCTTCCACGGGAGCGGCCGGCCCCTACAGAGGCTTAGCGACGAGATCACCTTGCATATCACCAAGAAGGCTGACGGAACTGGGAATATACGTTGCTATGTCTATCTCTTGATGGACGGTCAGATCAATATTTTAGATGACAGGTTCCACTGTGTCGAATATTAGTGCAGCAAAATTTGTTGATCTTGTGTATGTGTTTCGGCAATCTGCTGGGTAACCGCTGATTTACGGATAAAATATATGACACCTCCGTTACATGCGATCGCGAGTAGTCTTCCACCAATATATACTTCACTTCCCATGGACTTGGAGGTACCTGTGGCAGGTTCCTGACTCTCTTGGGAGGTACCTTTGCCCATGTTCTTCTTCAACTCGGCCTTGTTCTTGCGATTCCATTCTGCAAGTTTCTTGCCAGCTGCAACACGACCTTCATTCTTCTTGGTAATTACTTGGTTAGTAGACTCTTCACTCATTTGTTATAACCTTGTTTCCATTGTTTTTCTCCTTTATCTCCTTATCTTCAGGGGAATTTGAGAGATGGGTATGATTAATGGTATGATCCGCAACAAGCAAGGGCGCGAGAAATTTCCCGAATGCTGTATAGACGAGGATTCCAAGATCAGCCATGGATTCGCGGATAATAGGATCGTTTTCTAAATCATGACGGAGAGCCTCGGGACTATCGAGCGGTACAATATTGCTTATTACCTTAGTGTACATACCAAGGGCGTGAGTTGACAATGTCTTTGCAGTCTTCTGCCCCTTCTCATGGAGGTCATGTTCAATGAAATCAGCGTATATTTTCTCGATTACATCTTCCGTGGCCTTATCGATGAAACTATCGCTACATTTTTTAGGCAGTAAATGTGGCTTGGTCTTTCGTATATCCCTCAGTGCCTGGCGTTTATCTATGGGTTGATCAAGCGCTTCTGCTGGTGTATCGAAAATATCAACGAGATTTGACATGTTTTTTATTACCCGTCTATATTTCAAATAACCGAGGATGATTAAAATATATGGGAGCAATATAGCGATAAATAGCAATACATCCTCCTTTTTTTATTTCTTCAACCGGTAATGACCTCTGGCTAATGAATGAGGTCATAATTTTGCCCCCCAATTCGTCTTTCATGAGACCCACAACTTTCTTGTTCTTCCCTATTGGCAGGGGCCTATTGTCGTCCTTTGAATATCCTGAGGTATCAAACCTCGTCTCGACATCGTCAGCAATATCGCGGTAGAAGTCCTCTGTTCGTATGTGGTAAATGAAGCTATCCGTGTCTGTGTAACATATCCGCTGCTTACTTCCATACTTGGGTTGTATGTAATCATAATGAAATTCATACATTAACATCTTGGATTTGTCTGCCTGACCCACGTAGATCGGCTTATTCATCTTAATACCCGTTCTGCCCATTTCAATACCCATGAGTTTCTTACTGAAGCATGTGCCGCTCTAAAGTTTTTATGCACATGATTAATTTGGCATATGCAACTTCGTTTGTGACTAGCTTGATGTTGCGGTGGTTCCGGATATTCTCCATCGTCTTCCCGAATACGCTGTTGTTCATCAATTTAAAGAAGTTTTTTCAAACTCATTTTTGGCGGTAGTTCTCAGCTTCGTATTATGATCTATATATGGTTTGAGCCAGGCACTATGTTAAAATTGAATTGCGCGGTGCACCTTAATTAATACCAAGCCATGCTTTAAAGCTTGGTGCATGGCTGCAATATGTACCACGTACCTTCGCTTATGCTCGAGATTCGAGATGAGCTTCTCTACTCTATGTACAAACTTGCGCTCCGGCAGGAATGGTAGATCGTTGTGTTTGTCGTGGAGCTCCCTAGGGTAGTCAACATCAACTTCCAATAGATACCCATGCTTGTTATCAGATACCAGCCTCCCGATCTTCTTTTCATCGAATCCATTTGAAGCCATGAGTGGGTAGAGGCTGTTGCATTGCCCACCCGTACAGGTTGTTGGCGTCAAGGTACTGCAGGTAACTAGACTCCTAGACAGGATCGTATTTATCACCCATATATTTGTTGTTAGCCTTCGCGTACCTGTGAACACTCTGCGTAATACCACCTCGTATTCCGCGTTCGACCATGAGTAGCATATCGGGATCTTTCAACAGCTCAAGCCTAACCCCTGTATACTTCAAGGTAGCTTTCCACGTCAAGCCTGGGGCACTGTAAAAGTGCGCCGGATCGAGCCCATCATAGTTCGTATTACTTGTATCACGGAAATTTTGAAAGATGTCGGCAAGTAGTAGAACATCCGTCACTAAATACGCATCGTGGTAGTCACCCATGGTAGTCTCTGGGTCCTTTGGGGTGATAGCTTTCTATACCTTCTGGGCATAAGCATAGTCATGATCACTTATCCCTTTCATATTTAAATTGTTATAGAATGATTCTTTAGGTGGTAGCGTTGTTTCTTTGAATCGTTTCCAACTATCCATGTACTCATACGGATATATTCCATTCCTAATCATAAGCCGGAATAACTTATCATCGCTAAAGTAGTAGCTCATGGCTGGTGTATTGGCCTTAACTCGCTCTTTGTCTAAATGCTTCGTTGTATTCAACTCACAACTGCTGCACCAAAAGCTTGCCACATACTCATCGTTGATGTTTAGAAATTCCAAGCATGTATCAGCGCACTTTTGACATTTCACCATCAGTGTTGGTACCAACGATGTTGCTTGCCAGTTTTTCAAATGAGGATGCCATAAACCGACAGCTGTCTATGAACCTGATTTCAACCTTTCTATACGTTTCACCGTCGCCATACCCCATGACTGCAATGGGTACTTTGATCTTCACATTGAAGCTGATGTACTTCTCGGTATTCTCTGATATACAACCTATATCCTGAGTATCATATTTTTCACCAAGCTCACGTATGAATAAGTGAGCGTCGTACCCTGATAGGTTGTGGAATATCACAGATACATGGTTGGGTATCCTATACTTAAGATTGCAGTTATTGTGAGCTGGGCCCCTGTATAACCCTGTGTAATGACAATGATCGCGAACTTTGCGATTTTCATCGCTGAATGGCTTCATGCATATATGGCAGGTATCCGCAGCATCATATTCATTCTTCTCCTCCTCCGTTAATGGTAGCATAGGCTTCTGGGGAAATAGAGAGTATAGCCGCTTCACTTCGTCCTCCAAATGTTGAACAAAGAGATTTACACACCCCTCACCCCTGCACTTGTATAGCGGATCAGGGACCTCTCCACATGCAAAGGTACTATACGTACACCACCCACACGGTACGTGCTTATTAAGCTTTTTTGACTTCGTATCCCGAGCATTCTCTTTCATCGGAATGAGTAAGCTTTCAAAATCTGCATAGATGGCGAAGGGTACCATAAATTGCTGCTGACCATCTTGGTAGTAAAGCCACTTTTCCTTTTTGCTTGGTATCGTGATCTTGACCGCTTCATTGTCCTTGCAGTAGGTATAGTGATTGTCTCTGGATTCTACTGTCTGAAATCCCTGTGAGCAACTCATACAAAGTGCATCTTCCTATTATTCCTAGATATCTCGCTACCTAATAATCGAGAAATATTTTTGATGGTTACGTAATGGTTCCTCTTCTCATCAGTAATGAGTAGCAGATTAGCCTGCTTCTCTCTTTCATTAAATGTTGATCGTCGCAAGATATTAAATCTCCTTCCCGTCGCATACAAGACGTTCACGGCAATGTCAGCATTGTTCCGCTCAAATTTGTTGATGTCCTTGATGGGTGTTGGAAATTCAATGCCTTGCCAGTTATATCGATCCACATATGGCCGGAGCTTACTTATTCTCTGGAGATCTTTTGATATATTCTCATGATGCAGGGCGGCTATAATAACCCATTTAAAGCATTCTTGATCGTTATTATTCGGATTAATTATAGCTTTCTTCATACCGATCCATTTAGGTGTTTCGATATACGAAGATCCCCGCGTTAGCTTTAGCTTATGAAAATCAACATCAAGATGTTGAATACGACCGATAATAAAGCCACTTTTCGGTAGTGCGGGATTCTTCACATGTGTTTTCATTTGCGCGAACATCGTATCCAGCGATTCATCCACGATGGTGCCTTGAAATACTGCTGTCATATTGCTATGAAAGACCTTGTCTACTTCTATAAACTCGTTAGTACCATCGATTAGTTTTTTCCACAAAATCCATAGTGAGCACTCTACTTTTGCAGAGCCCATTTCCTTCACCTGGTTATCGATCAAATTTTTCACATGTGATCGTATCATACCAAGATATCCATCAATATCTGTTCCATCTATGCCAGCTATACGATAACTCTTGAATGTCTTGTGTAATGCATGCTTGTGTTTCTGGGGCGTAAAACCTTGCTTCGGTTGCTCTAAAGCATGATCCTCCTTCGCTTCTTCCTCGACCTCGCCAACCAGTGTTTTCTTGACACCATCATATAGTGAAAGTATTCGTGCTTTTATCGATTTAAATGTTTCCTGCACAGGTCTTTTAATACTCTCCGGCACATAACCAGCAATCCAATCAGACCACTTCCTTATTTTACTCTTGATTACGGGACGATTCCTCTTTAGCTCTTGGCGTTCAAACTCGTTCATTTCCTCGAACGTAGGAATATAAGGCTCTATCTTACTTCTAATAGATCGGGATCTGGCCATCTCTTGTTTTTCAAAAATGTCCATGGCTTGTGGTGAGAATGGGGTAGGCTGTGTATCTAATAAAGCAACTAGGTCTGCTTTGCGTAATTTTGAATAACCCGTAAGCCCACGGGTTTTCGCTATTGCGTGTAACTTTTTTACGGTATTTAAATTCAAATCCATCTCCTTTATTTATATAGATTTCTGATTCCAACCAACAAATTTTTCTGGCGCATGGTCATGATAATTTTTACTCATATTCTGTATAATATGAGTATGTGCTATTGCGCATGCGTTTATAATGTCATATATCTTACATTTCATATTATTATGTGTTAGTATTTAATGTATATATCATTTCATATTATTATGTGTTGGTTATTGGCAGATGACTTAGGGAATTTCCCTTTGGTCGTCATCGTCTGTGCCAGACATTTCTCTATCTCTAGCTGCGCAATAGCGAGAAGCACGCAATGCGGTATAAAAAGGACGGGTGAACCCGTGGATTTTCCACGGGCTAACGACTATTTTTCAATAATCATTGAATTTTTTTGTAACCGATGCCGTGTAATCTAAATTTCGGACCAAACGAAAGCAATTAGGGTTTTTTTTGGATCAAACAAAGCAATCAATGACTTTTCGGACCAAATGAAAGCAATCAAGAGCTTTTCGGACCAAACGAAAGCATGCAAGACTAATAAGTAACCAGTTATGGTGACTCACCATGTGTGCTGCAATGAGATGCAATAATTTTTTAAATGTGCAAGAATGATACGTAAAGTTATTACATTAAATCAAGTCTTTATGTCAAAAATATAATTACAGTTGTGTAGCTATAGATATTGGAACATACAGTTAGGGACAACTGCAAATTAGACTATTCCGCCTAAATAGGCCATGATAGACAAATTAGGCAAAATTTATCTCCTAACTAGGCTATCGACACTAAATTTGCTTATTACACTCTTCTGGTTCGTGGTCGCACCGATCTTTAAGGTTAAAAATGATCTAACAAACCTCCCTCGGATGGAGAAGTATTATTTTCGTAAATTTGATGGTGCGTTTTGAAGATATTGCTTTTAGTTTGTTATGCTGCTGATCCCGATGTGCACAACGTTTTTTTCCGGCGTGTTTTAAAAAACCGCCTAAATACACTATTTTGATTTAAAAGAAAGATGGTGGATGGTTAGGTTATGATGTCCTAATTACGCTATCATAGTCAAAATAAGCTATTTGGACAATCTCTCCTAGGACCTTGTTCTAGTCGATTGGAAACGAGTTTGGTTGGTGGGCACGTTTACATGTATAACTTTTATATCCGCCATGCAAATTCTATAAATTTGACCTTAGCAAAGATGACTAAAGGGGATTTTCACGAAGCGAATTGCGAATTGTATCTGAGCATGCGCAGTTTTGTTTGTTTTCATTTTGCATCGAACTGCGCATGCAAGTGGGCGATTTTTAGCATGTACGAAATGAAGAGCTGTGTTTTTTGTGTGAGAGTTTTCTGAGGTGTATTCAAAGGGGTTGTTCATATGGAGGTGAGCTAAACCCGGTTGGTAAAGTTGCAAAGATTTTTTTAAAAATATATACAAATTCTCGCGTATTAACTTGTTTTTCCTTGAACAAGTTCAAAATGTATAAATCTTATAAAGTCGTCGTCGCTGTCTTTGCAGAATGTTTTTTTAGAAGGCAAAATATGGGCAAAGAAAATGCTCGCCATGTCAAGTTTTTTATCTGCGCAGTGTTTCGATTACTGTTGGTAAATGATCAGGAAAGAAAGGATACTTTCTCGGTAAACTGCTAATAAATTTACCACATACGAGATATATAACTATATTTTCCACAATAAAAATGACAAAAACACCACCACGAATTTTTTTTGTAAGGTTTCGCTCACGTCTGTTGGTATGATTATTTTGAAAAAAAAACATGTGCCAATTATTCTGTCGTTTTTTCTTCTTCTACATGCAATATCAACCTGAACAAATTTCTCAACTCGTTATCCATTGCTGATAACATTTTTGAAAGTTTTAAAACAAAACTGAAAAAAAAACGTCTTAAAAACACTGCCAGCAGCGTTACTTCTTTTCTATCTTTAACGAATCAACTGAAGAACACAGGTATAAAATGAGTTAATTAAAAATTTTACAAAATTATAACCAATCATGACTATTAAAATGCCAGTCCGGGTAACAAAGCTTTTATATTACATGTTTGAAAGCGCAAAACAAGCTTTAAAAAATTCTCAACACACCAAGAGAGCAACCGAAAGAATCCATTAAAAACAATTTAAAATTTATTGAAGCATAAACGTGCGAAAGGTTATCCATTTAGAAAATACTTGTTTTGCAAGTGCACAAAAACACAGACATCACTTCGCTGTTCTGCCATGATCATTATCACGAATCAACAGGGTACTTCCTTCACCCCTGTTGATAATCGCTGTAGAAGTCTCCGGCTGCAGGCTAGCGGTTTGTATAACAGGTGTATGCTGCAGGGATACAACATCTGCGTTAGTTTCGTGTTGATTACTACTGCGTTTAAAAGCGCCCGACTGCGGGGCGTATAATACGCCACTGCCTGGATTATAAACCATTTGGAGAGGTTGAGTGCTCGACAGGTCGGAATTAACAAGCGTTATGACGTCTTGCTGATGCGTTGTAGCATTCATTTTATGTTTTTCATCCGCGTTAGCGACAACAAGAGAGGACGACGGGCTTGCCGATGGATTTAGAATGATATGGTTGGATTGCAAACTTGGCGAGTTGCCGGTCAGAATAATGTTTTGAGGGTGAATACGATGCAATTGCAGTTGACCAGAAAGGATCTAAATAAAAGCAACGTAGTCTTGGGGCCTGAAGAAAATGCTACAAACAAACAAACTAACAAACAAAAATTGCATTTAAACACATACTCTTGGTGGTGGCTGTTGTGTAATCTGTGATGCTTGCAATTGCACAGCAGGTGAAGATGAATTGGACGACACCCCATTGGGAGAAAATATAGTCGTGATACCACCTACAGGCTGAACTGCGTACGTAACCGGTACTTGTTTTGAGGACTGGCCTTGTGAAGCTGGGGTAATAAAAGTTGTTACGGGGAAGGACTGTGCCGATTGACCCACGTATTGAATTGACGCACCTGACGAAGATGACTGTACAATCTGAAAAACAAAACAAAAAAATAGGAGTAAAAATAAATACCTGATTTATACCTGAAGTTAACATTTTCTGTAACTTTATAGGTCTTTAAACTCTGTGGAGTTCACTAAATTCATAATGACAACTCAAACAATAAAAACAGAACTTCCATATACCCACTTGGCACAAAGGTAAAAAAGGTTGACCTTTTTAGTTAAAACAAAATTTACCTTTAACTCGTCTTCAGAATTCGCATATTGAAGATCGGGCTCTTCGTAACCTGTTTGTGACATTCTTTGCTCACTGGCACCAGACAGAGTTACTTGAATAGGTGGCGATGGATTATGTACAACGGGTGGTGGATTCATGATGGGTACTTGCGCTTGCTGGACAGTCTGTTGCAAAGCATTTGCAGGTGACGGATCAGGTGAGTTCAAGCAGGTTTGAATAAGAGCTTTCCCACTTTCCGATGTAATCATGGGTTGCAGCTTCCGAGTAGCAAATGTATACACATGTCCTGTCTCAGACGCAACCAATAACATAACTTGCGTCCCAGTCAGTGTACTTAATTCATAGGCCTAAGAAAGTAATAGGAATTTACCTAACACATGAAGTTACTTCATGCATATAGATGTGAACGAATAATCCTAAAAATAAATAGTATACTTGTTCTTTTTCTTGAAATTTACAATACCACAAAAGAAACTGAAAAGTCATTTTGAATTAAATTTAGTGACCAATAATGATTCTTGTTTGTAGACGATTACAGACGCAAATAAGTCAACAGAAGATATTGGAGGTCAGCGATTCAAGGAAAAAGGACTGTTGACGTGGATTAAAAGTAGCAATCCAAAAGTTTGCTAAATTTCGCTTGCATCTTATTTGTCAAATATTTTAAATTTAGTGTGGATTATTGAGTATTTTGATAAAATATAGACGTTATGTCATTTAAATTGCACTATTTTACTTGTATTTGCCACAAACAGCAGTAAAGTAATATATAATAACACGGCTAAGTTAAATCAGCATATCCGTTTAACTAGAGGCTGTTATACTTTAAACTTTTGTTATACTTTAAACTTTTGCTGCTCTGTGAAAAATAATCCCACAGGTTTACTGCTTTGAATATTGTGGCATTCTAATTTTTCTACATTATTTAATTTTGCTAATAACATCTTATGGCACTTTTTGTCCTCAAAAGTTTTAGCATGTTAGCCTGGACAGTATGGAATAGATCCCGATCAGGCTAATTCAAGTATATCTCTTCAGTATCTTACCCAAACTAAAGCACCGATAAAACGGATGCTAAACCAAGATATAATTAAAGGTCCACTGGAAATTGAAGAGCCAGGAACATTGATTGTCATCACAAAAAAAGGTACTGAGAAAATTGGAGTTACATTGGATTGTCAATCTGTAAACAAAGAAATCTATGTTACCCATGAACCTATCCCAATAACTGACGAGCTATGACACCAACTTTGCGGAAGTGACAGATTTTCCACTTCGGACATGACAAAATACTATCATCAATTTGAAATCAAAGATCTCCCTTGGGAATTCAGCACTACAAAAGAATGGGAATGGAAACAAGTCATGCAACCATTACAGTGCAAAAACGTATCAGAAAGATGATTGAAAAATGTGAAAATGGCATTCATATCAAACACAATTTATTGGTTCGTGGCAAAGAAGATGCCCATGACAATTTTCTGTACAAGGTCACTATCAGACCTAAAAATTGCCATCTTGGTCAATCGGAAGTGTGCTGGTTTGCAAACGTATACTTTGCTGAAGGTATGTCCCCTGATCTAGCAAAATGTGCAATCATCAGACTGCCTGGCACCAACATCATGTAAGAGGTCAAGAGTTTTCTACAAACTGCTCAGTTAAACTCCAAATTCCTTGGGAGTTTTGATAGAACAGCATCCTACCCAGAATTGACAGAACTGCTCAGAAACCTGACCAAGAAAACTGTGACGTTCATTGAGGGTGAAAGAGAAAAAAGTCATTCCGTAAAATCAAAATGCGACTGTGCCAAAGGAGTCTTTGTACTGTACGAAACAAATCGCAAGACAAGGTTGTACGTGGATTTTAGTTTTGCTGGTACAAAAGCCACCCTTGTGCAATTGCACAATATACAATACAAAGATTACTGGAGACCATGTAACCATACTTCAGTTTATGGACTCCAGTAGAGTCCCGCTACTCTTAAATCAAAAGAGAAAGCATCAACATCCTGATCAACATGTACATGCAGAGAATGTAAACCTTAGGAACACACATTAAAGTTGTTTAATGTGTGTTTATTGATCATCAACCATGGTTAAACTGCATGACAGTGTATTCAAACCAAAACAGCTAAGAGTCGACTGTCATAGAACAAAGCACCTGCCATTCCATTATCATATTATAGACCAATTCGGAACAGAAAACCCCCTGTGATTATGTATCACAGCACCCACCACTAACCATCCAATTCAATGATCAACAAGTCAAGGACTGGTGCATTGAAAGTGGAACAGACATGTCAATGAGTGATTCAAAACATGCCACATCAAAACATGCCACAAGCCATAACAGCTGAAATAGTTTGTCAGAAGATGTGCAAAGATAATAAGGATGAAACTGCCTTGTAAGAATCCAAAAATATATTTTCTGAGTTGTATGTCATTGATCATGCGTGGATGTCAAGTCAATCTTCCACAATCTGTTCAGGTAAATTCAATAGCATTAAAACCCTGAAACTCCTGAGACAACCATGCTGGTTTTTCCGCTATGCGATCCTTAGTCCAGGAATACATTCTTCCACAATCTGTTCAGGTAAATGCAGTAGCATTAGCTTATGAAGGACGCAAATTCGTCGATAAAACCCTGAAACTCCTGAGACAATCAATGCTGGTTTTTCCGCTATGCGATCCTTAGTCCAGGAATACATGAAGATCATGTTTGCCATGCAACTCTGCTAGTTCACCGATCCTCCAAGCTACTTGTATCATCAAATATCCTTCCAGATCAAGCATGGCAAAATCTTCATGCTAATTTTAAAGGTCCTATCGCTGGAAGCTATTATCTGCACATAATTATTGACCAGTACTCTAAATCCACTAATTTTTAAGACTTAAACCCATATTAGACAGGATATTTGCAACTTATGGTATACCTGAGAAACTATCATCAGATAGATAGATGTGCATATTTTACATGGCTAGCCTCACAAATATCGAGGGATATACCCTGTCTATTATTTCTATTATTACGCAGACCCAATTAGAGCCCGCGCTCTACTAGACAACTCCCAGCAACATCCAACGGCCCACACAGTGTGCCATCTTCCCAATTTCCCTCACATGGCTTGGGTTAACCGGGGGCTATGGTAACATTCATTCGCCCATGTTGAATCGCTGTCAAGAGGAATCGAACCCCGGTCTCCCGCACAGAGTACGAGAGCTATAACCACTAATCTACGGCGCCACAAATCTACGGCGCCACAATCAGACAACGTCCCTTCTATTCCAGCTACAATATGGAGAAGTATGCAAAAGAAATAGGATGTAGTCTTACTTTTGTAAGCCGGAATGATCCACACAGTGCCTGTTGGTGGAAAATATTAGCTTTATAACTCGAGCAAGAGCTACGCCTGAAGTTGGTAGCAAAGGTTAGGGGTTTGTCACACATCCCAGGAATTTGTTTTTATTTCATAATCTTATCATTAAACTTAGGAGTGCAAATCGTTTGCTAGCTAGCTACATACCTTCTTCATTATTCCTGTTTTTCTTTTACTAAAAGTTGTGTATCTTCTCAATTTGTTCTGGATAAACTCCATTTTTATTTTCACTCTTCCTCTTGTTTTTTTACCACGTTTCTTTGCTTCCTCCAACTCAGACAGCTTGCTAACTTTCATTTCTTCGTCAGTATCATTTTCATCTTCAGGTACCAAGCCATCCATATACTGCTTCGTTTCATCCACGATAAGGGGCTGTGTAAAGCTTCTTTGGCTTTGTTGTTGTTGTACATTGTGTCCATCGCTTCGATTAAGCAACTGACTCTTTTGTTGGACTACTATCGTCTCGCCTGCACTGGTATACTCTGCCAAACCAATATTCTGCATTTGACGCTTATTCCTATTATGGCTGGTTTAAATTTTTATATATGGTCAGGTAATAAGTGTTATATATGGACTGCTTCTTACCATAAAGGTGTGGTGTAAACAATCGAAATCTGTGACGTCATAAGTCCTGCCTCAAAAACCTGTGATATTTCTTTCCCTAATATGGCACCGCATAACTAACCTGCAAAAAGGTGACCTGCATTCTCGTCCAAAAGCGAGATTAATATGGAGTTATATGTGGGACAATATTCGTGTATGGTTTTCGTCGCGTCGTAATAGTTTTCGTCGTGTCGTATCCTTCTTCGTGGTGTGGTTTTCGTCCCAACATAATGCTCTTCGTCGTGGCGTGTTACTCTTGTTGCGATATCATGTTTCGTCGTGTCGTATGTCACTTCGTGGGGTATTTCACTTTGTGGCGAAAAAGTTATGCTTTTTTTACACGGAATTACTAACTTCGTGAAGCTTTTACACAATATATTTCACTTTCTTTCTAGGCAGAGCTAGCTATTATTTGTGTCATTTTCTTTTAATAAACGATACATTCTTCTCAAAATCTTCCCCACTAAACTAGCTAGCTAAATGTATTAAACTAACTGCATAACCATAAATTATTACATAAAAGTCTTACACAACACATAATATTTCTTCATAATCATAAATGTAAAACTAACTTGAAAATAAAATATAATTTTTAGCACTAAACTAAAAAAGGTTTAGTTTATTTTACCGCACTTTATTCATGTGACTTGGATTTCTTGTAAGCGCTACACAAATTAAGTAATTTCTTGTTAAAAAAGCATAAAAATTTGTCGCTACGAAGTAAAATACGCCACGAAGTGAAATACGCCACGAAGTGAAATACGCCACAAAGTAAAATACGCCGCGACGAACGCAAGTACGACTCGACGAAACGTAAAACCACCCCACAAAGAAAGATACGAGTCGAAGAAAACCTCGCCATGAAGAAAGATACGACACCACGAAAACTATTACGACGCGACGAAAACCATACACGAATATTGTCCCACATATAACTCCATAGATTAAAACCTCTACTCTCAACTGAACGCAAGAATGACAACCTCGTCTCCAGGGGCATTTATATTACGGAGCTAAGTAGAGTTTACAGAGCCGTCTCGTCAGAATAATACAGGCGTGGAAGAGCCCTGGGGATGAGGTTGACCCCGTAGGAAGCAGAGTCTAAAAAAGCTACCCTTGTTCCTAGGGAAATTTTTGCTATTTAGGTTCTTCGCTGTTTTCAAAAAGGTAAAAATTCCTTGGAACGAGGGCGAGTCTAAAGCGTTGTTCGTCGATAAGAATAGAAGATATCATCCCTCTCAAGCACTGTCCCGTAAGGTTATATTCCGAAAATGGAAAGCCCTTGCAGACTATAAAATTTCTGATTTTCAGCTTTCCTCGTGAATAACTTGCAAGAGCACGTTTTGTCATTTTGTCAATAAAATTCGAACACAGCACAGTTTGACTTATTATCGGATCCCTGATCAGTAAATCACTAGTAATAAAAATGATCATTCAGTTTACTTAGCTTGTAAACATTTTAAGTGTCAGAAAACCAAAGCTGTGTGAGTGTTGTAGTGAGGATTCTCAGCGAGAGCCCAAGGATCAATTTCTTTCTTAAAGCTTCTTTTTCGCTTTCGCGCTAGCCACATAACAGAAAGCGAAAAGGAAACCCTGGGGACGCGATTTCCCAGGGATCTCAAAGATATATGCAGAATTTTGCTTTTGTAAACGGATCACAATAGTTTACGTTTCATTTTTTTTAACACCAACCCATTGCACTCGGCTAATCTTGGAAGAACATCCTATACATAACAGCCTGGGCATGGTATTTTCGGATTCTTAGCTTTTAAATTTATATGGCAAGTTTGACATGCAAAACAGTGATTCTCATATCTTGAAACTTGGAAAAAATTGGAACATTTTTAGATTGATATCATAAATTGCTTCATCACATCTATTGCATACCACACAAATATAATATGGCCTAATCATATTTTGGAAGTTACGTATCCGTCTATTCTGAACAGTTTTCGCTCGTTCCTCTAAGCAAATTACAATTTGTCAGGATTTAGCACGATTCCGGCTTTCGCAAGGAGGATAAGAAGGTTGATACCTATCCAACAGTGTTTTTTAAGATTTTCATTGTAATGACATGGCTCCGAATCTCTTTTTGTAGCCCTCACCTAAAATCAGGAAATCCTAAGGAGTTCCTTTGTAGCGCCATCTGCCGATTGGCGTGATGAATGCCGTGAAATGACGATCGAAATCACGAAGCGGAGGCTATAGTACACATGTGTGTCAGTAACGGTTTTTCAGGTGTTGCATGGTATGCGACGAGCGAGATGAAAGAGGGATTCAGCGTTTTGCGCCTCCCTCTTGCAGTGCAATGACAACCGTGGATACACCTTTTCTCGCTTGTTAAAAGGCATTGATATGGCCTCATGGCATGCCATAGGCGTCATTCTATCCTTGAGGATGATGGACCTCCACAGGAGGGTCGTTTATACGTGGTAGCCGCTTGTGTGCACAAGTGCTGAATGTAGAAGAAGAATAGCGTTTGAGGAGCTAGCTACGCAGTTTACCATTATTGTCCAGGTTGCATGTTAACGGGAGTTTTTTAGGACGATCTCTGGTGCAGGCGTTCTCGTCAGGCAGTTGCACATGACACCATCTTCTTTGGTTGCACCGCATATAGAGCTATTAGACGACGTTGCATTGTCTTTGTTTTTGTTTTTTGATTCTGAATTACCGGAAAGTCATGGTTGATGATGCCCAGCTGGAACATCTAGTCGTAGGAGAAGTACATAGATCTGACTTCGCGACTGGCATATATTATTAATTTAACATGCTGGCGCATTTTCTGTGGTGGATGCTCCTCTTAGAGTGCAAAGGAGACACGCCGATGCGCATCAGTGATAGAGAAGCCAGAAATGAATCTGACATTTTAAAGCCAGAGTTCAGGAAGTGATCTAAGAATCATATATTTGTCTGTGCGCCTACATCATCGGTTGCTTTAGAAAAACGAATTCAGAAGGTCGTTTCTTTAATTCTAGGTGCATATTGATTGTCGGGCAAGCTGTTAACTGTGCACGTCCCCATTAACCCTTATTGAGTATCTGGTGCTCCAGACGAAGACGAAGTCGAACTGTTGATTGATCACATCTGCCTGAGAGTATCGTCGCCGCCGCGACGAAGGGTTGATTCCATACGTTTTTTGTTTTCTCGGTTCTTCTTTTAACAGGCTTTTCAGCGAATGTTGATTTCCAGTTCCACCCTCGGAGAGTAGGTAGAATGTTCTGTCGCATTCAGGGCAGTAGACGGTTCTGCATTTGTCAGCGTCACTAAACGTAACTTTGGTACACTGTGCGGCAGTTGGTGCATGAATGTTGTCTTGAAATCGCAGGTCTTAGCCTTCCCCTGAACCCCTGCAGCGAATGATTTAAAGGGTTTGCCCAAGTCTTGTCGTATGGCTAACAACTCTAAACGTACCATACCAAGATCAATATAAATGACAACAAGTGTCTTCAGTGCATCAGAGAGCGGTAGTGATGTGAAGCTTATTTCTAATTCCTAAGTTGCAATCTTATGTAGGCGAAAGTGTACGTTCAGTATTTATGCTGCACCAATAACATCTATATTGTCTGTCGTGAACCCATTGCCAGGCATGGGCATGTAAGGGCTGTCATGGCAAAACCAATAACCTAAAACTCCAATCACTTGAGTTGAAAGTCAAGATTCAAACATGAACAAATGTCATTTATGATTAAACAAGAACAATTATTTGTGTTTGTTTTATTTATAACTAACAAATGTTTTAATCTAAAGAACAAAATAAGACAGGCTAGAATGTCATTGCCATTACTCTTCAAAAGAGTTATTAAAGTTGAGTACTCTCTATGGAAATTGAATTTGGGATTTGATTAAAGAAAATAGCACTAGTCCATAGAGAAGCTTTGGAAATAGTCGACAAAACATTAAACACGCATGGTATTTGCTGCATTGAGTACAAGCACTTGCCCCAAATTTTTCATCTTGATAAAAAGTTCACTGGACAGAACTAGCGATACTGTAAACAGGGCCTCGGTTTTTCTGTGCACGCTGCGTTTCCTGATGTTCATACAGAAGGGTGACAAATAACAGAGGGTAGGATAGGTAAGAACTGTTTACTAAAAGTATGTAACTAGCTGGCTAACTATGCTGGTGTACTAAAAATTATATACCTATACTATAGTTTATGCTGACACAACTGCTAAGATAACTGTAGTAAACAGTTTCTATATGCTTTTCAATTGTATAATGGTAAAATTTATCGGTATTGTATACTTTCAAGATATATATTTTTATTGAGTATGTTGTTTCAATAAGTTTGTGTATTTCACTATTGTTAATATGCAATCGGCTATTAATTACTTGTAATGATCAGTTTGGGGCACGACAAGGAAGAACTTGTCGTGCCCCACCTTAAACTCTACGAAATTCAGAAGTCCCCTGGCAAAAGAAAGGGGCTTAAGAAAGCCGCTTACTAAAACCAGACGCAATAAAGAAAATATGTTACATAGATAGAATTAAAATTTAAGCAATTAAATAATTATACTAACCCAACCAAATATAATCAAATATTTTTCTCGCTTCAAAAAACAAAACCTTGCAGCTGGTGAACAAAGTGGAGTAATCAATATGGCGTGCCAAACCCGGTCCCTCAAAAACCACAGCTAGTGGCTTCACCCCTGGAGGCAGATTTAGTTGAAAAAAAAGCTGCGTTGTTTAGTAAAATACCTTGAATTAAATTTTATAGCGGTATCTAACATAATTCGTTAAGTCTATGAAGATACTTTCACGCGCACACAGCCGACGTAGGGCTAGGTTGAGGGGCCAGGTCATGACATTGCGTCGAAGAAGAGAAGGAGAAGGAAAAGACCGCCCGTTTTAGGGGAAATTATGCTTATCTTCGTGTGAAGCTAACATATTACCCCACGTAGGTGGGTGGTTCGTGTTTACGACTTGCGAAGTTCTAGCGACTGCGAATTGAATCCCGCTTACTGCTAGAGAGTATGTTTCACTCATCAGGTATGTCAAAAAGCGCTACTGCTATTGTTTGAGAGATAAAATTTAGTCGAAATAAAGTTGAGCATTATTTTAAAACTTGCCTTTTACTATTCTTTCAAAAACAGGTAATGACACAGAGTCCGGGGTAAAAGACGAAGGGAGATTCTTTTTGAAAGCAGGTACGTTGGACAAAGGGGACTCCGCGAAAAAAAAAAATATAAGTTCTTTAAAAGGTGAAATTTAAAAAAGTTTTAGCTTTAAAAATCAATCCGATATTTTCAGAAATTTTACTTTCAACTGTTTGGATATATTGTTTCCATGTTGGATTTTCCATGTGAGAGTATGCTCTGCTCATTATCAAGGTTTTAAATAACGTAAAGTTGACGATCGATATCCCGAGCTCTTAGGGGACCGATGAAAAAAATCGAGATAAAGGATAATAAAAATATTGAGCGTCAAATGCCTTTAAAGTTCGAGATAGCGAAATACCTGTTTTTTGTTTACGAAAGTTTACGTTCTTGATTAGATTGTTTAGCCGAAAACGCGGAACAGAAAAAACACTATATGGATCATAGTTTGTATTTTTTATTTGTTTGTTATTTCTCAGCCAACGTGTTTACCACGTCCTTCTGCCTGCTAGCCATTTTTGAAATGAGGAGGATTTTAAAAAGCCTCTTTCATGTATCAATCAAAATTTTTATAAAATCGAATGTTCGAGATAAAATAAACTGAAGGTATCAGGCTTGACAAAGCGAAAGTTCGAGATAACGAATCCGAGATATAGAATGTAATTTTGCCTGCAAGAAATTGCAATGTCTGAAGGGAACAGACAGACGATATTCTAACGATTTTGGACCATAACTAGAATATCTACATCAGTTAAAAAAAAAGCACCATAGCTAGTCTTGACTCAACAAAACAGTTAGTTTGGCAGAAATGGTATAGTGGTAGCGCATTCGTCTTGCAATCATAAGGTTTCAGGTTTGAGTACCCACTCCGGCGCACAAGTGCAGTGTTGTCAGCACATTTGGTGCTATCTACTGACCGCTAACCGGCTTGTGTGGCAGGCAAGCAAGTTAGAGCAATGCTATACGTATCTCTAGCGGTAATGTAACATAGCTACAGTCGGAGGGGAGGAAGAGCCAACCGTTAGGATGAAATCCTCAAAGGCGTTAAAACTTTTCGTTACTTACACACTTACTAACTTACTTTTTGGATAAGAATGGGAATGTTTTTTATAACGGGATCATGTGTTTCAATTATTAATTGATCAATATATACATATGCTCTGTATGTGTGCTACAATTATACAGAAAAAGTGTTTTCTAAATACCTGATCAAGGTTGCCAACGCATTTGTTCAATCGGACGACAACAGAATGCGAGTATTCGGAAAATTTGCAGAGGGGGCTGGTAGTTGTCATATACTATAACCTTTCTCTGCATTATCGTTAATTTGCTTCGATATTACTATTGCTTCTTTTGAAAATATATCTTACATAAAATATGGCATTTCCATATTTCTATATGTAATCTCCTGCATTTTGTGAAGGCTTTCGAGCGGAATATTTTGGAATTTGAAGTATGTTTTAGCCAATCTAGGGGGCCGAAAGTTAAAAAATTTTCTTAGCTCGTCGGCCCCAACCATGGTCGGGTCTCCTTCGATACTGAATAACATAGCCCCTTCACTTTCAAAATTGCTCCGCCGGGCCTGTGCTATACGGTACAAGAAGGTTTAACGATATTTATTCGTCTATAGGGTATAATCGTAAACACAGGTCGCGAAGTCAAAAAGTCCTTAGCTGAAATTTCTTTAGTTTTACAGCACCGCAGAATACTCACAATTTATTAGGGATAAACTATTCGGGAAAAAAGTAATTGATCATAATAAAAGATGTTTTTAAGGTTAAAAATCTAAAATCTACACAAACAATATCGTAAAAATACACGCCAAACAGTTGTCATATATTATATTTTTCTGCTCGAAATACTCCTCTCTAGTTTACACGTCTGTAATTGAAATTTAAAAAGCATAAAAATATGTGCTCGACAACGATGGGCAATTTGCACTAAACAGTGAATGGCAGCATGCACTGTGTTATATTTCCTAGTAAAAATATGAAAATTTAATTCTAAAAATTTGACACGAAAAAAGAACAAAAGGAGTATAATTTGTTCACGAAAGTTTTGTATCAATTGCAAAGAAAAAAACATCAATTGCTGGTTATTTTAATCGTTTACAAAACTAGACATTTCTTATAGTTTAAAAATCCAGGTCAAGTTTACAGGTTACCTTTTTTTCTTCTTTCATAGAAAATATAAACTTTTAAAAAGTTAGTTAAAGAAATATAATAAAATCTAAGTGGACAAAACAAACCAACAAACAAACAAACAAATAAATAAACTAACAACATAACAATGAGTTGCTGAACATTATTTCCACACCTATTCGCGTTCTAGTCTCAATTTCCCAAGAAAATCGTTTTGAAAGGATCCAAGATAGAGAACACGTTCTTTCGAATCTTCATAAACCTCACTAATTCGTGAAATCACACTTCCATCCGGGTCGTGATAACTCGCAATTATATCTCCATAGTAATCAAGCTTTAATATTAAACCGTATGATTTGATCAAACCAGCGAAACTGCTTTTTGGCATTATCTACAAAAACAAATGAAAGACAACACAGAGGCGCACAATCTTGTCCAAATGATAAATGGCCGTTAAGAAGCTAAGGCAACGAATTTTCCATATACCCCTTCTAGATACGTAAAATTTGTATAAGAACTATTTTGCTTATTTTTTGTCAACGATCTTTTGGAACGCCAGTGTTCTAATTTGATTCATTGCGTACTCTGATTTGCTCGTTTATTTTTTGTTAAAGTACCACACAACGAATATAAAATTACCTTAGAGATAACGGACTTCAGCCTTGGATATGGTCCAACGATGTCCAGAAAAGAGAACGGCCATTTTCGAATAGAAGGCAAAGCAACCCAATAGCCCCCTTCATTGCACGGGCGTATGTTGTCGGGCAAACCAGGCAGATTGTCAGAGAAAACATCATAAATACCTTTTCTTGAACCTTTAATAAAATATCTAAACAATAAAAATCGTAATATTTGTAAATATATTAACTGTATAAGACCGGACGATTTGGACACACAATAAGACACCTTGAGAATTTAGGTAAAAAATACTCTGATCCAATATTAAACTTATCCGCAATATAAAGTAAATTGATTATCTAATGGTTTAGAAATTTAAAAAGAGTTCTCATTTATAAAAAAAATTGTAAAAAATATTTTTAATGCGGAATTTATTTTTACAATTCCATGATTTTTTGAAAAGAGACTTTAAGAAAAATAAATAAAATTAGCCAACTTTTGGGGAACTAAATTTTAAATGAAAAATTAGTAAAAAGTATCGAAAATTTGCATATTTTGCAAATTTTTTTTTCCAAGGCAATTTGTTTTCCAAAATTGAATGTAGGAAATAGTACTTATAAATTCATAAAATATTATTTATTAAATTCGGTCCAAAACTATAATGACTTTTGTAAAAACAAGGGTATCGGTGGAGGCATGCAATAATGGCACATCTTGCTGCGGTTTGATTCTCATCTCACTTCCTTTTGAAGGTGATCAAACATTTTACCTCATAATACGGCTTGCAGTAGTTTCTGAAATCAAAACAAAATCTTCATCGGGAGACAAAGCAACACCGTTCGAAAAGAACAACCCACTTAACAGCACTTCAGATTCGTCAGTGTTTAAATCATACGAAAGTAAACGCCCCTGTCCACCACCTTCCAGGATCAAATAAGGAAAATCTCTACGACCCCATCTCCAACTGGAGTCTGTAAAATATACTTTCCCATCGCTTGCCACCGCTAAATGATTTAAAAATTTAAATGGGGTGTCATGCACGCCAACAGATGCTGGGATTAAGGTAGTTAGTTGAGATGTTTCTATATTTAATTTCATCAAGCCAAGATACCCGTCGCAAATTATCAGGTTTTCTTGGTTCTGATCAAACTGCAATCCAAGAGGGCGACCGCACCTATGCTCCACTTCGGTTTCACCTAATAATCAAATACGAAGACAAAATTTAGGTGCTTTTAATAGACGAAACATCACCAAACCTTTACAATATATCTTTATTTTTTTATTTCTTGTTTCCGACATTTGAGTTAAAAACGTCTCAGTATTACTAACCTTTTCAGCGACACAGTCAACTCAAATAACCTTGGTTTTAACTATTAAGGTCAATTTAAAACGAACAAAAAACATTTAAAGTACGACCGCATCAATTCAACGAGACAACAACAACAAAAATATTGTTAAGTAATATAAACATACCACAATTTGGCAAGCGTTCACCAGTTCTTGCTAATTCAATAATTTCACCAGACTTAGCAATTTTAACTATTCTGCCATCATGGAGACCTGTGTATATATTACCTTAAAAGTGAAACAAAATGATCATTTTTAACTACCTAATACCTGATGCTGTCAAATAGAAATATCAATATTATCAATAGAAAAACAGTCCCTTAACCAAGTCAATAATTTGCCAACGCAGGTTGCATCAGGCAGCATTGCTGTAGCATAAAGATCAAGAGATACCAGATTAAAAAATAAATAGAAGAATCATAGCAACATTATACCATCACGATCAACTTGGATAGATTCTGGACCATTTAATTTTGCACGTCCAATCTTTGTTATTTCTTGTAGCTTGGTGTTTGGAGTCATAACGCCATCAAAATATGGAAGTGGGTCATTTTTCCTGCAAGAAATGTAAACAAAAATAAAAAACAGGCTTTCTTCTCTTAATACACCAATCCGATATCTCCCGGGACCATGTGGGGAAAAAGGCTTGGGGGAAGTAAGTGTACATAAATTACTTTAATAGATGATGATTTAAAGATGTTAGTTATCACCGCATTGATTTATCATCAGCATATTATCTTAGAAAATACATAATAATGCACCACATGAACTTTGGGTGTATGCCAGGAAGAGCAAAACAAAGATTGTTTCAACCCATTCTTTATGTATGGCTAATATATGTTATTTTGTAATGAGACAGCTATCAGGTTAGGGCTTATAAATCTATCATGTACAGAAAAAAGTTACGAATAGCCTCTATATCAAACAGAGGGAAATCAGATAAAGTTAAAAATTTATTTTTTAGTTGTGATTTTTAATAAATGTGGAAAACAGACCAGGGCATTAGTTTCAACACCTAAAAGGCAGTGCAACCCAATTTTAATTCTTGTCTCATAGCAATGTGCATACAAAAGTGTCGCAACCAAAAGTTGATTTTATCAGATAGATGCAAAGAAGTTGTTCTATTGATGATGTTTTATTGTTGTTCAATTCCAAGTACACCAGCACATTGTAATGTACCCATACTGGATGCAACCAACAACAGAAAAAAACAACCGCACCAACACCACTTGTTTTTAACAAAAATGGCTTCTTCTACCTCACAGCATACTGAAAAAAAGACCTTTGAATGCGCATTAAATTTAAAATGTGGTGCAATTGTCAGATCGGTGTGCTAACAAAAGAGCTTACAGAAAACCAAAATATAACAACAAGAAAATAATAATAACGTTGCATACACAATGACTGGATCAATTGGACTTGGTACAATGATAACATAAATTGTGAAGACAACCAGAATAACTGCGAGAACTTGTAAGATTATAATTGTTGCAGATCTAAACAAACATTGCAGTGGATTGTGAAAACATGCCATCTAGGCTATACTATTGATAAAAATATACTTTAATTTAAAAAATAATGCTTAAATTAAATTAAATTAAGTTAGGTGCCTATATACACTTTTTTCATTTATGAGTCACCCCCCAAATAAAAAAATATTAGAGGATTGTGCACGATTTTACAATAATAATAGCTGTTAAGAAACTTTAACTTCCTGAGAAAATTAGTTAACTAATATAACTAGCCCATGTATCCGGGCAGAGCATGAGAAGCTTGGAAACAAATTCATGTGATTTTTTCTCTATATTAATAAATTTTGAATTAAGAATTTCCAATTTTTCGGACCAAAATAGCAATTGATTACCATGGATTTCCATGGGGTAACAGCACACATATTTCTGGTGTGTAAGAATAGTCACAAAGATTTTAAGGTATACAGAACGTTTCCATGCACACTATGATTCCTTAAAACATTATTCAGAATAAAAAAATTGAATTGGTAAAGATTTCGCTTGGTTTTATTCCCTTTTGCTTGGTGTTTTTTAACTTTGCTGCAATAAACAATTCCATCATCTAGCATCGATTCCTTTCTTTTCATTGTACATTTAAACATATATAGGCAAAAGACTTTTCATAAACTGTTCTGTTTAAAATGATTTTAGCATTAAGGATTGGTTTGGAAGAATTAAAAATAATTTTAGTTCATGGATTAATCTTTGTTAAATTGGTGATACTGCAAGTCAAACAGGATATCTTCTAAGTTGACAGGTCTTATTAACATGACTATATTTCCTTATAAAACATTTTTGGAAAAAACTATGCAGGTAAATAAATTTATAAGAGAATCTAATAAAAAAATAAAAATAGAAAATCTAATAAAATCTAATTTCATACCTAGGTGCTACTACCTTTTTATCTTTTCCATCACTTGATGGATTTTCTAAGTCACCCTTTCCGTCGTTTTTTGCTTTTCTTTGTCTTGTTTTGCTATTCTGCTCAGACATTTTGATGTTACTAAAGTTTGGAAAAGCTAGATAGATTTACAATAAGCCAGATAAATAATGCTAAAGCATTCTTTGCTGCTAATCAGCTGTTATTAAATGTCTAGATTCCTCAGTAATAACACATCATATTATTAGAGAACATTGTACTATGAAATAAGTTTATACAACCTTTTTTGCCTTAAAATGAAATTGCATATTTGGGGAAGGCTCAGGATTCCAGGCAATAAGATTAAACAAGGACACATAAATGCTTGCCCAGATAAAGTAATAACCCCTGCATATGCACAGGAATGGTATGACACACTCAAAACGATTAGGTATGTACACAGCATGCAAACCAATCCTAGTGGTACTCTACAACCTTAAGAAAAATTATAAATAACGTATATCTCACAGCCTAGACATGTCAAACCATTTTAAAATCTAAAAAAACATTTTTGACATAATTAGTTACTAAGAGTTGACAATCCTGTCCAACAATTTTATAGCTTTAATACTATTATGTTTCACAATATATTCATTTGCAACAATTCCTCTCTAAACTAAAATGTTGTGAATAATTGATTTTGCTGAATATATTTACAGTGTTACGCGTTGGTAACATTATGCAGAAAGAAATGATGTAATTATTAAAAATGGCGCCTAACATAGAATTTTGCAACAATTTTTATAGTACTGTAATACACAAGCTTCAACTTCCAATTTCACTTTCCTTTTTCTTTGAAATCTTAAAACATGTAGGTTTGCGGAAATATTTTCGTTCTTGACATTTTCCTTTCAACAGCATTTTATGCAACAAAGGGTGTTACTCGATAAAATTTAGAAAATAAGTCAAATTTATTCTTGTATGTATTCAAGAAATAGTAACGAAAATATGTATACATACAACACATAGTAACAACGTTGCTAAAAAATTTTACACAACTCATTTTCTAGCTTGAATTTTCAGGAGAATGATATATCAAAGTCCTTTTGAAAGGTAAAAAAGTTCTGAAAATAGTGTTATATCATTGTGCTCCTGCCTCCCTGGAGCTAAAATATAAAAATATCTTTTGACATAAAGATACAAGAGGACTTTTAACTTAATAACTTAGTACTTTTGTCATTGGGACATGCTTTGACTATTAGTTTTAGTGTTTCTTTTTTGTGTTAAAACATAAAAAACACAAAAAAGTTATAATATAACAATTGTTTATTTAACTTTTATAAAAACAAAGACTTTTACGGAATTTTGTATTTACAACAATCATACTCAAAGACCTAACACTCTCTTTATATGCTGAGTCTGTGTGTTTGTAGTGGCCAATTGCACTTTTCTGCCTTAAAAAAATAAAATTAAACAAGAAATATCTTTATTGCTCAATCGCAATATTATATATAATTATTATATAATTAGATTGGCATTAATGTTTAATCAAATTTATAAAGACATTGCAGCGCAATTATTATTTAAGGCCTGACAAACAGTGGAAATAGTTATCTTCTGCACAGGTAACTACTAGTGAACCAATTCCCTAAAGATGAGTCAACCCAACTGTAGAGGCAATGAGTAAAAAAGTTTCTTTTTTGTATTGACAGATCTTTGGTTACTACACTCACCACAATTAATGTTCACTTAGCTCCATTAAAAGTTTAATTCAATAAAAATTCTATACTACTTACCAATTTGTATTAACTAATTAAACTTTATACATTAATAAAAAAAGTTATAATTAAGTTTTATTAGCTTATACAAATTGGTAAGTAGTATGTTGTGGTAATTTAGGTAAAAATTTAAACATCATGCAAAGAGTTGCACAAAAAAGCAAACAGATACTTCAGGATTCAAATGATCAGGTTGTGAATGAAGATTTGCATGCCACTTCTATTTTTTCCCCAGATTACATTTACCTACAAAACACAAGATTTGCAGATTGTAACGACTTACAACATGATTTAAGCTTTAAACAAAAAATTTTTAATAATTTTATAACGAAATTCGACTTTGTAGGTTGGATGTGTAGGGTTTGAAAGCCCTTTCTTTTGCTCATCCTTCTATCTTCAGAAAACAAATTGTAGAAATTATATAGTTTAAAATTGACAGATTAATTCAAACCAGGAATGCAAGGGGTTTTTTATTAAAAGAAAAAAAAAACAATACAAACCAAACAGAATTAACCTCTACAAAGAAGGTTATAAGACCCATATTCCACAAACGAATAAGGTGGACAGGTTAGGTGCTGATTTTCAGGAAGTGAGCTTTAAACAAATCTGGATAAACACAAACCCAATCCAATCTCAAACAGGAACAGTGCTTCACCCAGCCAGACAAGCCAAGAACTACTACTACGCCAGATTACATTTAGCTAGCGACATTTACTGAGAAAAAAGATAATAGGGTATAAACACCCATGTCTAAAGTAAAAAGGTTGCACTTAATAGATACAACGTGTCAAAATGTCTCTCTTCTGTGTAAATTAAACGTAAATATCCTGCTGTGTCTCTATTTATTTTATCCCTGCATGTCACGTTTCTCACGAGGAAAAAACGTGTTTTTGTTTACCTTTTTTAAATTTTGGTCATAGCCTGTATTTCCGTATCGTATCCAAATCAAGATTGCAGACGGGGAAGCGGTTTTGAAAAAGGAAAAATCAAAACACGGAACGAAAAGATCATACATCACACTTTAAGGACCTTTAAGGTTAATAGTTACAGACTCTACAAGCCAGGTGCATACTATTTTTTATAATTTATTTCATACTTACTTTAACATAGCGGTTGCCTATTTAGTTAAATATCACAATGAATGGGCGTGTGAGAAAAAGAGATTATTTTGGAGGATATGATAATAGAACTGTACTATCTGACTGTAAAACAGAATTCTCTTGGAAATTGTAGTAGACATAGTATATACATATATATTCTAAGGCTAATCCTATGATAACGAAAGAGGGTGTCACAACAATAATAATCTGTCTTGTTTTTCACTTGTGTTATAGCTAGCAAAACAGCAAAACTATTCTATTTAAAAATTTTTAACTTTTGTTTAACCACGTAACTATTTTTGTGGTTACAAAATTAGCCCATCGCAAATTTTAGTTTCGCCACAACAAACCCCCTGGAGATGAGGTTCATACTTTTCTCTTTTTTTAAAAATAAATAAGCAAATGGCCAAGGCAAAGCCTTGTGGTCAAATAGAAGCATTTCAGCTAGCTACATTAAAACAAAAGGTGAAAAATCGAAAGAAATATGTATGAGTCAATGAGAAATAAATGTGAAGCTATATATTTAGATTATTATCTATTCTTTATGAAAGATAAAAAAATTTTTTTATGAAACAAGGAATCAATCGCCGGTCAGTCTGACATCTTGTAGTATGATCTTGTCGATTTTTCGACTCAAAAAAAATCAGCGGTCAGTTATTTTAAGCGCTGTTATATTTTTCACAAACTACGTCATTGAAATAGATAACTCGATAAAATACTTTTTTGTGTAATGTGGGCATCATTCCCCCAGACATTTGTGCATATTATGTGAGGAATTACGTACGCCAGTTTATGACTGCGTAGCGTCAAAAATGTTTAAAAAAAAAAATAGATGGCAAGTATGTACACCTTGCTTACCAAAGGCTTTTGTCATTTTTTATGCTGGAGAAGAGTGTGGGACTTTTACTTATGAACTCCAAGCTAGAGAACCAAGAGATGTGCATATTTTACATGGCTAGCCTCACAAATATCGAGGGATATACCCTGTCTATTATTTCCAGGAGGGGCCATGGCATAGATGGAGAGTCCTAGAGTATTTAATGCTCATTTTGAGCTACGCAGACCCATTTTGAGCTGCGCAGACCCAATTAGAGCCCGCGCTCTACTAGACAACTCCCGGCAACATCCAACGGCCCACACAGTGTGCCATCTTCCCAATTTCCCTCACATGGCTTGGGTTAACCCGGGGCTATAGTAACATTCACTGAATCGCCGTCAAGAGGAATCGAACCCCGGTCTCCCGCACAGAGTACGAGAGCTATAACCACTAATCTACGGAGCCAAGTGTCTGAACTAGGACCCTGTCAATTTATTTTTATTTTTGAGCTGATGAACTTTTACATACAATTCTTACTTTTATTTTATACTAATGTTTTTATCTCAATTTATTTATAATTTATTTATCTTTTTCACATAATTGTAATTAATATATATTTTAGAACAACATAACTCAAATTGATAGCAATATTTAATTATACTGAAATTGTAAATATCCTGTATAAATATGTGCAAAACTAATATTAAGTTCCTTGTCTCAGGTAGACAAAATAATTGTGGTGATTAAAATATTTTTATTTTCTTTTAAACCAATCATTTTTTCACAATTGTAACAAACGTGTTGTGGTTATGTATTTTGGATGTTTAGTAAAATATATAAAAGCTAAACTAACAAATGTATAATCACAAAACAAAAACACCAGGATGAAAAATATGTTTTTTTTTATTTTAAGGTTTTGCGGTTTTTACTGATAGTTTAATTTAATATGAAGAAAGGACTGACCTAGAAGAACTGTTGCATTGAAAATGCCCAATGGAATGCCATATGGGGGACTTTCAAGGAAACTGGTATGGCCAATAAAATGCAAATATGGTACCAAAAAATTGAGTACTTCAAACAAAGTAGACTATAAGATCGAAAAATAAGAGGAAAGATAAATGGTATACAAAAAAAAATTATTAAAAAGAAAATATGTGAAAAGAAAAAATGAACAAGTGAAGAGAAAAAAAATAAGGCACCAAAAAAGGAGAGGTTTGAAAGACAGAAAATATTTAAAAGAAAAAAAGGTGCAACTACAAAAATTATATAAATGAGGCTAACAATGAATGACATTGGAAACAACCAAGGGAAGGGAAGGAAGTTTAAACAATGCAAGGAAGAGGTTGTGGTACATATTGGGATGTGTAAGAAAGTTAGGATGAAGAGTAAATTGACAGTTCAGCTATAATAGAAAGCAATGAAGAAGAAGACCTAGAGATGCAAGATAGAGATAGATAGATGTGCATATTTTACATGGCTAGCCTCACAAATATCGAGGGATATACCCTGTCTATTATTTCCAGGAGGGGCCATGGCGTAGATGGAGAGTCCTAGAGTATTTAATGCTCATTTTGAGCTACGCAGACCCAATTAGAGCCCACGCTCTACTAGACAACTCCTGGCAACATCCAACGGCCCACACAGTGTGCCATCTTCCCAATTTCCCTCACATGGCTTGGGTTAACCCGGGGCTATGGTAACATTCACTCGCCCATGTTGAATCGCCGTCAAGAGGAATCGAACCCCGGTCTCCCGCACAGAGTACGAGAGCTATAACCACTAATCTACGGCGCCACAATGCAAAAATGCAAAAAAGGATATATATTTACAAGAAAAAGGAAATCTATAGTAAAAAGGATGAAATCAAAAAATGAAAAAAGAAAAAAAAAGGATAAAAAAAATGGTAAAAAGAGGAGAAAAAAAGATTTAAGGTGGCAGTAATCCTTTTTTAGCTGTCCAAATAGCTGAATTATTTACTCAGTGTTTTATTTATACCATGTTTTTTGCTATTTCCTAAAAATATAGGCCTTAATACAAAATAAAATAATTTTAACCTACACTAAAAATTGGTGAGTCAGCAGAAATTTCTATTTTAAAGTGTATCATAAACAAAAAAAATCTGCTTCTACGAGCTCCAACTTTTTACAATCTTGTTATTTTTCTTCAGCTTCTGTTTTTAAATGAACCTTGAGTTAACCCTGTTAAAACGATGTGCGGATTTTTTTTGTTCATTCTTATTTTTTTAACAATAGTCTTTTGTTTTTTTCAAAAGATTCTTTGTTAGCATTTTTCTGCTGCATCGAACGCTGTTAAAAGAAAAATATTCTGAACAAAAAGATTTCCGCACACTGTATCATGGCTGCATGGTTCACCAAGCATGTCTAAAATTTTAAAGTAAAATGAAAATGCTATCGAAAGTTAAAGCTTGTGCAGTGTAGCATAATGAAGATTGTCTTAAATTTCTACATATTGCGCCATTTTTGTTGTTATTAACGTTTCTCTTTAATAATTACGTCATTTCTTTCTGTACAATTTCGCAAGCGCGTAGACTTAAACTATATTTGACAGAGCTAATTAATTATTCATGAATTTTTTTTAAAGAAGAAATGTTGAGACTGAATATTTTTGGTGAAAGATAATAGTATTTTAGCCATAACATTGTGACGAGTGTGTTATTAACAGAAAAAATATGGATATACATATGTATAGTCTGAAAATAATCTTTCGTAACTAATTATGTAAAAAAAAAAATCTGATTTTTAAAAGGGTTACTGCCACCTTAAGTAGAGAAAAAGAAGAGCTGTGAACTGTTTTCTTTATTGTATTGTGACTCAACTTTTAATCACTCAGGGAAGACGACGATGTGAGTGAAACTCATCCATTGTCTAACCAATCTTGTTGAATTATGTATGCAGTGTAATGACACAAATCAACAAAATATGTATGAACCAAGTTGGCTTTGTTCGATAGTGGTGGCCATCATTAATGTAATTTTTTCTTTTTGGGATCGAATTTAAACATTAAGAATACATTAGATTTTATGGCCTTTTTTATTTGTTTTTATGGTATGCAGGGTTCTTATTACAAAAAACATATTATGTAGTTTTTTCATTTGTTCTATTTTCTTCTAAATTACCTGGTTGTTGTGTTTTAAATATAAACTCTAATTTTAAAATTCATTTTATTATGGAAAAGCTTTTGAAGGGTTTTTTCTTTATGATTGTGAGTAGAAATACCGTATTTTCCGGTATATAACCTGCTGGTTAGAAGTTGATTTTTACGGCTTCCATCGTTGGTGCGGGTTATATTGTGGTGCGGGTTATGTGATAAGTTTTATATTTTCGGTCATTTATTGTGAAATTTAAAGTTTATACATTCAATGAAGAAAATAGTACCCACAGGAAGTTAAGACTAAGAGAGTCGCTAGTTCAGACACTTGGTTCTCGTGTTTGGGGTTCACGAGTTTAAACGTCCCCCACTTGTCTCCAGCATGAAAAAACAGAACACACACACATGATTATAAAATGATTAGGGTAAGAAAAAATACGCTGAATTTTTTTCTTAACATGATGCAGGTTATGCAAAGGTGCGGGTTAGTAAAACACATTGATTGAAATTTTATGCGGGTTATACGAAGGTGCGGGCTATCTGATAGCATCTAGTTCATAAGTCCCTAAAAAAGCTGAGCTGCGGGTTATACGATGTGCGGGTTATATGCCGGAAAATACGGTAACTACAAAATGTCACATGGATAGTAAACAAAATAACAAAGTAACTGCTGCGGTGTTGGAATAATTTAAACAACATGGATGGTATTGTTCTATTTAATCTAGATTTTTTGCAGTTATAATAATCTCCAATAAAATGTATATTACAGATTTATTTGTGACAAAATGGTATCATACATTCCTGATTTACCAAAATTCGATTCTGTTATTGATGATAGTCCAACTTGTCACCAATCTCTAAAGTATTGGGGATCCAAAGCTGCTGAGGCAAGTTTATTTCTTTTATGTGTAAAGTGCAAATAATGGCTGAAAATATAAATGTTCTCTGATGAATCATACATTTAAATTCTTAAGGATGCTGTTAGGGTATAGACACATATTATAGTATATTCATTATTTCTCAAAAATTATCTTTTTTTCTTCAAAATTATTTATTGAATATAAAAGCAAATTAAATTGTCTATAGGATAATATAAATAATTTTTTTCCAGGTAGCCAAAAATCCACATCTTTGTTTTTCACTAAAATGTCCGAAACTCCCCTCTGTTTTATTTTTTTCTGTGTCATATTTATCAATCACTTGCATTACCATATAGCAACAATACTTTGTCACAATTTTTCGAAAATGTGTGTCATGCGTTTTTTAATTAAAAATTTGTAAAACAATGAATTTTATATATGTATAGAATGTGACAAAGTCATTTGCAGCAGGTATCAATGGGCACATGTGCAAAGTTTTTTTGAGTTTCTCTATCGTGGAGGGGGTTGCAGAAATTTTAAGTCATGAATACATCATGAAAAACGAACATCTAAAATTCCTTGTAAAGTTTTTTGCAACCTGACCTTTACAACCATAGCCTATTCAAAGATGTGCAGAAGGTGTTAACCCTAACTACCCACAACTCATTAAATATTTATACCCTGTAAAAGAAAAATCTGTTCTGCTGAATGTCAGTTGGTATAAAAAAACAAACAAACTTTCCAAATTATTTTTACCAATCTCAAGAAAGTTTGAAAACTATGCTGAATAATTTAGCTTGTTAAGATAATAATATGCACACCGTGATCGTTGGAACTTATAGAATGTTCAAAGTGAGATTCACACATATATTTCTTTGAAGTTTTCCGACCAAAAAAAGTAAATCCTTTTTTATCCTAAAATTCAGAAGTTGGTAGAGAATATCAAACTCCATATATTTTTAAAAACAAAATCTTTTTTTGTAAAAAAATTATAATTATACCATTACAATATCCTTAAATGAGAAGAATCATACATCCAAATTCTTAGTTAACATGACATTGTAACAGCTGAAAATGTTTTTTTACTTATATATTGATTTTTTATTGATGAATGCAAATAAAGTGGCAAACTAAAAGTCATCACCCGTTATCATCTTTCCCCATTTTTCTTAGATTTTACGTCTAATACAGATCAAGGCATAAAAATTTATCGGAAAATAATTTACTTTTAACACTTCACTAATCACTTGGGCTAATTTGATGTGTTTTAGGTTGGTGATACTATTCGGAAAGTAGCGTCTGGTCTTCATCATTATCATGATACTGGTACTAAACACCATAGAGCTGGAAGTAATTTGAGTGAGGTAATGAATGCTGCTGCGAAAGCCTTCAAATCAGATAAAATGTTAGAAGAACCTCTAATTAAGGTAACAATTCTTTTACAGTTTGTAGTTACTACTATACAATGTTTCGTATAACTTGAAATTTCCCAGTAGTACTAAAAAATTCAATCTTTGTTTTGTTTTTGTAATGTTACATTCTGTTTCTAATTAAGTTTTCTGATGCTTTGAATCGTATTGAATGTTATCGTGATATGCTATTAACACAAACACAAATGCTTGGAGTGGAACCGATGTTACAAATGGTAAAGGAAACAGAGAAAATGAAGGTATTATTATTATTGCCATTTTGTATTTTTTTACGTGCATCTTCAGCCTTTGTAGTTTAGAATTCTAGGCTTCAGCAAATGATTGCTGTTCTAATTTCCACACTCATTAGAATATTGTGGCAGTTTTTTATTGTGTGCAAACGTTTGCTGAATTTAACAGGTCACTTTAACAAGCTAACTGTTACGTTAGCAATTTATGCTTTCACACATTTTATAGCAACACACTTATAGCATTCTCACTTTATATATAGCCTTATTCTCAATGTAGTCTTCTAATTGTAGCAAAATGTTTAGACTTGTTTCTAAAATAAGACTTTTAGCTAAACCGTAAATTAAAAAAAAAACAAGTAAGTGAAATAGCTTTTTAAGTTTTTAAAAGTGTTAACTGTCAATGATTTTCTTACTTATCAGAAGACTGTTTATGCATTGTTTTGCTATTTGGGATAAACTGAAAATTGGAAGCTTAAAGCAGATGTTTTATGCCTTAATAAACATTCCTCTCTATGCCATAGAGATTTTTTATATAGAGTATAAAAAAAATTGTACAAGTCCCCAAAAAATTTTATGCTTTAGTTTAATTTTTCTACAATGTATTTTAATTTGTTTACATTGCAAAGAAAATTAAGCCATATTTTGTCATATATAAAACTTTTAAAAGCAATCTTAACAATCGCTATTAATTGTCTTGGTAACTCAGTAAAAACACACTCATTAAAAGAGAATATTGTATTATGACACAATTATTTGCATACAGCATCATTCGCATGGAGCACAATTTGTAAATTTGGGGAATGGATCGGGATGCTGGTTGATAAATAATCAAAATAGGCAGGAGAGATAACGTATGCTGCCAATAATCATAAGGTAATCACACCAAAATGCATGTTATGGTTGCCCTTCACAATATTATGTCCTCATTGATCATATATTGTGAATGGTTTCCAAGGCATGACCCAAATCTCTTCATGCATAAATCACATTCTCATTTCCTCCATTCACAAGGTACATTACACTACTAATACATTCATTTATCTATTACTACTAATTGTTAACTTCATTAATTATTTACTTTGTTAATTATTTGCTTTGTTAATTTATTGTCATGCATGAAGGATATTTATTTCTCTTCTTCTTCAATCATGAAGGTACACTACCACTTCACTATAAACAGATAATCACACATGGTGCCTTTCTGCACTCAATAAACATGTGCTATAAAATAATCATGAGCTAAAGGTAGCATGCTCAAGTTGGTCCAGTATTGGCTCAGCGTGTGTTACCACATAATAATAATATCAGGATTCATAAAAGGGTGTGCCTCACCGTAATGATAATAAGTGATAATAATATCAAGTAATAATAAGATACACAAGCCTCACACACACTTTTTAGGTGCCATGGTTTTGCTGTCAAGATAACTGTTGATCAATAGCTTATAATCTGAGGAGCTTTAGTCTCCAAACAACCTCAGTTCTTTATGGCTAAAATTAGACTGACTCATGTGTCTGTATTTATTGACTTGTTTCATTAAGCGAGGCAAAGCAAGGCATGTTGATATGGGACAACTGAGACAATACTCTAAGCAGATACAATCCAACATGGCTACCTGTTTACTGGATCAAAGTGCCTTATTCTCAGACCTTTTTTGAGGTACATTGCAAGGCCAGAGCCAGAGTGTTACCTATAATTCTACAGGCCAGCTAGAAGGTTTACTGAAGTCACCACAATTAACATGAGCTAAATATTCATTTAGCTCAGTTAATTTATTAAGAAACAATAAAATATCTTTCTTACAAAGTTCACCTTTCTTGTAAAGATTTTTTAGATCACTATTTTATTATAAAACCAAAAATTTTTTTTTGCAATTTTAACAATTAACAACTAAGAAACAATTAAAAAGCTCTTTTCCATTGGTATCTTTCGTCATCATAAATAAATAAAAATAGCATTTAATTGAATTTTGACTAAGCAAAGAACAACTTTTTGCAAAAGTTTTTCCCTTAAGGTTATAGCAGAAGAAATGAAGTCATCAAATTTAAGAAATTAAACTCCATTGCAAAATTTTTTACAGTAAGGGCTGTTTAACTCAAATACAGGATAACTCAAACGTTTTTTTTTAATACCCCAAGAGTTTTTTCCTAACAAACTCTTCATAAATATGCCAAATAAATTGAATATTGTTTAACTTAACCTTTTTTAACTGTGATTTGTGCCGTAGAGTGTTTTTATGTTGGATAACTTTAACGCTACAAAAATTTTGCTGGTAAAATGACTAAAAAGTACAAAGTACATTAACCATTTAGATCATTCTTTAAAGTGTTAATATAATGACTTTGTGAGTTTAGCTACAAGAATTTGTGATTTGTGTTGGACAGAGAAATCTTATAATAAGCAAATTTTTTAACTCAACCTTTTTATATCCCTCTGGAGGTTCGAGTTAGTGGCAGCTACTGTATTAGGATAAAAACAAACCCTTGTGTAAAAGCCAACAGTGATCGTGTCCTTAGTGAGCATATATTTCGTTGAAGAATCGCTGGATATTAAGCAAATATGGCTGCTTATTTGTTAAATATCAGGTAATTCAGGTAAGGAATATTTCATGAGCCGCATTCTAAAATTTATGACTATGGTCTATATTAATACTAATGTCCCTTTCTCTGTGTAAAACAGTTGTAAAAAGGATGCTAATGTTTAAAAATATATGAAGGTGAATTCCCATTTCATGGGCTAACCATTTTGTAATTAATATCTTAAGATTTCCAAGTCACCATTGCTGTGGCTGTTTACTTGCAACATATAATGTACAGAGAAAGTTAAAGCATAAATAAAAAACAGTTTATAGTGAATGCATGTGCTCTTTGGTTTTAGCGCTGCAGAGGAAAATTGAACAAAACAAGTGAATCATTGCATGTTTCATGGGCAAAATTTGCAAACCTTCCGCACTTATCACATTTGCCAGAGGTAAGTATGATTTTGACATGTTTAAAGTCATGGCTTTATATGGAATTTGGTATGTTTCTGTGCAGAATATAGAAAAAAATAGCAAGCTAGCTAGGTCAAAAAGTTCATAAAAAGTTGTGTAGAACAAATTATGGATATTAAATAATTTTAAGGTACTTTTCTGTCTTTTTTAGTTATATTTGGGTGTTAATATGATATCCAATATGATTTAAGATATTGTTTTGGTCCTCATTGCTGTTAAAAATTTCTCCCCACCATAAGCTTGCCTTTCGCTTAAGTCATCATCATCATCATCATTCTCGGCTTAACGTCCGTTTTCCATGCTAGCATGGGTTGGACGGGGTATATTAATGACCCTCTTCCAATCTGATCTAGTAAAAAATAAACAGCCCCTTTAATAAATTTTTTGACTCTGGTAATCTGATATCAAAAAATGAGAATAAATAAAAAAAATTGAAAAGATATTTAAATGGATACACAATACATTAATTCTTTTTTAACTTTTGCTATATACATAGTTTATCTTTTTACTGTCCTCTCTATGACATAATGTTTTACTATATTTAGCCTCAACTGCTGGATAAAAATGCTCATAGCATGATAACGGCACGCCAAAAATACCAACTTTACTTGGCAGATTACACTGAAAATGTTCGGAAGACTAACACTCAAAAGAAGGTAGTTTTTGAGTTCGTAGAAGCAGTATTAATGGACTGAATTAACTTTCACTCTATAAAAAAAATTACCTCCTAATTAATAAAATCAAGAAAGTTAGAAACCAACACAGAATGAAAGACAAAATAAAAAAATGCAGACCTAACAACAACCCAGTTTTGCTTGTTAATAGCATTAAAAGTACAATTGAATGTTGCAATTTTATCTGCAGAAAACTCAGTGCAAGTCTCTTTATTTAATTTTTTTTTATTTAGGTTTTGTTGACACAGCGGATTCTTGAGCATATGCTTGCACAGTTTTCTTTTTTCAACTATTGTCAGCAGGTATGTGTCGACATTATTGATCCATAAACTATTAGAAGTATAGTACAGGGTCACTTATCCTGAAAACCTTTTGGAACTAGTAGAAATTGCATACGCTTCTGCAAAAACACCAGGAGAAAACTCTGGGAGAATTGCAAAAATGAAAAAAAAATCTGTTTTGTTTAGGTAAATTTTATAATCAATGGGATACGGGAAAGTGTCTTTTTAAGCCAACAAATAAGGCATACTGTTTTGGTAACTTTAAAGGAAAATGAACATATCCAACCACTTTGGTCATTACAAATAGACCTAAAATTGAACTTTTGTATCTAGTTTTGGAAAATACTATTTTTAGTGTATTTCATGTGGCGTATTGATATGAGCTACCTTAACTTTAAAGATTCTCCCTTCTTTTAACCAGTAAAAGATACTTAATTTATTACATTGCTTAAAAAATACTATGCCTTTTTAGATATTAAAAGATTTGGAGCCTTATATGAATACTCTATTTGAAGATCTCCAGATTAAACTGGCTGAGGACGAGGTATCCTTCGTAATTACTTTACAACATATTTCTAGTGTTCTTTATTAAGCTTAATCATTGCATTAGTTTCAAAGGACTCTGGAAAAAGTCTGGAATGCAACGATTATAGAAAATGTTCATTTTAAATACAAGTCATTCGTTTTTTTAAAAAAATTTTTGAAATAACTTTCCTTGAGATTTAGAAAAATGAAATAAAGATATACCTGAAGTAGATAAAATTTTGCGTAAATTTAATTTCTCGGTCAACCACCATTTTTTATTTAATTTTGTGGTTAAGCCCTTTCTGGAAAATTTTGCATGGATTAAATTTCGCAGACAAGCAAAACAAGGTAATTTGGTAACAGCTATTTATGCAATATATAAAACATTTACTCATGATAAAATCCCTAGCTTTCAACTTTATTAGTTCCTTCCTCATCCTCATTTTTTTCACTGCCTTTGTCATTTTCGTTCGTTCGAATCATTGTTTCTTTCATTAACATCTGCAGGAAGTATCACCATAATGAAGTAAAAAATCAGCACCATACAATCGTAAGGGCCACGTTGTAAAGATATTAGAAAATTTTCACGCATTCAAGAAATGTAAAAAGTACATTTAATCAACAAGATAATATAGTAGAAATTGATTAAAAATTGTTTTTTAATTTTTATCGCGGTTATCATGTAAACAGAGAAAAAATATCCTAAAAAAATGATTGAAAATTATGTCTATTTAACTCTGCCCAAAAAAATAAGTTTTTTAAAATTAAATTTCTTGTGGATTTAATTTCGTGGACGCCCAAATTTGTAATGATTTCGCGTCATTTAATTATTAAATCACACATACGGAGTAGTTTGATATGTTGGTTTACCCTTTCGTTGCGGTGGCGGCGGTGGCGGTCTTCAGGAAAGTCTTATCACACTGGATTTCGAGTCATTGTTATTACTCATTTCACTGGATAAAAAAATTATCTACTATTTTCTTTCGTATAAACAAACTTTATGTTGTTTTTATTGAAGCATGGCCATTAGATAAGATGAAGAAAGAAGCTGTTGTTGCTGAAATTTCTCAAGCAAAAATGAAGTGAAGTAAGCAAATAATTTTAAAACCACCAATTTTAGGATGATAATACATAATATTTCTTTCTTTTTATAGAGTTCCTCATATATAGCCAGAATTTAGAGACTTTATGCAGGGAAATTTTTCTTTTTTCTTTTCAGCGAAACAAAATGAACAAGCAAACAAACAAACCAATTTTCATTATATGTATTTCGCCATGTTTTATAGAATCATAGTTAAGAAATTGTGTGTCGTATATTTTATTGTCGATAATGTTGTATTAACATGTGTAAAAATATAAAGTTTATGTTTTTTATTTTATTTTTTTACGAGCGCTCTCACAAAATCAAAACTCGCATTCGGTTTTGTTTTCTTTCTGCTTATTCTTTTGAAATAAGTCCTCACACGCAGAGGATAAACCATTTTTGAAAAGAAGCTTTTGTCCAGAGTGATCAGGATTTTAAAGCATGCAGAAAGTTTGACGACCTCCTATGCAGGGTATTTTAAAAAACTTAATCTTAACACGTTAAAGGCTGGGTTTATTCTTTTTGGCTAGTTTTTTTTCCTCTTTTGACACACCACATTCTATTTAGTTTTATCAACAATTTGGTTTGAATTTTATCCTGCCCTCCTCAAATATACCAAATTTATGAACATGCAAGTGTAACTGGATGGAAACGCAACTTATTATTTATTTATTAATATATGGATCAGTATTATATCGACATATTCTTTGCAGGAACGCAACGCAGGAACTGAAATGTTTTTTTTGTTATGTGTGATTTCAAACCGATCATGGTTTCTTGTTATAATTAATTTAAAACTGCAAAAATCGCAAAATTTAATCCATGCAAATTTTTTTCTAGTTAAGGTACTTCAAAAACTTTTATATCGATAAGATCTTAAATGTGTGTTTTTCATAAGTTTAAATTTACATTAGTTTGAATTTTGTTTGCTTTGTTCAGGCTTTCAATATCTTACCCATATGCAGCCGTTGGCTGCTCAGTCAAATGAAAATGATGACAGTCAGCTAAAACAAATATTTTGAATTTTACTTTTCATATATAAACGTTCCTTAATTTTTTCGACAGCAAATGAGTGCAGCAGACGAGATAGCTCGCAGAAAAATTGAGACAGAGATTGACAACCTAGCTATTAAAGAAAGAAGCATGTTTCCTTCTGGTGAACAATGGTATGTTGGTTTTGTGTACGGTTTAATTGTTTAACTTTGTTGTTAATTGCCAACTTATACTCCAACTTTAAGGTTTCACTTGTGATTTAAGCTTTGACGTAATTTTATTTGTTAAGTCTAATCCAAATATAAAGACCCAACAAGTTCTCAAAAGTTAAGCAGTGCTTACATTTTAGGTCAAATCCTGCTCAAAGCACTGGTAGATTTTTCAATAAAGTAGGCGGATTTATCTCGTCTGGTGTTAAAGATTTAAAGAAAAGTTATAAAGAAGATGGCAATAAAGCAGAGGTACTTTGATCAGATTCCACGGTTTGTTGAGCAAATTTTCTCAAAAAATATTTGCAACAACAAGTTTTAAAATAGCAGAATTGTGTAACTGCTTGATAAAAATAGCTATGAAAAAAAAGAAATTAAGTTAAAAACGAAATGGTTTGTGTCTTTTTTTATGATTGATAAACAGGTAGCACTAGTACCTGGACAAAAAATAATTCGGCAAACTCTTTTTATCCAACAGGAACAAGATTGGGAGGTTATAGATGAACCAAAGAAGGAGGGTGAGGAGTTCACTGACGAACCGTCTCCACGTACTGCATCTATGTCCACTGCTTCACATTTTTATTTACCTTTGAACGATGGTAGGCATTACTTCATTGTTGTTGTTTTTTTGTCATTGTTGTTGTTGTCGTTGTTGTCATTGTTATTGCTTAACCCGCAGTAATTTTCAAGTGTAGTACTCTTAATTAATTCAGTTAAGCCTTATTTGAGGACAACAAAAGGCACCGTAGTATAAAAAGCGCTTTCTGTTTTTTGTTGACCATAGAATCAAACAGCATAAGATTTTATTATTCGACATATAAAAGCAAGTATATTTCTTTTAACTGAAGAAACTAAGAGTGGTTTAAAGTATCTTAGTTTGTTTCGCTATGCTAATATTTTTCTATTTGAAATTTGACCCTTTATAGTAATAAAAATCAGTCTCTACTCTCTTTGGTATATCTCACAGACTTTTACTCCACCAGAAATTAAATCAGCCATTTCTACTACTAGATACAAACTCGAATCCCAATGCCGATTTAGTGAAAGATGAGGAAATTGATAAAAATGAAGAAAATAAAGAAAATGAACCTGATGGAATGCTTAAAAATAACAAAGTAGCTGCAGTTGATGAAACAAAGTAAGATTAACTTTCGCTATTCTTATATATCATGTTTACCTGTGGATGAGTATTTTCGCTGGTGACTCTTCAGACTCTTCTTTCAGCATTCAGTTTTATCAAGCTTCAAATAATTATTATATGTTACTCAATCCCACTGTCTTTGCATTTCAAACCGATAAGCTTTGACATCAATTCTTACTATACTTGCCCAATAAAACAGAAGAATCAGGTTTTCGTTGTCTTAACATTTTTTGAATCATTTCTTAACTGTTGATTGTTTTTATTTTAGTAATTATAAACACTTTGTTTTGCTATATCCTTCTAATTTTTATTTTCTAATTTTATATCTTGTTGGTGTGGGCTTTCCAATCGGCTGTATAAAGACCTAGTGGATCTGAACAGAACATGATTTTTTATATATTCACACTTTTTAAACAATTTTACAAAAAAGACCCAGTGTGCACATTCCTGTAATGTGCTATTTAACAATACCAAGGTTTAAAATGCACTATCTCGACTACTTCTTTTTATATGGGCTTTATACGAGCAAGAGAAAAGGATGTAATTTGAATGAATGGTGAGGCCTTCCATTAAATGAGCATGTTAAAATGTTTGTTATTTGATGTTATAGAATGAGCCACGAGGATGAGCTCAGTAAGAAGGGATATTTACGCATCAAGCAGAAAGCTTTCCCGAAAAGTAAATATCCCTTGCTAGTAAGTGGTTTGATTTTATTTTGTTAAATGCTTTATTATGTCATTTATTGTAAATATGGTTTCTTATTTTCTGGAGGCAAAGGACAAGCTCTTCTAAAAAGAAATTTGAATTTTAAAGTATGGGATTGTAGTTTCAAAAACATTTTCAGTATATTCAGTATATTTTAAATGTTGGTGAACATGAATTTTTATTTACTTCTTTGTCGAAGTGTTTTCTCACTGACAACTAGAATTAAAACAAGTAGATGATGGTCGTTTTTACTTATTGACTGCTACATGGTATCTACCCATTGTTATTTAGGGTAACCTAAAGTTTCTCTAGTATTTTTGTAATTTTTTCAGTTAAAAGGGGACTTATAAATTTCGAAGGAACCATGTTTTTCGCATAACATTACTTAACGATACCAGGCTGTTTAAAGAATCAGGAAATATAACTTTTTAAATTTTAGTCATTTCATTACAATGGCTTTCTCAATGGAATTTCATTTTAATTTTTTTTTTACTTTTTCTCAAAATTCCGACTTAGTACACCTGCTTTTAACTGATATCCTCCTAACGATTTCATGGCAATATTTATGTTACTTCTAAAGATCTGGATAGGAAGCAAAAGTTGCTTGTAAGCAAACGCTGACTAAAGTATTTCAGGGATGAGATGAATGTCTCTCTGAACTTTGTAATCAAACTTGTTGGAAGAAGGGTGGGCAAGCTCTTCACAATGATCATCACAATGATCATCATATCATAAAGACAATTACCTTTTACCTTCTCCACAAGCAATTGTTCTCGTTCACCCCATCTGGAACAGTGTAATAAAACGCTGTTTCTGTGGTTTGCATTTCATTCAAAGGGTTATCTATAACCTCTAATGATGAACGCTGCGGGCCGTCGTCATCATTCTCAGATCCTTCATTTTGTAAAGATGAGTGAGTAGGTTGAATTTGTGTAAGTTAATTGTCTTGTAATAAGGGATTGTACTCTTTAAGGTATTACAATAAATAACTTTATTGTAATGTACAACTTAAAACAGAATATGATAACCTAATTCTCTTTAAAGTTTTACGTTTTACGTTTTTTCGATCTTCAATCTTCTTACATCTTACAAATTTGAAAACATTTAACTTATTACCAACTGCTTGTCATGGTGTTTGACCTTTCAATTTTTTTGTGACATGTATGGCAAATATACTCATTGGCATCAAAACTCGTGACACAGGAGATTTTCTGGTAAAACATATTTATCTTTTTTAAATTAATAACAGATTTAAGGTATAAACATTACGCGGCACGCAAATATGAGATGAGCCTAGAGAAATTGACTTTAAAAAGGTAGCTATTCTTTTAAAGGGGCTACGCAAGAGTTGTTGGTTTTCGACTTGTGACTTACACAAAAGTCGAGCTAATGGCGGTGGAAAGGTTTATGATGACTGGGGACAAAAACCACAACTTAAATATCATATCTTAAATATCGTATTGGGCATCAATATATAACTAAAAATGACATCCTTCGAAATTTTGCATAGAAACATACAAGTTTATTGCACATAAAGCTAGCCGAAGCAACAACAATGAATATACCTTCTTAAAACTAGTAACATAGCATTTTTTAAGAAATATAGCTCCTCATTTTGTCTCTGTTCTCTCGTCAAAACAAACTTTCGATTTACTGATATTTAATATATTTTACGTAGCTTATTTTACCGCCAAAAAGAATATTCATAAACAGGTTGTCTAGACGTCTATCTGGTTCTAAAGTGTGTATAATTTTATGCACCTTGACCTTAAAAGTGGTCCGTTTATTACATGCCATTCTTCGAAATGTGCGGGGATTGAGCTTATTGAATCGTTTCGTAGCCCCTTTAAGCAAAGACAATTCTGTTAGTTACTGTATTATAAATTTTCTTGCCAACACGCATTTTTTTCTTTTCTATTGCACGTGCTTCAGTGCGCAAAATAGATCTACGCCATCCCGTGTTACGCCATACCGTGTAAAACGAGCCGACCTGTCAAATAATATGTTAAAGGAGCAGAAACTCTATAGGAGTTGTCAACTAGAGGAGAATCTTCATGGCCTGTTTAGAAAATTCGTAATCTCATTTCACAATTATCTCGACAACCACGTCTCGTTACACCAACCTTGTTCAAGGAAATTTCGTGTATTTTGCTTACCAGAACTAAAGGTTATATGTCAAAAGCCCTCGACTAGCTAAGCCAAAAATTGCAATTTGTGCTATGCGCAGTGATGTTGAGTATATCCCACGAGCAATTTATCCTTTTTTCAGATGTAATCGTGGCCACGAAACAAAAAAATCTGTTCACAACACATGCGTTCTCAAGACAAACTAATAATATATAGTAATATATTTTAACAATAACCAATGAAAATGCGTTGCATATTCCTGAACCATGGCCATAAATATTTGCTGTGACAGGTCTGTGCTGAGTAAACTTGTTATCTGTGAAGGGTAGAGAAGGGTATTTTTTTTAGGAGAAGCCAGAACTCTGAAAACCAGTCGTGGTTAATTGTAAGAAATGATTTCTGAGGGGGGTCTGTTCTATTTTCAGTATTATAGAGTTAATCAAGCATTCTAGTTGGTTAGTCTAGTTGTGTTTTTTTCTAGTATTTCATTCTGGACAAAAAATATGGTGAATTACTATCTCAAGGACAAGATCAGAAGCAACCGAAAACTTTTGCCAAGCTGATGTTATCAGCAGTGAAATTATGCGACTCCAACGAAACTGATAGAAACTATTGCTTTCAGGTTAGTTGAAAATAATTTGTTTCATGTATCTTCGTTACAGTACTCTGGCTGTTTTTTATAAAATATAACGTGTTTGTTTTGCTTTGAAGGCGGAAAAATGGATAGAAAAAAGAGGAAACTGTGTTTAGTGTTATACCTGATGTGTTTGCGACATTTTCTTGAACCTGTATATTATCAAGCCAAAGATTGAGTTACGGTTCTGTTGATGTTATTTTTTTTATTTGCATGCAGTGCTTTCCATTTTTCGTGTGTTCTTTGAACTGGATGGGTTTGTAAGAATTGTAATACGTGTTCACACACATATATATATATATATATATATATATATATATATATATATATATATATATATATATATATATATATATATATATATATATATATATATATATATATATATATATATATATATATATATATATATATATATATATATATATATATATATATATATATATATATATATATATATATATATATATATATATATATATATATATATATATATATATATATATATATATATATATATATATATATATATATATATATATATATATATATATATATATATATATATATATATATATCACAAATCTAAATTGACTTTTGGATAAAATTTTTGTTTATATGTTAAGCTGGTTACAAGTGACGCCGAGCATACGTTACAAGCTCGTAACAGTGAAGAGTTGTCTGATTGGATGAAAGCTATACAGGTTAATGTCATTTTGTTGTTGCTGATAACAAAAAACTATTATGAAGTTGACAGCAAAACCGAATTTCTGAAATGCAGACTTTTGATTTTGACAGCAGTGCCAGCTTCATTTGTGTATTTATAGTGAAAATCATTCAACGTAAATGCTTTGAATTTTGTTCAAAAACCGCAACTATAATTTGTAAACGCCAGTTTATGATTATTCTGCAATTTATAACGATTGTTCTGCAATTTATAACGATTGTTCTGCAATTTATAACGATTGTTCTGCAATTTGTGACCATCGTTTTGCATTCTCTGTTACACAAGTATATACGTTTGGGCATATATATGTTTATATATGTTTATATGAATGTTAGGACGGAATAGCTACCGCATTGGATGGCAACCAAGAAAGACAGAGGGTGAGTTAAATTTACTATTCACGTGAGCATGAACAATAATATATAAGCTGATGTGGTTATTGAGGGAAAAGCGTAATATTGTTGTAGACTTCAAAAAACGCAGTTTATGGTGAGTTTCTTTTAATTTGCAGTTACACGCACGTGGACGCAGTTTGAAAGATTTCCAACAGGAAAGAAAAATGAGCACGACCGCCCACGATGCTGTTGAACGACTAAAAGCTATAGATGGAAACGACAAATGCGCCGATTGTTCCTGTCCCAGTGAGTGTAGTTTCCGATGTATTTTTGGCATGGAAAGAGCTGTATTTGATTTTTTATGTTTTTAATCATTTGGATTTTGCATGAAATGAATGAAACGTGCAGCAAAATTGGTGTGTTGTGAATTTCGCGTAACTTGCTCTCCTCCACGTATTCCAAGATTCGTTTATTTTTTATCGTTTCTCATCGTTTATTTTGTGCAGGACCTGGTTGGGCGAGTTCAAATTTAGGAGTTGTCATATGTATTGAGTGTTCGGGTGTTCACCGTGGATTGGGTGTGCACATATCGAAAGTAAAGTCGTTATCGTTGGATAAATGGGAGAAATCCTTACTGGAGGTAGGTTGGCTGTTGTGAGTTAATTTACTACAGCAAGATATTTGTTTCATTTTGTTGTAAAGAGAGGTAAACATTCACATTTGCTGCTATAGTGCCAGCATTCGTAAAACAATGGGAATGCTTAAATCTTGTTACCTATTTTTCTGCTTTAAAATTTGCTTTGGAATTAAAATTCTTTAGTCTCAACGGCATTCATTCTGTATCGCCATTACTTTTTTGAAATATAATGCTGAACCCTTTATGCCTTTTGTTGCAAAACACCTCATGAACTGATTTCCAAACGCAATTCCGCATGGTGGCGGTGAAGGAGATGATGCGGTTTCTAATACGTTAATTTTGTCATGCTTGCTCCATGCGTGCTGCTTCTTATTTTGTAGTTTATGGAGAGTCATGGTAACACTAAAGTAAATAAAGTTTATGAAGCCAATATGGGTTCCGTAAAGAAGATAAGTCGCGATTCATCCAAGTTAGTATTGCTGTTACTTGTATCGTGCTACTGCCCTCTGTTTTTAATTTCTAAGGCTTGTTGACGTAATTTTCTTTTATTAAGAAAAAACCCCGAAAACATATACCTGGAAAAAGCCTGGCTTTGACCTTGTTTCAAAACACTTAGAAGAATTCATGAAGCGCGCCTAGCAGTTTTTTGTATCGTATACGATATGTAAAGTTTCTCGTGTTTTATTTCAGGGTGGAACGGCTGGGATATATCAAGTCAAAATATGTCGATAAAGCTTTTTATGTTGCAGAAGCTAATGAAGAGGAGGAAGAAGAAGAATTAGATGAAGATGAAGTTGAAAGTGAGAATGAACCAACACTAGACAATGAGGTATATACTGTACACTGCTGTTTTTATAAATGACGGATACATTACCAGTGAGATAGCTTTTTCGTATTTGTATGGCCGCTAGTGGTTTGCTAGCTTTTACTAATGAAAAATTCATACACACAAAAATCTCTCTCTGCTTGTATTTTTAATTGTAATTTTTTCATCTTCTTTACCACCTTGACAGCATGACGAAGAAGATAATCAAGTTAATTTGTCAATCATGTGTCTTGTCAAAAATTGTGAGGTCTGTATTGACTTTTTTTTCTTATAACATTTTCTGCACACTTGGTCAGCCAAGTCAAAATAAAACAAGAAATCTAACAAAATCGACAACCGGCCAGGGCCATTGCTCAAACTATAGTCATATGGTTTTAAAGAAATCATGTTTTAAACAAATTTGTGCAACTTCTAGAAATCATGTTACTTTGACAAAATTTAAAAAATCTTTTCCATAACAACTTGCTTGCGATTACTTCATTTATATCGCGACGTGTGTCGGCTATTTATCGTATCAACTGTTGTCTCAATGTGAATCGACTTGCTATTATTATGACATATTTTTTTTGGAAAAACAGGAGTGTAAAGCTGGTCGCCATGGTAATGTCCCAAATAAATTAGATGGTTCAAAATCGGAAGCATCTGGATTGGTTGTCGCTTCAGATCACTTTAGCGAGGAGAGTGAGAACGCGCAACGAAAATCGTCTGAAAGTACTTTGTGATATGGAATAAACACATTTTTACATAGGAAATTATACACATCCCAGGAAATGTTGTTTTATCGTATCACGGCTCATCAGCTCGTATAAACCTATAAATTTACAATCAGTGTGCCTGTCCGCTGTGTCGCTGTCCGTAAAAAATTGGAATTGTGGTCATTGTTTTGACTATGAGAGGGATTTTTTTGTAAACTTTATTATTTTTTTTAAATCTACAATCCTGGACATAATATTGAAAAAGGCGAATTTTTAGATTTTTTCCACATGGCCAAACATAATCACCTTGCCGAATCTCCGCAGTCGCTAGGCTGAGGAAGCTTTGGTTCTGCAAATATGTAGGCCAATTAAAGGGCGTCGAAAATGCGCTACTGGCAGTTTCTGCCATGCCATTACTGAAAAGTCCACGCGAAGGTCTGGTAAGGTCTGAACAATAAGGAAAGCGCAGCATTAGTAAGATTTTGAAACTAACTAAATAGCCTAAGGTCCTATGTCAAAAGTCAATTTGCATTACCATTTCGAAGTGTGCATTTCTTTTATAGCAACTGCGCTTTTAACTGCTTGTCGGACAAACTTCGAAATTCTGCCATCTTGCAATATATATCGTCCGGAATTGTAGTGAGGAAGATAACCTTATCCTGACCCGATAAGAATAAAATTTGATTTTTTTAAATATATATTTATTAAAATTATTTTCTGTTTGTAATACATAGAAGAGCCCCAAGTAAAAAAAATCGTCAATAATTTTCTGTATGGAAATTTGTATGTAAAAAAATCACAATTATTTTTTATGATATAACAAATAGTCAAAAGAAATGCGTGAATATTTTCTGATTTTTCATCACTGCTTCTGACCCACACTCTGTCAATATAGGCTCTGCCAAACGCCTACTTGCTAAATGCTGGTGTTCGACCATTTCGAGAAAATAAAAAACAGGCATATTCACAAATATTACGTCAAGGGTTGTGGCTTATAAAATTCTGGTTTGAAATACCATTTTCTCGCTATTAGCCACAGCATTCAAGCTACAACTTTAGAAATAAGGTTGGATTTACTAGTGAGGGAGGAATAGGTATTTTTAACGCAAGAAATTCAGCTTTTATAAAAAATTAAGTTTTTTAAAATCACAGAATTTAATGCGTAAACAGGATAAGTACATAAACAGGTTTACCACAAATAGGTTTCGTGGAATTATAAATGCAACGCTAAATTTAACGTTTACGGTATTACGGCAATATTTGTTTGTTTTTAATTTTTTTCTAACACAAAAAATTAAAAAAAAAACAACTGCGGAACTAGATTTGGAACTTTACATCAGCCCTACACGGCGCCATTTCTCTTTTTTTTTACTAAGTAATATATAATACGTTTTGAAATGATTAAAAAAGCAAGGAATAAGTCACCACCTTTGAAAACTGTGTTGTTTGGGCCTGTCCCGGTCCAGTACTTAATTGTCAGTTAAAAAAAGAAGGATAAGGAAAAAGTTACATTCTCATTTTTCCATATTGTTAATAACTATGAGAAATCTCAGTAGACCACAGACTTTTTTGAAAACAATTTCGAAAGAAATGACTCTCGGATTGTGTCAAAAAATACGAACAATCCACGATGTAAATTTTGTCACCGTTTTCTCTTCAGACTGTCGGTAATTGTTCTTTTTCTTGATATGGTTTCTTTTTTGTCAACCAACACAACCTCGACAGAGCCGCATTACCAACAATTGCATTAAGGTGCAAATTATTTGTGAATAAAACTTCTACTGAAATTATTTTCGTGGATGATTGTTCCTGAAATAAAAACATCCCTCTAAGCCAGTGCAACATGAAAAGTTCACGTTTTTGCAGTGTTGGATGAAATTTTTGAACCTTTTTTTTCAGGGGTCATTTTATTTATTTTCTTCCATGATATATATACGCCTTAATAGCGCCCTGGTTCGCCAAATACGCGTTAGCCCCTACGATGGAGTGGTTTATGAAAGTTTGAGGGCAGGAAGCCATCTTAAAAAAACTCCCTATTTGAAACATAGCTGGTTCACAAAACATTACTTTTACTTTAAATTTTACAGTTAAAAACAATAATAATTTAGGTAGAGTTTGATATAAAATGGATGATAAAGGAAGGAGAGTACTAGTCTGCGATAATGGAACTGGCGTAAGTAAATTTTATTCAAGTGTATTGTGGCAAAGAAGGTTGTGGGTGTGTGTTGTGCTTTTTTCTCTGTTTAAATTATTATTTCAGCTTAACACTGTGCTGCAGTTTATAATTAACTGTACAGCTATCAAATAAATTGTAAATAAAAGAGATGTTGAGACCAACTTTTCAGCTAAAAGCTGCAGCACCAGTCAGTTAAGAAAAAAAAATTAAGCTAGCTAGCTATCTATATAGCTAAAAGGTCAGTGTAAAAGTGCAAATATTTCTGAAAACAGAGAAAACAGGGATGTCTCCAAATATGACAACAAAGTGTTGTATACTTGTCTGGCAACAACCAAACATTGTGCAACAGTTGTAAGTTTGCCAGATCAGATTTTGATTCTTGGCATTTTATTTTCGTTGTTCCGTGTTGATTTCTGCTTTTAATTAATTTAACTGATTACTAATTTCCATTTATTTTAATCATATTTATTTAATTTGAACACAATGAGAGCTTACATATAACCTGCAATAGGCAGGGGTGGATTAGGTGGCGTAATCCAAGTCAGAGTCATGTTGCAATTTAACTATCTTTGGTGAAAACCGACACCATAGTATAAACGTATGACGTTTTAGGTAAGTTTTCCAAAATGGTTGGAAGTTATATGACTTTATGATATAGCAAGATAGATCCCTTTGTTTACATTTTAAGTGGTAAGCTCTTGGCTCTGGCATCCACATGGCACGAAAAAAGGCAGGGTTAATAGGTGAAATGAGGTTATCTTCAATTTCATCACAGGAGGTATTTTGCGATTCGGTTTGACGTCATAATAAATTTCTTGGAGGTGAAAAGTTTCTGTATTTTAGGTGAAGAGAGTGCAGCGCTAGTTTTAGAACAATGTTAAAAAGTTTAAGCTAACATAATTTTTTGGAGCAAAGTCTAGATATTTTTATTGTGATTACCTTTCGTTAGCTAATTATTCTTCCATATCCACATTTTTTAGCATTCTTTTCCCTAAGAACTAGGTTTGTTTTCACCCAGCGGAATTTTAAAAATGGCGGTTGTAGCACAAATTCGATTCGTCAATTAAGCCAAATGTCAATCATCACTACGACAATAAAGCTGAATCGAATCGCCGAATTGGTAAATGAATTTAAATAAATCAATCTAACCGCAATAATAGTTGAAAACCTCAAAGTTTCTATGAGAAGAAATACACATCAGGAAAACCAAATTTATGCATTTGTTTGCTCAGTTTGAATAATTTTGCTACTCAAAATTAAACTTTTTATAACATTTTTCATATATACAAGAATAGCGTAAATTTAACAAAAGTATAGTATTATGTAGGACCTTTTTTTCCACTCTGTAGCTTGCTTTCTAAATGTCCTATACCCCTTAAAATAGTTTTGGCTTTGTGGGTTGCACAGTACTTCTAGCTTAGATTTGGAGAATGAATTTTTTATCATGATTTTTGCGAGTGACTTAAAGCTCAGGTATACAGTTCTGGCCATATGAATTTAAGCAGGTGCGTGATAACACATATGAAAAGTGTGGTCGTCTGGTAGTCCTACTGAGTAATTGAATGTATTTGCATCTTTATTAAAGGACAGTCTCAAAATTTCCGTACGTAATTTGTATAATTTGTATCAAAACTTTGTATCAATGTCACAGTCCTTAAAATTGCCAACATAATTTTGTTGTGAAATTTGAATGAATGCTGTGATCAAAAACGGTCGGTGTTATTATGAAGAACGTAAGGTATATAGCACATTAAAGTCAGCCCCTTATCTTCATGCTGACACTCTGGTGCATTACACTGACACTCAAACGAAAGGTGGAAGACCAATTGGAACCATCCCACAAGTCAGTCCGGCCTTCATCTTCACAGAGAATATACTGCGAGAAGAGTGCGCACCCATGCAAGTTAAATATTACCAGAACATGGGAGAGGTTAGGTGTCCTGTACTTTGATACAGCTTTCGTACGAATGATCTTGTGATGTAATACCAAAGTAAAAACATGTTGAATAAAGTTTCTTTTTAAAAGGGGAAAGAGAAATCAAATATGTTTAGTAATAATAATCGAAAAAATTGTAAGTCCAGAAGTTCTGTCTCCCACATGACACAGCAGGCAATAAGTCACCCCTGCCCTCGGTTTTGTGAGAAGAAATGTTCTGCGAACACTCTAACAATTGAGTCTCCTATACAGTTTTGCTTCATGTTAAGCTGTGCCAGTGCCAAGCATTTTCGAAGCATGTCACCGGCTACTTCTGCGATATACAACCTAATGATGCCCTAACCTAATGAATTCATCTCACAACATAAAAAGCCAGAAACATTCGAAACAACAGGCGTTATTACGCAATGATTCTTTGATTATTACTATAGTAAATAATTACTTTATACGAAAGACATTTTAGGTACGCATTATTGAAGTGACTAAACTGTTTTTGGAGCGTGATTGAAAATACTGCTCCAGTGTTGCAGGAGCGTACAGAGGTGCGGGGGCGCGAACGCGCACCTAAAAAGACCAGGACTGGGTATACCCATATAAGCCAATAATTTAAAACTTGAAAGATCTTGCATGCTCAAAAACCGGGTATTTCGTGCAGATCTTTACAACCAGAATATTTCAAAAAAAGTTCTTTAGTTAAAGAAAGCATATTTGGATTTGCAAATTTAGGAGAAACACCTAACTTTGCCTTGCATTTATCTTTCTTAGATACTAAACACTGCTTTTTCTCAAGTATTTAACTTTTACAAAAATTAAAATATTAACTTTGTTTTTAATAAATATTGATTTATTTGCCTCAAAACCTGCATGCATAAATTTTATCCACAAATTAAAAATAATCCATTTGAACTTTTAATTAATTTTTTACCAGTACCATAAATTCTCCCAATTCCAAGTTTGCTTCTCTATTTTTTAAAACAGTTAAAATTGTCCTAAACAGAAGATGTGTTATTTACTAGTGCTGATGATAATGTTGGTCAATTCAAGGTTTATTATAAGAATTATCTTTTTCCTGACAAATAACCAATGCGAAAAATGTGCAGTGCAAATGATAAAAATGGAAAATATATAATGTATATTGTTAACATTGTTAATAGCTTTCTCAGAAATATTTATACTACCTGCAAAAAATTTAAATTCTTATTTTATTTAGTTTGTCAAATGCGGGTATGCAGGAACAAATTTCCCAGAACATATATTTCCATCTATGGTTGGCCGACCAATGTTACGTTCATCAGCAAAAGTTGGTGACATAGAAATAAAGGTATGCTCATTTACTTTCATTTCACCTTAGATGTCATTTTTGCAATAAGACTACTTTTGAAAATTTGTAAAATTAGAAGTTAATTCCTGTAGTTGGATAAAAGAATGCAAAAAGAAATCAACTGGATCAACATAAAACAATGAAGCATTTTCTTGTGTGTTTTTTAGGATTTAATGGTTGGCGATGAAGCTAGTCAACTTCGATCTATGTTAGAGTGCAGTTACCCAATGGATAACGGTATTGTTCGAAACTGGGAAGACATGATGCACGTGTGGGATTATACGTTTGGTGAAACGAAGTTAAACGTTAATCCTAAAGAATGCAAGGTAACTGAAAAAACATGGCAAAGCTTTGTAATAAGAATTTTAAAAACCAAATTTTGTCTGTTTTGTCAATTGTTGTTATTCTCGGCTCATGATTTTAAGTGTACATACGTTCATCAACGTGTTTAATTTGCAGGTATTACTTACTGAACCACCTCTCAACCCAAGTAAAAACAGAGAAAAGATGGTGGAGGTTAGTGTTTTCCTAAATTTAAAAAATTCCACTCGCATTTGTTTTAACCTAACCTTTTTTTTGTTATTTTTTCTTGGTAAACAAATTATTTCAATTTTATTAAATTCGGCTATAGATAGGTGATCATAATAAAGTGATTTTGTTGGATTTTTTTATCTGGCAGCATGTCCATATCCATAAGGTCACTCTCTTAAAAGCCCATCTTTGTTTGGTTCACACTGCAAGTTTTTAACCTAAAATAAGGCAAAGGGATCCCAAGGTATTTTTATGAGTTGAACTTACCTGAAAGATTAGCATGAGAAATTCACAATAACATTTCCAATAAGTTCACGTCACCTAATTCCAGATATTGCTTTTTAAATATTTATTTTTCTTGTCGCTTGACCACCGCTTTAACCTTTATTTTTATTATTATTATTATTATTATTATTATTATTATTATTATTATTATTATTATTATTATTATTATTATTATTATTATTATTATTATTATTATTATTCCAAATATTTATACAGAATATAGCCACTTCAGTGTTTGAAACACTGTTATTAATGTGGGTCCTGTGTATACAAAGTATACACCGGCATTACCTACCCAATTTCCATCACATGGCATGGGTTGACCCGAAGCTGTAGTAAAGACACTTGCTAAACATGCCCCACTGTAAACCGAACCACGGACATCGTGATTATAAAGCGAATTTCATAACCACAAGGTCACGCGGCACTGTCAATCACAGCCCTTGTAATTCAATATTTAACAAACTTCTACTTTTGTCAGCGATTTAGGCTTTAGCAACATATTTGTAGCGTTTCTTTTTACATAACTCCTTGTTCTTGATGTAGTCTTTTAATTTAGCATAATGCTTCTTTTGTGCATAAAATGCGAGTTTTTATGTTTTAGCTTACGCCTAAATTAAAACAATTTTTTTACTGGATAAAAGTGTTATATTTATAATAAATAAAAACTATAAAATAATACACAATAAGAAAATTTCAGTCCCCCCGTTTAACTTTTTTCCCTAACTTTTTATGGGCTTATAGTCATAACTTATATTTTGTTACTTCTGCTAACCTTTATTTGCCTTCTAATATAAATTCTTTTGAAATACAAATCATACACAAATGAGCAGCATGTTTAATGATCAGTAAATTTTGCAACCTGTGTCTTAAATAAATATTATGCACATCTATTTAATTTTTTTTTGATTGCCTAACTGTCAGAACATTGATGCAGAATTAATTTTATTTTGTGTAAAAAAATATTTGTTTATGAGAACTTTTGTTTCACTTTGGGGTAAGAAGGCAGCTGTTTGGGTATAAGAGTCCATAATAATTGAAGCGGGCCTGACATAATACGTAACAGCATCATGAGCCACAAAAAAAGACTTATGCTAGTTGGAAAATTTTATTGACAAAGAAGTTTGTAATAGCAGGCAGCAAGAAAAACAAATGTTTAAAGAGCTATATCTGGATGCACGCAAAAGTTTTAACAAAAAGTGGATATTCCACTGGGAATTTTTCATGCAAATCTTTTGGTAAGTCCAACTTGTAAGAATCCCTTTAAAACTAAAACTTTGTATTTAAAAGTTTTGGAGATGAAGTAAATGTGAACAAATTTTATGTTAAAACCAGCCTATATTTGTTTTATGTATAGGTGATGTTCGAGAAATATGGTTTCGATGGGGTATATATTGCTATCCAGGCTGTTCTCACACTCTATGCGCAAGGTATGAAAGTAATGCATTTGCTTGTCAATAATATGCTTTATAAGTAGTAAGTGTATGGTAACAGTTAAAAACGCTACATCATATATAGAAACCTAACGTAAGTCAAGCAGGATATATTTATATCTATGAACAAGTCAAGTTCTTTGACTCAAACTTTCAGAAAATTGAAATTAGATCAAATGCCACCCTTGATAATATCAAATATTTTCTTTTTTGATTGATGCATTTAGGTTTACTGACGGGTGTTGTAATTGACAGTGGTGACGGCGTCACACATATTTGTCCTGTTTATGAGGGTTTTGCACTACCTCATCTGACACGTCGACTTGATATTGCTGGTCGAGACATCACAAAATATTTAATAAAAGTGAGTTGTGTTCTCTTTTGTTTTTGTTCTAAAAAGGGTGCATAAGTTTTAGTGGGCTGTCTCGCTTACACAAGACCTTGCAATTACTTATACCAACATATTTAAATAATGCCCCCCCTTGAATAGCCTCCCATGTAAATGTCTCAGAATTCAATATACATATCAAGTTCCTTTTCAAAAAGTAATAAAGCTCTGAGAAAGAATGTTACAGCATTGTGTTGCTGATGCCTGAGGCTGAAAACGCCTCATTTTTTATTATTGTTTTTTTTATAAGTTATTGCCTGGAACACAAAATTTAGATATTTTAGGCACAACTGTGCCGAACAAGAGGACATTAATTTGATAATTAAGTACAGGGTACTTTTGGGACTGAAACTTGCTTTGTTTCTTAGGGTTGTTTCTTTATTGTGTTAAAACCATAACAAACTAAATTTATTTGACTTTTAAATGGGTATTTTAACTTTCATGGAAATAAAGACTTCTTAGGGAATTTCAGGATTACAACAATTATACTTAAAGACCTTACAGTACCCTTAAGCCCCACCTCACTACAAGGGATAGTTAATTATAATATTTTATAATTTATATGTGTATTAATTTTTATTTCATACAAAAGGAAAAATTTTTCATGGTAGAAACCAGAGAATTAATTTTCAGTAACTGCATGTTATGGTTCTTATAGTAATTATCACTCAAGAGAATGTGTTTATTATTGCATTCTTATGAAGAATGGGATCCAATCTTGTGTATATTATTTGTTATTGTGTTTTTGATTTTTAGCTATTGTTGCTACGTGGGTATGCCTTCAACCATACAGCTGATTTTGAAACCGTGAGGATGATGAAAGAAAAGTTGTGTTATGTTGGGTATGATTTATCTATTTCTTCTGTCCTTTCCTTTTTTAATAACTGTTTTTATATACTCAATACAAGCTTGTCACCATAACATAATATTTTTACCCGTGACTGAAATATAAATGATATATTTTTAGCTATGACATTGAGCAAGAACAAAAATTAGCGTTAGAAACAACATTTCTCGTTGAACAGTATACTGTAAGTATTTTTTTTGGATTGTGTACTTTTGAAAAATATTGACAAATGGCTTTATTAGTTAGGGGGATTCCTTCAATACACAGTCAGGGCAGACCATGTTAAAAGGAGAACTAACATGTATATTTGTATTTAAAACATTGTTACATATCCCAAAAATAACATTCCCCAAGAAATGATAATAGCATCAACGGTCGCCACTATTATCGAACAAAAGCAACTTGGTTCGTCCATGTTTTGTTTTTTTGTGACGCCTGATAGCGTACATAGCTCAGCAGAACTTGTAAGGATGCACTCACTTCTTAGTCTTCCAAGAAAGATTATAATTTATCAAATGTTTGAGTGGCGAATAAGACTATCGTAGAAAAAATTATTTTCAAGGATTTAACAACCTTAAGACTGTTTTTGTTTTGCTACTGTAAATTCACTTCCAGTACACTTACTTTATTGCACATAATCATTTGAAGAAATGTTTTAAAGTCTAGCAAATTAAATGAAACACCTGTTGTCTTTCAAAATGTTTTGTTAAAAAAGTCACGCAAAAGAAAAATTTTTATAATAATTTTAAATACATGTTAAAACTCTAAAACTACATTTATAACAGTGAAATGATATTTTGATCTAATAAAAATATTTATTTCAAAACATGATAAATAAAATTACTCTTAGACAATCACAGGAGCCACAGTTTAGCATTCCTTGCTTCGTCCATCCGTTTACATCTTTGCGTACTCACGTCAGACAAGTTAGTATTTTATTGAACAGTAAGTCTTAATCGATACTGTTATGGTGCCGACCGTGGGACTACTTTGAACCTAAATATCTTGAAAGCTAAAGCTCACAAAGTTTATATTCACACTATAATAAAAATTTTAATCACAACTTATTATCAAGTTCTTCTTTAACAAAAAATTACAAAAACCTGTATCAAAAAATACAAGATTTGGGGAGGTAAATTTACAAACTCCATGCAAGTAATTAGAAACAGACACCCACATTTATATTCTTTGATGTGCCGCAGCTTTTTTAAAAATTGAAAACCTTACAAAAATTTTATACTCTGAAATTTTGAAAATCATAAATGCAAATAAATAACCTGCTACAACAGTTTATTTAATTGTTATATCCAATGAGTTAAAAATTTACATGCATGCTAATTTGGCTATGCTGGATTAATACGAAGATTAAAAGACGAAAAAGTTTCAAAGAACATGAAATTCTTTTATGGCAAACTGTCTTTCTGTTTATTATAGAGATACCTTTATGACCCAAATATATGTTAGACATTTAAATATTTTACAATTTCTTCTGATCTTGTATGAACAGGAAGGTATAGCTCAAGTATATTTTCAACATATATTTTTTTCAATTTTTAAAAAATATATTACAAAGCATAAACATCAAACAGAACAAAAACATTAAACGTGGAAGTATAACAATACGAAACATAAAAGTTGACATTGCAACTTTAAAACATTACTTTGTCTACCTCTGTATCACCCAGGTATATTATTTTGTTGGACTTTTTTATATTTGGACAGAGTCTTCATTAATGGCTGTAAGAACAGTTGATCAGACAAACTGCGTAAACAGGGCTGGAAGGAGTGAAGGTGTCGCGCACGGTAGGACAGATGTCAGGTGTGAGCTTCATACCGTTACCCAGCTATCACATCACAAGGTAGATAACACTAGGTTGAGGATGGCTAGTGTAAATGTTGGTACTCTGAGAGGTAGAGCAGGTGAAGTAGTTGAAATGTTAGAACGTAGGTCTGTTGATATGTGTTGTGTTCAGGAAGTCAGATGGAGAGGAGCTTCAGTGAGATTTATGGTAGGTAGGAGGGCAAGGTGTAAGCTTTTTTGGATTGGTAATAGTATGGATATGGAGGAGTTGGCATATTCGTTGCAGAGAAGTGGGTAGAAAAAGTAATAGATGTTTTGCGTGTTAATTGTCGTATTATAGTGATAAAGTTTTTGATAGGTAATAGGATTGTCACTTTTCTGTCAGTTTAGGCTCCACAGTGTGGACTCAGTGAGGAAGATAAAGATAAGTTTTATGATGAGTTAATAGCAGTCACATCAAAGTTTGGAGACACTGAACTTGTCATGGTGGGCGGCGACTTTAATGGTCATGTTGGGAAGTCATCTGAAGGTTATAGAGGTGTGCATGGAGGCTATGGATTTGGGAGCAGAAAGAAGGAAGGAAAGAGATTGCTTAAGTTTGGAATGGCAATAGACATGTTGGTTTGCAACACATCATTCAGTTAGAGACAGAGTAGGCTGATAACATATGAGTCAGGTGGTTGTAAGACACAGATAGATTACTTCCTGGCTAGAAAGTCAGACAAGAAAGTGGTGAAGGACATGGAAGAGTGTGTTTCCCAACATAGGTTGCTGGTTTGTGATATTATCTTTGGAGAGTGTTAAGAAGCCAAGGGAAAGTACAGGCGTCGTCGTAAAGTCTAGACGCTGAAGGAAGAGATTGTAGCAAGACAATTTAGTGCAAAAGTTCAGCAGTTAGCCCACAATGGTCAATGTGATTGTGACAATGTGGAAAGTACTTAGACTACTTTGAAGAATTGTCATCTAGAAGCTTCTGATGATACTTGTGGGTGGACGAAAAGACCAGCTAGACATAGATAGACCTGGTGGTAGAATAATGAGGTTGACCAGTGTATAAAATTAAAAGCAGAGAGACACAGATTTGCAGATGTGTTAAGAAGGGAAGACCAGTGCAATGAGGTGTTCAAGATAGAAAAGCAAATGAAGAAGTCTAATCAAGATGTTGTAGGTGAGAAGTTTATACGTAACGATGAAGGTGTTTTGGCTAACACAGAGGAGGAGAAAAGGGTAGCTTGGAAGAATTATTATCAGAGGTTGCTTAACACTGAGTTTGGCTGCAGGAGTATCAGGTATTGTTGCAGAGATGGTAAAACCATCTGGATATATTGGAGTTGAGCTTATTACAAGTCTTGCTAATCAGATTATAAAGGATGGTGCTATTCCAAGTGAGTGGCAGTCAAGTGTAATAGTGAATTGTTTCAGGGGCAAGGGTGATGCATTAGAAAGAGGAAACTATAGAGGTTTGAAGTTGGTTGATAAAGTAATGAAAGTTATTGAAAGAGTGATTGATAAGTTACTTAGAGAAAGAATTGATATAGATAAGATGCAATTTGGTTTTGTTCCAGGGCATGGTACTACAGATGCAATATTTTTACTCAGACAGATTCAGGAAAAGTATTTAGGAAAGAGAAAATATCTCTATTTTGCCTTTGTAGATTTAGAGAAAGCTTTTGATAGGGTGCCACGTAAAGTTATTTGGTGGGCTATGAGAAAATTAGGTGTGGATGAGTGGCTAGTTACGATGGTACAGTCTATGTACAGCAATGCTAGAAGTCGTGTCAGGATTACCGATTCACTTAGTGATGAATTTAGTGTAAATGTTGGTGTACATCTGTACTTAGTCCTTTGTTGTTTGTTCTAGTCTTAGAAGCGCTGTCGATGGAGTTCAGAACAGGTTGTCCATGGGAGTTATTGTATGCAGATGATTTGGTTCTCATAGCAGAGTCGATGGAAGAATTAGTTGAAAAGTTTAAGAAGTGGAAGAAAGGACTAGAAGAGAAAGGGCTAAGGGTGAACACAGCAAAGTCTAAAGTCGTGATTAGTAGCATTGCAGCCAAGTGTGACCTTGTAGTTAGAAAGTGGCCTTGTGGAGTTTGCAGGATTGGGGTTGGTAGTAACTCAATTTTTTGTCAGACTTGCAAGCATTGGGTACATAAGAAGTGCAGTAGTATTGGTGGAAGGTTAAGAGCTGACAGTTTGTATGCGAGCCTTGCAAAGGTGAGATTATAGAGAATGAAGTATTTCCAGCTTTAATGATGTACAACAGTGGAGGGGGTGTTGGAAGAAGTGTTACTTGCAGAATAGGTTCTGCTTGGAAAAAGTTCAGAGAGTTACTTTCTTTGTTGACTAGCAGAGTCTTGTCAATTGAGGTAAAAGGTAGTATGTATGAGGCATGTGTAAGAAGTGTTATGCTGTACGGTAGTGGGACATGGGCAGTGAAGCAGGAAGATCTTGACTGTTTAGAAAGGAATGATATGAGAATGGTTAGGGTAACGCCGGTCTGAGAGACAGAGAGAGTTCTGATGAGCTGAGAAGCAGACTAAGTATCTGTAGAATTAAAGATGTTATCCAGATAAGAATATTGAATTGGCTGGGGCACTTGGAAAGAATGGAGGAGGATAATTGGGTAAGAAAGTGTAGAGACTTGATAGTTCCTGGGGCAACGAATAGAGGCAGACCGAGAAAGACTTGGCAGGAGGTTATAAGGACAGACTTGATATAGATGAAGTTGAGTTTAGATCTAACACAGTCTAGATCAGATTGGAAGAGGGTCATTAATATACCCTGTCCAACCCATGCGAGCATGGAAAATGGATGTTAAGCCAAGAATGATGATGAGTTCTTTACTATCCATCGTACTTTTTGGCATCTGAAACATTAATAACAAATCTTTGAAAATGCACTCTTAAAACAGCATCATAGTTTTAACACAGTCAATTTAGTTCTTGAGACAATGACAACATTCAGCAAAACAATTGTGCCATTCATATGCTTCTACATTGAGCAGACATTTAGCTTCCCCTTAATTAAAATTTTATTCAATACTATCTTGTGAGAACCAGCAACAAAATAAAATTGACAACATACCAGTGAAGTACGTTTATTTTTTGTAGCAAAACACACTTGTAAACGGTAAGAAAATTGAATCTGGTGAATAAAATTTACAGAGAAAAAACGAGAGAAAACTAATTAAAAAATTTGTGAAGGTTAATTACAGCTGATATTTTTGTGCAGATAAATTTTCGCAAATATGGTTAAAATTCGCAAAAATGAATCTTCGCAAAAAAAAGTTTATTAGAACAATTTTATAAGAACAATGAGGCTGAGAATCCTTAAGAATAAGGATAATGACAAGGCTGGAATTTTACTGATCTTTTATTTTTTTCCTGAAAAATACAACAAAAAACATGGGGAAAAATATCTCCAAAGCAAATATTTTCACAGAATTAAAACTTTTACTTAGATTTTACATCACAAATATTTGTAACATACTGTAATCTAAATTCCATCAGAAAACAATCGTATTAGACTAGGTATTTGTATACTCTCACTTCTCCAGGCTAGTTGTGTTAATATTGAGGTGAGGTGGTTTATGAAGTTACTTGATAAATACATTTTTAGAAACTAATTTACAAATTATAAATTATATTACATCTATATCTGTATTCAAACAAACGAAATCTGCTATTTACAAATTATAATTACAATTGGTCAGAAAGTGTAAATTAAAGAATTACAAAATACAATTATATTATACAAAGAAATAAATAACAAATAAATTATAATTTACATAAGTTATGTGCATACCATTTTTCCTGTTTTAAATCAAATTTTATTTAGAACGAACCCCCCACAAAAAAAGGCAAAATTAGCTTAATAAGGCCCAAGAAATATCGTATGTACTATACACAGTTCTTGTGATTTGGTAGATATCTAAATGTAACAGGTTTAGCTATGGATAAAATTGTTTATATTGGCTAGACTATGTCTTCATAATAGCTGGATGGTGTGTTCGCAATAGCTTGGAATTATTAACAATTTAAACAAATTTGCATTTCATACTTTCTATTAAATGCAAGATTTCTTTGATAATTTGAACTTCATAGCATCAGTGAAATACCAAAACAGCGTGTCACATCATAAACTGTCAATATGTCATTTTGTGCGTTCACTTGATCTAAAGTTGCACCAGCTACAAAAGTAGATTCGGTTACAATCTGTGTATGATGTTGCAAAAGTTGGGTTAGTTCTTGTTCAATCTGAGCATTGCTATTAAAATCTCTAAGTATTAAGTGTATGTGAGCAGCTTCAATTTGTGTGGAAAGCATATGATAAAAATTTTAAAACAGGCTGTTACACGATCTACATGAGTGCATTAAAAATTCCTGTGTGAATGATAGCAAACAAATTCCAGGTCTAAAATGATGGCTCTTAACATGTACTTGATCTTCAGGGGCGGATCTAGGATTTTTTTCTAGTTAGGCAAAATTTGATAGATTTTTTGGCAAAGTATATTATCAAGGGTTATGGTGTTGTACGTTTTGTATTTTTATTATAAAAGGAGCTAAAATCTTCCCAAAAGTGAGGTTTTTAGTTATTAAAAATCCTTCGTAGATTAGAAACGAAAGTGTCTTTATAGCCCAATAAATAAAAGCATCCTCTGTAGTTTAACACTTGTATCCTCGCTAGAACATGCGGATGGAAAACGCGTTTGTTTAGTAAATTTGACTCGAAACCGGGTTAGTGTTGCCATAGTTCCTTTGAATGACATACCACACTGGTATCATCTAAGCATCTTTTTTACGTTTTACGCATTTAATACGAGTACAAGTAATCGCTGAGTTACAAGTTGGGGAGTTACTTTATTTCAAAATATGCAATAAGTCTAATAGCTAATAATACAACAAATAATTACATTACAAGTCAATTTTGTGTATAGATAGTCAACAGTAGTGCAACGTAGAATTATTGTTTCGAAAATTACAGCCTGTATTAAGAACCTCCAAATGTAAAAAGAAAAGCAGCATATAAAAGTATGAAAGCTTTCCAGTAGACTTACAGTGTAAGATAGCAACGCATAAGAAACGTCTACAAAAGGTTTATAGAAATTATCCCTTTATGAAGTTAATACAGTTTAATATTAAGGTCACTGGTGTAGTTTTGCACCCATTTCTATTAAGAATTCATTTTAATGTTAAGATATTCCCACAAAAGTTACGCAGTTTATTAAGCCAGAAAAGAGTTAGAAATCAGAAAAATAACATCGAAACATTTAACATGTCTGCATATTATTTACCCTCACTTGCCCTTGTCAACTATGTTTAAAAAGTAGTTTAATACTTTAAAATCTTTAAGAAAGTTTTAGTAACTAGGTCAATTCTGAAGATTCTCATATAAAAAGCAACATATATATATATACAAATTCTACTCATATGCATAAGTTAACATGACATTTTTTATTGGCGTGCAGTCTGTAACAGAACGTTCTTTAACATCCAATTCTTGTTTCGATCTGTATCATTTTACGTGAAAATCATTTCTACTGTACAAGTTATTTTGTTGTATATCCATCCATTTGATATATATATATAGTTATATATCCATTGTTTACAGTTTTCCAATATTATAAGGATTCATAACAAATCTCCTGTGTTCTTTAATTGATGGTGATTTTAATTGTCAGAAAAATATTCATCATGGCTGACATAAATATATCTTATCCTAAAACAAAATTATATATGTTGTATTGCTCAACAAAAAAAGAAGGAATATTATACAACAAACTTGGACTATTCTTAGATTGGGTATTGTTTCATATGCATAAGTTAACATGACATTTTTTATTGGCGTGCAGTCTGTAACAGAACGTTCTTTAACATCCAATTCTTGTTGCGATCTGTATCATTATACGTGAAAATCATTTCTATCAGTACAAGTTATTTTGTTGTATATCCATCCATTTGATATATATATAGTTATATATCCATTGTTTACAGTTTTCCAATATTATAAGGATTCATAACGAATCTCCTGTGTTCTTTAATTGATGGTGATTTTAATTGTCAGAAAAATATTCATCATGGCTGACATAAATATATCTTATCCTAAAACAAAATTATATATGTTGTATTGCTCAACAAAAAAAGAAGGAATATTATACAACAAACTTGGACTATTCTTAGATTGGGTATTGTTTCATTCTTTTGTTTTTAGCAATTTTATCACAATTAAAAGCAGCATGGGAAAGTTAAGGGTCTCCTTGTGTTCTTAAATTTTTAAAATGAGCAGTGGAATGTAGTATATAAAATCTACTGTTTAAAAGTTCCAACAAAATCAAAGTTCTTAGGGGCATTCACAATCGAAACGCAAATTTGACGTTGGGAGGAGGTGGAATCCTTTGCCTTTAAGTATATCTCATATATACGGTAAACATCGATTTCTTGGAGAAAGTATTTTGAACTTGTCGTCTACCTGCTTAACAGGAGTATATATCCGGCTGCGTATGATTTCAGGGACTGACAACATTCGAATATTACATATCTGTAGATCCCAAGGGAAAGGGTATCTACAGACAAATTTACATTTAGCTTGCACATTGCGTTTATGAAAGATCTGTCCCTTACAAGAATTATTCCTTTTCCACAGACACAAAGATACACAGTTGCATAAACGGCTACACGAAGCCTGTGACCTTAAGACAATAAACAAAAAAACTAACAAAATTCCAACTAATACATGCAACTTAGCAATACTCTATACCAAACTTAACATACACCTTCAAACATTTTTTGATCGCAAAGACAGTGTTTACTTAAATTGCCTCAGTTGTCTCGTTTAGCATTGGGTTTTAATAAACAAACAATCGAGGTCAAGTTAAAACCTTTTGTTTTGATAAGAAAGAGATTTAAATCACACGTTTTGTAAGAACATTTGATGGATTACCACTTTAAAATATAGTTCTTGAAACAAAAGTGTCTTAAATTCAGCAGCAGTAAAAACTAAAATATATGAAGTATTACTTACTTTAAAGCAATGAATTTATTGTCTCTTGCAGAGGCAGGATGAAGGTTTGGTTTGAGACATCCCTCCAATCCTTTTATTATCTGAAAGGGATTCCAAATTCAAAACTTCTTCATTTAACTTAGCTAGCATACAATTGATTTGATTTATTCTAGCCACTTGAGGTGCTTTCTGCAATTGGACCTGACCCAGCTAAACTATGTTGAAAAAGAAGCATCCACTTGTCATCCATGTAACCATACCTGTGGTCGTTTTAGGCGTATAAACTTAAAAACCCATGGACGTTTTAGGCGTTTAACTTAAAAACCCACGGACGTTTATGGGTTTTTTCTTCCCATTTCAGAATTTCATTCATTGAAACTTGAAAACCCGTGAACGTTTTACGTGTTTTTTCTTCCACCTGTGATTTTCATTCATTCGGAACTTTGAAACCCGCGGTCGTTTTAGGCGAATCGAAATTTTTGCCTAAGATCGCTCCGGCTTTGCATTTAAGTAAAATATCAATGATGAAAAATTCGATAAAACCCCGCATCGTCATGAAGTCGAAATCGGCGGATGCCAAAACCAATTTACAAAAATAATTCTTTTTTTTTATAGATTATTCTATCTAAATCTATAGAATTTTTTTTCCAGGCCACAAAATTAGGCTTAGGCAATTGCCAAGGCTGCCTAACCCTAGATCCGCCCCTGATCTAAGTAACAAAGTGAAATGCTTTGAAGCTTGTCTTAATCACAGTTATGCAAGATATTAAAGTTTGTAACTAGAGTGTATATCCTCAGTATCTTGACTTTGAAGTAATTGTGTAAACGCATCATTTTGATTTAGTGTGTTACCTGAAGCAATATGTATAGTATGAAGGGGTAACGACCTTGTGTTTAACACTGCAATAGTCAATGTCTCATCAGATAAAATACAAATATCTTGTAGTGGTTGAAAACTGCTTCCCTTTCGAAGTTGTTCGTACTCTGTACGGAAGTTGCACCTAGTAGCACTTTTTTTTAGTTATCGCTCAAAAACATACCTTTCAACACTGCGTAGAGCGGTATACGGTTGGCCTTTTTAAATTGAGCATTGCTTGATGAAATTAAAGTTAATGACAACCTGATCAAGGGTTAAACCTTGAACTTTGGTGAACAGTACATGCCCAAGATAACAAAAAAGGAATCTAAGTACAACGATTTACAGGTGATGCTTCTTTGGTAATTTTAGGTCTAATATCTGCCTGACACGTTCAACGGAAACCCAACGTTTAGTCTTGGCAAATTTATCTTTACTCGTGGCATTACTTACAGCATTGTAATATCAAGTTGTAAATATATTTTTAACTTGTTATGTAATCTGGATCTCATTTTGTCATTTAAGCGGCAAATATTCTTACCAAAATGGCCTACAGGTATTCCTAAATCTGTATGAACAGTAGTTCCATTAAGGTTGATTGCAGTGCTTTAAAGGGCTTTAACAAGTATTTCTTAGCTGAACACGAATATGGCTGCATAAGGCTAGTTAGACTGCTTAGTCTACTCAACCTACTAGAGTTGAGTAGACTAAGCCGACTAGGTATATCTAGCAACGTAGTGCCAGGAATACTATACTTTAAAATACTTTAAAATTATATGCTTACACGACAGTAAAGCAAACACGCTTTTTCCTCTCTGTCTCTTCTGTTTATAATAAAAATTCAAAGATTTTTCCAATTCCCATCATAAGTTTAATATTATGTAGATATTCTAGATATTGTGTTTGCCTTTTTAAATGATTAACTTCCCTGCGGTTTAAATATTGAGCACTGTTATAAGAACTATGGATGAGCGTTTTTTGTTTGTTTGTATAAAATTTATCTTATACTGTATATGAACATACTGTTGTGTTATAAAAAACGAAATTTAAAAATTTGTTTGAAAAAGTAAAAATAATCTCCTCGATACTCCTCGCTTATTTTCGAAATTGTCCTCGGAATTTTACTAAATTTCTCCTTGAATCTCCTTGATTGTGACTTTCAAAATGTTGTGGGAACCTGTTTTAGAGGGTGTTCGAGGATACACTGCGATATTGCTGTGCGTGGTTGTATTAGCGTAAATTTAAACGCCAAATAAAACAGACATTGCTAAGCACGAAGGCACCACATTAAGAAAAATATTATACGGAAGACTACACAGTAGACGAAAAAAATTTTTTTTTTGTTCCACGACGGAAACGGAAACGGAAAACAACTAAACCAACACACTCCTTTGTAAACGGACGAGTGTAATAAATTAGAATATTCGCGAGTGCTGTATCATAAAATTAATTGTAGTAGCAAATCTAAAAACGTTTTATCTGTTCTTAGCTGCCTGATGGCCGAACCGTTCGCATGAGTGGTGAACGTTTCGAAGCACCAGAAGCCCTTTTCCAACCTCATCTCATTAACGTGGAAGGTGTCGGTGTAGCCGAGCTGTTGTTCAACACTATCCAAGCGGCTGACATCGACACAAGGTCGGAATTTTACAAACACATCGTCCTATCTGGAGGTTCCACTATGTATCCTGGATTACCAAGCCGACTCGAGCGTGAAATTAAGCAGTTATACTTGGAAAGAGTTTTGAAAGGAGATACTTCCAAACTTTCTGTGAGTGAATACCTTATTCGAACTAATTTTAATCATTTTGCACAAGAAAGTTTGTTAGTGCGTAAAATTTAGTAGATAATTTCACGCGCAAATAGTTGACGCGTGAAATAGTTTTTTCCCTGCGCAAAAATTAGGACAAATAAAATAATTTTTACCTTGTTTTAAGTTCCTTACCACCCAACTTGAACCCCTTCCAATCCCTGTTGTGCACCTTTCGCACCATTTTTCTTTTCTTATAAGAAACCTTTTTAATAATAAAGATTTTAGTGAGCAATATTTTCACTATCACCCGGTGGTTTGTTCATCACAGCTCTTTTTTCTGACAGAAATTTAAGATTCGTATCGAAGATCCTCCACGACGTAAGCACATGGTGTACTTGGGCGGAGCCGTGTTAGCTGATATTATGAAGAACAAGGATGACTTTTGGATGACGAGAAAAGAATACGAAGAGAAGGGGATTCAAGTGTTGCAGAAATTAGGTGTCGCACCAAAGTAGAAGAAATTTGTTCAATATTCATGCACAACTTAAAATCGAATCAAAATAAAATACATTTTCTGGTATCGGAGACCAGTGATTAATTTAAATAAAAGAAATTCACCTCAACATGTTGAAGTATAATTTTTCCTTTCTTCGTTTTTTTGTTTTCTTCGGTTGTTTTTTTTGCTATCCATTGAATTTAATTCCGCGACATAACTAGAGCAAAATATTTTCCCTCCCTGAAAATTCCGAAATGCGTCTTATTTGAGGAGAAACGAGAAAAAAAAGCTAATTGGAAAATGAAAAATTTAACAGGTTTTACATCGTTGCAGTTTTTTGATGAGATAATTTTTATAGTGTTATTTTTTGTTGTTGTAATTATATAACTGTGGTATTGTTCTTCTGCCAATCAATCAAGAGGGACATCACGTGATGTGTTTGTATTACTCAAATGTACTTCACATTTTTTACTGTTTCTTGTTTAATGTAAAAATCAAAAAAAAAAATCAGCTTTAGTTGCGCGAAGAAAAGTTAAACAAATTTGACAACTCGATTGCATCAAAATTCGAAGGATGAATTTTTTTTGTATAAGAAAATTGAACAATAGAACGTGTAAAGATGTATTTTGCTAATTTCATCCTTGTATTAATCAGTTTTTTATACACAGGGATATACAAAAAAAAAGTATTTTATCATTGTTATTTTTTTTATTCGTGGCCGGCTCATGTTGATCCGTCGATGAATTTACCGCGATTTAACGGTGTCAGGAAAGTCAGATAGTTCTTAGGGGGCTATCATAAAAGAAAAACGGGCTTGTTGGTTTACTTACTTACTTTACGAGATTCCGACAAATTTTTTATGCAAATCTTTTGATGAAAATAATAGTTTATTAAGAGCAATAAATATATATACAATACTTATTGAAAATTACAACTTTTCATGTAACTATTTTTTAACGTGAGCGAGCTAGTTCCAGCCCGGCTAACCGGGCGCATGGGATAAGGCCCTCAAATTGCCAGAAGGAAGTCCAGAATGTGATGAAGTTTGGGCTTAATTAGTTAATTTTAACTTTTCATTTTACTCTATCAATCTGCCTGTACGATTATTTTAGGATAATCTGTACAGTGAAAAAAATTCTTATATGAAAAAAATGTCAGGAATTTAAATCCAAAAATAAGAGGAATGTTGAAAGCTGAGGATATTCATATTAATTGAACACCTGGAGCATTTTTCTCGGGACATTTTTCACTACAATTGATTTTTTACATTTCGTCCGCTACGCTCGAATTTTTTGACACTTATGTAATTGTGAACAAAGCCATATCCATAATTTTTCGTCTAGTATTTAATTGCTGGGGGTGGATTTTTTTTACGTTTTTTCTTTCCGTTTGCGAGAACTCAAACAGTAAAGGCGTTTGATCTTGGATATAACGAGAATGCTAAAAGGAGTTTATTGCAAATAAATAAAACACCAAATGGTCGGGTAATTAATTACCAACAATGACTATAACGAACAAAAAATGTTAAACAATAGCATAATTAATGTCATGGGAATCTCTTCCGCTTGCAAAAAATAAGTTAATAAATAATTCACATACAAAACTATACATTCCATCTACAACGATAACTATTTAAATATAAAAGAGTTTTTCCTTTCGTGGGTATTCGGATTTGCTGTATAGATGTCCCCAAGTAAAGAAAATTATAATACGTGTGCAAACTACACTAAAGCAGTCAGTGCAGTTGAGGAAGTCTGTCCTTCGTTTACTTCGAGTTCGAATTCCTTAGTTTTGTTGTTCAGAATCAGTTCTCGGAAGTTCTTGCATTCCATTAATGTCTTCCAAGGTAACGTATTGCTTGTACAAAGTCCGATCCTTGCGCGGACCAACTTGTCAAGAGTAAAAAGATGATCATCTTTCTCATCGGGGAGACATTCCCTCATAAAATCAGAAAGGCGAAATAAATATTCGATGTTATGTCCAACGACGCCACATGATGTGGCTATATCATCAGCTAGCACATCCAGTGAGTTTTGGCCAAGGTAAAGTACGTTTTTCGGCGTAGCATAGTAAACAATTGAGTAGACGGGTTCTTTTTTATCGCCATTTTTCTGTGGATATACCGGCATTATGCTGATATCATAGCATCCAAGACTCTGTTCTCGAAGTTGTAAATAATCGATCGCCTTTCGGATTTTATCCCTACCGATTATTTCAAAAACAATTCCCCAACAACGGCCCTAAAAGATAAAACCTGACTTTGATGCAAGTTTTTAGCTAGGTAGGAGAATTCCTATCCTCCCAGGATAATTTTTAATAGCTGCTTTTGGCTTATACCAATTCTAGGGTACCTAATAATGTAAACAATCATTTACCTCATCTACCTTCGTTAGAGTTAAAACGCGTCCAGGTTTTTCAACTGTTCCGCGATGATGAGTGCTACCCTGCCAAAATCTTCTTTCATAGCCTTTTATATATCCAAGAAATAAATTGTCGTATTCAAAGTCTGGTTTCCATGTAAGGGAACCATAACCAAAGACGTGGATACGTCCTTGTGTTTTTAACAAATCTTCTATATTAACCATTTTGCTTTTCTCTACGGCTGTTAAACGACCGTCTCTATCACTAATTGGCCGGCTAAATGTCGTTCGAAAAAACAGCGGCCCTATAACATATGTTCTGATGTAACAAGTGAAAAAGTTATGAACTCAAAAATCATTGGTGCGTTAAATCTTAGCATCTGTTCGCTGATTGGCTAACATAATAATAACAACTATTTTGATTGGTTAAGTAATCTGTACCATACATATATCTGATGTAATTCACGTATTTTTTTTCTTCAAGATGTATATTCTGATGAAACAATACGTTTTTATGGAATAGTATGTTTATTACATAACAATGATTAAAAAAGTAATTTACAAAAGCGTGGGAAACAATTTCTTTTTGTTGTTGTTTTTGCCGAAAAGGAAATGTCTTGTTTAATTTTTGCTAGTAAACAGGTAAATGAAAAAAGCAAAGATCTAATATTTTGGATGTTCAGGAAAAAATTACTCTTTTTCTCATGATTTTTCTTCTAAAAATATAAACACCATACTTGCATCCTTGCATGTAAATATGTAATATTTCTATTTTATTAAAACGTATTGTAATAGCATTATTTTTATATTAAAATACTTCATCCAATTCATAATAATAATAAAAATAAAAAAAACTATTACATAAAAACCTATGCTGATTTTATTCTCACAAAACTCTTTAATTTTTTCTCGAACTGTCTTTTTGCAGATCTCGGCACCATATTGGTAATAAATACAGGGACCACCAGGGACCCATGTTTCGCGCAGCGCGATGTTTTCCGTTAATTGTGGGAGGTACTTTTAACACTTTCTAGTCGACCATTAGTTGTTGAATTACTTCTGAAATGCATCCAGGATATGTCCAGCTTTTAAAAGTTCGTTATTGTCAGTCTTTTTTTGGTTTTGGGTGTATTTTGTTTTTCATTTCTTGCTTTTGCTTTAAACTACAAGTTGTGTAAAACCGTTGAATGTCTCTATCATCAGGGGCGGCGTCACAATTTCCAAAGTGAGGGGGCTTAGGCATGATGAGAGATTTTGAGATTTTAGTGACAATCAACGAGCGAAGCGAGTTGCTGAAACAGCAGGGATCCAGGGGGCGCTGTAAGACCCCTGGTGGAGTCCGGGGGCGAAACCTCTGGAAGCAAACGCATTTTTGGAGTTCTAAAACACGTAAAACTGCTATTTTGGCCCTGCTTGTTACGCACTGGTTACATTGGTATGCGTCACTGCATAAAAAATCGCATTATTTAGTGAGATAGCCTGCAGTGGATAACATCGATTTTCATGCAGTGATAAAGAGACTTATTGGCAGAAAATATAAAATTATTACTTAGCAAAAAACTCACTCACTCACTCACTCACTCGTTATTGTGAATAATTACCTGTGCAGAAGAACTCGTGGGAAGGAAATGACACTGCTAATTTTTAATACCTGTCAAAAGGTGATGCTTAACGATGACGATGTTGATGTGTACTACAAAGGTAGAATCTCAAACAAAATTTTCGCTTGTGCTTTTGAGATTAATACGAAATACTTCTCCGTCAAGGTTTTCTTAAAATCTTACAAATTTTTTCGCCGCAAGTTAACTCTGCTGATTCGATTTATATAAATTATCGCCGCGTTTTATCGCGTCAGTTTTGATTGTCGAATCGCTAAGGTAGAAAGGACATATCTTATTGGTATAAAATTTGGCGCGTACTAATTTTGGCGCACCCTACTTTCATCGCGATTTCGCGTTTAATAATTTTGGCGCACATACCATTTGGGTGTAGTAATGGTATAAATTTAGCCGCATTTTTAGAATTTTGCGCGAAAAAACCCTAAAATTTATACGCGCCAAATTTATACCAATAAGGTAACATAATTTTTGCCCTTTTGAGATAATAAATTACAAAAACGCATTTGCTATGCACAAAGATCATCTAGTGACTCTCTTTATCTCGAACTCACATTTGTTCAAGATGGAGAAAGTTCAATACAGAAAAAAATCTCATAAAAAATAAAAACTTTGCGCCTGGGCTTTAGAGCACGGCCAATTATGTTCACAGAACTCCGAAGACCGTGATGTGTTTTTTGCAGACTAATAAGGGCCCTACACGTCAATCACATGGCTCTACGCGCCCAGGCACGTGGCCATTTGTCTAGTCCTCCCAGTGTTAACGAAATACGACTTCTCAAGTCGTTCTCCTTAACGCCAGGCCCTTAAAATACGGCCAACTACGTGCACAGGCCTCCTAAGGTTGTATTTCAGACTTTTTTCTTATATTTATGGAGTATTATACATTAGATAGAGTTAAACATGTTTAGAAAATTCTGTAATATCTCTTTGCTTGAGAGATTTCCGTCTCTCGTTTTCACACAGTTAGCTAGCTGTTCCAAGCTAAAATAAGCCTTTTCATCTGCCCGTCATGTTCTGATTTTGACAGCTTTTTTACAACAGGATCACATATTTCTTCGAATTATTTCGTACTTTTGAACTAGAAATTTTAAATTTCAAATTTTGGGGTGCATGCGAATTTTCATTTTGCGAACCTTTTTGTTCCATTTGCTGTGTAGATGAGTTCTTAGATACAAAAAAGTGGAGATAAGTAGAGAGGAAAAGTTTCAAGGACCAGGATTTTTGTTCGAGATAGAGAAAAAATCAAGATAGTGAGTTTGAGATAAAGAAAGGAAAATAGCTTAGAACATACACAAATGTTCAAGGGACTGAGACTTGTTCGAGATAAAGAGAAAGTCAAGATAGAGAGTAGTCGAGATAGAGAGTCCACTGTAGCTAAAGGCCGGGCAAACTATTCCAACTTTCATCCAACATTCAATTTTTGTGATTTTGGATGAAAATGATGCATTTTAAAAATTTTGAAAATTTCAAGAAAAAAGGAAAAAACACGTTTTTTTTATAAGAAACATGTTTATAAGAATGTAGAATCTTCAAAAATAAGAAACTTTTACTACTACATTCTATGTCTATTTCTGAAATAAAAAACTTGTTTCCAACTAATTCTTACAATTAATTCAAGATGTTACAATCATCACTAGGGAGGGGCTTTGAAACAAAAAATGCTTTATTTTTGAATTTAAAGAATTACCGCGCCCGAGGCGTAGGAAATTCTTTAAAACCGTCGTTTTTTTCTTTCGGAGCATTTTTTGAGAAAAACTCGACCCTGGGAATTCACGTTCCTCTGAGAGGAGGATAGTATTGGTATAACTGACTAACTAACTAACCCTGTCCAAATAGTCAATTGAAACGTCACAGATTTAAACTTCGTACCCAAGCTCCCTAAGTACTAGGAAGTCCTCTAAATGACGTTTCAGGCCAAAATTGGTATTTGTTTTCGACAAAATTTGGCACAGTTAACAAAAAAAGTATGTTGAACACAATGGTGACATCATATTTTTGATTTTTGTCACCTAAATGTCATTTTAGGCCAAAATTGATCCAAAAATTAAAACTACTTTATTTTCAACAAAATTTAGCACAGTTAAAAAATAAAGTATGCTGAACATGATGCTCACACAAAATTTTGATTTTTTGTCAACTAAATGCCGTTTAAGACCATAAACGTTTCAATCGCAAGACTTTCAACCATGAATGAAGGCTGTATTTTGTGTTAGCAATTTCTTTTAAAATGTGAGTTTATTATGACACGTTTCGTTTTGTTTGCGTTTGTTGTAAGATATAATGTCACATGTGTGCTTTATCTTCAGAGCTTCATGCACCAAACCTCTTCGAATGTTTGGCACGATAACACAACGAATTAGCAGGTTGTCATCAAATATTTTGGTAGCGAGCGGAAATTCTTGGAGCCCCCAGGGCTTCTTGTTTTATTTTAAAACCAACTAGTCCAAAGATTAAAGAAACCTTTAGAACTAGCTACTTATTTGATATAAGAAACCCTTATTTTACTTGGAAAATTAAGAAACTAAATAAGAAACTTTTGGAACTAAAAACATGGAATTTCAGCCTACAAATAAGAAACTTTTAGAACTAGGCCCTTCGCCAGGTTTTTTATATAAAAAACACGTGAAATTGTCTTGGATGATGTTGGATGAAGTTTGATCGCTGTCAAACATTACATCCAACAATTTCGGCAGGATCAAAGAAACTCTCTGATTGAAATGCGTCATTTCTCATGTTGGATTGGTTTGGTTGTATGTTATGTCCAACATCAACACACTCTGTAAATTCCGAACGTTATGTCGTTCTAAAGCATTTCAATTTGTCAATGGAATGTTTACAGTGCGTCAATATAAAACATTATTACAGTAGACTCCCGGTTATTCAAACCTGAAGTTATTCGAAATTCTCGGTTATTCGAAGCGATTTTCATTCCCTTAAATTTTCTAACTCGTTTTAGAGTAAATCTCTCTCATTATTCAAACTTCAGTTATTCGAAAATTCGTTTATTCGAAGTGGTTTTCTAACCCCCTTTGCTCAATATTCTCCCAGCTATTCAAAATTCTTGACAATAGCTGGAGTAAAAGTGAGAATTTTCAACTCCAAACACTTTTTATAAAAGAAAAATAGTCTTTATTCCTAAAAATAAAACTATGTACAAAGCAATTTTTTTAAAAGTTGAATGCTTTCACCATCTCCAGAAAATTCAAGCAATGCGAGTTTTGGTGAAATCTTGGGAAGCTGTATCATAAATACCGTAATTAATTGCTTTAGGAAAGCAGGTATCTCGAAAAAAACACAAACTGCAGGTATTAATGATGAGCAAGACCCATTTAAATCACTTGCAGAAAACATCAATGAGCTGAAAAAGCGTGGTTTAGTAGACGATAGATTTGATGCTGATGAATTCATCGACATAGATTTTGAGATTTCTACAAACAATAAAACTATTTTGACCGATGAAGAATAGTTGAATCCATTGTTAATTATACTGACGGCAAGAGCGTAGAGGAGGAAGACGAAAATGATGAAGAAATCGAAGTAAACGATGTGCCTCCACAAAAACCAACATTATCGGAGATAGAGGACGCCCTGGAGTTGATCGATCGCTGATCGCTTTTTGATAAAGATGGTGATGAAATAAGGAAAAAACTACACGCGATAACCAACAAATGTAACCAGCACTTTACTGAGGGCAAAAAGCAAACTTTTATTGAAAACTATTTCACAAACACTTCATAAGAATATAGATATGGAGAATGGTTATTGTTGATATTTGTTTTAAGTAAACATTATATTTGTATATTTTAACGTTTGAAACACACGTTGCGTTTAAAACTGTAGAGTAGAAACTTGATATGACTACTTTTTTATTCAAATCCCTCCAAAAAGCTCGTCAGAGTGAAAATTGGACCAAAATAAGAAAATTTTCAGTTATTCGAAATTTCGGTTATTCGAAGTAAATTCCTATCCCCCGTGGAGCTGCGAATAACCGGGAGTCTACTGTATTTGCAATTACGGGCAGAGCAGGGCTAAACAAAAATGTCTTCTAGCGGTAATCAGGGGCGGATCTAGGATTTTTTTTATAAGGTGTAAAAAAGCCTCAAAGAAGCTTCACCGCCCGCCAGGGCGGTAATTTTACAACTGCGGCTTGGGGGGCGTTGTGAGGCCCCCAACGGGTCCAGCGCCCTGGAAGCCAACGCCCTTAAACGGCTAAAATAGCTTAAAATTATCTCTCAGACTTATCTTTGATAAGTAGGTATACCGTGTTTTGTTTTACTTTTTTAGCTGACGAAGATTATATTTTTGAATGTTTTTTTAGCTGACGAAGATTATATTGTTGAATGTTTTTTGTACAACTTGAGTAATTATAATGTTTTTTTTTGCATTTTGGTGCCATGCCTTATTACTTCTAGGGAATTTATATATGGGGGACATTTAAGCAACAGATAATAATATACAAGATTTATTCCTTTTTTATCAAGACTGCTACACTTTTAATCGTCGTTCAAGATATTTAACATCTTAAGTCTTTTTGGCAACCTCGTTCCCAGAACAATTTTTCGCTTTTTTGATATCCGAGACGGCGCGAAGAAATGACCCTGGGCCAGGCTGGTTAAAATCAGCACGATTCGTGCTGATTTTTAATTTATTCAAAATTTGGTCATTTTGTTAAGAATTGGATGCGGACCGCCGAGAACACCGTATTGCTATAATTTATGCAAACCAATCTTGAATCAAAATCTTGGATAGAGTTTTATTTTTAATCAGAAACAAGTTAGTTAAAGTGTTTTGAGTTTTTGCTTCGAGAAAACATCATTGCAGTGTTGCCTTCGCTTTTTTTGGCTACACACAAATTTTAAATATATATTTATTTTAAAGTTTTCAGCCATCTATAGCTAGCTAACTAGCAAAGGTCCAAGACGTACTTTTGTAGCTACAAAAAGGTTGTGCAAACCAAGGTAGCTAGCTATACCCTTTTTTAATCATGATTTTTAGCTATCTTTATTTCATATTATAGTTAAAAGTGAAAGTACTTTTAGCTAGCTTCCAAGCCACAGAATTCTCAGAGGGTTTTGTGATTAGAATTACTGAAGATGCCTATTATTATTTTATTATTGAAATTATTTACCCAGGATAGCCTCTTCAGTTCCTGTTGGTACTGCTATCAACAAGGGTCCTGCGAAGGGGGTCCTAGTGCATTTAAAGCCATTTGAGCTACGAAAGTCTTGCAAGCACAGCAATCACTCAACTAGACACCCGCGTAAGATATCAATCCTATTCTCATGCTGAACGCTAAGCAAAAAGGATATCTGACATGACTCGGCTGGGGTTTGAACCTTCCGCACTGCAAGCGAACGCTCTACCACGCTAGCTAGTTAAGTTTTTCGTATTTTTTTAGACACATGCAGTCTTTCTAATTCCATTTTTGTCTTGCGGGCGACCCATTGCTGACGTGAACCTCTATAAACCTAAGTTGAGGCTTTATTACGCCGGCATTATGGCGTGGTGTAGCTATATATTATACTAGTACTGAGTCATCAACGTAACCATGTGTCAGATACAGATCAGATATATACGTTTTGACGTATATAATGACTGGCTCCTTTTGTCTGTTATCGTCGTAACGTGCATATACACCTAAATAAAATTGTATTGTCTAAAGATTTTTACAATTGTTAGGTCAAAATTTATAATTGTCTTTAAAAAAAATCTTATTGCCCTGCTTGCTATTACAGAATCATTTTTTATGCTAATATTATCTTTCTTTTTCATCCTTCTTTTTTATCATATTACAGTTTCGGTAATAATAATAATAATAAATATTTAGTGGCTAGCCCAGAAAATCACAAAAACCTATAGTTAGTGGATTGTTTCCACTGGGGGCCACTAGAACAAAAAAGAAACAAAAAATGATAAATCTTCGACTGCCTCAGCTCAATCAAACATAGTAACATTTTCGGTTTTCACGAAACGAGTCCCTGGAAACTCATTTACAACTAAATGGCCACTATGGTCAAACCAATTGACTTTTTTTGCTTTTGGTGCTTTACTAAGAGATTAAAAGTCTAAAAACATAGGATGTTGCATTTCATGCAGTCAGAGAAAATTGCTATTTAATCTGTAAAATCGATTTAATTAAGCGTATAACTATTTAGTTAATTAAATGGTATGAACTTCTTAAACCAGTTTTTTAATCTTATTCAACCAAATCAACAGCATATAATTTTTTTTATATTTGTTTATGTATTCTGCCTCGAAAGAATATTAGCTAGAGTGTAAAAGAAGGTCTGTTCAGGAGAAATAGGATTAGTTGTGTATATCTGTATATATCTTGTGTTGTATTTGAGATAGCTGCTAAACATGTCTTCAAAGAAACCTTTATTGTGTTTTTTCCTACACACTGTGCACAAAAGCTAGCTAGCTAGCATAGCTAGCTTTCTACTAGTCTAGTAGCTGCCTCCTCAACTGCACTGCAAAAAAAAAACAGAAGCTTACTTTAACAGCCTCTGGGTACAACTAAAAGCTATTTAATTTTGTTTGAACGTTAAGCTATACTAACAAGGCCAAATATTTTATTTTTCACTAAAATAAATTTAGTCCAGCAGAACATAAACATTCCAGCGTCCCTTTCGCACATAAACTTAGCCGCCATTATTGTTTTTCTGTTATTATTTTTTTTTTTTTTTTTTTTTTTCCTCGAAATAATATTTTTTTAAATAAATAAATACAATCTAAAAATTGTTACTTCAATACAAAAGCGTTTAACAAACATAATAAACAAAATAAATTAGATATAGATTTAACAGTTCATTAACTTGGTACAACCGAACTACTTGATACAACTTGACAACTCACTCAAAACAATATCATCCCCCATTTCGATTCTTTTATAAATCCCTCTCGAACCTCTCAAACAAAGCAAACAAGCATGAATTAAAGCAAAACAAATCTTAGTTCTGACCCAAGATGATGCAACAGAAATATTTATTTTACGTTTTTCGGCGATCATTTCTGAGAGACGCTTGTAAAAAGTCGCACACTCTCTTCCTATTCCTCCGTAAAGAGAAAATACCAGTGGCGTGAATGTCCCGTTATCAACTTTGTTGATGCGAGTGTTGTATTGCCTTTTCTTCTCCGCCTCATTCTTTGCATAGCATTGTTGGAGAGTATGCTGAAGGTGTCTCGAAGCGTTGGGATCAAAACCCTTACGTCGAAAAATGCTTGTTGACCCTTCGTCCAAAATTCCCGAGCACGTACATCCGTTCTTACATCATCCCCCTTTTTCACAGATTCTAAATCAAAAGTTTCGCCAGTCAACCCAATTAGCGAAGGCTCAATTGCCACATCCTTACAAACCTCACCTAACATGGATGCCGTTATGTCACGTATGTTGTTGTGTCGAAGCGTGACAAACCCACCTTTCTTACAACTCAAACAATGTTGAATGTCAAATGTCGACCCACAAACACAATGCGTCGGTAATCCTTCAACAGGCCAGTTATAACGGAGCTTTATTCCATCCCAAAACTGCTGCTTGTTGAGATCAAATCCGTGTTCAGCATATGGCAATACTGTCAACCAGTTGGAGCAACCTTTCTCACTGCATATGTCGTTTAATCGTAATTGTTTTTCGTCTAAGTCTTTTTTAACATCTGTTAATCTATGAAAATAAATTTAGATGACATAATCGATATGCTGGCAAAAAATATCCAAAAAGACCAACCTCGTCCCCAGGCCCATTTTTCTCTTTCTGACAATCTCGGACGGCGAGAAGAAATGACCCTTCATAATTAACGGAAACTTGAGAAACTAATCAGATCTCGGAACTGACCAGCGTGGCCCAGGGTCATTTCTTCTCGCCGTCCGAGATTGTCAGAAAGAGAAAAATGGGCCTGGGGACGAGGTTGGTCTTTTTGGATATTTTTTGCCAGCATATCGATTATGTCATCTAAATTTATTTTCATCTCGTTGTGGATATTTAACCAAGCCATTAAATTGACCCTGAAGAAAAGTTTCAAAATTATAATTATAATGGACGTTGGGCGGCCGTTATTCTAGTTCATTTTAATAATGGGCGTAAAAATCAAAGAGCAAAAGGCTCACAGAGATACACCTAAATTTTTGAGCTGAATTTTTGCTGGTGTATTTACACCAGTAAACCATAGCTAAATCCGCCCCTGATGATTTATGATATTATGAAAATTATTAAAATATCTATATTGCCCTCTACTCTTTATCCACTCTCTTGAATGAAGCTCATTCAGTAACACAACAAGCACGACATACCTCTTGTCATCCGTCATTTCGCTTTTAAAGAACGAATAAACGATCAAACTTTCAAACTTCAAATGTTAAATGAAAGAAGTGCTCAAACTTAAAATTTTTGAAGTTTTTCATCCAACATTATATCCAACATGGAAAACGCGTGTTGGATGAAATATTGGACTGGTTTGCCTCGGTCTAACTTCTTGTGAAGGAAAAAATGGAAATCAAAATTATAAAATATTTAGGTAAATTTTGGGGTTTATTATGGCTGGCCTAGCTTTTTAATTTTAAATATTTTCAGAATTAAGGAGATATAGCTAGGTCAATTTCTTAAGAAAATTCACAAAATACCAATTGTAAAAAAAGAAATTATGTCAACTTTTGGAGAATAAAAACCTTGAATTCAGAGCTCTTTTGTCTCTTTTTTGACAAGGGGATGGCGAGACCAAATCAAAAAGAGAAAAAAGGTCTGATGACGAGGTAAAAGGGGCGAAATTATAACCCGTAGTATTTATGGGTTATCATTTTATCAAATCGGTATAGAATAGAATATATTCGAATTTGTTTCCACCTATGCGTTGTAGAAAATTCTGTGGGAATTATTAACTCTTAATTTACGGAGAAGGTTTTTCCCGCTTATAATTTCAAGTATAGTAGACTTGAGGTTTCTTAATAAAACGTAACATAAATAGTTCAATATGGCGGCTTGCCATGACACGCTCACCGACAACGTGTAGTTATGGATGAAATATTCTAACACTACTCAAGTGACACGATGTTCAGTAGTCAGACTACCGATCAAAATAATATTACGTTGCAAAAGATGACTTCTTTATACTAGGATTCTACTTTTTATACAATGTTTAACAGCGTTATTTTAACCTCTGTCTGTCCGCAAGAAAAACATCGTGCTAGGGACACATGAAATGTGATATATATAGGACGGGCAAAACCGTGAATTTATCCACGGGCTGCCGATTAGTTCCTATATATTTTTCAAATTAAAAGTTCAATTGTTTCAATTTGGAGTCCCCGACTAAGCGTATGCAATCTGCAGCTTTTTCAGGTGTAAAACTGCCGCAAGCTCCTCTCATTACAATTTCTAACATGTTTTCAACAAAATCACCCACCTGGATAATAATAGCCATTGATTATGTTGTTTATAAATATGTGGTTAAGTAAACTGGTCAGGGATGTCACTTTAGGTAGGTACTTATGTAGTACACAGCGCAGCTACCTACAGCCCATGAATTTTATTGAAAACACACTTCCAAAACATTTTCTAAATTAAAGGCCTTTTGCCAATATTAAACAATCAAGCTAAGCCAGATCAAAAGAGTAAAGTCAGTAATATTCTGACAATTTTTCTTTAATAGCCGAAAAAGTTTCTTTGATTTTGTGTCTTTTTTCGCCCGCCATCTCAAAACTTGCTTAAGGCGAGCTTCAAATTGGCATCTCGCTATCTTTGGAATTTCAGAAATGCCCAGTATATCTGGGCATTTTTGTATGAACGTGACTAGCCTGCTTCAAAGTCATTGTCAGCCACTCTGTAATAACGGCTCAGGGGCCACAAGACCCTGGGGACGAGGTTGTGTTTTTCTCTGCGTATAATGGTACCTCAAGTAGTGATACACGAAATACGGTAAAACAAGGACGGGCGAACCTGTGGATTTCTCCACGGCTCACTGACTAGTTACTAAAAAATATCACATTGTCAATAGCGACATCTCGATATTCCAATTTTCTTACAACTTTGAAATAATTAATGAAATTATAGTTTTTGTTCTTTCACTTGAAAAAGCATTCCATAGAAGGGGTCCTCTGTGACTAATTGAAAACGTACAGTATCAAATGCATCACGTACGTAGAATAAAATGGCAGGAGTAAGTAGAAGACTATGCAGTCTTATCATCTCACACCTTACATAGCCGTCATTAAAAAGAGCGTCAAATAAAAATTGATAATTACAAACTTAATATAATATTAAACTAGTCGTTAGCCCGTGGAAAATCCACGGGTTCGCCCGTCCGTTTTATTTACCCGTCGCAACAAAGTGGATAAAAATATATCGCATTTGATATTCGTGTTTCCGTAACTTCATTTTTGACTCAGCGGAGGGTCCGTGCAGAGACAGACAGACGACGGTTATTATTATAGAGATGTTATGTTAAATAAAAGAAAGCGTTTAATCATCACACGTAGTGTTGTTTCAGGAAGACTTGTTCGTTATTACTTCGTAACAGCTGATTTCTTAGTGCAATCTTAAATTGTTTTGTAGAAGGAATGCTTTTTATCTCATCGTTTAGAGTTTTGGGCCTCGGTTTGATATTGAAAATTTTGTTACATTAGATATGATTTTTGGCCAAAGGAAATTATTACCTGAAAATCTAGTTGGATATTTATGTTGAACTTTCTTAAATAATGTAATGAATATATTTGGTGCTATTAAATTTTTAATCTTATACATGAAAGTAAGGACCTGAAAAATGTTTAGCTGACATACATTAAGAATACCCAGTTCTTTTAGCAATGGTCTAGAATGGGAACATTTGTTCTGTCGTAATATAGTTCTACTGGCATGTTTTTGCTGAATGTGCAGGTTCAAAGCGAAACTGGCTTTATATAAGATTCCTCAGCTTTTGGAAACTCTGTTTTCCACTAATTTAATATGTTCTCTCCAAGTTAAATTTTCGTCCAGGAGAACTCCACAAAATTTCATTGAATATTTTCTTCTTATGTTTACATGATCAATAACTAATCCAGGTAACCTAAGAGGTATTTCATCTTTTTTACTAAGTTTGCGAAAAAAGGTAATCTAGTTTTTTAAGTGTTAAGGGATAATTTATTCGCTTTAAACCAATCAGCCAATTTAGCCAACTCTATGTTAGTAGTTTCAAAAAGTACGTTTATATCTTTATGAAAGTAAAGTAAAGAATAAATTACCAGCAAATAAAATTGAATTTAAGAGACTAGAAGCTCTAAATATATCATTGACATAAATAAGAAACAACAGTGGTCCTAAAATTGACACTTGAGGTACTCAACATGTTATAATCCTGTAGTTAGTATTTCCTTCATCATAAGAAATATATTGTTTTCTTTCGAAGAGGTAGTTCTTGAACCATGCGAGATATGTAACTGGACTTATACCCTCTTCCTTTCCTTATTTACATAAATGACCTTCATACGTGTTCTAAAACTCTTAACTTTATCTTCTTTGCGGCACTATTTTTTTTAGATATTTTCGCGGTGTGATAAAATTGTTTTGTGAATACCCTGTTGTGTGTTTGTGTTCAATTGTTGAGCTGAGAATGGATTAAAAAATTTTGTTAATGACATGCCATGTTTCGTTTAACACATAAACAAGACGTATGATATACGCAAACAACCTCGCGAATAAAGTTTACAAAAAGCTGTCCATCAAATTGGGATTTTTGTTACGAAGTTAGACACGAAATATTTTACTATTCAGATACGCAATAATATTTGTTACACACTTATTTTTCAAAATTGATTTGTGAGACCTTCCTGAACGGAAAATTCCTCGAACTTTTAATTTTCGATGGGTCCGTCTTGGGTGAACCGACTGACAGAAAGAAGAAAGACCACAAACCCACAAACCCCCAAAATTGCGAAATTCATTAATTCAGTTAATTCTGCCTACATTAACTTTTAAAAAGTTTGGTGGAAACACCTTTATTTACTAGTTAGTTAAACAAGTGTTTTGAACACTTGTCTTATCTTTTTAAAAAAGAAAAAAAAAAAAAAGTAAAAATAGTTACCAAGATGAGATTCGAACACACGACGACTCCCGTGTCGGTGCTCAGAGAGGCAAAAATTTCCATTCTTGTAGGACACAGTTGCGTTTTAATACAAGCTCACGAGCTTGTAATAATGATACTTGGTGGGTGTTATATCACTCTGCTGGCGTGTTTTTGTTTACCATATATTTATTATTGACTTTTTAAGCATTTAAATTTAGCCCTTCTTTTTATAAGAATCCAAAAATTTTAGCTGTTCTTATGATTATATTTCGTTAAAAATAGCACCTAAAAAATTTCAGTGTAGTTTCCCTTTTGATTTCTATGCTATTATCTTAATAATGGAAGCGGTATGTCGTCACCATTCTGCTACAAATTTAATCTATTTATTAACTGTTAGAAAAAGAGTTCTTTATTATAATGAAAAAAAAGTGCCGCAAACAAGATAGTTTAGAGTTTTAGAACACAAGAAGGTCATTTATGTAAATAAGGAAAGGAGGAGGTTATGAATCCAGTTACGCCTGTTTCAAACGAAACACATTGCTGTTGTTAACCAGCTTAAGCTGTTTTCCCGTATTCCGTACTTACAAAGGTTTTGCAAGTAATATATCATGGTTTACGGTGTCAAAGGCTTTCGATAGGTTTATGAATACTCCAAGTGCGTACAGGTTATTGTTAAAGCCGGCGCATACGTTATTTACTAATTCTAAAACTGCATGCTCAGTAAAAAGAATAGGGAATAACATTTTCCAATAAAATATCGATATAGTCTATTATACATAATTCTTTCTAAAACTTTCGAAAACATGGACGGACAGAAATAGGTCTGTAATTGGTTATATTAGAATTATCACTAGCCTAGTTAACTAGGCTTTCTTTTAGGATATTAAACCTCAGTTTCTCTTATACGAAGCTTAGATGCAAACAATGTGTCAAAGCAATTCCCTAGTTCCACAAATTAATCGTTGATAAAGTGTTGAAGGTCAGAGTTGAACTCCTGTTATGTATCGTCGTGTGCTACTTCCGAAATGTTAACTAAATTTTTGGAAAAAGTGGGATTCCGAATTGTTAACTTAAGCGCAGTACAGAGAATATGTAATGTATTGCTCATATGAAAGGTTAAAAAACTTTTTGCACGGGATCTGCTTACAAGTATCAAAAAACACACGCTATTTAAAATCACATTTTTTGCTCGTTATTCTACATTCCATTATTATCGTTGGTAGTGGTTTCTGTATATTCGTGGTGGTCTTGTTTATTCAGACCATTTGTGGTTGCATTCAGGTGCGCAGCATACGTAATAGAGTCTCATGTGCTATAAATAAAACAAAAAGTGACAAATTACAATGACAGCAAGAAAAACAAAGAAACAAAAATGCAGTTAAAAAGCCAAAACTTACATCTGCTTTTCTGGATTGCGATTGAAAAAAGACAGCCTCGGTTTGATTACATCTGCCATAAATAAAAAAATAAAATAAATTACAAAAAAGAGCAAAGGCAGTGCTTCAACAAAATATTTATGATCTTGATGAATTCTATTATATTTGTCTAAGATATCCTTTCCTAGTCAGAATAAAGTGTTATCGCGTAAGGATGGTACGTGAGATTAAAATACACCTAAAATGATTTTTTGCCCCTTCTAGAATTAAAAACTCACGAAAATTTTTAGCGGAAGAACAAGTGGATAAAAAACTGATGGGGATGTTTACTTTGGACATGGATGATCGTTTGTTCTTGGTAAGGTTGGATCAGCAACCACGTCTGCAACAATTTGTGTCATCTCACTAAAAAGATGTGAAAAAATGAAAAACAAAAACCAACAAACAGGTCATTTTTCCCTAGCTTTTTTGCTTGTTTTTGTTTATTAATGTTTTTAAAAAATAAACGGTCTCCTTTCCAATCAATGGCCAACAAACGTTAATGAATCACAAGCCATATATCAAAAAAAAAATTTTACATACCATAAAAAGGTGTCGTACATTTTTTTAAAAATATTTGCAAACTTACTTGACATCATGAACTATCATATTGACATATATACACGAGTTTTTCGATCGCTCTTGATATTCGCAGTTACGACACTACAAAGCAGAGTATAATATTTTAACAAAGCATAACATTAAAACATGGCATGGGTGGTGCTCAAATCAATTAGTGAGAAGTTACCGAATATTTTAAGATTTTTCTTTCTTTGTCTTCTTTGGGATACAACATGTTGTTGCTAAAGATGCAAAAAATATTGATACTATTTCATGCCATGATAAAGTACCCCTAGTGCTCCTGGTGTTGTAAAAAGAGGTCTTTCAAATCTAATTTTTTTAAAGTTTTTCAAAGGTTAAAAACCTAAAGCTTTTTCTTCTCAAGTTCTCAAATCGCAAGCACAAGACAGTACATTACCATTCTTGACAAAACTTTATTCCCACAAAACCAGGTCCTCGCTGACTTGTTTCCGGTTGAATTTCTTCGACATCGTCATCATCATCTTCAAGCATCATCATGCATATGAATTGTGGTTAATGTGGAAGTGTATTTTTTTTATTATCTACAAAATTAAGCACCGATTTGGTGTACAGTTATAAAGTTTTCTAACAGTGACTTATTGTGGACAGGATATATCAAACTGACACTCTACAATGTATGAATAAACGAATCCCACATAATTGTCTAGGTTTTCAAAAGTTTTTTCTATTTTTTGGCAACTTTTCCGGAGTTTTCCTAGGGTATCCTGTGCAATTAAAACCCCCTATACATCGACTTGAAAGGTTACTAAACCATTTAAAGGGTATGAAAACAATCATTCACATTGCGGAAAACTATCAGAATTATTTATCTTGTTCGGTTTGTTATTAGCAATGCTTTGAAGTGGTCACAACTGATACAACAAATCATTGTCAGAACAAATCCTAATAAAAAGACGAAAAAGCTGACGTTGGTTAAAAGGTGGTTTAAAAAATGTACTCTGCAACCCTAATATACAAATGAGCGCCAAGAACAACCCGCAGCGCTTATAAAAAGAATTTAAAATTAAAATTGTAAATGAGCACGTCCGCTTATTTCTGACATAGATTTTCACTTACATTTGAACGCTTTTCGTGGTTTTAGAGAAGTAGAGATGACGCTATTTTATAAAATGCTCAAATGATCAACCCTGGTAATTTCTCCACTATAAAAAAGATATTTGTTGCGGTAAAAATTGTTTTCTGGGAAGTGATAAAAAACTGTCCTTTGTACCAGCATTAATTTCGCCGACAAAACATCGTATCAGTTAATAATTAGTAAATAATTCTGTAAGTGTGGTTATCGCTTGCTTCTTTTTGAAGTTTTGTCGTAATCACTAAAAAAAGACATTTCATATGTTTTACTGCACATAATAATCACGTAAGTAACGGCAAATTTCTTTTTTAAAAAAGAAGCCTTACACATAAAAACAGGTTTTATTCAAAAAAAAAAAAAAACTTTTCCAGACTTCGCTTGGTATGATTAAAAGAAGCACTTGCAGCGGTATAAGATAAAACGCTTACTTATCGGACTTGTCGGTTCGTTTTCCACCCCGTTTAGCCTCCTGCAAAAACTTATCGAGCTGAAAGGGATCTTCTTCCTCCTTTTCAAATTGAACAGGACCATCTCGAGTTTGCGAACGATCAGCGCCAGCGAATTCTTTGTCCGGTGCAAACCTAAAATCAGAGGAACGTTTTTAGCTTCAAATTTTTAAGGCTAAAGCATTGACGATAAACACGATATTTAAAAAAGACTTTACGCATACCTTTTCGTGGACTTAATTAAATTTTCCAAATCATCCCCATATAAGTCTTTGTCCATATTCTTCGACGGACGATAGATAGCCGAAACTGTGTCTGACTTTCGCCAGGGTTGATCGTAAACGTTATAAGCATCGTCATTTCCAAACCCACTATCAAATCCCTGAATTAAATGTATGGTATTATACAGAACTACGTGACGGCTAATTACCAAAACTGGGCACATTATGCGATACTTTGATTTTAAAACTATACCAGGAAATGATTAACAGTAAATTCACCTCTGATTTATTAAATAGTCGCTGGTCATACAAAGCTTCTTGAGATGACGCAGCGTTTGGCAAACCAAGAGCAATCTGTTCACTAACATCACGTTCTTTGTCTCGATTAGCCTTCGATCTATAAAAAATTTTTTCATCTCTCTCTTTAAGCTTATAACCTTATTTTTACGTTTTTAAGTTAGCACTTTTCCATGATATCACACCGTGATAATTATTAACGGCATTGAAAGCTTTAAATGGAGTTGGTAAAATCTGTAAAATTCTTTTGGGGCAGCTAACTGAGCCGGTGTTAGAAAAGTCGCGTAAGCAGAAGTATATCAGGTGCAGTTGGCTTTCTTTATCGCAAGATATCAGAAGTTTGTTCAAAATAGAGAAAAGGTGTGCGGAAAAGCGAGATGTACGAGATGAGGGTTTGAGATAAAGTGAGTCCATTGTCATGAAAAGGAACAAATAAAGTATATACTTTTTTTCCGCATTCTTTGACAGTTTCTTTTCTCTGTCGCGATCCCTGTGTCTGTCTTTTCTGATAAGATCTCGCTCAGCTTCGGCTTTACTTTTAGGGGCTATAAAAAAGAAGAAATAATGCAATGAAGAAAGTATACTCCTTATGACAACGGAAGAAAAAACTAGAGGATTTTTAAAAGCCTTCGCCCTAATTACCTGAATGCAAACCACTACGTTCTTGTCTCGATTTCTCAGCTAATTCACGCAGTTTTGACTCCTTCTTTTCTTTTTCTTTCTGTGCCAATTTCTTTTCTAGTGTTGCCCTTGTTTCAACTGCCTCTCTAGCTTTTCTGTCTGCAATATATAGTGATTCTGCTAGTTTAGCAAATTTGTCGTTGATATGTGGATCTTGCAATCCACGCCCATCAGCTGCAAGCCTTTTGTCAAGAGGTATTGTGTAACCCTGAATTTAGTACAAACAAAAAATGAAAAAAGAATACAGTGTGTAATCAAACACATATATTGCAAAATAACACCCCTTACACACGTTAGCAAAATTACGTTAAGATCAAATTAAAGAATAGACTTCAGATGTAATACCATGGATATGCATTTCACTACAACTTTTGCAATTTGAAAACAAATGCTTATTCTTGTAATCTCACTAGTTATATTAAATATTATAGTGGTGGATGACACCTGCAAACAATGACAAGTTAAAATGCATCGTTATTTTACCACATTTGGAAAGAGAAAAAAAATTGTCAATAGTCTAGTTAGTAAAAGTATAATTATAGAAACGAAAATATAAAGGGCAGGCTAGCGTTAATAATCTTACCTTTGGATTTTTCCAATTTGATATGCATGGCGGTATTTTCCATTCTTGCTGTTCCTTCACTGTTGTCTTTCGCGTAGGAGAATGCATGACAGGTGCAGGTGGGGAAGGTGGTCCACGTGGTATCTTTTTGTTCGTTTTAAAACGTGGTGGCTCCATCGGGTCCCTTTGTTGTTCTACCATTCGAATGACACGTTGTTTAGCACCAGAGTTAAACATGACCCCTCCTTGAGATGGTGTATATCTAGAATTGTAAACAAGACACATTATCAATTTGTACTTTCACTGTCTTCTTATTTCTCTTCCAAGGCATGTACATACATGTTTTGCTTTACCAAAAAAAAAATAAAAACAGTAATTTAAAGGATACATACCTGATATACTGTGCTTCAGCTGGTTTTTGAGCCACCTGATTCGGTTGTGCTGCTGCTATTTTGGATGTGACCTCTTTCTCTAGTGCATGCCTGGTTTTCTCTGCAAGCTAAAGATCCAATTAAAACAAAAATTAAACTATCCTTTAAATACATAGTAAAAAACAACATGACAAAATTGCAGACATAATGTTCTATGTGTATAAAATAAACTGACCTCTCTCATCTTCTCTTCATCTGGACGGGCAAGTTCAGGATCATCATCGGTTGCTGTCACCTGTTTTTCCACTAAGTCAGTAAAACGTGAATGGATCACTTTATTCTTCGCCTGACCTTGGCGTAGCAAATTGTCAAACTTAATCTTGCCCTCGGCATCCATTTGAACTGGCAGCGCATTTGATCTTTCTTTCTTTTCCCTTCCCATATTGAGAGGGAATTGCGCTACCATTATTTCAGGAAAAGCTCCACCATCCCCAAAATCCTAAGCAAAATAAAGAATTACAAATAATGATTCCATACACTACTAGATCATGATGAATTGTTAAGGAACATATTATGTGTGCTATTTTGGAAAACAAACAAGAATCTAAAATTTTTAATTACCTCTTGTCTTCGTGGAACCCAACCTAATCTGTGCATATAGGGAGGAGGTCCTGGTGTAGCCACTTGCATCTAAATCCCAATAAAAAATCTTAATATTTAGACTAGTATTTCTAAAGAATACAAAAGCTCATAATAAATGCGATGCAGGAAGTGTGACTAAATTTATCCTGTGTGTGAAACACATGGGTAAAAACAATAAGCTTTTTAAAATCTTTAAATAAATTAGTAGTGCATGGACACAAAGAAATATATAGTTTATAGTGGGTTTGTCCATTATTCCTCAGCTTTTTCAATTCACGTTGGCACTTAGCAATTGTGTTAAGCAAAACTCTTGATTTACACCAGCAAGTTTTTGTCGATATATTTATTGTCGATATATACGTATAGGAAAGTCCTAATCTCATTTTCTGGCTAAATTTAACTGTTTGGGAGTACAATTGTAAAAAAAATAATAATTGCCAACGTGAAATAAAAGTTTGTTGATGGTATTTTACGTCCGCAATTTTTTGCCAATGGAAATAAATTGATTGTTAAATTGGTTATTGTAGTAATATTGTGTCCTTATATAAAATTCGTATTATTGTTTAAGATGTGTAATAACAATAATACCCTTGGTCGGTACTATAGTTGCTCATATTATTACTGGAGATGAGTTATATTAGTGGTACACAATATTATTCTTGTCCTTTATGGCCAGAAATTTGGTCGTCAACCGTCAATCAATGATTAGCAAATTCAAATGACGATCATTTTAGGTCACAAGAAACTATCGTCATGATTAGAAGCAGCTCCGATGGTCCAAGTAACCATTGGCCCTAATGACAAATCTATTTTATATAGTTCTTGGGACTAACAATTGATAACAAGTTGGTCTTAATAGTCTGAATATGAACCATGTAATTTTTTTTTCTTAATTAACTTTGCAGGCCAAAGGGGTGCCACGGATGAATTGGGAGATTTGTCAGTCATTCTTGCACAAGTTTGTTGCATCAAAAATCAATGAATACATCCAAACAGGGTTGGCTTTTGTTCAATAATGGTGGCTAACGGGATTGAGCCATTTAAGGCAGGCCTTGCCATGAGCAAATAACCTCCCGAGCAATTAATTGCTCGCGTCAGAGTGTCTATGCGAGCAATTTTGCTCGCCATATTTCTCGCTAAAACAACTTTACATTTAGTCTCTCAGGGCATCTTTTTCAGGAGAGGCGTGCGCTTCGGCACACACCTAAATTGTTTCAGGCGTGTGATTAAAATGTCCGCCTCATTTCCAGTTTGGTCAAACATGATTTCCTTCTTGGTCGGACACTTTCAGATCTCAGAATTATTGAATAGTCCTGGTCCTTTAAATCGACAAGCAAGCCTATTCATAGCCAACCTGACCATCCTAGCTAATTTACCGACTCCTGACTTAATTAAAAAACTACGTAGACATAAATCTCTTTTGCCCGCCCCCCTCGTTATTGGTAATTAGGTCTTACACAAGAAATCCAGCCAGGCGGTTCTTAACTCATGCGGAGGTGAACGCCAACGGAGCACGGATGACGCAAGTCTCCAAAACTGCACTTACAGGCAGAACAGACCATTTATCATGGATTTAATTGTAGATAATTTCTTCATTTGATGAAACAATTGGAAACCATAGCAGGTCCAAATTTAATGGATTATTTTCTTTATGCCGCAACTGTTAATCAAACAATTTTAAAAACGAAACCCACATGCGGTATAATTTTTTTTTGGTATAAATTTTATGTACCTGACGTGTACCTTTTAAAAAGAGATTTTATTTATTGGTTTTATTTAAACCACGCGGATAAAGATTTTTTTTAATTTAAAAACGAAGCATATTTTTTTGATGACCTGAAAAATAAACATTAAACTTATGAAAACATTAGTATAGTCATGCATACTATTTCGGACATGTAGAAAAGAAAGTTAAGATTGAGAGAGTCGCTATACTAGTAGACGCTCGATCATCGTGTTTGGGGTTCACGATTAAAAACGTCCCCCACTTTTCTACTGCAAAATGAATGTGCAACAAAGATTTACCTTAATGCCCGTATCGCACGCGTTTTACAAAATGTCGAATGAACTGTTGCATGATGGGTGGAAAATAATCACACCAAATATCTTTTCAGTTTCACTTAAAAGACCAATCAATTCTTGAGAAAAACGTTTACACTTATCTCAAAATGTTAATATTTACGCGAACAATAGAATGCTCGAGTAACGAGCATTTATGCGAGCACTACGCGGGCGCGAGCAATTGCTCGCGACTCATGGCAAGGCCTGTAAGGCATAAAGTTAGAACGTATAAAAATGTGAAAAAATATGTCATCTCGTTTTCATGATAGTATGAATGTCTTAATCACAAAAAAACATATATAGATTTTTTCGTTATTTTTCCTTAATGCTGTCTCAGATTTAAACTTGATAAGAAAGCACTTACTCCTCCATGATAGGCTGCCTCCAAAGCATCATCTTCATCATCATCAACATCATAGGAATGAAGTTGAGTTGGAGCTGGAAGCAACCTAAATAAAGCAGATTTGTACAGCAAGCATGCACAGGACATTTTTTTTCTTGACGTTTTTTTTTAAACTCTTGTATGCCATGTTCCATGGCTATGATGCTTACTTAGTTTTAACATTTATCTATTAGACACCAGCATGTCAAAGGTCCTATACGTTTCAGAGACTATGATATTGGTTATTACTTGAAACTACACCTAAATATCTCTATGACATCCTTATAATCCGGAAAATATAATAACTCTTGTTAGGATTATCCTTTGAACTTAAAACATACAACACAACTTTGTTTCATCAAGTAGAATCAGTCTTTTTCAGGAGAGGCATGTGATCGCCTAAATCGTTTTAGGCGTGTGATGAAAAATATTGAGTTTTCAAAATCAACCATCCATTTCGTAGCGTGTGGTGGCAGCCCTCCTCGAAATAATTTTTGGAGACTCATCAGACAAAACGTCCAATAGATTTCCGTATTGGTCGGACACTTTAAGATCTCAGAAATTATTGAATAGTCCTGGTCCTTTTAACCCACGAGCAAGCCTATTCAAAGCCAACCTGACCATCCTAGCTAATTCACCGACTCCTGACTTAGTTAAAAGAACTACATAGACATAAATCTCTTTTGCCTGGCCCCTTCGTCGTTGGTTACCAAATCTTACCAAGAAATCTAGCCATGCGGCTCTTAACTAATGCGGAGGTTAAAGCCGACAGAGCACGGATGAAACAAGTCTGCAAAACTGCACTTACAGGCGGAATAGACATTTTATCATGGGTTTAATGCTAGATAATTTCTTTATTTGACAAAACAATTGAAACCATAGCAGGTTCGAATTTAATGGATTTTGTCTTTATGCCTGTAAAAACGAAACCCACGTGCGGTATAACTTTTTTTCTGTTAAAATTTTGTTAAGGTGTAGCTGAACTTTCTGAATGAATTTTGAAGTTTTATTTAAGCCATGTGGATAATGATTTTTTTTAATTTGAAAACAAAGCACATTTTTGCCTATTTGCTTGTGATAACCTGAAAAATAAACAGTAAATATAAAAATGACAGTATACTCATGCATACCATTTCGGACATGTAGAAAAGGAAGTTAAGATTAGGAGAGTCCCTATTCAATTTTAAAAATTTAGTCATTTGGATAAAGTCAACATTCCCTTTCGAAAAATAAATACAGTACAGTCTGAATGTAATCTACCGCGGACGTGAAACTCGCATGAATAGTTACACAGAACAATAGCTTTTGTTTTTTTAAGAAATTAATTGCCTCGCTGATAAACAATGATCCCACGCGATCAATTGTTTAATCACAATAGGTTGCAAGATCAATTTTAGCAATCTATTTTGCGCGAACTCTTTGGAAAATTTTAATTGCAGTAATTAAGTTTTTTTTTAGATCGCATTTTTAAAGTTTATAAACAAAAAGCAGCGATAGAAATGTTTTTTAGATTGCATTTTAAAAGTTTAAAAACGAAAAGCAGCATTTAATAGTTGTAAACAATGCTTCTCGTATGTTTCTTAGATTAAACCCGCTGGAATTTTTTTAAGGAATGAAATCAACAATACATTCTCGTGCAATGTATTATAGAACTTCACGCAAGATTTTTATTATAGAACTTCACGCAAGATTTTTATTATTTAATTACTTTACGCTAATACTTAAGGGAATAGCTTATCAATACATTTACACAATGCATCTCGCTATTAGAAGAAATATAATTGCTCCAATATTTCTTCGCGAGCGCATCGTTTTTTAACACGCAAATATAAACTCGCAAAACCCTTAAGAGATTTAATTATAACAAAAGACAAATGACTGCCGCCCTCCACTCAAAGGTGTGATATTAGCGTGTACGCGGTAGATTACATTCAGACTGTACTGTAGTTTCACCATTGGAAAGATCGTCGTTTCTTAGTATAAACAAGAAATAACAAAAATTATTTTTGGATACAATAAAGGTATACCGTCACCTTAAGCAGATAGTGGTATTTTGAACTAATTTCCAGCTTTCAATGACGCCCCAGAAAATCAACCAAAAACAAAAGTAATTGTGCAACCTAACCTTAGTCCCCACATGACTTCACAGCTTTGAAAAGATATAACACTTTCTTTGCTTATAACTTAATGAAAAATAATAAGGAAGCCAAAGTTTGGAACATTAGCTGGTTGTAAAGAACACTTTAAAAATGGATTTGGGATGGATTTCTCTGACATTTATCCTAGCTAGGTAGCTAACACAAAAAACAACAAACACAAAACTTCCCAAAGGTGATTTGAGAAAAAACAAAAAATCAAAACAAAACAAGTAAGTAAATAAATAGTTTCAGATATTAGATGCAATTATTACAAATGGCTTATGTTCTGTTGACACCTCTTTTTCACTGAGCTACTATATACATTTGATGCAAGGGGATGTATCAAATTTATATTTGTCAATTTATGTCTGTGTCATGTTCAACTTTAAAGAAAGCAGAATGACATGGATATATTTTGAAAATTCTTGATTTATTTTACAGTTGAGCCTGGCCTGTCTTCAATATTTTTAAATTCAAAACAGTGTATGTCAGTTGTTGGGTCTATTCCATATTTAACTTTTGTGTGGGAGTCCTTAAAACGACCATGTTTTGACTCGAAAAAATGTCAAGTGTCAACAGTTGGGCCTGTCCCATCTTATGACAGTCTTATAAAAGCACAGGTGTCCTTTGTCAATAGTTAGGTCTGCCCCATCTTAAAACATGGTATTTAAACGTGCAAGAGTCCTTTGTCAATAGTTGGGTCTATCCCATCTTAAGACACATTTTCTCAAATCTCAAGAGTCCCATCTGATGACACGGTTTTTAAGATGGTGACAGTCCTTTGTCAATAGCTAAGCCTGTACCAATTTAACACAAATTACATACTTTTGTCTTAGGTCTGTCCCATCTGATGACATAGACCGTTTTGAATTTTAAAACATATTTTTTGCGGTAAGTCCTTTTGGCTTTTACAATTGCGTGGCAGGAAAAAGATGCGGGCGCTAGGTTAAGTGAGCGTGAGGCCCTTTTCATTCTGTTTCTTCACACAAAGGATCATTACGAATTTATATAAATACATGTCAATCAGAAGTTATTCATCTACACTCAAAATAGTTTAAAGCCTCAACAATGTTTTCCTAGAAAAAAAGGGCTAAAAAAGACCTTTTTTTAGCAAGCTCCTGCATGTTTCTGTCTGTCACATAGTTGTTAGAACCAGAAGGGCTTACCGCAAAAAATGTAAACATTCAAAACATGTCTATGGCTTTTTGTCAATAGTTGAGCATGTACCAACTTATTAAGACAAATTACATACATTTGACAAAAACGGGTCATCCTAACTGTGAACGTGCTGACCTGTCTTTCGACGTCCAGTCCTAAATCTTAAGTTAGGCTGGCATTCGTAGTTGAGTCAGAACAACACAAGAAGAGGGTGCCGCCCGCATATATAAGGGCGAGTTCGGGCGACTTTTCGAATTAAATTGGCAGTTGTCGCCCGGAAATCGCCCGCACTTTCCCGAACTCGCCCGGAACATTCCCGAAATGCAATTCCTTGTAAACATACCATGCGGACGATAGTTGGAAGAAGGCGCCTGAAGATAAAGGAGTTATAAAGTTTATATATAAGTTATTCATCAAGTAAATCTTTTTAAACTATCAAAAACAGTTCTTTTAAGAACTTCCCCACCACATAGTAAGTTTATTTTAATTTTTATAGTTTTTTGAATCATTAGTGTCTGTTTTTCTTTTCTTCTTCGGGCATTGTTCGGGTCTATTCGGGGGTTTTCGGGCAAATACTTGATTTTTTTTCAAAACGCCGAACTCGCCCGAAAACGCATGCACTTTGTACGGCGTATGCGGCTTATTGGCACCCTCGTAACACAAGTAAAGCACACAACTACCACCAGTCAGCAAAAATTGTTACCAAACAGTTAAATGTTGCCTGAACAGGACTATCTTCTTTAAAATGTGAGAATTCCATCTAGCTAAAGTTAATTTTTGGCGAAATTTTTTCCTGTACAAGAAAGCGCAGCAAGGGTAGTATAGTAGAGGGGGAGGCTTTAAAAAGATCTCACATACACATCAGTGTGTGTAGCAACCAACCACCTTGCCAAGCTAAACTCATTCATGGAACAGAAATATTATTTTACAATCTTACCTGGCTAGAGACATAGCGAATAGATTCAATTAAACGAAGAAAGGTTGAACTGTACCCAACTGAACCGATCCTGAACTTCTTGTTTTTTCTTTGACACAATGCTTTCCGAAACCTGGGATGGCAGATTTACCGTTTCGATCTAAATGAAACATAGACCTGGTCCTCTGGCATTGCCGAAGGAGGGTATTCCTGGGCTTATTTTATTAAGGAAATGACTACGCAATAGTTTTTGTTGCGCAACACATTAAAAATAGTCAATGAGATTAGTTTTAAATAAGAACTGAGAAATGAGCAATAAAAATTCACCTTACCCAATCCATTTTATTCGAATCTCTAACGTACCTTACATTTGACTAGTCTCCTAGTCCTTCCCTTTGTCCCGGTTATCATATCCGATATTTCCCCGAATTATCGCAAAGTTTCAAAAACGAAAATTTGTTGGGTCTTTTCAGCGACTATAATGCCATGGACAGATTTAAAAGGATATTTTAACAACTAAAACTAAATAACTAAAACAGATTTCTTTCTTATATCTGTCCCTCTTCTCCGCTTGCAATTTTTACAAGCTTTTTCTGCTAACAAATTTTATTTTATAACCCCAGATGAAACATATTCTAGCTATAGCTAGCTATAGCTACCTTTCCTTTTTGCTTAGATAGATAGATGTGCATATTTTACATGGCTAGCCTCACAAATATCGCGGGATATACCCTGTCTATTATTTCCAGGAGGGGCCATGGCTTTGATGGGGAGTCCTGTAGTATTTAATGCTCTCTTTGAGCTACGCAAACTTAATTATGGTCAGCGCTCTGCCTTTTTTCAAAGCACAGTGTGGTGGAACTTGCCTCAAAATAGGGTAATTTTTCTTTTGAACGAAATTTTTCTTTTAAAAAAATTGTTTGGAGGAAAAACTGATTCTCCTGGTGGGCAAATGTCATATGTGATAGTTTTAAACCAATACAGCCTACACAGTTTAAGTTGTTCACTTATTTTCGGTATTGAAAAAAGGAAGTAAACAGGGCAATCATTTCGAAAATAGTCATTTCAAATTGTATATTTTATTTAAAACAATCTTTATATGATTTTAAACAATATTTAAAAACATTTATTCTAAAAAAACCATTTCAAAAACAAAAGTTATATATATAGTTATATATATAGTTATATATATATATATATATATTCATAGTTTTTTAACTGTCTTTAACTTTTCTAAATATATATTTTCACGTCAAATTCATTACGTTTTTAATTGCTTTGGGGAAACAATTTGTTTCAGAATTCGTTTTGTAATTCGTTTTAAATTTTGTTTCTAGATTCATTTTAAAATAGTGTTAAAATCGTTTCCCAATCGTTTCCCATTTGATTCCACTTCGTATCATTTTTGAGCTTATCTTACAATTGTTTCCAAATCGTTTCAAATTACTTCACGTTCATTTCGTGAAACGATCTGTACACAATTTTATAAAATGTTTACGATCTTGAAACGATCATGATCGTTTTAATTTTGATAAAATGTGAAACGATGGTAGAGACCGTCCTCAACAAACTGTGACCTTGCTCCCCATAACTCTATTCACTTTTGATTTTGATCCTAAACGCTGTTCTGATAAATATATCCTAATAAAGTGAAAAACAACCCTGGGGACGGGGTTGACAAGCCGTTTCTTGACATTTATTTGCATCCTTCTTTTCAATAGTTAGCAATTTTCCTTAAAAATAACATTTTTGCTGGACGCAATAATAAACAGTTTATTCAACTATTCCAACTTTAGGTCTATTGCTTTTTATACTGTTTTTATTTTAGATTTACTGCTCTATATATAATTGTAAATGGAGTAATTGTTCAGGAATATCTTTAAAATAAACACTTACTGTAAATAAAAGACCATGAGTGAAACATATGGTAAGTTTTTTTTCCTTTTTAATCTTGTGAATGTTAGTAAAACTTTGCATGGATTTTTAGTACTTCAGCATCCCTTTGTGTTACTGCGTACATTTTTCGTGAGACTTATTTCTAATTGTAGAAATGTTCTGTAGGCTGTAACTTTCCTTTACCTTACGTAACAATTCTTTGCTCATGCACAGTTAAGAGATAAATCTTTCTAACAAAATTTTTCTGGTGTTTTAGTGTACATCTCAGTCAAAAATTAAAGTCATACATTTGCATAATAATAACAGATGCAATAAAATACAGTGATTGGTGTTAATTTCTTCCTCTTTTTTTTAATTCAGATTACTTGTTCAAATTTTTAATCATTGGTAGTGCTGGTGTTGGTAAATCATGCATTCTTCATCAATTTATGGAAAACAAATGTAGGATATTTATTTTCTTTCTGCTTATATTCTTGACAAATGCATTAATTACATACTTCCTTATTTGAACTATTTGACATATGTTTCTGCAAAGATATTCTGTATTTCATTTTCTTATTTGACTGCCACAAAAACGAGTGAGTATAAGGTTCTATATTGGAACTGTTTTTTTTGAATTATACTTCATGCTAACTGACTTGTAAAATTATTATTAAATTGTCACCATAACAAAGTTAGAAAGGAATGTTACACCTGATTATACAAAAACAATTTTTTTTTTCAATTCACACAAACAATTATTTGAATTTTTAAATTAATCAACTTTTGTTTTGTTGTGACATAAGAATATTTGTTCCCACAACTCAAAACCTAAAAATTCATACAAAAAAAAATCCTCAAAGATGTTTAGGCAAAATCCTTTGGTCATTTTAATAATGGACTCAGCATCAGCTAATATAGAAATAAAATCTGATCAGTTCAATTTGTCTTCCTTGTTTATCCTTAAGGATATATTTGAGAGAAATAATAATAATCATTGTAATGTAGTTAATTTTTGTATTAGTTTTTTTTTATCTAAATTTCACAGGCAAGGTTGAATGTAACATACCCAAGGTGAAATTAACATTCTTTGGCCGTTTGCGGGTACCATTTCCTCAGAGATCAAGACCCAGTTACAAAATCTTTTTTGCAGTAATTTTATTTAGTGCAATTTTCGTATCATTTCTAAAGCTAGAGTTAGACTACGATCTTTATTTCAGTTTAAGAAGAGAATGCCTAAATTGACAACAAAAAAACTACATTATTTGCGACGTCTCTGGTGTTCACACACCCATTTTTAAGCAATCAAAAACTTACAATGTTCTCCTAATTATATATAACTTTAACAGTAACCATAGTCACAGATTAAATACTAATTGTGTAAATACAATGGAGCAGATCTAATGTTGATATTCAACTGAGGACTATCCTGCATTATGAACAAACTCTTTAAGGTGTGAGTAAGGGAAAAAATAGTTTTTTTTGCAAGTTTTTTTTTAACTTCTACTATAAAAAAGTGAACTTTTTAATGGTGAATCGCTTTTTTTAACGATTGTTTGTTTTATCCGATCAATTAAAAATCACTTTTTTCACTTTGACTTTCATTTATGCTTTTTCGGAAAAAGTTGTTTTACAAGAGAGCAACACTAACAACATCAAGCTATATAAAATATTTAAAAATGTCTATTTATCGTCATAAAGCTTCTGCTCCTTCAAAAAAGAGAAAAAAAATTAGAAGAAAGTGTTTTAACTCTCCAGCCAAGCGAAGATTAAAAATAATAAGCAAATTGAACAAAAGTGTAAGTTGAAAGAAAATAATGGATGTTTTATTCAACGATAGCAAATACGACTTAGACATTTATGTTATCATATCATTTTTTTTTAATCTCTATTCCTTCAGATGTTGTAACATTTGTTTATTTTTACTTTGCACATCTCTTTTCTTGTGAATATGTTTTAAGTGGGAATATGAGCAGACGCACGCGTTGTACAGAAGTTGTTAAAAACATACGTAGCGACTATTTTACTATACGAAAGTGATGATACTTTTAAAAAACTTTAAGGCTCTTTTTCACAATGTTCATTTTTTGTGTTAGTACTGCTAGCCTTTTCATCTTCATTTACAAAACTACAAAAGCTACAAGGTAGAGGGTGAGCGGTTTTTAAAGACAGATGTTATATCTAAAAACGATTTTAAATTTAATTCGTAAATTTGAACAGATCTCGAGTTATGACATATTTTTTAGCGAATTATGGTTTGTAATTCGATAAAAAAATTAATGGAAAATATCTTCAAAACAGAAAATAATCACATTTTCAGATCGTTGTTAGATCAATGTGTTGGGATTTCAAAACAGTGAACATCAATCATGAAAAAATAAAAGTTTTGTAAATGGAGATGCATTAGTAAAGGAGGGGTCATATTTTAGGGTCTTTTAAAGTCTTCAATTTTATTTTGTTTTCAATAATTTTCATATCATCTTTTAGGCAATTTTATACACTTTCAGAAAATATTAAACAACAATATTACAATTTTCACGCAATTTTAATAGAAGCTTTTTTAAAACATCACACTTTTTCCCTTACTCACACCTTAATCTCTAGCAAATACTGGTTGTTACCCCTAGAGAGTATACTAAAATCGTTAAGAGATGATGTGGTGTGACAGACTTTGAAATGATCTTTAATTTCCGTGCAATTAGATGAGGTTGATTTTCCATCCGAAATGTCGCAAATAATTTACTTTTTTGTTGTCAATTTACTAGCGAGAATGCCTAAAGTTTTACAATCCAGATGCAATGCTATACTTATTATGGCTAAACATAAAGTTCAAATTTGTGAATATTTGGATATCTCTTGTTCTAGCATTTAGAATGTATTTTAATTTATTACTAATTTATAATTTTATAAAAAATTTGCTATATCAAGCGATATTGTAGGTGTTTGTTTGTACATATTGTACACATGATCATATTGGATTGTTATCACTGAAAAACGTATCAAAAATTAAATATTTATTAGTCGTGTCAGCTAAAACCCTCCTAAATATTCTTAAAATATTAGTTGCAAAATAAGTGGGAACCCTGTAGAGGCATGTCAGCAATGTAGGTCTTCATGATGGTACAATCACACAAAACAATAGCTACATTATTTTAATGTCATAATTTTTGCATCCAATATTTCTTACAGATGAAATTTAATGGATTTTGCTGTATTTGTTTCCCTGAGTGAATAATCAAGATCATTAAATGTTAATGCAAAGAAAATTTTTAACCTTATGTTGAGTGCTAAAGAAGAGATGATCTGTTTTTTGTGATATTGCACAACATATGGTTGAAATTTTAGTTGTGACGCCTAAAATGTAGGAGGTAAAAAAGTTGCTGTTCCTAAAATCTTGGCTATTTGGCAAGATTGTGAAGGAATTTGTGACTTGATTAATCTACTAGGAGTCGAAGTGAATATTAAGTTGCAACAATAACAATAAACATTGAAAAAATTGAGCCAAGATATCTTATCTTCCAAACTTTTTCACATTGTAGTTAAATAAATTTTAAAGTATTTGATATTTTAATTTGTGATATTATGACTGTGCAAAGGTAAAATTGATTTTAATAAAAGCAGTTTCGGTACTCAAACTTTTTATTCCACAGCAGTCTACTCCTGATTGGCATAACTAAGAAAATCTGTTGGTGATTTTTTGAATTTTCCAGTTTAATTTTTTTTGGAAAAACAAAGTCAAGTTAATGTAAAGGGGAAAAATAAAGACAAAATTTAGCCATGCATCAAAGGTGATAAGTGGAATAAAAACAATAGTATAATTGCAGAACACTGAAGAAAAGTAAAATGCAAAAAGAGAAAAGTTAAATCAAAATCTGCTGCGTAAGGGAGCATTCAAATATTAAGTAATCAAGTAGGGGGGAGGGGGGGTCACCGAAATTGCGTAGGCTTGATTATGGGGGAGTGGGGAGGGGTCAAGTGGTTTGATGACATAAGCAAATCAAAAAAAATTAACAGTATATTTTAAAATATCAACTATCTAAAGTGTTTGTATTCGCCATATTCTATATCTTGCATGTAAAATATAAAAGTAAAATATAAAACTGTAAATATTTAAACTTTTGTAGGGTCTGGTATAATTCTTAAGGGATATTTTTTTTTTTGGGGGGGGGCGTTAAGGAGGGGGGTCAAGCAAATGTTATGACTGATTACATGGGGGAGGGGGAGTAGAAATACGCAAAAAATTGATTAAGTAATATGTGAACGCTTCCTAAGGGTGAAGAATCCTCAAAAACGGTAATCACACATGACATAGTATCTCATCCCAACTTGTAAATTTTTGTCCCATTCTTTTATTTAAAACAAAATATTTTTTCATTCTTTGGAGAGAATATTTATATTGCTAGGCAGCTTTATATATAATATGTTTTTATATTGCACCACATCATAATGTTTTTTTCAGTCAAACAAGATGCCCATCATACTATTGGTGTTGAATTTGGTTCAAAAGTTGTAAATATTGGTGGCAAATCTATAAAGTTACAGATCTGGGACACAGCTGGGCAAGAAAGATTTCGGTAAAATCTTTTATGGTGTTTTATCTTATGAAACCACATTAAGGGTAACAAAAGCATTGTAATCATAGCATGCATGGATATTGTTGTCCCCTCTCTCTTCATTTCTAAGGTTGACCACTGCTTCATTTTCCTCCTAAAAACTCTTGGAAACAGAATATGCTCTGGAAGTAAAATCTCATGAATTTTCGCCTGTTCCGTCGTTCACAAAAGTAATATCTCGCAAAATTTTATTTGCAGAAAAATTTGGGAATAATAAGTCATTGTATTTGCGTAGATTGACCAATTTTTGACCCTGCCACCACTTTGTTTATCTCTATATTAATACAGGGACTGTGTCTGTCTGTAACAGGCAAAGTGGATATGTTCATTTTCCTTTGATGTGGCCGAAAAACTTATGTCTCAAATGTTAAATTTTTTAACGTTTCGGCGCGATGTCAATAAAACTACTTTAACATCAATATCCTATAATAAATTATTGAAGCCATTACAGTGCATCTAAAATTTTGAGGCCAAATAACTTGGAAATGAGACGATGACGTCAATAATTTTTCACCGTGTGGGTAACCAGGGATCATCGTGGACCAATTTGGGTAATTTTTCTAAACCTCGGTACCCAAATCTGTTTCGGAATGGATGGGTTTATGACGTCATCAAAAAACCATTGAACCACAATATCTCTGTAACCGTTTGTCAAATATACATGATCCTATATATTTTCTTGAACAGCGTTTTAAGATCTATACGATAAAGACAACGGGGAAACAAATTTCTTAAATAATTTTTTTTTTTGGATTATGGCAGGTCCTTACTGGCTTCAGCAAAAATTTAAAACCCCTATATCTCCTTATGCCTTTGTCGAAAACATTTGATTCTATACACTATTTTGATCAGCGTTTTAATCTCCATGCATTACAGACAACAGATCAACCAAATTTCGCTAATTTTTTTTTGTATATGCCTGCTGACAGCAGAGCAAGTAAAACAACTTATAGTTTTCCATTGTTCTTCTGCCTAAGTGGATTTCTACACAGGCCTTATCGACTAGTTATCTTAATAATAGAATTTTTCTTGCTTGCATTGCACTAGCTGTAGAGTAATGAGTTGATGACTTTCTAGCCAAGAACCCTTACATTAATGACAGAGATGACAATTCCTCTGATGAATCTAATTCGACATACACTTTGATGTTGATGACACTTGTAATCTCATTATTCAGTATTTGATTCATAACCCTTCTTTTTTTAAATCACATAAGAAACTTTTGGTACTAAAATCATTATTAAGAAAGACTTTTTCTTCTTTTTTTCACTGATTTGTTCTTCTTAGCTCTGTTACTCGAAGTTATTACAGAGGTGCTGCTGGTGCTCTCCTGGTGTATGACATCACAAGGTATTTTTTCTAGGGTTTTGGCTTAAAATAAATTGAAACGTTTCTATTGTCTTTTAAACATCAGACAAGTATAAAAATCTTAAGCAGTTTTTAAGTAATTTGTTGGTATCACATTCAAGTAGATATGATTTCCACAGGTGTTCGAATTTTAATTTTATTAAAAGGAAATCAGTTTTTAACACGATTTTGTTTTTTTCAACGTTATAGTTCTTTGTTTAATTTTAGTCGTGAAACATACAATACCCTCACCACATGGTTGACTGATGCCCGAACCTTAGCGAGTCCTAACATTGTTATCATATTGCTTGGAAACAAAAAAGATTTGGATGCTGATAGGGAGGTGACGTTTTTGGAAGCCAGCAGATTTGCACAAGAAAATGGTAGGTTTATACATGTTAAAAAATTAACATAAGCGAAAACTAGTAAAGACAGTCAGTTTTTATTTGGCAATTTCTTTTTAGAACTTATATTTCTTGAAACAAGCGCAGTGACAGGTGAAAATGTTGAAGAGGCCTTCCTAAAATGTTCTCGAACGATTCTCTCCAAAATCGACGCTGGTAATGCATTCTTTTGTAGCTTTGTTTTTTTGTATCTTTTGCTTCAAATGTAAGCAAATTATTTTAACCCTCAAGGCTTGTTTTCATTTGGATGCAATTTCTGCCCTAGCGCAAAAAGCCTGTGTTTCAAGTATAATGGAAGCTGTTAGATTGAAATTGCTGTTAACATTTGCAAAAATATCTCATGCTCTTCGATCAGCAGCATGAATACTTTTAAGGTATCTAAAATTACAATGGGTTGTTTTGTAAGAATTTGTTGATAAAGCATCAAAACTTGTGATTTTAAATTCATTCATTTTCGCTATCTTGAAATATTTGAACTCCATGTTAATAATATTTTTTTCTGACGTTTGGCGAAATTGCTTAGGTCAATAGATAAAAAGACCCAAATCTCATTGGCTATTTAATGTTAGAGAGGAAGACAGCGTAGCCAAAAGTAGAATGAATTCAACCTTTTCACTCAACTGCTCAGTTGTTCTTAAGCATAAAAAATCCCTTGACCAACGGTAATGTGGTTAAATTATGCATGCGCTAACTAAAAGCTCTTGTGCCCTATAGTGGAAATTGCATCGGAATCTCCACGAACTATAAACTCATGACTAATTAACTTCCAGGTATTAAAACAAAATAAGATTTTTTTCTTTTTTTCTTTTACAGTAGTTTCCGTTTTAAAACAAGCTTTGTTGCTTTAGGGTAACAAAGTGTTCATCATTTTGTTGACATTCTTTCAACTGATTTTAGGATGCGCCATTATGAATTGTATTTTTGAGTAAAACATTTTATTTGCAGTAACTGTGAATCCTGTTTAAATGTATTTAAATATATATTTATTTTTTGACGTCCTGTCTAGGCGAACTCGACCCTGAAAGAATGGGATCTGGTATTCAATACGGAAACTCTGCACTGCGAAAAAATGCACCACAGAAACCAGAAAGCCAAAATTGTGATTGTTAAAGTACTTTTTATAGAAGAGCTTTTATATAAATATATTTGTAAGGTGGGACTGTTTTTTGTTGAATTGACAACTTTCTATTCACACATTTTCAAACGGATTTCTTACTTTCATCCATACTTCTAGAATCAGTTTAGTTTTTTTTGTGCAATATAGCTTGCTATTTGTTGAAAAACCTGAGGTGTAAATTTTCCTCTTATTTTTTTAAAGCAAAATAGATAGCTATGTTCAAAATTTGGTAAAGTTATTAAGATATTTGTTATTGAAACCATACTCGACAGAATTACCATCAATATATCCATATGCATAGAAATCTCTTTTTTTTTTAAGTTTAATCACATTATTTTAAAATATTGTTTCTGTCCGTCCTTTAACGACTTCTCTAAAATCTTTTATAGTTAGTTTTTCTGAATTCTTTTCAAATTTGTTCTTATATTAATACTGTTGTTATTTTTATTTTTTAATGTAAATTTGGAATTTTGTCTGACATAGTAATGGTCCACTTGACCTGGAATGTTTCACTGGTGTTAGAAGTATGTTTATGAATTCATTCATCCATTCGTTCAAATTTACTCATTTTGTTTCATTCTATTCATACAAATTTTTTTTTGGATTTTTTAAATGAAGCCTTAACTAGATTCGCAGATTTGAAGTTTGAACGTTTGGAATCTTGGTTTTTTTGCTTACTCTATAAAAACAAAGAAATCATTTTTCTCGTATGTGTATTTTTTTTTACCTTGTAGAAATTATTAAAGTTTTTGTTTTGTTTATAAATGATTTAGAAATTGCGTCAACTTGTTGCCATTTAAATACATTAACTATTCACATTCTACTGGTTGTCGTATTTCTATCATGGCGGTAAAAATTGAAATGTATATTTAGACATTATATGTCAATACCGTACTGTGTTTTGTGTAATCTCAAAATAAAACCATCTTGTAATTTATATCATGACTACATTTTTTTTGTTTCTGGTAACCCCTTTTTTGTAAAGGGATGTTTTTATGAAGCCTAGTTGTCTGGGCAATATTTTTATTTTGTATAAAGATTTGCGTGGAAAAACTAACGGATTTCGAAATGATTCTTTATGACTTGCTTAAAGATTTAATAGAAAACAAGATCTTACTGAGAAAAGTTTACCTGCCCAATTGAGTTTCTCATACCAACAGCCCTGTCACTGTTTACTGCCACTTTCTTTTTCTTCACGCAAACACGGTACAAAATGTTGTGTTGTTATTGCTTCGAACCAATCAACGTTTAGTGTTACAAAATGAAATTGTAGATAGAGACTGTTATTTTTAATGTCATCTCAACCAGTAATGTAATTTAAATACAATTTTAGTGTGACTTTTGCATTCTTTTTAGAAAAAAAGTAAAAAAACAGTATAAGTTATGACGTAGAAAATAAAATATTTTAGAAGTTGTAATTAATTGCAAAAGAAATAATGCATTTGTACACTAAGGAATCACTGGCTGATTTGCTAACAGACGAAAGTTTTACGTATTCAACTTACACTGACCTGAAAAAGCAGCTTCAAAGCGACTTGGTCCTACGACCGTTACAAGTAGATGATTACTCAAAAGGTTGATATTTTGTTTCTCTTTTAATTTTAATGTAGTAAATACTTTTCAAGACATCAGCAGTGTCGATGCTTTAATAAAGGTTTGAGCAGTATGCAACGTTTGTTACTTATGCAAAGGCCTTAGTAACGCGAATGGTTAGGTGAGGATCAACCCCTACTTCAGTTCTCGTTCTTGCATCCAGAGAAATACTTCGAAAAGATAGTAATTTTGTTTACAGTAATTCCATGAGCAGATAAATTCTTTTTTTGCATGTTGATTATAGGTTACTTTAAACTGATATCCGAAGAAAGCGATGTTGTGATTGGTGAAGACTCTGAAGCCAAATTTAAAGGTAACTGCCCTTCTGATGGTGTTATTAAAGTAAAGGGATTGCATTGCTGGTATCAGGGAATGAAGCACTGCAAATAAACGATGTATGCTGGTAGTAACGTTTTCGTCGTGGTTATTCTTTAACACTTTTTTGTTTAGAATACTTTTCAGTCCTTCAGTCTTGTCCTGGTATGTATTATCCTGTTGTCGTGGAAGAGGTTTCGAAAACAACCGTGGTAGGAGCTGGTACTCTTATCATCGAGCAAAAGTTTATTCACGAAACCGCACTGGTAAAACTTCTCTGTTTGTTGTTGTTTGTTGTTGTTGTTGTGGTTGTTGTTATGGTTGTTGTAATTGTTGTTGTTGTTGTTGTTTGCTGTTGTTGTGGTTGTTGTTATGGTTGTTGTTTATGTTTATGTTGTTGTTATCGTAGTCGTTTTATTAACTCTCTTTCATTCTATTTAAGCGGGGTCGCATCGAAAATTTGGTCGTGTTTCAAAGTTACAGACGGAGAGGTGTTGGATCTTTGTGAGTTGTGTTTGTTTTACTTTTTTGTTACATCAATATAATCATGGCATTTAGGCTGGTTTATCCCTTTTAAAATAACTAAAAATGTTCCTCGAGTTATAGAACTCGGATTAGTCTTCTTTGCTCTGACTTCGAGTGATCTTAACAGGCCTGCTAGTTTTTCGGTTATCTGGTTTGCGTTGTTACATAATTTGAAGAGAGGCCATTAAGTGAGACGAATTAAGGGGAAAAGTTTAAGTTTGGATGCTTAAATTTTCGGATTAGGTTTGTCCGCTTTTTTAGGCATTATCGGGTATATTAAATGTGGTGTTTGTACTTGTCAAAAAGATTTTCACCACTGATTTTACCGGTTGCAATTTTTTCATTGATACTGATGAATATTTACTGATTTCATTACTTTTTTGTGTAATATTTTTTTAGAATGTTGGAAACGCTCACCAAACTCGCACGACAACTTGGTTGCTACAAAACGACGTTAAACTGTTCTCGTGAAATCATGGCGTTTTGTGGAAACTGCGACTACGCTGCAGAAGACCATCAAAACTTTATGTTGAAAACATTCACTGATGACACAACGAATAACAACCAGGAGTCATAGAGAAGGACGTGGAAACTAAATGTCGATGTGTAATGATCCACCGCATATCTTCCTCACTATTCAAATGCATTGGTATAACCGAAATGAAAATTTCTTGCTTTCTTATGGCGCCTTACGTGTAGTCTGGGTATTGGTGCTGTTTTGGTATTTGGAAAGTTTTTACTACGTGTTCAAAATAAATTATATTTTGCGGTTTTATACTGTAGCGAGTAAACAACTTCTAGTTCGATAAATTTTATATGTACACAATCTTAGAACCTTACTTTCAGTTTTCAATCTACTGAAGTGGTTACAACAATATTGAAGATTTGTTTACTCAAGAACTTTCATAAAAGCTTTGAAGCTTACGACATAATCGTGCTTACCATATTAAGGAAGGGAGAAATCTAAAAATCTTTTAAAAATTCTTCAAAAATATTGGAAATTGGAAATTTTTAAACAAACTTTTGTAAAAATGCCAAAATATCTGTTCATTTTTTCTCCGAACGAAGTAAAATTTAACTGCTAGAACATTATTCTTGGTAATTGGCCATCTCAGCTCCATGTAAATATTTAAATGAAATGTATGCTGTATTTTTGTATGGATGGTTTAACATAACAATTAGGAATTAATTTTTAAAACTATTGATCGTGTGTTTTTTTTTGTTTGTTTCGGTTTATTTCTGCTTATTCTGGACTTATTACATGATTTGTCAAGATCTCGCTCCCTTTAAATATTTTTCTTTAAAAATAAATTACGATCACATTGGAAACAGTTAGGCGGACTGGAAAATTCTCACGTGTTTACCGTGGCTAATCAACGCTTTGGACGTCCGACCGAACGTCAAGACGCTCGTCCGAATGTTTTGACGTTCGGCCGCATTCTTGCACGTTCGCAATTCTGAACGTTTCAGGTAATCTAGTCTGCATTTTTGCTTTCCTTTTGCCTTTAAGTTTTCATTTAACAACTTAGGGGTCACAAGACCCTGGGGACAAGGTTGATCCAAAACCTCAATATGAGTGTTAACTTCGTCACCATTGGACTGGTTGGGCTTTTAATATTTAGGCCGTTCAAATATAAAAAGCCTAATAACTCTTTAAGACGATTTATCAATAAGGTGGGGAAGTAGTTAGAATTTGTACAGGTCATGAAAAAGCTTTTTTTACAATGTAAAATTTTGTTCCACTTACTACCCGCTTGTAATTTGTAAAATTCATATTATTCTGATATTATTGTATTGATGTTCTGTGTTAAAAATTTTCTTAACAGTGACCACTACTACTAGAAATTTCTAAAAAGTTATTGCAAATCTGTTACCAAATTATAGAAGCTATTGCTTTCGTTTCTTGTTGAAATTCCTGGATTTTTTTTGTCAAAACCAAGAATTGTAAAATAAGAAACTCATTCAAAAAAAAGGTTTCCAAACTTTGCACAGTGTGGAGCTTGTCTATTTGCTTGCAGAAAACGGGAGATTTATCTTTGTTGTTGTTTGTCTTTTCTATCCACTCGCTTACGATATACTCTTTTAACAGTCAATTGCTGAGAGTGGACAGTGGCACTGCGTTTAATATAAGAGTAAGGAGAAATATTAGAATTGCATTCGGTGGGTGGTTGATGGCTAGAAATCAAGCACGGCTGTCTATAGTACTTACATGTAACAGTTATACAGTATATAGTTAAAAAAGGTCTTTAAAAGTTTAAGGTTTCCTTGTGTATATCAACAATCGAACTGGAAAAGAAGCACGTACCCAAAAAATTAAACATTCGAATCTTTAAGTCCAAGTGGAAAACTGTAAAACACGGGCTTGTCGTGGATTTGTTCGTGCATGTTAAACATTTCATCAATTTCTTTTAGGTGTCTTTCTTTCAAGTCTTCAGAACTTTGCTTTGAAAGAGCTATGCGTTCTCTTTCAGCGCTTTTCATGAAATTTCCTTTGTTAACCCCGGGTGTGGTGTCTTGGGCCAAAGCTGTGCTGAATACAGGTAGCTTTGGTCGCATTTTGTAATGTTTATCGTGTTTTTCTACATGAAGATGTGTGTCTTGATCTTCTCTTAATACGATTTGCTCAACCTGTTCGTCATTTTTATCCGTATTATTTTTTTGGATACTGATTTCAGACATATTTTCAACATCATCAGAATTATCGGGTAATGTGCCCACTTTCGATGTTTTTAAAGAATTTACGTTGAGTATCTTAATTCCATTAAAATAAACCTCGCTGTCATTTAAAGGAGGTTCTTGATTATTCTTATTACCAATGCCCAGTTGAGTTTTCAGCAATCCTTCTGTTTTCCCACCCTTCTCCAGTGTTTTTTTAGCACATGTTTTTGACGAAACAATATTCGCGTCAAGGAATGTTTCTGTTTGTCCATTGTTCTCTGTTGTGACGTCATGCCGTGGGAGTCTCAATACTTGTGTGTCTATAGCTACGATATTCTGTTGATGAGGCCCATTTGTTTGTTGTTCTGTTTCTGTGATTTTATATCGCAGTGGTGTATTAGCTTGAGTACACACTTCTTCGTCTACGCTTTCTTTTTGTGTCTCCTTAGCACAATCCATCGTGACGTCAGCTTGTGATAGTTCTTTTTTATTATCCTCCTCTATACTCCGTATAAGAATACCGGAATCATCAGATGAATTAGAATTCCGGTTTTGCAAACATTCAGTACCATTTTTGGTGGAGTAAGCTTTCGCTCTTTTAAATAGAGAAGGCTTTATTTCTATGACAGGGCTTCGGGGAAAACCACTCTCGTCTGAAGAAACTGTCTTCCTGGAGAGTATAGGCGAATTCGTTATCCTTTTTAGAAATCCTCTTTTCGGATTTGCATCTGTCGGGCTTTCTTCGTCTTCGCTAACAACATAATCATACTTTCGGTACACGTGTTTAAATATGGCAGGCAAGGAACCGTGTCTTAATTTCGGTTTCTGTTGAACTGAATGTTTTTGCTTCGAGTCGTAAAAACACGTAGGGTCAAATAAACCCATGCTAGCAGTGGCACGAAAAGTTTTTGGAAGTTTTGAGCGTAATGCACCTTGTAAAGCATCAAGCATTTCTCTTTCTTGTTTTAACTTCTGTTTTTCTTCTTCTTCACTCTTTTTTATAATAATGCGACTTAACTTTCGTTTAACATTCTGAGTAATAACTTCGGGAGGGTAGTTCAATCCGCTACTGAATGATCGGCTTCTTCGTTTTTCAGTTGTAGGAATCTGAATACCGATACTACCATCCTCTTCTGGTAGATAGTTTAACTCTGGAAGACTAGACGAAATTTCATTGGACAGATTATTCAAGCTGTATTCTACACCTGTGTCTTCATGTGGAAGCGAATTATTTGCGACTGGATCAGCTGTAACAGACCTTTGTCTTGTTAGGAGATTCTTAACAGGACTATATTGAGAATGTTCTGTGCTGGTTTGGTTGGCACAAGCAATCGTTGAACGCCTTTCAAGAGGTATATGATTGTTATTATCGTATTCATCAAAACTGTGACAAGAGCGGAGGCTGGCCTTTTTAACCTGCTCGCAGTTAATATGTTTACTCGGCGCAGGAAAACCTAAGGCTACAATGCCTGCTCGCATTAAAAGCTTTTCTGATAATTTCGGGTTTTCGAACATTCTTACTTTTACTCCCTGGTAACACACCGAGCTGACTTTCTGATTGGTGGCTGGTGTCACATCATCATCTGGATGAATTGACAATCTGGGTTTTGTCAAACCAGGTATAAAGTTCTGTGGCACGTGATTTGCCGCTACATCCTGCTTTTTGCGATATTTATCATTGCGTGGCATGGTGTTTCGCCAACAATGTTAGAGAGCTCCCTAAAACAACAAGATAGATTTTTACGTAGCAACAACTCAGCTGTTGCAGCGGCCGATAAATCTTTAGTAGTGGCCATATGATATGAAGTAAAGTTTTTATACAGTCATAACAAGACAATAGCGTGAGGCAAAATATTTTTTAAGGGTGGGTATGAACGAAACATAAACAAATGGATGATGTTGAAGAATCCAGTTTTACTCAATAAAATTTTCAGTAAAAAGAGTTAAAGAAAGTAGGACCCTGTTTTTATATTTCATTCATCTATCGTTGTTATAATCAGCCTCTATTTATCACGAGTTTTAAAATCGAACGCAAGTTACTCCGAAAATAATAACTGACCATTACTTAACTCCGCGCCAACGTTAGCAACGACTTTTGTCCTTCCAACCAACCTTGTCCCCAGGGCCTTTTTGAAGACACTGCATTTGACATCAAAACAGCGAAAAAGGCCGTGGTAACGAGGTTACCATTTTAATATGACTACATGTAGCCATTACAAAAAAATACACATTTTTTTTAATGAAACATGTTTCAACATATCTTATGTCATTACGGTCGAAATATACTACATAAAAGCTAGTTGTAAAATATATAAAAAACATTACACAACTAATAATTAAAAGTTATACTTACAAATAACGTCATCCCACTAATTACATCGTTTGGTAATAAATAAATGTCACACATACGAATATCTCATATGTAGTATAATTTCACTGTAATGTCGAAATATATTTTACTTAAAAAAATGCGTATTTTTTCTTGAAATAATTTTAAATATACAATAATTCAAAGACAAAAGACTACTCTTAACATTGAGAACCTGTTTAAATAACATATCGTGCTCATGTGAGAAGATGCTTATAAGAGATATGCACGAAAAACCAAAGTATCCGATGTTTATAAAAACTACTCCTTATATAAAGCTCGGTCCCAGTAAGCGTCTTACTGCCGTTAATCAATATCTGTATGTTGGACGCCTCAATTAGACGCTGATCCAAAAATACCTGCTGACGTTTACACTAGAAGCATTTTGGCATCAAAACTTCTTTTTTGTCACTACATTGTGCAGAATATAATGCAGAAATATGTCGGCTTTCTTTGATCTCAGCATAAACGCTGCTAGCTGTCTAATTTAATATGAAACAAAATTAATTTTAAAATTGGCGTCAGTTAGACGCCAATTGGAAATTGAGCAAGAATCCAGGAAGACACAAAAGTACAATTTATATAATTTTTTTTCTTCATTTTACGTTATTTGAAAATGTGAAGGAAACTCCACGTTGCTCACTTAGTTTACGCGTCTGCCAAAGTTAAACATTCTCAAACTGCCGGCTGCAGAGCATTGGTTTGATGATTGGTTAATTCACCTTCGTTCCCAGGAATTGTCGCTTTTTAGAAGAGAGAAAACGGCTAATGACACTTACTCGTTTATTTTTGTTTGTTCGTTTGTTTGAAGGTATTTTTCGTATGCACTATGTAATTAACGGTATCTTACTTTTTGTGTGGCTAAAATAAACTGCTGCGGACAGAAAGACGGCTTTTGCAGTTTTTTAAAGAAATTTTCTTCCTGGAAAAAATGAAATTGGTGTAAGAAAAAGTTAAGCATGGTGCATTTATAAATCGAACAAATTACTTCAATGGCCGTTCACATTCCACTATGTTAGAAAGTGGATGTGAAAATTTTAAAGTTTGTAGCTTATGGGGTTTTCCCCATTATGGTCATAAACATGGTCTTTTAGGGGGTCGGTCTTAAGACCCAAATTTTCGGTAAAAATTTATCATTTTTAAAATTCTCTTAAATATTCTCTAAAACTACATGTTACCAACTTGTAGTTTTTGAGAATAATAGGAACAAATAATAGGAACAAATTTCAGATAAGGGTAATCTTAGGGGCCTGGGACCCAAACGCTCTCAGATTGTAATCTTTATTTCAAAGAAAGAAAACTCAAATTGTATGCCACCAACCTACTTTGAGGGAAAAACCTTTTGTAGAAAATGTGACATAATGTTCCGTAATTAGTTCTTAAACTAAGACCACAAATGACAATTTTTTGGCTAAATGTTATACAGCTAAGATTGACCCCTCCATTGTTTTCTTTCTTAAGTCGTCAATTAATATAAAAACAATTTTATAGAATTTCCATACAAAAAGTACTTGTGCATACACTCACCGTATCTTTGACGCAATAACAAAATTAATTCGCGGTAAATTTCAACCAACCAAAGTATAGTAGACAAAGATAGCAGATATATTCTAGAAGTACCTTTTATTTCTTTTTAAGTCTAGTATCATTAAAAAATGAAAAGTTTTCTCTATATCTTACTGTATTTGATTTTTTTCTCCGCCTACATTTTAAAAATATCAAAATATATCAAACAACAATGGTTTAGAAGAAACAAATGTCGGATTATTGAACAATCTCGACTAAGCATAAAACGTTCGTTAAATAGGTTTGCTTCTATGATTCATAGATTTGACAGGTGCCAGATTAAAAATACTTTGCTGCAAAAATTCCGATTTAGAATTGTTAAGATTTTAATGTTGTGTTGAGTGGGATGGAGATCTGAGTCATCTTGTTCTGGTGATACACACATTCCTTTGACGAAAAGGTTTTAAAAGAAAAGTAGAAATAAAGATAACCTTTAAAAAGTTCGTCAAGAAAGTATTTTTTAATTTTTGTTTGACTAGTTCTAAGGTGACCCTAATTTTTGTCACCTAAAAAACCATGAAGACAAGGTTGATTTTCGGACATATTATTTGCATATATCCCCATATCCCTTCACGTAATTGCCCGGCTTTCAGATATCATTTTAAAGTTCTCGTAGCCAACCATAATCAATTCTTGCTGGTGTCACTGCAGCGCGACTAATTTGAAACATTCAAATTTTACAACATTAAATGTGTAAAAGCAATATTGCACCGTAACCAATTTTGTATTAGATATTAGCCTTTTCCTCATTTATTCAACTGTATTGTAAAGACCATATATTTTTACCAGTTTTGATTAAAAAATTTACCGGCATTTTTAAACTCAAGTTGTACTGCAACCAGAAAAAAACATAAATTGTATTTCAACCAGAAGAAAACTCAAGTTGTATTGTTACTAGAAGAAAACTTAAGTTGTATTCTAACCAGAAGAAAACTCAAGTTGTATTGTAACCAGAAAAAAACTCAAGTTGTATTGTAACCAGAAAAAAACTCAAGTTGTATTGTAACTAGAAGAAAACTCAAGTTGTATTCCAACCAGAAAAAAACTCAAGCTGTATTGCAACTAGAAGAAAACTCAAGTTGTATTGCAACTGGAAAAAATCTCAAGTTGTATTGTAGCTAGAAGAAAACTCAAGTTGTATTGCAACCAGAAGAAAACTCAAGTTGTATTGTAACTAGAAGAAAACTCAAGTTGTATTGTAACTAGAAGAAAACTCAAGTTGTATTCTAACCAGAAGAAAACTCAAGTTGTATTGTAACCAGAAAAAAACTCAAGTTGTATTGTAACTAGAAGAAAACTCAAGTTGTATTGCAACCAGAAGAAAACTCAAGTTGTATTGTAACTAGAAGAAAACTCAAGTTGTATTGTAACCAGAAGAAAAGTGAAGTTGTATTGTAACTAGAAGAAAACTCAAGTTGTATTGTAACCAGAAAAAAACGCAAGTTGTATTGTAACTAGAAGAAAACTCAAGTTGTATTGCAACCAGAAGAAAACTCAAGTTGTATTGTAACTAGAAGAAAACTCAAGTTGTATTGCAACCAGAAGAAAATTCAAGTTGTATTGTAACTAGAAGAAAACTCAAGTTGTATTGTAACTAGAAGAAAACTCAAGTTGTATTGTAACTAGAAGAAAACTCAAGTTGTATTGCAACCAGAAAAAAACTCAAGTTGTATTGTAACTAGAAGAAAACTCAAGTTGTATTCTAACCAGAAGAAAACTCAAGTTGTATTCTAACCAGAAGAAAACTCAAGTTGTATTCTAACCAGAAAAAAACTCAAGTTGTATTGTAACCAGAAAAAAACTCAAGTTGTATTGTAACTAGAAGAAAACTCAAGTTGTATTGCAACCAGAAAAAAACTCAAGCTGTATTACAACTAGAAGAAAACTCAAGTTGTATTGCAACCGGAAAAAATCTCAAGTTGTATTGTAGCTAGAAGAAAACTCAAGTTGTATTGCAACCAGAAGAAAACTCAAGTTGTATTGTAACTAGAAGAAAACTCAAGTTGTATTGTAACTAGAAGAAAACTCAAGTTGTATTCTAACCAGAAGAAAACTCAAGTTGTATTGTAACCAGAAAAAAACTCAAGTTGTATTGTAACTAGAAGAAAACTCAAGTTGTATTGCAACCAGAAGAAAACTCAAGTTGTATTGTAACTAGAAGAAAACTGAAGTTGCATTGTAACCAGAAGAAAACTCAAGTTGTATTGTAACTAGAAGAAAACTCAAGTTGTATTGCAACCGGAAAAAATCTCAAGTTGTATTGTAGCTAGAAGAAAACTCAAGTTGTATTGCAACCAGAAGAAAACTCAAGTTGTATTGTAACTAGAAGAAAACTCAAGTTGTATTCTAACCAGAAAAAAACTCAAGTTGTATTGTAACCAGAAAAAAACTCAAGTTGTATTGTAACTAGAAGAAAACTCAAGTTGTATTGCAACCAGAAAAAAACTCAAGCTGTATTGCAACTAGAAGAAAACTCAAGTTGTATTGCAACTGGAAAAAATCTCAAGTTGTATTGTAACCAGAAGAAAACTCAAGTTGTATTGTAACTAGAAGAAAACTCAAGTTGTATTGTAACTAGAAGAAAAATCAAGTTGTATTGCAACCAGAAAAAAACTCAAGTTGTATTGTAACTAGAAGAAAACTCAAGTTGTATTCTAACCAGAAGAAAACTCAAGTTGTATTCTAACCAGAAAAAAACTCAAGTTGTATTGTAACCAGAAAAAAACTCAAGTTGTATTGTAACTAGAAGAAAACTCAAGTTGTATTGCAACCAGAAAAAAACTCAAGCTGTATTGCAACTAGAAGAAAACTCAAGTTGTATTGCAACTGGAAAAAATCTCAAGTTGTATTGTAACTAGAAGAAAACTCAAGTTGTATTGCAACCAGAAGAAAACTCAAGTTGTATTGTAACTAGAAGAAAACTCAAGTTGTATTGCAACCAGAAAAAAACTCAAGCTGTATTGCAACTAGAAGAAAACTCAAGTTGTATTGCAACTGGAAAAAATCTCAAGTTGTATTGTAACTAGAAGAAAACTCAAGTTGTATTGCAACCAGAAGAAAACTCAAGTTGTATTGCAACCAGAAGAAAACTCAAGTTGTATTGTAACTAGAAGAAAACTCAAGTTGTATTGTAACCAGAAAAAAACTCAAGTTGTATTGTAACCAGAAAAAAACTCAAGTTGTATTGTAACTAGAAGAAAACTCAAGTTGTATTCCAACCAGAAAAAAACTCAAGCTGTATTGCAACTAGAAGAAAACTCAAGTTGTATTGCAACTGGAAAAAATCTCAAGTTGTATTGTAGCTAGAAGAAAACTCAAGTTGTATTGCAACCAGAAGAAAACTCAAGTTGTATTGTAACTAGAAGAAAACTCAAGTTGTATTGTAACTAGAAGAAAACTCAAGTTGTATTCTAACCAGAAGAAAACTCAAGTTGTATTGTAACCAGAAAAAAACTCAAGTTGTATTGTAACTAGAAGAAAACTCAAGTTGTATTGCAACCAGAAGAAAACTCAAGTTGTATTGTAACTAGAAGAAAACTCAAGTTGTATTGTAACCAGAAGAAAAGTGAAGTTGTATTGTAACTAGAAGAAAACTCAAGTTGTATTGTAACCAGAAAAAAACGCAAGTTGTATTGTAACTAGAAGAAAACTCAAGTTGTATTGCAACCAGAAGAAAACTCAAGTTGTATTGTAACTAGAAGAAAACTCAAGTTGTATTGCAACCAGAAGAAAATTCAAGTTGTATTGTAACTAGAAGAAAACTCAAGTTGTATTGTAACTAGAAGAAAACTCAAGTTGTATTGTAACTAGAAGAAAACTCAAGTTGTATTGCAACCAGAAAAAAACTCAAGTTGTATTGTAACTAGAAGAAAACTCAAGTTGTATTCTAACCAGAAGAAAACTCAAGTTGTATTCTAACCAGAAGAAAACTCAAGTTGTATTCTAACCAGAAAAAAACTCAAGTTGTATTGTAACCAGAAAAAAACTCAAGTTGTATTGTAACTAGAAGAAAACTCAAGTTGTATTGCAACCAGAAAAAAACTCAAGCTGTATTACAACTAGAAGAAAACTCAAGTTGTATTGCAACCGGAAAAAATCTCAAGTTGTATTGTAGCTAGAAGAAAACTCAAGTTGTATTGCAACCAGAAGAAAACTCAAGTTGTATTGTAACTAGAAGAAAACTCAAGTTGTATTGTAACTAGAAGAAAACTCAAGTTGTATTCTAACCAGAAGAAAACTCAAGTTGTATTGTAACCAGAAAAAAACTCAAGTTGTATTGTAACTAGAAGAAAACTCAAGTTGTATTGCAACCAGAAGAAAACTCAAGTTGTATTGTAACTAGAAGAAAACTGAAGTTGCATTGTAACCAGAAGAAAACTCAAGTTGTATTGTAACTAGAAGAAAACTCAAGTTGTATTGCAACCGCAAAAAATCTCAAGTTGTATTGTAGCTAGAAGAAAACTCAAGTTGTATTGCAACCAGAAGAAAACTCAAGTTGTATTGTAACTAGAAGAAAACTCAAGTTGTATTCTAACCAGAAAAAAACTCAAGTTGTATTGTAACCAGAAAAAAACTCAAGTTGTATTGTAACTAGAAGAAAACTCAAGTTGTATTGCAACCAGAAAAAAACTCAAGCTGTATTGCAACTAGAAGAAAACTCAAGTTGTATTGCAACTGGAAAAAATCTCAAGTTGTATTGTAACCAGAAGAAAACTCAAGTTGTATTGTAACTAGAAGAAAACTCAAGTTGTATTGTAACTAGAAGAAAAATCAAGTTGTATTGCAACCAGAAAAAAACTCAAGTTGTATTGTAACTAGAAGAAAACTCAAGTTGTATTCTAACCAGAAGAAAACTCAAGTTGTATTCTAACCAGAAAAAAACTCAAGTTGTATTGTAACCAGAAAAAAACTCAAGTTGTATTGTAACTAGAAGAAAACTCAAGTTGTATTGCAACCAGAAAAAAACTCAAGCTGTATTACAACTAGAAGAAAACTCAAGTTGTATTGCAACCGGAAAAAATCTCAAGTTGTATTGTAGCTAGAAGAAAACTCAAGTTGTATTGCAACCAGAAGAAAACTCAAGTTGTATTGTAACTAGAAGAAAACTCAAGTTGTATTGTAACTAGAAGAAAACTCAAGTTGTATTCTAACCAGAAGAAAACTCAAGTTGTATTGTAACCAGAAAAAAACTCAAGTTGTATTGTAACTAGAAGAAAACTCAAGTTGTATTGCAACCAGAAGAAAACTCAAGTTGTATTGTAACTAGAAGAAAACTGAAGTTGCATTGTAACCAGAAGAAAACTCAAGTTGTATTGTAACTAGAAGAAAACTCAAGTTGTATTGCAACCGGAAAAAATCTCAAGTTGTATTGTAGCTAGAAGAAAACTCAAGTTGTATTGCAACCAGAAGAAAACTCAAGTTGTATTGTAACTAGAAGAAAACTCAAGTTGTATTCTAACCAGAAAAAAACTCAAGTTGTATTGTAACCAGAAAAAAACTCAAGTTGTATTGTAACTAGAAGAAAACTCAAGTTGTATTGCAACCAGAAAAAAACTCAAGCTGTATTGCAACTAGAAGAAAACTCAAGTTGTATTGCAACTGGAAAAAATCTCAAGTTGTATTGTAACCAGAAGAAAACTCAAGTTGTATTGTAACTAGAAGAAAACTCAAGTTGTATTGTAACTAGAAGAAAAATCAAGTTGTATTGCAACCAGAAAAAAACTCAAGTTGTATTGTAACTAGAAGAAAACTCAAGTTGTATTCTAACCAGAAGAAAACTCAAGTTGTATTCTAACCAGAAAAAAACTCAAGTTGTATTGTAACCAGAAAAAAACTCAAGTTGTATTGTAACTAGAAGAAAACTCAAGTTGTATTGCAACCAGAAAAAAACTCAAGCTGTATTGCAACTAGAAGAAAACTCAAGTTGTATTGCAACTGGAAAAAATCTCAAGTTGTATTGTAACTAGAAGAAAACTCAAGTTGTATTGCAACCAGAAGAAAACTCAAGTTGTATTGTAACTAGAAGAAAACTCAAGTTGTATTGCAACCAGAAAAAAACTCAAGCTGTATTGCAACTAGAAGAAAACTCAAGTTGTATTGCAACTGGAAAAAATCTCAAGTTGTATTGTAACTAGAAGAAAACTCAAGTTGTATTGCAACCAGAAGAAAACTCAAGTTGTATTGCAACCAGAAGAAAACTCAAGTTGTATTGTAACTAGAAGAAAACTCAAGTTGTATTGTAACCAGAAAAAAACTCAAGTTGTATTGTAACCAGAAAAAAACTCAAGTTGTATTGTAACTAGAAGAAAACTCAAGTTGTATTCCAACCAGAAAAAAACTCAAGCTGTATTGCAACTAGAAGAAAACTCAAGTTGTATTGCAACTGGAAAAAATCTCAAGTTGTATTGTAGCTAGAAGAAAACTCAAGTTGTATTGCAACCAGAAGAAAACTCAAGTTGTATTGTAACTAGAAGAAAACTCAAGTTGTATTGTAACTAGAAGAAAACTCAAGTTGTATTCTAACCAGAAGAAAACTCAAGTTGTATTGTAACCAGAAAAAAACTCAAGTTGTATTGTAACTAGAAGAAAACTCAAGTTGTATTGCAACCAGAAGAAAACTCAAGTTGTATTGTAACTAGAAGAAAACTCAAGTTGTATTGTAACCAGAAGAAAAGTGAAGTTGTATTGTAACTAGAAGAAAACTCAAGTTGTATTGTAACCAGAAAAAAACGCAAGTTGTATTGTAACTAGAAGAAAACTCAAGTTGTATTGCAACCAGAAGAAAACTCAAGTTGTATTGTAACTAGAAGAAAACTCAAGTTGTATTGCAACCAGAAGAAAATTCAAGTTGTATTGTAACTAGAAGAAAACTCAAGTTGTATTGTAACTAGAAGAAAACTCAAGTTGTATTGTAACTAGAAGAAAACTCAAGTTGTATTGCAACCAGAAAAAAACTCAAGTTGTATTGTAACTAGAAGAAAACTCAAGTTGTATTCTAACCAGAAGAAAACTCAAGTTGTATTCTAACCAGAAGAAAACTCAAGTTGTATTCTAACCAGAAAAAAACTCAAGTTGTATTGTAACCAGAAAAAAACTCAAGTTGTATTGTAACTAGAAGAAAACTCAAGTTGTATTGCAACCAGAAAAAAACTCAAGCTGTATTACAACTAGAAGAAAACTCAAGTTGTATTGCAACCGGAAAAAATCTCAAGTTGTATTGTAGCTAGAAGAAAACTCAAGTTGTATTGCAACCAGAAGAAAACTCAAGTTGTATTGTAACTAGAAGAAAACTCAAGTTGTATTGTAACTAGAAGAAAACTCAAGTTGTATTCTAACCAGAAGAAAACTCAAGTTGTATTGTAACCAGAAAAAAACTCAAGTTGTATTGTAACTAGAAGAAAACTCAAGTTGTATTGCAACCAGAAGAAAACTCAAGTTGTATTGTAACTAGAAGAAAACTGAAGTTGCATTGTAACCAGAAGAAAACTCAAGTTGTATTGTAACTAGAAGAAAACTCAAGTTGTATTGCAACCGGAAAAAATCTCAAGTTGTATTGTAGCTAGAAGAAAACTCAAGTTGTATTGCAACCAGAAGAAAACTCAAGTTGTATTGTAACTAGAAGAAAACTCAAGTTGTATTCTAACCAGAAAAAAACTCAAGTTGTATTGTAACCAGAAAAAAACTCAAGTTGTATTGTAACTAGAAGAAAACTCAAGTTGTATTGCAACCAGAAAAAAACTCAAGCTGTATTGCAACTAGAAGAAAACTCAAGTTGTATTGCAACTGGAAAAAATCTCAAGTTGTATTGTAACCAGAAGAAAACTCAAGTTGTATTGTAACTAGAAGAAAACTCAAGTTGTATTGTAACTAGAAGAAAAATCAAGTTGTATTGCAACCAGAAAAAAACTCAAGTTGTATTGTAACTAGAAGAAAACTCAAGTTGTATTCTAACCAGAAGAAAACTCAAGTTGTATTCTAACCAGAAAAAAACTCAAGTTGTATTGTAACCAGAAAAAAACTCAAGTTGTATTGTAACTAGAAGAAAACTCAAGTTGTATTGCAACCAGAAAAAAACTCAAGCTGTATTGCAACTAGAAGAAAACTCAAGTTGTATTGCAACTGGAAAAAATCTCAAGTTGTATTGTAACTAGAAGAAAACTCAAGTTGTATTGCAACCAGAAGAAAACTCAAGTTGTATTGTAACTAGAAGAAAACTCAAGTTGTATTGCAACCAGAAAAAAACTCAAGCTGTATTGCAACTAGAAGAAAACTCAAGTTGTATTGCAACTGGAAAAAATCTCAAGTTGTATTGTAACTAGAAGAAAACTCAAGTTGTATTGCAACCAGAAGAAAACTCAAGTTGTATTGCAACCAGAAGAAAACTCAAGTTGTATTGTAACTAGAAGAAAACTCAAGTTGTATTGTAACCAGAAAAAAACTCAAGTTGTATTGTAACCAGAAAAAAACTCAAGCTGTATTGCAACTAGAAGAAAACTCAAGTTGTATTGCAACTGGAAAAAATCTCAAGTTGTATTGTAGCTAGAAGAAAACTCAAGTTGTATTGTAACTAGAAGAAGTTGTATTGTAACTAGAAGAAAACGTAAGTTGTATTATAACTAGAAAAAAGAATAAAATATGTTTTTTACGAGAAAAATATTTGAAATCCAAAAACATGTAATGACATATGGCTGTGTAAAACATCTGATATATCATTTAAGATCACTTTTCTCATCTTAAAAAGTTATCGGGTAAATAAGTAAGAAGAGAAATAGATGTCACAATTAAAATCTTTGAATTTACATCGCAAAAAAATACTTTTTATCCTCTCCTTTAATTTTATTCTGGATCAAACCTAAGCCCAAACATTTTCCTTCCCGGTGGCGTTTATTTTTTATTTTTCCAGCAGCCTAAGAAGGCTAACAATAACAAAATTCTTAATTATACCGGATATAACATATAATTAAGCACACGTGATAAGTGAGTAGGAATTCGTCAACACAAACATGTTCAAATTACTTTTTAATTTGAGAAGAAAATTTTGCAATACGTACAAAACAAGTAATTATTTTTCAACAGATATTTAATCAAACCACTATAATGTGTTGAAACATGGTGTTTACGTTCTTATGACATTTTTTTTCTACGCACAAGATACTATAGTCTACCTCTAACTTTTTGTTAGTTACCAGAATTTGCTCAACAATACAAAAATTTTAGTAAACTATTTTTAACACAAAAATAGCATAAATATTAAGTGCAACTTGATTTTATGTACAATCGAAGTTAATTTTGTCCGAATTTTAAAATCTTTCAGAAAATGTTTTAGAATCCGCGACAATTAGGTAATAAGAAGACTAGGAATGAGTCACGCCCCGTTTTTTTATCTAACTGAATAAATCTTTCAAATAATAATAGACACGGCGTGCTGTTGCAGCTTTTATAGGCGCACAAAATTCATGTTTCTTAATGTAAGAATTGCAGAATACAAATTAACACAGTCCTGGAATAGAAAACAGAATACTTGTTTTACTCGATGAAACGCAATAGCGTTATTAGGGACAACATTAACAAGAGGAGAAGTTTGTAAGTATGCGGATTTTAGCATGACCCTTTGACTAACCATTAAATTTGATTATTAGCTATTATCTAATGAACTAGAAAAAAATATTTAACACCTTTACTTAATTTACACACTTTACACTCGATTTAATACCTTTAAAATTCAAGAAAAGATGGCCACGAATAAACCTAATTACTTACTTGTCAGAAGTTCAAATCACTTATCTTTCAATGGTTTTTTAAAGTAAAGTTTAAACACAGGTAGCAGAAAAATTATCCTAACTATAAACTATAACACAACTAATAACAACAAGGTTGTACAATTTTTGGTTATAAAATATTCAGTTTTCAAGCATACCTCGCATTACTTTTGAAAATTTAAAAAGACAGTCGAGCTTTGGAAAAAATGATAAAATACTGCCTAGAAGAAACCGGGGAAATTACTCAGGAAAAATGTATTACTGAGGAAAATGCATCACTGTTAAAAAAAAAGAGAAAATGAGGAAAAGTATTGGTGAAGTTGGAAAAAATAAAATCGGGGAAACATTTGATCACTTGAAAAATTAATTTGGTTCACAATTCATATTTCCCCTTTGTTTATGTAACAGATATTGAAGTGAGTTTATGAGAATTAAAACTCAATAGTTTGCTTACCTTGCTAAGTGAATTTTCATAAACATCAACCTCGTTCTTTACGCTATCTCATTGTTTGTTCATGTCCTTCAATTATATGTTCTAATTCCTTCTAACCAACCAACCATAAATTATCCTTGTTGCTAAGGACGCCAAATTAATTCCATTTTTATGTTGGAGGAATTAAATTCTTTCATGATGATTCTTTCATTTTATTTTTAACATTTTTAAAGCATGCATTCTCGAAGAAAGTTAGGAGGAATTTCGAACTTTTTTCCTTTTAAAAATAAATATGTGTGCATAGCAAAATGGTAGCCTCGCTGTGCATTTTTATCTGTCAATGAGTCTTAAGGATATTAAAAGTACTTAATCATAATCGGTAGAATAGAGCAATTTAAAAATATTTCTTTTCATAAATGCAATTACTGAAAACAGATTACGTTAACAAACTTACATATTTTAATAGCGATGAGTACCAATATTTTTCAAACAAGCAAAATATATTCTTATTTTACCCAGCAACAGTAATGGTCAGTCCAGGAAGTTTGAATGGCCAGAGAAAGAAACTATAAAATAAGTGGAAACCTATGCGCAGGTTGCTGTTTGTTTTTTTGCTGTTGTTTTAGTTTAGGGATAGAGAAATGGTTATTAAAGACATTGTTAGAAATCCTAAAGGAAGGCTCCTTTGTGTTCAGTGTTTTTATAAAATAACATTGCTTCGTCCTCCGCAGGGGATAATCAAGCAGCCTAGGCTAAGCCCAATTTAATCAAGCAATGAAATATGCTATTTTTTGTTTTGGTTGAGTGTCCCTACGAATTTTACTGCGAAAGAACAAAAAAATTGACTAAATCACGTGACTACCAGGGAAATTATAACTGGTGGGTGAATTTCTTTTAGCCACATTTGACATGATTGAAGCGACGAACAAAAATATTTGTGTGTAAAATTACGATCCTCTGTACGTGATTGAGACGTGTATACCAACCAGCGCTATAATCACTTGGATTTGTCATATACCGTATCACAACTAATTAAAATGACTGGTGCTTTTTTACTGTAGGGTTTGACGCTTATCGGAGAGCGATAACAAGTGCCAATAACAGGTCTGCGTCAATTACAATAAATTGCAGTAATTTAATAGTAGATTATATCTAAAACCACACAACGTACTAAAACGTGTTCAGATGCGTTCTAACGTGTTTTAACGTGTCAAGATGCGTTTTATCGTGTTTTAACGTGTTTAGATGCGTTGTAACGTACCGTAACAAAAGACCAGTTTGAGCCATCAAGGTCTGCTATACCAAAATTCTAACCGGGGTAATTATTCTTATTTCTCTATTGTTCTTCTATCCTCCTAAATTGTTCTAAACAACAGAAGTTATCGTGTTACTGTATTAACATTTTATAATTTTATATAAAGCTATGAAAACAATGAAAAGAAAAACTGAATTACTGAGTTTCGCATTGTGTCAACATACTTCTTATAATGTCAATAAATAAATGAACACCATATTGTGCCATATTGTCTCATGCAATCAAAAGAAAATCGCTCTGTATAATTTTTCCTAATGCAGTATTTGTTCACGCGTAGTATATATTCTTTCCTGGTTCCAAGAGTGATCAATAACACTATACAAAAGTCTGTAAACATGAACAATGGGCTTTAATAGGGTTAAAAAGCAGACTTATCTGCTGATATATATTATGCACAACCTCGTTCCCTGAAGATAAGGACGCATAACATATCGTTCGCGTACTTTGTTGCACCTCTTTTAATCTTTATTTGTGATGTGTTGGGGGTTAGAATAAACATATTTACATAAATAATCTGGGTAGGTTTTTAAAATTTCTTTAACATTTACTGCGAATTTAGTTCTAAAAGATTTTTGGTAAGAAAATTCGTATTTTGCTGTAATTTGCCTGTCTGTTGTTTGAAAATGTGTTAACCACGTATCCAATTTTAAAGATACGAACAACAAACAACAAATGCAATATAGTTTATCGACTTTGCTACGGCGGGCAAACTCCCGTGGATTTATGCACGGGCCACAAACTATTCTATATTTTAATACTCGCTGTCTTTCTGTCTGTCTGTGTCTGTGTGCCAATTTAAAAACCAAGAGTTTTGTAATCAAAAACGTAGTTAACACCTACAATTATAATAATGATCTCCGTTCAAGAAAATTGCGTTACGTAAACAGGCGGCAAGAATGCACGGATGCACAAAATAGCTTTGGAAGAATTATGTACGGTGGATAATCCATCGTAGAAATTTCCACGGCTAACGACTAGTTTTAAAATATTGTTAGCTAGTCACTACTTTTTTTATTTTCCTCACTGTCCTTCTCTTTTTTATTCACTGTGGGTTTAATAAATTGCCGAGGCTTGAAAGGGATAGAACGAGAGGTTGCTGTAGTCCTAGGAACCCAGATGAATAGAAAAGATTGAATTGGTCTTTTTCAGATGAATGGTCAATAAAAAACAGATGTGGATGTCAGATAATAACTAAGAATTCAATCAACTGTTTATTTAATTTAGGTAGGGCTAAAAGTATGATAAAGTCAACTAGGCCTCTAAGCTAACCATTGATAAGATGTTAAATCAACTTAAACTTAGGAGCTGATGCGCCTAGACTGATTTTGTAAGAAATTTGAGAAAATAAAACAAAGAAAGTAATTTGACTCTAGCTTAAAATGAAGCAGTTCTAACGAGTTTAAGAAATGCTTGGAAAGCATTTCTTAATTTTTACATTGTGCTGTGTCTCAAAACAGCGCAATGGGATCGAAGTTGCTTGTGATAGATTATCTGAGGTGATGATCTGTCTAAACGCTTTAGTATCTACGTGAATGAATTTCACATTCTTAAAGATATATATGAACTGACAGGTATGAGACTATTTTTACCGAGTTGGATCAATCAATCAGATTTAAAGATAAAAAACAAATAGTTATTCCAAAAAAGTTTAATGTTTCAGAACGCGTGCACACATTACTGAGAAAACATGGCGACTAGTACAAGAAACCAAAGAACTTTTACTGAGGAAAATTTGTTAACTTAGCAAATGGTGATTTAAGCAAAGCTCCTGATGCTCAAGTAATGCAAATTACATCTGATTCTTATCTGGTTACAATCAAGACAAAACAAACACCTTTGTGAAACAACAAACATTTGTTGTTAATCTATAAATGAAGTCAATACATGTTCAAATGAAAATTAAGAGAACAATCGGCCACTTAATTTTAACGCCAATAGTACATAAAAATATTGATTAATGAAATATCGTGGATACTACTACTTGGCAGACAAAACTTGTTTTATTTAGCTTTCTAAAATATAAAAACTAAACTATAAATCAATAAAACAAAGGATACTTTATCCGTTTTGCAATAGACGCTTCTCGAATTCCATGGTTGTTTTTAAAGAATTTTAATTTAGCTAAATCAGCATGCGTTTAAATTTAAAACGCACATGAGCTTTGGAAATCCTGTTTTAGTCGCATTATTGTTACGGACGCCCCTTCTTTAATGTTTCTTTGAAACATAATACAAATGTTAACATTCGCAGACAGAAGACCTCTCAAAAACCCGATGAAATATCAGATGTGGTCGATGCTGCGCTAGCTTTTTAATATAACTGGTGATTGTGGTATAATGATGTAGTAAATACTATGTTAAAAATATGTCTTCCATAGGCTAGAGAAAAAAAATACCCCCTTTAAATGCTGTTTTCTTAAAAATCGAAAAAATAAATAAACGCTTCGGGCGGTTAATTATCTCGCGAATGACTGGCATTTTTTTATATTACTTTACAAATTTTTCTTTCTATAAACAACATCTTGCAACACGAGGCTCGAATCCATCAAAAACAAAGCAACTTATAAGCAACTATAAAAAACAGCAACGATATTTCCCGGGACTTCTTGTTTTAACAATCCGACGTCCCATACGATGTCTCATACGACGTCTCATACCACGTCTTATACCACGCCTTATATGACGTCCCATACCACGCCTCATACGACGCCAAACTTGATTAAATAAGTTTGCTTTTGTTTCTTCCACCAGCCTAACTTAGAAAGCAAACACGTATATAAGTAAACATCTCAGTTAATATTGAGTGATTTTTAAGCTGGACGGGGTAACAATGGGTTTTTACTTACACCCGAGTTCAGATATATATGTAGTATTTTTGGAAAAGGGTATTACGCTTATGGCGGATGTGTCACACTGTATACCTGCATAACACTGCATAACACTTATTTCTGAATCTTTACCGGAAATATTTCCCTAAAAATAAAAAAGGTTGCCCGACTGTTTCCTCTATGACGGGGTAACTACGGGCTGTAAGCTGTATTTTTATTTCAGCTAAAGTTGTGGGAAAGTTATTTTTTGAAAAATATATTACACCCTAAACACTCTTTCTTTGTTTGCGCTTCACTTGATTTACAACATACTGTATACCTGAATAAAACACTCCACCTGTCTGTGATACAATTTACAGTTCCCATAATCGCTCCACCGGGCGTTTAGCGCCGGGTAACACAGTTGCTTGTGGCTTAACCCGGCGTTTCGACACCAAGTCTGGGGCTAGCTTGATAATAAACAACAAATCGTTTGATTTATCGGTCGGTGCCGGTATTTTTGATTAGTGTTAGAAATCTAACATGGCGCTACGAGTAGCGTAACAACGCGCGAACAATATGGCTGATAGAAATGATTTGTGAACGTCATCAACGTTAAATCTTTCTGTGGACAAACATATTGCTTTTAATTGGATAGCAAAGTAGGATGATTGTGTTATCGTAACTGAACTTAAACTTAAAGATCCTGCTTACCAGCGTCTTATGCTACGATATACGTTTAACGACGAGACAAAATCTTGAACACAGAGAGAGGTTTAGGAATGTTTTGAATAAACGTCGTCAGGAAACAGAAAAGAATATTTTGTTGACTTTGTTACTAAACAATATTAACCTTATTTATACGTAGACAGACCTAACGGAATAAAAACAAGTTGTTTTAAGAAGAGGAGTCGTCTTAGCTTTGTATAAAAAGTATACAATATCATTATTTTTCTCACAAAACTGTCAAAGCACACTATAAAATTATTACATACTAGTCGATAAGGCCCGTGGAATAATCCACTTAGACAGGATAACAGAGAAAAACAACCGTCATTTAAATTTAGCTGACGTCAGCAGAGACCTGTCAGAACACACAATTTTTTTTTCAGAAATTTGTATGCCTGTGGCCTTCGTGTACTTTTGACAAACGGATGCAGAGATATTAGGGTTTAAAGGTTTTTTGATGACGTCATCAAACCGTCCATTCCGAAACGGATTCGGGGACCCAGGTTTGGGAAAATTACCCAAATTGGTCCTAGGTGGTCCCTAGTTACCCACGCGGTGAAGAATCACCACCTCGTTTCCAAGTTATTTGGCCTCAAAGTTTTAAGTGCACTGTAATGGCTTCATTAATTTAAGATATTGACATTAATAAGATATTGACAAAAAAACTCAAAAAAACTCGTGCATTCGGGTGGTAAAAAATATCGTCCTTGTAAAAGTCACACACAGACAGACAGGCAGAAGCTCCGTATTATTATAAGAGATTCGTTAAAATCTCCGTAACATAATTTTTGCCTGTACAGTGGCATAATAAATTGCACCACCGGACCTTAGACTATGTAGGCCAAACTTTAATTTTCCCAAACCGATACTTACCGGCTCTTCTAGGAGTATTTCTCTCATTTTTGTGCATGATAAGCTCTTTATTTTTCCCAGAGTTTGTCACAGTGACTGCTTTAAAAATAAATTCCTCTGCACTCTTGTCCGTTAACTTTGTAAGTTCTAAGTACACTTTTAGATTTTTTACTGGACATAATTCGTTTCTAGTCTTACTAATAAAAAATCCAATACTCTTCTCTGTAAACGTCAGTTTTGCATATTTTTATATGTAAGGTTCACAAATTGTACAACGTCTAAGACCTGCTATCTCGGGAACAGTAGGTTCAAATTATTATAAAGTTCTTCTTTTACTTGCCAGTCATCGTGATCTATCATACGACTAAAGTGCAATTTCCATCAGAGAAATCTTTCCGCGAGTTCTTCGTTCAGCGACGTTTCCCTCTCGAACGGTGCTCCCGTAACAAATCTGATCAGTCAAAATGGCGGCTGTGAACAGGCTTCTGCTTTTAAGAAAAAAAAAATTGTTTTGTTAATGATTTTCAGAAAAAGAACTTTAAACGTGAACAGAAAAGAAACGGTGCTGGGTTGGGCGCAAAAGTGAAAGTAGCATATATAACAACAGTTCACTTGCGCAAGCAATAGATGAAAATCTTTTGGGATTTTCAGAGGAGGGTCTTTTTCTTGGCTACAATAGTGACATCAAGTTTCCCTATATTTTTGTTGCGGATGAAGGATTCGCAATTAAGGAGAACATGATGAGACCTTATGCAAGGGGAAATATCTTCGATAAAAGTGAATTTGTCTTCAATTATCGACTGTCACGTGCAAGACGTGTCATTGAAAAAAATTTTGGCATTCTAGCAACAAGGTTTCGGATTTTTTGAAGACCAATAATCACCCATGTGGAGACTTTTAAAAGTGTTACCAGAGCCTGTGTCGAATTACACAATTTTTTTGATGAAAGAGGAGTTCACACAATACTTTCCATGTACCAGAGCTGAAATTTAAGAGAACACAAGTGGCATGGTGCCACTTTGCGAACAAGGATCAAATAACGGAACTAAAAATGCAATAAAAATGTTCTTTAGAGCTCTCAACTGCATTGAAACTATTTCTCTCCTCCATTTGTTTTCTAAATCTTTCAACTACATCCAAGCTTGCCACATTGTTTTAAGAAATGTTTCTTCATAATATTTCTTCCTTAATTTTGTTGACCCATTAAAAATTCTCATTTATGATTGGCTGAAATTCCAAGCGTGCCTTGCGCGGAAAAAAGAGTTTAAAATTTTTAACTTTTTTTGTGTGTCTTTTTTCCGCTTCTCCTCCGCGTGGTATGAGATATTTTTAGAATCAACTGACGTCATAGCGTGTTTTTCTACGTCGCGCGTTCAAGATTCTCTGATGGAAATCGTCAGCATATCCTAAATGTTCCCTTGAAACCCAGTTTGCAGTTAGATCAATTCTCTTTTTCCTTCATAGATAAAATATATTTTCAGGAATAATTTGGAGATCTTTTTTTTTGGCTTCCCGCTTCTACAATTTTTGACACTGCAAAATTATCCGCTTTCCGTTTTCCATAGAATTTCTGTTTTATCAAAATGCCTTTTAAAGACTCCAGCGAGTATTCTATAGTTTTTAATTCCCTTCAAGCGGAGTTTTTTCTTGTTCTTCTTTCAGAAACTGTCTAAATGCAATTCTCTGTTGATTTACATGCATCGCATGCGCTGCCATCCCAGTGGAGCTAGCATCGGAATTTACAACAATCGTTTTTGTAAAATTATAGTACAGTTTGCTTTTGTTATATTTTATTTTTTCAAAAGAACCGTTCCTTAATCACATGAGGGTACTTAGCTATATTTTGCGTAGCATTCCAGGAGAATGTTTGCTTAATAACAGAATATAGCCTTTTTGTTTTTAGTTGTATAATTTCCCCCATTACAATTTTCATAGACATAACAAATAGCGCATCTTGTGTTTTGCTTTTTAAATCACACGTGTGATATGTTGGTTTACCCTTTCATCGCGGCGGCGAAGTTCAGGAGATTTTCATCACACTGGATTCGAATCATTGTTATTGCTCACTTCACTGGATTAAAAATTCTCTACTATTTCCTAGCGTAAACGAAAAGCTGATGTTGTTGTGCTTTACTGATATAAAGTTATATAAAGATTTAAAGTAAAGAAAGAAGATCTTCATCTTTTATCGAAGCACGGCCATTAGTTAAGATGAAAAAGTGGTTGTTATTGCTATGCTATCTCTGAGTTTTCGAAATGTTGCAAGCAAAAGTGAAGTAAAGTGAAAAATATTTTTAAAATCAAAAATCAACAATTTTAGGATGACTTGAAAGGACGCTATGTTTTTATGTTACAATACGTAATATTTCTTTCTCTCTGTAGAGTTCCTGTTGGAAAATTTTTAATTTTTCTTTTTAGCGAAACAAACAAACGAACAAGCAAACAAACAAACCAATTTTTATTATGTGTATATTATTATTATTACTATTATTATTATTATTAAACATAAAATTGGGTTCCATATTATACAATGGTTCTTCGCCCTAAAATCAAATAAAGATATAAAAAGAAATAAGTACATACAATGTAGATAAATTATCAATAAATATTAGTTTAAAAATGGATAAAATCAGAAGTGAAGAGTACATAGAAACTGACTTAAACATCGCGTTACGGTAAAATGAAGAGGGTTGGAAAGGCTGATATTGAAACCTGGAATAGAATGGAGCATTGAAAAAGAAATCAAACAAGATTGGCAAGATAAAATAAAAAAAGGAAGAGATTAGAATCAAATTGATAATGCACGAGCCTCTTTGTCTCTATATAATTGCTTTGCTTTTGAATAAAAACTATTTTTCTCTTTTATTTGTCTGACCGCCGAAGGAAGTTCATTAAATATCTTCGCCTGGCTTTGGAAGGTTTTCGGGTCATTAGTGTGATCGATTATTGGACATTGAGCATTAGATTGTAATATTCTCGTGTGGCTAATGATTTTCAGTTTGAGGTAACCTCAACGATACACCAGTTTAACGCCATTAAAATCAATGTTTTCTCGAATTGGCAGTCAATTGAGGGACAATACTTCGCTTGGCGTGACGACCAAGAACGTATCCAGCAGCACAGTTTTGAAGCCGCTGTAACCGTGTTTAAAGGTAGATTGGAGATTAGAATCGATAGGTTGAGAGCTTCTGCTAAGGATTTACGTACCTTATACGGCGAGAATCGTTTGAAGCTTTTAAGTGCTCGAAGGGTACCATGTGCTGACTTGAGAACAGAGTTGAATTGTTCTGTCCAAGCTAGATGCTGATTGAACTTAACACCTAGTAGCTTTGCAGATTGTTCTTGTGGAATAGACCTACCTCTGGATCGAATAAGGTAGCTCTTCTCTTTTGTTTGTTTCATTCCGGACGAGGAGAATATAATTGCTTTTAGTTTATCACTGTTGAATACAAGACTGTTTTCAACTGACCATTGCGAAAGTGATTGGATGTTGGATTCGAGACTTTGTATAGTACGAAAAATATCATCGATTATGCATGATCTGTGAATTGTTATGTTATCAGCGTACTGAATGGACTCAGACTGGATATTTGAAGGTAACTCGGCTACGTAGATATGTTAAAAAGAACAGGACCCAAAATGCTTCCCTGAGGAACGCCAAAGCATGTGGGAAGGTGAGATGATGTTTTGTTTTAACTATATAGCTGGCTATGTAGTTAAGAATCGTAGCTAAAAATCTATTTGCGGATAACTTATTGTGTTTTAACCGGATAATGTTGTATTAACATAAAGTTTTGATTTAATTCTTTCACATGCGCTCTCACAAAAGTTCAACTCATATTCGGTTTTTCTTGCTGCGTATTCTTTTGAAATGTATTTTTGAAAACAGGCACCTGTCCGGAGTGATAAGAATGGTAGGGAGATTTGACTACCCTCGCAAACACCATGTTATAATTATATTTATGAACAATTTGAATTGACTTAAATTATTTAATTTTATTTATCCGCCCCTACTACAGAATTTACATGCACATGCAACTGATGCAACTGGATACAGGTAATTATTTTTGCCATTGATATCCAGATCGGTATCCTAGCTTCACATTCTTCTATTCTTGGCTGGAACTCGTACGATGGAATGTTTTTTGATAGGTGTGATTTCAAACCGATCGCGGTTTCTTGTGTATACTTCTTATTAGTACCAAAACCATCGTCAAAAAAAAATCGCAATTTTAATCATATTTTCGGTAAGTCGTCCACGTATTACTTCCTGCTTATGAAGACGATAACATATTCAAAACCCCTTCTAACTTCAATACTAACGTAAACTTATGGAGATAACGATTTCTCATTCTCCATATGCCCTGATTTAAGCACACACTAGACTCTAAACTACAGTGTAGCATAGAGCCTATTTTCCTGATAGCACACTGTAGTTAGACGCATCAATGTCTGCTGTACAGTGTAGCAGGCCCTTTCTTTCCCTGTAGTAGAGTGTAGTAAAGCGTAATTTTTCGTAGCAATGTGTAGTTCGTTATTTTCTGTAGCAGGCCGTAGTAGAATGTATTTCTCCGTAGTAGCCTGTAGTAGAGTGTAGTAAAGGGTAGTAGCCTGTGTTAGAGTGTAGAACACTGTACTAGGCTATTGTGTGCTGAAAGCGGATCATATGAAGAATGGGAAATCTGTATCTCTACAAGGCTTGGGAAAGTGCATAGGTCTAACGCATGTTGAATATGTTATCTCTTTTATATTCAGAAATTAAGACGTGGACGACTTAAATTTTCTCTCCAATATTTTATAAGAAGTCTCATTGTTTTTGTAAAAATGTACGGGGCCGGAGAAACACTAAATAGTAAGACAAACCAATTTTTTTCCTTTTCTCCTATGACCCATGAAAGCCTATATATATATATATATATATATATATATATATATATATATATATATATATATATATATATATATATATATATATATATATATATATATATATATATATAGTAAATAAATATATATATATATATATATATATATATATATATATATATATATATATATATATGTATATATATATATATATATATAACTTACTGGCAAAAGGTGGACAAGAAGGTAAGTATGAATTTTTTTAAAAAATTCAATCTGTACAGTATGCCGCCGCTACTTAGATTCCCCGCCTACCTATTCGATATGGTCCGGTATAAGTTTTATAGGAAATATATTCCTACAAAACTACATCTGCTTGGATAATCAATCTCGCATCCTAGCACTTCACCAGGATCAGCATCGATCCGTAGGCCACCATCATGTACTATACTTCGTTTAGCGAGATCTTGCAAATATTTTTCAAGATTTCTTTATATGCAATTTTAACACAAGGTTTGCAATAAGGACCGTCTGTTTGCGTTGAAATATCCTTGTACTTAGCTTTGCGGATTGCCATACGTCCTTATTTACTATATAAAACCTTTACAACACAAACAAACAACAACATGCGGTAATTTAGTTTCTTTTCGAAGTACGTTCATTTATCTCATAAAGTTCTTGATCAAATATATAAAACCTTTTAAACACAGTAAAGATCTCGTCGTCATCATCATCCTCAGATTCACTCAAATAATTAGTGCCATACCGTTCAACCTCTTTATATTTGCATTTTTCCAAATAAGTTTGGATGTAATAGTTGCACCCTTGCCTATAAATACCTCCTATTTTTATGATGGCCGTACACTCACAAGATTCCTGCGGTATTTTTTTCTGATAAAAATTGGTTCTAATTGTACCTTCAAATTCCTTTAGTTTAGGGTTGATATAACGATCTTTCTTCACACCTAGGTTGGTGAAGCAAGCCCTACTTTGCCATTCAACCTTTGTTAAGATTTCCTCATATTTTTTTAAAAGTTTAGAATTATCACCAAGATCGAACGACATGGTGAACGTTGAATTCGGACTATATTGAGAGACACCCTGGGAGTAGATTTTTTAGGGGTTTTATCAATAGCGGGGATAGGTTGCCGTCTTAGTTATGATAACCAATCATAAACTGTTCATCTTTCCCTTTGTTTGCCGGAATAGACAATCCCTCGGAAGCAGCTGTTTCTTAATTTGAACCTTCTGCGCTTTACGCTGGCGATAGACATCGAACAATTTAGATTCAAACACGGCCCTTCTACACATATCCGGAATAACAAACCAGTCTGGGATCCACTCCGGATTGAGCAGTCTGGGATCCTCTTCAATGGCTATCGTGCACATGTCTTGACTCATGAGATGATCTGGAACACATGCGATATTAGAGGGATCCTTTTTAACGGCTCTCGTGCACATGCCCTGAGTCATGAGATGCTTTGGAACATGCTCGGCCAAGCAAGGATCCTCTTCAACGGCTCTCGTGCACATGTCCTGAGTCAAGAGACGATCTGGAAGACATGCGATATTAGAGGGATCCTCCTCAATGGCTCTGGCGCACATCTCGTTGGTCTTGAATTGATCTAGAACATAATCGAGTTTATTGGGTTCCTCTTAAACTGCTTTATTACACAGTTCCTGTGTCATGAGATGCTCCGGAACATAGTCGGGCATATAGGGCTCTCCTTCAACGGCCCGGTATAAAGCTACTCTTCAAGTATATTTGAGTATATAGAAGCTACTATTCAATTATATTTGAGTATATAGAGGTTACTATTCAAGTATATTTTAGTTTGGGCAAAATTTTAAATACGTTCAAGTATATTTTCAAGTACTAATATTTTTTATATATATTTGAGTAAAACTGCCATTGCATTAAGTTTATAATGTTGTTAAAGGTAAAATGTCCTGGAAACGGGGTTGGTGCCATCAAACTTGTTGTCATAAATGTAAGTAGTACGCGTAATTTCTTTGTAACTCTCGCAGATCATTCATGTTTACAACGAATTACTTTAACTTTTACTTTTTTACTCAATTTTAACTTTAATTTATTGCGTAACCTTTTATTATTGGCAAAATTAGCAAATAAAACGTCTACAAAGTATAATACACTTTAAACAAAGATTAACCTCTTGCGATGAAATGGTTAAATCATCAGTGGCATAGATGAGCGATTTCTTTCGTTTTTGAATGAGTTTAAAATTGTTATACTTGTCTGAAATCCAATATTGGAGAACGCGCCCGTTATTTCATACTATACAGAATAGCGAACTCTTCATCTGAAATTAAATTATCACTATACGAAATCAATAATGAATCCCTGGCTTTTCGAAATGACACCATATTTGTTTATGTTTTTTTTTGCTGCATCATTTTGCTTTTTCTTAAGGTGTTAACTTAGGACGGTCCTTTAACGACGGAACTTCGCCAACGACATTCATAATGCCGTCGTATATGAATTCCCGTCGACCTTTCTTAAGGTCCGTATTATTAGATTGTCACGTGCAAGTCACATACATACAAGTGTTTTTGCGGAGCTGAGACACCCAGCGAAGCCCATTTGCCATTTAAGCGAGCGAAAATATTTCCGCCTAAAGAACTTTTCTAAAAAGTTAGTCTTATGACCGTTAGTCCAGTTCCGCTTATAACCTCCACATTTAAAAGTATTTGACCTATTAGTGTATTTCAAAGAAGATATTTTTGCGTATTGGGTCTGCAGTAACTTTTCGGCGTGAAATGTGCGAATCAAAATTTGAAATCGATCACGACGTTCAAAATTTCTTCTCTCAAAGAAGAGAAAAAAAAAGAAACGCAAACAATAAAACCGCTGTGGGAAGTTATAAAGTTTGGTCATGTGAGCAGAGGGCAAGAAAAGATAATAAAGTTTATTATATTATTACGTGTTTTATAATGGCTCCTTGAATTAAGTTTATAGAAAAACAGTCTGTGCTTTAAAGAGGGGAAAAGAGGAAATAAATTCAGGTTTGTAAGGATATTACTTTGACTTTCTTAGGTGAAGAACTAATTCTCTTTCAATTTTTTACATAGCTAGCTAACAAATTTTCCAACAAACTTCCGAACCCTGTTTTTTATTTCTCTTTACACTACAACAAAACCATATTTTTTATATTTTATATTACTTAAGTACAAACGATAGCGATAGTATTAAATAGTTTTAGTATAGATATATTCTTTAGTAAAAATTGTGAAGAACTTAAAATATGATTGCCATAAAGAAATGTGTAAAAACTCTTTTTTCTTGTACCCTTTCTATTTTTTTGTAATTTAAGTTAAGGCGGGGGCAAATCAGCCCAACATTTCATCCAACATTTTTTTCCCATGTTGGATGAAGCAATGTTTAAAAAACATTCAAACAAGAAAGAGTTCGTTTATTCCTGAAAAGTAAAATGGCGGACGGGAGGATTTCCGCAGTGCTGCTTATGTTGCCGAACGGAAAAACAAGAGAGTGGATAAAGAGGAGGGAACAAAATGGATATTTTAGTAATATCATTTAAGAATTGCAGATCGAAGACAGATTCGGATTTAGGAAAATGTTTCGGAGGGATGTGGGGATTTCGATTTCCTCCTAAATGAAATATCCCATCTGATAGCACCTGGCCAGATGAGCAACTGTGGTGGCCACTTACTCTTCGTTTTCTTGCGACAGGAGAATCGTTTCAATCACTTCACTTTTACTTCAAAATTTTTTTGAATATCCTATATAATAAAAGGGTGTTGCAAGGCTTTGGTGAATAAATTGGTCCCAAAATTTCTTTAACTACCATCATTCGAGAAAGAGTGGCTTGAAATTTCCAAGAAGCTTACGACTACCTTATTGGTATGAAATTTGGCGCGTATAAATTCGTCATTTTCAAGATTTTCCACCTCAATTTTACGTTTATGAGTGTCTATACTTTTAGCTGATTTAACCACAGGCACTAAGAACAAATGGCGCCGATATTTAGCCAATTTCCTTCCAAATTGTGCCCTCAGGCCACTTATTTTAGTTTTTAGCGATGTTACTCCATGGATATATATCCACGCGGATAGATACTTCATCTTCCGTTCAATTATTGGCTTCTTTCTTCTCTCCTTCTTCCCTTTGGTCTTCTTGTTTTTGGCAGAAGAACTTTCTCCATCGTTATCCTTGTTCTTTTTGTTCTTAGCAGTGGAGATTTCTTCGTTTTCTTCTTTACTCTTCTCTTTCAGAGTCTTCTCTCGTGCTATTTTCTCTTGTTCCTTTGTGTGTTGTTCGAATGCTTTTCCTTTCACAGGGGATAGCTCTTCCTCACTGCTAGACATTTTTAAATCTTGTATAGTAGAGTACTGACCCATCTGCTATGCCTGCCAAAATGAGAATGTTTTTATTGCAGCGCATCAAATTAAAAACATTCCCGGGTTTTTATATGTTGGATGAAAAGTACCACCAAATCTTTAATCTTGCCGAAAATGTTGGATGAAATGTTTGACGGCGATCTAACTTCATCCAACATGATTTTTTCCTCTTTTTTAAAAATTTTGAATTTTTTGAAAATTTTGAAGTGACTCAAACCAGTTTAACATTTCATCCAACATCGCAAAAATTGCATGCTGGATGGAATTTTGGACTGGTTTGCCCTCGCCTTTAGTCTGGCGAACAAAACAATAGAATGTCATTCTTACTGTTATTGATTGATAACTGTCAACAGTCAACACACGCAGGGTAGTTTAATCTTGTTGGCCTTATCTAATGAAAACATAAAAAAGAAATCAAACTCAAAAGGATGTTTATCCGTTATGTTATAACTTTGGAATGTTTATTTTAGCAAATTCGAAGACGCTGCATTGCGGGTCAGTGTGTACTGTGCATTGTTCTTGATGTTGTTGTTGGAAATATGATAAAAAAATATTTTTCGGTGTTTATTGCAAAGAGCTCTGGGTACTAGAATGCTCATTCTGCAAACTTTTTAATAAGCGCTTAGTGGTCAAATAATCGTTCAGTCGAAATGAGTGCACAGAGTAAAGTTCAAAAATTACATACTTCAATTCTTAAACAAAAAACATTGAAAACAGAAAGAAGCAATTATGTGGGAAAAACCTAGGAATTCTCTTTGAAGTGTTTTCTATAAAAAATTTTTGCTAAATGTATTTCGTTTGCATTTTCTAAAAAACGAATACATTTATAATAGATTCACAATTTTTTAATAACTTGTACGGAGCAGAAGCGCTCTGCACCTCGACTTCCCTTTGTAAAAAGAAACCCTGGAGACCAACCATTATCAAAAAGTGAAAAAAGCTCTGTGAACGAGGTTGCCTGGGAACTTGTAGATTGTTATAAAATTTTTTTAATTGCCCCGTCCACTATAATTTTTTGCATGCGAACATGGGGAACCTGTTTCCGCTCCGCAACTTTTTATATATTGATTTATAAGAAACACGATAGCAACTACTAAATCGCCAATTATTTTGCTAAAAGCATTTTTAAGAGGAAAAACAGTAAAAAAACGTGTATTTTCTATTGTTCCTGTGTTCCGGGTAGAGATAGTAAAATGTTCTTTCTGGCACAGTCGCGCATAGCCGTCACAACAAGTCCTGAATATCCAGTACCATGCAGTGTTGAGCCATGGAATTCAAGGGGTTATCCCTATTAATCAATGCCTATCCGTGGTAAGTCCCTAGTAAGTGATGACGTCATCACTACAGCAAATAAGTTAAAATTCTAGCACAGGGGGAATTCCCTAAAAATCAACGCATGCGCAGTAAATAGGGAAATTCCCAACTTGCTCTGTAATCTTCGGACTTTGTTGAAATGTGTATATAATTCCGGATCAGTTCAAGACGCAAGACATGTGCAGTAAGGTTGTTGAAAAAATGCCGTATATGCATGTCCCGAATCAATTCAAGACGCAGGACATGTGGAATAAGGCCGTTAAGGAGGATCCCCATCTACTCAGGTATGTGCCTGATCAATTCAAGACGCAAGACATGTGCAGCAAGGCTGTTGAAAAAATACTTCACATGTTAATTTATGTACCGGATCAATTCAAGACGCAAAACATGTGCAACAAGGCTGTTGAAAAGAATCACCGGCAGCTCAAATATGTCCCGGACAGTTTCAAGACGGAGGCATGTGTAACAGGGCTGTTGAAAAGTATCGCTACCTATTCAAGTATATCCCCAACGGGCTCAGGACGCAAGACATGCACGACAAAATGTGTCCAATATGTAGGTGAAATCTTCGGACCTTGTTGGAATGATATATAAAATGCTACTCTGTTACAGGTGCTCTATAGAACTATGCGACAAAGTCAGGTGCTCCATGAGATACAACCCTCCACAGGTGAGTACAAAACATACAGAGAAATCCGGCTTTTTTCATGTCAAAGAAAATATGGCTGTCCATATGAGCGATGGTGGTGAGTACGTATACGAGGGCTACTTTTGTGGAGATACATGCTGCTTGGCTTATGTGGAAGAGCGGAAGGTGTATGACAGCGCGTATGAAATATCGCTGTGGTTGTTGAAAAGGCGTTATAAGGGAGGGCCTGCCCCAGATTGGAGACGCCTCAAAAGATTTGGGGCTGACTTGACGCAAGAGGAATTTTTGGGGTTGGCTTGAAACATTATCTTACAACCTTGTTGTTAGTTACTTTTATAATAAATGTGCATTAATTGTCATTTAAAATTCAGCATATTTGGAAATGCAGTCATCATGACCTTCATAGCTGGCATAGGGATCTCCCTCCCACTAATGGCCCTAGCATGCGTACGAAAATCAGAGAAGGAGAAGGAGAATGAATGGAGGATTCATGATGCAAGATTACGGAGGATCCAAAATCTAGAGGACCGTCTAGAGTCGTTAGAAGAATCATAATATAAAATGGAACAATGTAAGGACTGTGAATGTATGCTGGATGCGTACGACAGATGTACCTGTGGTCGGAGGTTCGTGGTAAAGGGTAAAATGTTTTGCTGGTATTGTTATCAGGACCATATCACGTACAACGGAGGTGCTTGCGTATTTACAATGGCATGCAATTCTCTGAAGTCGTTTAAACTTTCAATAAAACAAGATGCTACAATTTGGAAATGAGCTAGCCAAACCTAAATTATTCTACTCATTTGCTGCTACTTTTACAGACATCAACGATATCAATGTGGACTACCTGACGGTGTCGGATCCCATTCCTACTAACGGGGGTAAGGATCAACGGTACATTATAGGCTACCATACACGAGACCTTGTGGTAGCCCTCGGGATTAAAACGCCTAAAATCTGGTCACATGGGATCACCCGGTACAACGCCAATGCAGTGCCGGCAATGAGTCTCGATTTTGAAGAGTAGGGTATAAGTATCGTCAAATCTGGTCCAAAATCGAGGAGTTGATTTCTGAGCAATTGACGACAGAGTCTGTGAAAAAAGACCGTTACGTGAACGCTAAACTTAAATAGTACAAGGATGCAATGAAAACTAAATTCTACGGTATGCCAGTACCCTATGATGAGCCATGCCAAGCCAGTGCCATCCTGGCTATTTCATTGGTGTATGTGCAAAGTAAAAACCACTACCCTCAGGTGCATATCACGGAATGTCGGTACAAAGACTTCAAAAAAGAATGGTGGCTAAGTGAGGATTGAAAAACCCATATATTTTATAGGCCTTGTAGACCTATAAAATATACTAAATTAAGGCTTATACTCAGGTGGTGATTCTAGGTACCGCTGACATACTGCGCAGGTCGAACGTTTTTTAAAATCTCATTCTGCATCTCTTGCTTCCCTTCCTCCTTACCTTTCGCAACTAGCTGGGAACGCTCATGTTCATTAATGACATTCACAATACGATTAAAACGCTGTCGCATCTGTTCCTTTAATAGCATATATCTTTCCTTTTCACGGCTAATCAGGCTGTACTCGTGGTCACTAATCACACCGTTTTCCATTGCCTTTGATATGAGATCAACAATAGAGTTCAATTTCGATTCGGCCAATAGCCTTATACCTTCATGTTTCTTGGATTTTACGCCTAGCCTTTTCGAAGCATGCCGGAGACCTGGTTGACCTATCCCGGCCGCAATCGTGAGCCCACCCATGGAAATAGCCAAGGGGACTCCTAGACCGGAGGCTATAGCTCCAATACCGAGTCCCGACGTAATCACACTCACGCTAAGTAGGCCGTGGTCACAGAATCGTACCCACGTGCCATGCATCTTGAATTTCTTTGCAAGCTTATCCCGCTCCTTGATCTTATTTCGCAGATACTTCTCAATATCATCAATTTTCTTGAGTCTGTAGATCAGGCTCTCCTCCTGCATATCGGCGCTTTGCGCAGGTGCACTCGGCAAACTCGGATAAAGTTTGCTGATATCGCAGATCTTTATTCTATAAGAATGCACATGGGTAGGCCTGTGAACGAGACGTTCTTTTCATGGTGATATACGTCTGTTAGCATGAACTCCAGACGGTCCGTAGATCCCTTCAGTGAAAAGTAAACGGGGGTATGAAAACTCCAGGTCAGCATATCCCCAGGCGTCTAATTCTTAGGTGGGAAGCAAGGCCAGAATTTTAGACTTTTTGCCATCAAGCAGGCAGTCGTCTTCATCCAACTGCGGACAAACGAGTCTCAACCTATGGTACACATCGGTCCTGTAATATGCATCGTGGTCACCACTCGTGTAGTACTTTTTTGCGGGGTCGTAGGGTAGGCCCAAGAGCTCTTGCAACAGTCTGTTAATAACCACCGTATATCCATCGCTGACACGGAGCCTGCAAAGTCCATGTTTCAGGACAAACAGTTTAATCTTGTCCTCCGCGTGGCTGTTGACAATAGTCGCGATATCCTCTATCCTGTATAAACCGTTCATAATCTCGATCCGAGTCACCCTCTGATCAGGCCCCACTTTACGAATGGTAAAGTTGTTATTACTATACAGGTTCAACCATGCAGGCCTAATACTTATCAATTTCAAGGCAATTCTCGTATCCTGTCCCAGGTAATCCTCAAATATAGTAGGATTTTCTATATCAGTGATGTAGAGTTGTTTCATCCTTTTCTTTTAAGAAAAGGATGAACATGTATTCGTATAACCCCAAGGCAAAGTACAAAAGTAGCAGGGGAGAATGGAAACTTGGTGTTACAAATTTGGAGCATTAGGGTCTGTACGTGTCTACAGACTCACATATTGAGGTGGCATTCCCTGAATTTGCCAAATATGCTATAAAAATCCCCACCAATCTGCTGAATGATCCAGTCAGAGTTGGTTGGACAGGGCAGGCGTTGGACTACTGGAATATCCAGGCTAATTTTTCTGCCCATTGCGCAAGCACCGCATTAGGCATATCCGCTAAACACCTGACGGGTTCTGTACCCCTTGTCAATTTGATTTTTAAATTCAATGTTTATTACCACATGCGTCGTATATTGGCAAGAATGAAGGTGCCCATGCCCTATGACGATGGGTTTTCTCAGTAAAAAAACCCCTACTCAACCTCCAGGTATGCACAGGTCTGTCGCGAGTATGGTGCGGATTCCAATAGCCTCTACAAATTCAAGGCCGTCATGTCCTCCCTGACAAACGGTAGATGGTGGCCACAAGTTGACGGGGACTGGACCAAATTCATCATACCAACAAGTCAAGGCCTAAAGTCGGAAGGTCTGACCAAGCTTAGTGAAGCCATCCGCGTCTACGTGGTCTTATTGCTGGGATCGCAATCAGGGGCTAAAGCATCCTTACTTGGCTCCGGTGCTGACAACTATACGGCAAGGCAGATTTTATTGCAAAAATTTGAGGCCATGGTACAACATCAAGAAAATGTGGGCCACGACATTACGGAGTTTCAGAAGGTATTGCAGTATGCGCGGACGTCGGTGAATTTTGCCGTCATGCCAAGTGTGTACATGCTGCCTTCCGATATAAACCTGCATATAGTAAAAATTGTAGGATATAACAACAATATCCTTATAGCACCTGCAAACGTTGGCGTGGGGACCCAAGTTGATATGAATAACAGGCCTATTCATACGGAGAGGGCTATCAAAGCACCTCCAAAGCATACCCTATCTCCAAAACATACTGCACCACCTAAGCATACTACGCCTCCTATACATACTACACCTCCTATACCACCTAAGCATACCACACCTCTTATATATACTCCCGATCATACCATACAGGCTATACCATTTATACCTCCCAAACATGCTACACTTCCTATACCCGAGCAACCACCACAAAACCAGTATGAGGATACCAAGGCCGCATTAATCACGATAGGGGTAGGTATCATCATTGCCTATATATGGCTTAAAAAATAGGTCTATTTCCTGATATAGAGCACGACAAACTCGGCAGCAGCCGCGATGGCTATATACAAATGCTTGGCCGCATATTTCACGATAGTTGACGCTACCCTCAGAAAGAAGGAGACTACGATACCGATGACTCCTGGTAATACGATACCTGCTTTCCCTGCCAGGTATTTGAGAAAGTTTTCGAGCCTTTCAAGCTGTTTCTCCACAAACCCTTTTCCAGCCCCATCCGCGGCACTTCCCCCTGCAGCACCTGCCGCTGCACTTCCTCCCGTAACTGAGAGCACAATGGTGGAAACCAATAGGCCAATAGCGAAGACGATACTCGCTATGGTTATACCCTGCTCCCTGAAGAGGATTTTAAGCTTTTCAAGCAAAGGCATGTCATCTCCGGCGATCTTCATCAACTCGGCCTTGATATTTTTCAGATGCTTAAAAATCTCCTTCAGGCCATGTTTGCTAAGTACATCCTTTTCTTCCTCCTTCAATTCTTCAATATTTTCCTCAAGGCCAGCGATTTCTCTATCCCTTTGTCCCCTGGCTTTCTGCTTTTTGAGTTCTTTCACCCTACCCTCTTTTTTCTTGATTTCGCAGGTTTTCCATTTCGAGCTTTATTTTCTTCATATTGATGACTTCGAGGGCATCGTCGTCAATGCCGGCAAATGAAGTATCTACAAAACCATCTACATCGTTTGCAAAATTTTGAACACTGTCTATTGTTTCCATCTGGATCATCTTACCCGTAATCTCCTTCTTACCCTTATTCACAAGAACATCAGCCTTATTTGCGAGGTTCTGGATCGCTTCCATATTGTTGGGTGTTTGATATTCATCAAATCCAATGAACTTCATACGCGTGCTACCCAACAACTTCCGGAGCTGCTTAATAGATGGAAAGTTACCATCTTGCAATGTAAGTACTACTTCCGGTAGGGATCTTTTTCCCGTCACAACCTTTTTAACGATAAGTTGGTTATCTTCCCCCATTCCAAACCTACCGTAATGTATCGCGTCGGACCCCATATCCAGATTAACCATAAGATATGAGTAAAGACTATCAACCTTCGATTGAAGAAGCTTGGAGTAGGCCGACTTCGTATCCAACCCCAGTCGCCTACGCGCACCTCCCTGCTGCTGTCCCGGCGTTGAAGTCCCCGATGTTCCAGGAAGTTGTTGCGTCGATGGGGTATCTTCCTTATCATCCCCATTACCCCTGTCAAGATCATCTTCATGTGTAAATATCGGATTATCAGCCATTTTATTAGAACATTTTCCTCCTATAATAAAATGAATGCATTTGGAACAACCCTGGAGCCGTACGCGGAGACGAAGCAGCTGTTGGGTATCAAAGGCAGAAAACAGAGGGTTCAACTTAATCATATACGTTTGACAATTAATCAAAATCAAGACCTCTACGTGGGTATTCCCAACATGGGGCTGAACGATGTCATTTTTCCTGGTAGTCTCAAGCTCTTATTTGACACGGAATTCGCAGCTCATGCCGATGTCATCAAAGATGCAGGTACTGCAGCCTCAGGGTCTACGGCGGCCAAGGCGGCTAATGCTGCCTATAAAATTACAAATATCAAGCTATAGTTCGATAAGATTAGTCATGAAGGTCTCGCGAGCGCTATGATGTCAAGGTATGCAAGATTGGCCCTACCCTACGAACGGATACACCGTAGCAAAGTAGTCATGATGAAAAAGGCAGATGCCAGTTACAACCTCCAAATTGACACTCCTGCCAAGTCCTTGCTGCTATTCGTAAATCCCGGGAAGGTAAAGCCCCATGCCAGTGTCAATGAAGTATTCTACAACCCGAAAATTGAGAGTATTAGTATCACTGTGGAGGAGGAACCCAATGAGCTCTACTCGCATGCCATGCTTTCCAAGGACCAGCTCGAACAGATCGTCAATATTTTCGGTGCCCACGATAGTAAGCCAAGCTTGATTGGTTCAGTGAACATCGGGAGATGCAGCTAAAAGCCGGTAAAAGCCTGAGAGAATTGGACGATAGTATGTACCAATATTACATTGCTTCGGACAAAAAAGCCCCAAAATTGAGCAGCCACAAGATGGTGAACTCGCGTTCGTCCTTGGCTCCTTATCCCTACTAGGCTTTGTTGCATATAAATACTTATAAGAACGCGTTTTTAACATGTATAATAAACATGTCAGAAGCATCACATATTGTTACAGATAAGAAGGCGGAAAAATTAGGCCAGATTTACTATACCCCGGAACACCTGTGGACCGGGTGCAAGCCTATCAAATTACTCGCGAAGGAGAGCGGTCTCTCCAAGAAGCTGGTCACTCACTGGCTATCCAGGCAACTCTTGTGGTTGAGACACATTCGAGGTCCGAAACGAATAGACTATTCGCATTTTACCATTACAACACCCAACGAAATGCATCACTTTGATCTACTGTACATGCCACTTGACAAGCTATACGGTAGCACCTATAAATACATTCTCACGGAGATTGATGTAGCTTCACGTTACAAAATAGTAAGGCCCCTGCGGATGAAGAAAGCCAGTGAAGTCGCCGACATGGTGAAGGACATCTACAAAGCGGGACCTTTACACTACCCCAAAACCTTTCAGTGTGAACACGGTAGTGAGTTCAAATCTGATATAACGAAACTGCTAGAAGGCAAAGGTGTGGAGATTAAACAGGCCACCACCAAATATCACCATACGTTTACGGCCTTTGTGGAGTCGTACAACAAGGTACTTGCAGAAAGGCTCTTCCAGCCTCAAGATGCGCAGGAATTAGCTTCTGATGAGACTAGCAGCACCTGGGTCAAGCACTTATACACCATCGTCAAGTCTAAACAACAGCAAGACTGCCATGATTGGCATGAAACCTAACAAGTCGACCAAGCTTGAGGAGGTACCGCTTGCAAAAAGCCAGCAATATTCCGAAGAGAAACCTCTACCTGAGGATGGATTGTACTTATACCTCCTACAGTTCGGAGAGGAGCATGAAGATTCGAAAAGACGCGCCACCGATGCTTTCTGGAGTAGGAATATGTATAGGTTGGACCGTATAGTAGCGGGTAGCTGTGTTTTATACTATTTGAAGGATGGTCCTGAAAGGAGCTTTGTTTCGGAAGAACTCATGCTTATTCCTGAAGATGTTCAGATACCCCCGGAACATGTGAAGGAATGGCAATAGTTCCCGGGCTTTACCAAGGGGGCACCGCGGAGATGCCCCCTTGGGCCCTACTATTTCAGACTTGGAACATTGAAGGTATCATGCCAATTTTAGCTTTCATTTGGGGGTTGGTTTGAAACCAATATATGACGCGAGGATAATTTTTACTACCTGCAAGAGTAGTAAAAATTGTGTTTTGGTTGGGTGTACTCAGATCTGAGGCCACCTATTCCGCTAGCTCCAAGAGCCGTTCATGCGTGTAATGCTCACCAAGCCTAAAATGTCTGACCCTCTCCGGGTTGACTTCAATACATCCACGTTCTGGAAGCCAATTTTAATGGACGATAGCTTGGTGTCTCTGCTAGTACCACAATCTCACCCTTGGGGTAGTCAACAAGCTTATTCCGTATTTTTTGAGCTACATACCCCTGTTGACCACAAATGGCAAGGTATTGGAATGGATCGTCGTTGTTCTTCTGGATAATGACCATACTATTATCTTTTCCGGGATCCTCCAGGTGGAACCCGGCACGTTGCTGTAGCCCCTCAATTTCATCTCCCAGCGCCATGAGCTTACTATCCCTATCCTCAATTTCATCATTGAGAAAGGCCTTGGAATTCTCCTTATCCCCGAGGGCTTGACGCTGCTCCTGAGCTCATCCTGTAATTTCTCCACACCTTTTTGAGCTAGCCATTTTGTCAAAGCCACAGCCTTAGGCTTTCTTGACCTGACGGTAATTTCCAACGCCCCGTCCAACGTAACGAAGATGTCATGCCGTTTTTTTCACTCCTTCCGGCATACCTAAACAACTGTACCCGCCGGGTACAGTTCCCTGTATACCCTCTAGTTCTCCCCTTCATATTGTCATATGGCGATCAAGACCATACTTCCTAGCATTCGGAATACACAGGAATCTCTCGAGATCAGCACGTTTGAACAGGGGCTGATTTTGTTTATCGAACAAGGTCTCAATCGATCCTGCGGGTATTGCGTTAAATAAGGCGAGCTGTGAAGACATTTTCTATATACTAATGCTTGGCCGGAGGGTTTAGCTGTGGTCATTCGAGAATTTTATAACTTCGGGGATGCTCCAACCTCACATACAGGCAAGCATGCTTGGAGTTTTTCAGATCGGCCTTGATGTCATCCCAGTCGGAGATCATGTTAGTCTCTTCGTCTATCATCTTCATATTGCTTCTTTCGTAGGGATACCATAAAAACAAGGCTTTTCTCCAGGAGGTTCAGTACACGCTGTGTCTTGCCACAACTTGTGGGCCCTGTGAAAATTGCTATGTGGGGGTCCCCCACAATGTCCAACATTTTATTTCAATAGTTCGACCACTTTCTATCATGAATTTTGGGGTACAGGGCAGCACATGCAGAACAAATCCATACACCGCCATGGTTATTCACCAAAGACCCCCGGCAGGTAGGGCAGAGCCTGGTATTCGAGAGGTAGCGGAGCATATGTTAATTTTCCTTGTAGACATCGCAATACATTGCCGTACCTTTTCACGAGCAGTGCCTTCTCCGGGCCCTCCCCGACGAGTTCGGCGCACCGGGGTATGATGTTGTATGTGAATAGGGTATACAAAAGCAGGTAATTCCCATTCTGCTTAAGCCCTCTAATTTCCCTATCAATGGTAAGAGGGTCTACCTTGTATTCGATAATATGGTCCTTGCATTTGGTACAACGCCTCGCCTTCGCTTTGTCCAGGCAATCCCTACAGCTCTTTGTCGTATTATTGCCCTAATCTTGAACTTGTCTGGGGGAACCAGTTTTTTGCAACCTCTACAATGTTTGCTCTCCATTCAATATTGAGATATACGCCCTATGTAATGCTTTCGCCACCTCGGCAAGCGTCGGAGACCGGTAGGTCTCCTGGTACCTGAATGGTGTTTTGTGGTGGATAGACAATTCAAAGTTTTCCCAAGTATAGCCTTCGGAGAACTGGGCTTTAATAAGGTCCTGAAGTATAATTATGACCTCGTGCAGGAGTTGTATAGGGGTGCGGCGCTTGCCTTTGACAGTTTCTTTTTATCGAGGCATCCCTTGATTTTGAAATTGTCTAGGGTTAAAAAGCGTTTGCATTTTGAACAACTCCTGGTTCCTTCCATAATTCGTGTTTGTCTTTAAGGACAAAAACGAGTTTTACCGGACACTTAGGTATCAGTGTTTTTTTGTACCACCCTTGTTTAATAGCGTATTCGTCGAATAGAATCGCCGCCGTCATATAGCGTGCGAGCTTCAGACTGTCCTCCAGGTTCATTTTCGCCCCAGGTTTAGAAACCCCCAAAGCCTTCTTTGCATCTTAAAACTATCGATATTTGACCGGGTTTTGCCCTGTTTTCTTGCTGGGGCTCAGGTGCCGGGTTTTGAGATTCATTTTTACCCCTGCCAAATTTATACCAGACGCCGACTCCTATTGCCAGTATGGCCAGAGTCCCTACCCCGTACATGTAGACATCCGTTGACTTGCTAGGGGTTGTGGCAGGTTCTTGATCATCTTGTGAAGAACCTTTGCCCACGTTCTTCTGTAAGTCGGCCTTGTTCTTACGGTTCCATTCGGCAGGTCTCTTGCCGGCTGCAACACGACCCTCGTTCTTCGTCTTGGTTATGACTCTCTCCTTTTGTTTTCCTTCTTGTTCACTCATTTTATTATAGCAGTCCCCGCCTCCTCCACCTCCTCCTTTTTCTTTTTACCCATATGTCTCCCATATGTATATTGGGGCTAAACACCTCCCAATCGTACAGTACACGAGGATACCAAGGTCCGTCATACTGTCTCGGATAATAGGGTCCTCCTCAATATCCCTACGCAGTTCATCTACACTGTCAATATCTACAATGTTTCCAATCATGCTAGCATACAGGCTTATAACATGGGTAGACAGTGCCTTAGCTGTTTTCTCGCCCTTCTCTTGCAATTCCCGCTGGATGTAGTCGGTATGTACCTTATCGATGGCCTCATCTGGAGCCTTGTTGACAAAAGCTTCGGTGCAATTCTTTGGGTAAAAGGTGACCCTTGCCCTTACGTAGGGCCTCTTTCAGGACCTGGCGTTTATCAATAGGTTTCTCTACCTGTTCATATTCTGCAGAGGCATCGTCGAATACTCTTGCGATATCTGACATCTTTATTAGTAGTCGTTTATAACGAAAAAAAATATAAGCGATCGTGGCATGCGGTAGGATCATAGCGATTAGTAGGCATATGTCCATTTTATTCCCCTGTAGATGCTAGGCGGTAATGGCCCCTGGCAAGTGTTGTAATTTGATCGGGTTGTACGAGCCGTTTGTCGTGTTTTGCCCTGTTTAATGCTAACTTGTTCACCTCCCGGGTGTAGATTTGATGGCTTTTGTTTTGAATCACCACTTGGCTCTTGTAGACGTCAACGCCGTCTTCCAGGCATCGCCGATAGTCATCAAAGGTGATGGATTTTTTAGTCACACATTTTTTGACGCCCTTCTCTTTGCGATCACCGCCGTCTTTTGCAAGGCCCTTGTAAGCATAGAGCTTGGGCCTTAGGGTATTGAATTCGGTCATGATTTTGCCACCTAATTCATTCTTTATGAGGCCTACGACCGTCTTGTGTTTCCCTACAGGAAGAGGTCTGTTATCTTCCGGATTATACGCACTTATGTCAAAGCGTGTTTCAGCATCCTGCGCGATATTAACATAGAAATCATGTGTCCTTTTATGGTATACAAAGGAGTCTGTGTCCATGTAGCAGAGCCACAGCTTGCTCCCGTATTTGGGCTGCTTAAAATCATAGTGAAACTCTTACATGACTAGCTTCGACATGTCCAGTATTGCCTGGCTAATGTATACGGGCTTATTCATCTTCACCTCAGTTTTACCCATTTCGACGCCTAGGAGGTACTCGCTGAATCGACTTCCACCCTTTAAATTCGGCCTTATCACAAGCTTCATATACTTGTCCTCATTGGTGACCAGTTGGATGTTGCATGGTTTCTAATATTCTCCATCGTCTTGCCAAACACGCTTAAATTCATCAGCTTATAAAAGTCCTTCTCCAACTCGTTTTTGGCATCTGTTCTCAACATCGTGTTGTGATCGATGTACCCCTTCAACCATGCTTTCTGGTTAAACTGGATGACCCTGTGCACTCTCTTCAACTCAAGCCCATGTTTCGCTTGTCCTCCAAATTCGTTACCAATTTCTCGACCTTGTGGACCATAGTGCGCTCGGGTAGGAACGGCAGCTCGTTATGCCTATCGTGTAGCCTCTCCGGGTAATCTAGGATAGACCTATGCCTTTTATATTCAGAGCGTAATTTTCTCTAACTCAATTTTTACAAAAGTGTGCTCTTATTGTTCATAGTGTTGGCAATATAACAATGCCTATTGTCCCCAACGAGCTTTTCGATCCGCTTTTCGGTAAAGGCCTCTACATTCAATACCCATTTGAAGCCATCCGTGGGTAGGTCTTGACGCATCGCCCAGCCGTATAGGTTGTTTGCATCGAGGTAGGATGATTCAACCCCTGGATCGTACTGGTCTCCCTATACTTGTTATTAGCTTTGGCATAGCGATGTACAGCCTGGGTTATACTTTCTTGGATACCCTTCTCGAACATCAATAGCATGTCGGGGTCTGTGAGGAGCTCCAGCTTGATTCCGGTATATTTCAGTGCTGCCTTCCATGCCAGGCCGGGCGCGTTGTAGAAGTGTGTGGGATCAAGCTTGTAATTCGTCAAGCACACGTCTCGAAACGTTTCAAACACGTCGGCTAATAGCAGTACGTCCGTGCTGAGGTACACATCCTGGTAGTCTCCCATGGTGACGTTATCACCCTCTGGGGTAATGACATTCCATACGTTTTTAGCATATTGATAATCTTCATCGCTGATACCCTTCATGTTCAGCTTGCTGTAAAATGCCTCCTTCGGAGGTAGCTCTAACTCTTCGAATCGCTGCCATCCATCCATATACTCATAGGGGTACACGCCTTTTCTGCGCATGAGTTGAAACGTGTCATTCTCATTAAAAAACCAACGGGGATTTTTACACTGTTCATTGTTGAGGTTGCTTGCTAATTTGTCAAGGCTTGATGCCATAAATCGACAGGAATCTATGAACCTTATCTCGATCTTTTTATACGTTTCACCATCCTCATATCCTATGCCCGCAAGTGGTACCTTGATTTTCACGTTAAAACTCATATACTTTTCGGTATTCTTAGCAATACAACCAAATGTCCTGGGTGTCGTACTTTTCACCCAGTTCTCCGATAAACAGGTGCGCATCGTACCCCGAGAGATTGTGGAATATCACATGTATGTGACCCGGTATCTTGTATTTGAGGTTACAGCTGTTATGGGCCGCACCTCTATACAACCCCGTGTAGTGACAATGGTCCCTTACTTTGCGGTTATTCTCACAATCATCGAAGGGTTTTAGGCATATATGGCAGTACGTGGCCTCGTTGTGCTCCCTTTTCAGGACCTCTGTTAGAGGCAGCATGTCCTGCTGAGGGTAGGTATAATATTGTCTCTTAACTTCATCCTCTAGGTGGTTAACGAACCTCGTCACACAGTCCTCACCCCTGCAGACTGTCAGGGCGTCCGGTACATACATGATTTTTCGACAGTTCGTGTTTCTTAAAAATGTCCATCTCAGATGGTGGCAATACCCAGTTATGCCATTCCCTGATTTTACCTTCCATAGCTGGACGGGACTCCGCCATCTCCTGTTTCTCGAAGATATCCATATCCCCTGGTACTATAGGCCTAGCTGGTTGTTTAGGTGGCCTCCAAGCATACTCTGGTACATCCTCCGATGTTGGTTTAACTGGAACCCTTTTAGGTGGTCTCCGGGCGTATTGTGGTACATCCAATAAAGAAATCAATTCAGCCTTACGTAGCTTATAATACCCGGTTAAGGCACGCGTTTTCGCAATATCGCGTAACTATTTCACGGTGTATGTATTCATTTCTTTAATGTATAGAATTTTACTTTTTGAGAGGATTTCATTCTGCTCGACTAACACAGTTACTCCGCTCTTTACTGCGCATGCGTTGATTTTTAGGGAATTCCCCCTGTGCTAGAATTTTAACTCATTTGCTGTATTGATGACGTCATCACTTACTAGGGCCTTACCATGGATAGGCATTGATTAATAGGGATAACCCCTTGAATTCCATGGCTCAACACTGCATGGTCCTGGATATCCAGGACCTGTTGTGACGTCTATGCGCGACTGTGCTAGAAGGAACATTTTACTATCTCTCTCGGGTTGTTCCAGTTTACTTGTTCCAGTGTTCCGGGTTCTTCCGGTGTTCCGTGTTTCGTTCTTCAGCGTTTATAAGCAACCGCTTTCATAGGTTTTCACTTGTGGCATTAGTATAAACGTACAAATTTTCTCTTGCAAACATAAAAGTTTGTGCCGCAAAAAGTGGACGTATTTTCTATACCCATTTTTTAAAATGTTTTGTCATCCGCACCTCATATCTTTTAAAAAATTTAAATGGCACCTCATAGTAGTTATTTCTGACGCGTCCGCATACTTGAGCACGCTTTCAAGATTGTCTTCTTACGGTTAAGCTGACCAGCAATACGAAATTTTCAAACCCTTTCTCCATTCAAGAGATATCTACGCCACAGGGATACAAGGCTTTATCACAACGCCTTTCTCATAATGTTGAAGATGTTAATAACATTAGTACACTGAGACCTTAACCACTCACAATAACTGTTTATTTTTCTTAACAAAACAGCCGTGGTAGTATCTCTTCTTTATATAAGCTATGACCTTGGTTTTGTTTCCATAAACAGCGAATAAACAAATACAAATTTTGTGAAATTTGTTTATCTGTTGCCTCTAGTGTAGCTAGATCATGTGTTGTTCCCATGGTTTTCGCTTGCTCTGTGTAAATTCGAATCGGGAAAAGATATGGCAAACTGAGGAGTAAAATGAAAAAGCACAGTCTCAACAACACTGCGTAAGCTAGCTAGAAAAACACAAAGCAATTAATCTACTATGCTCTATAATGTGCGAAGATATTAATGCTATATGTGAAAGTTAAATGAATTTGATTGGTTCTGCCTGTGCCAAAAGCATGGTTTTCTCAGGTGAATAAGAAAATCATTAAAGGTTAAAAACTTTCACTTTCTTGTTTTTTCTTAAAATTTAGGGGATATAAAATAGCTAAAACATAAATACTTGCATTTCACGAACAAAACTAAACAGTGCATTAATATTAAGGGATCGTCTCCGAGATCGTTTCAAAAAAAATTGTTTCATATCGTTTCGTTTTTTTAATTAGCATAGCATGTGATACGAATTTGAAACGATTTTAAAGTAATGTTTAATTTTTTTAAATCGTTTCAAATCGCATGGAAATCGTTTCACTATTTTGTAAATCGTTTTATTAAAAACTAAAATCGTTTCAAAATCGTTTCAAGATTGTTTTATTATATTTACTTGAAATCGTTTGAGTATATTTATGTTAGATCATTTCAAAATCGTTTCAAGGTGTTTGTTTTACATTCTTTTTCTCTCAATAAAACCTATGTGCTGTAGGTAAATTCCTACATCGTAAAAAATCGCATTTATACATATAGATTTGCTTACTTTTTTTAATTCATCTATTTCATTACTAAAGTTTTTTCATTACGTAGCTCTTTTTTATTTCCTAAACTTATTCAAAACGCACTACAATGTCATCTAGAATGTTTCTTTTTATTAAGTCTAAGTTTTCTTGACATAAAAATGAACAAAATAATTATCACGGCTTGTCTGTAATGACGACGTATGGAATAATATTTCTAACGTTTATAGAATTTTGTTATCTATTTATATTTCAGCAATCACAGTGTGCATGATAAAATGAATTGCAGCAATAAGGAGAAGATGTTTTATCTGTGTCTTGTATTTTTTAATTTTTTTTACATTCTTGTGGCCACCTGTTGTTTAAAAGTAGCAACTATAAAAAAGAAAAGAATATCATTCAAACTTAATTTTAATTTTTTTTACTGATCTTAACAGCATTTATCAATTTAGTCCTGGGCACTAGATTTTGAAATACATGCCAATAACACCTAAAAATGGTACCTGTCATACTGCTCCATTACCAGAAGCAAATCATTTCAATATGCTCAATGTGATTGCAAAGATATAAATAGATTAGAATAACATTCAACACAAAAGAAGAATTGATCTCCAGAATCGTGTTTTAGAGAGAGTAAAAAAAATCGTTATTGAGAGAAAAAAATAAAGCACCTAAGTGAAGTAAGGTCATAAGTATTGAGTTCTTTTTGAATAAATTTTAAATATGTCTTATGTCATTTGTTAAAGGAATGCAGCGAATATCTATATGTTCCGTTTAGTAGCGATTTTTTGATTTTATAATTTAAGCTTTAGCTATATATTTATAATCGTCTTTCGGAGAAATAAGTTAAAAAATAACTAAAACAATATAAGTTAAAGAGAAAAAAAGGGACGTTTTCTCTTCATTTTAGAATGATATACGGCAACTTTAGACTTCGCAGCGACGTTTTTTCGTCACATTAGATCACAATACGGCAACTTTAAAGCTTTTTATACAGCAACTTCTTAACGAAAAGACAAGTTTATATTTCACAAGTGTAATTGGTTTTTAATTAGTTAATTCATTTCAAAATTTGTTTCAATAACGTCATCCACCTTTAGCATCGTATCACATTTGATAATTTGACAATCGTATCAAATTGTTTCAAACCTTTTTTTAAAAATCGTTTTAAAATAGTTTCATTTTTCATAGTAAACTATATAATCGTTTAGTAAAAAAAATATGAAACGTTTAATTCGTTTCATGATACGATTATAGAACGATGTAAAAAAAATAATGAACTGATTCCATACGATGAAAATCGTTTTCAATTCGTATCAAAAATGAAATGATCTCAGAGATGATCCCTAAGAACAAGATATAAAGTGAGAATGCTATAAGTATGTTACTACAACATGTGTGGAAGCATTAATTGCTGCGGAAAATAGTGAATTTGCTAAAAAGTTCTGTTAGTTTAAATTTTACTTTTTAGTAAAACGTGATGTGACTTACAAATCTGCCAGTGTTCTTATAAGCGTGGAAATTGCTATGGCAATTATTTGCCAATGCTTAAAATGCTAAATTGCAATGGCTGGAAAAAGTTTTACCATTCGTTTGGTTTATTGTTTTCACAAATTTATTAAGTCTCTCAATCGAATTTTGTATTTCATAGTGAATCGGTCCAGTAATGCTACCCAATTATATTTTTGAGGGTGGCCTAAAAATCTGCAAATCCACATATAAAAAATATGCTGTTTTTATATGCGCGCACATTATGAAACTTAGTGATTACCTTTCATTTGGTTACCACTACTGTAACTTTAAAATGACCCAGGTAGAAGATGTCAAGTAGTTTTGGTTTGAAAGTTGGCTAACTTACTTTTAAGAAAGATTTCTCCATATACTGTACTTTTGATACTTTTTCCCAACACATGTATAAGCCCACCCACAGATAGATAAGTCCACCTGTGTATAAGCTCACAAGTTTCTATGATTTGACATGAAAGAGCACAGGACTTATCTCTGAAGATATCTTGGTTAGGTAACAAAACTTATATATATTTATTCCAGATATTGATACAAACTTTCATTAGAGTTCTGGTTATGCGAAAAATATGTCAATATGTCAAAATATGTCGAGTTTTGTGAAATGGAAGTCTTAGAGAAATTGTTGTTTGTTTTTCTATTTTTAATCTTAATTCACAATATAATATACCATGAAATACCGGCCAAAAATTTTTTTTTATATGTGGTTGAATTGTTTATATGCTCTTTAAAACTAAATAATAATTGTTTTACCTAATTAATACCTAACTAATTAATTTAGAAAGAAGAAATCAATAAACATGCTAAGGTAAGTTGAATTTTTTTATACTTTATATATTTATATATCTATATAATAATACGCCAGTTCTGTCTGTGACTTTTGCAAAGTGGATAAATTTCTTTGATAAAGTCTATAAAACATCGCCTATAAATTTGGTCTGTAAATTACCAAACTTTAACGTTAAAATAGTATTGCCATCAAAGGAAAGTATATTAAGATTAGAGAAGCCATTGCATTGCACTTTTAAATTTAAGGCTAAATAACTTGGAAACGGATGGAAATAACTGACGTCATCTCCTGCGTGGGTAACTAGGGACTACCTGGGACCAATTTGGGTAAGTTTCCCAAACCTGGGTCCCCGAATCCGTTTCGGAATGGACAGGTTGATGACGTCATCAAAAAACCTTTAAACCTTGATATCTCTGCAACCGTTTGTCAAAAGTACATAATCCTATACATTTTCTTCATCAACGTTTCAAGATCTATACGATAAAGGCAACAGGTATACAAATTTCTAAAAAAAAATTTGGGGGTTTTGACGGGCCATTGCTGACGTCAGCAAAATTTTTAAACCCTTATATTTCATTACTCGCCTCATCAACACCACACGATCATATACATTTTCTTGATCAGCAGTGTAAGCCCTACACAATGGAGGAAACAAGAAAACAAGGTACTATTTTTTTTTTGTAGATGGGTTGCTGACGTTATCAAAATTCATATGACGCTTATTTTTCAATTTCATCCTGCCTCAGTGGATTTTTCCACGGGCTTTATCGACTAGTATATATATATACTAGTCGGCATCCCATGGATTAAATCCGCGGGTTAGCTTGTCCTTTATTAACCAGCATTTCGTGTGTCTTGCTACTGTGATTACCATTTTGCGTGACAGACAGACAGACAGGTATTAAATGGAGATATATCAATTTGCAGTAAACATTGCAATGGTAAAACTGATTGTTTAACCGCATGCAAAGTTTTCTCCAATGAAATAGTTATGTTGTGCTGTAGAATGATCAACTTAAGAATATTGGACTGTTTCTTCTCATATAATTTTCCTAAATTTTCTTTTTGTTTACATTTAAAGTTACCATAAATTTGAGATTGGAATGAATAACAATTGCTAATAACATTTATAGGTTTCAGGCTTCACCATGAAATAAAACGATGCTGTGCAGTCATTTGCACATAAAAATAACTTTTATATTGATTTTTTTTTAAATTATTTTTTTAAACACAAGTAAATTGTTTTACGTTTCAAAATACGTAAATAAAAAAGAAGTTTTGTTCACTACTTGCTGTGAAGCATTGATAAATAAATATCGGCATGAAAGCTCTGGTCTTTTTATGAAGTAAATTTAAGAACAAAAGCCATGCGCACCCAACTTCTGTTTGAATTCCATTAAAAAATAAATTCAACGTTTTGCATATATAACTTTTAAGATTTTATTTTACTACCTGAGTAAAAGATTTTATTTCATTTGAAGACGATACATTTTTAGTTTATATAAAGTTTAATAAAATCTTTTCTAGTTTTTTTTCTTCGATTTATTCTTAGACATTAACATATACCTACTTCCTATATATACTTCACTACTTCATGAGCCTATCTGGAAGTAGGTTTGTGGTATTCTATAATAACACAGTCCTAAAGATTCGTTAAAAAATCAATATGGTAGATGAGACACATGTGTTGGAAAATGTTTTTAATTAATGGATAGACCCAGATTTCTTTTATTTGTTAACAATTAATTAAATTAGTTTTTAAACTGCTAGTTAGAAACACTTATCTGAAATATTATATACTTGATTTATTGAACTCATTTGTAGTTTTTATGGCATTACAATCATTGCATGCCTGAGGTATTTTATGGATGTGTTTGGTGTACAAATTATGGCACCCAAAACAAAATATGGCATACGTTGATGTGTGACACCATTTGTGGTGAGGCCTGAGGTTGTGCAATTACCAAACACTTTGATTATTTTCACTTCTAACTCACACAGGTGTAATAATTCATGAAAAATGATCCTGTTAAAAAAAGTTAAAATGGCGAAGCATGGTGTGGACATTTTATTTTATTTTACTTATTTTATTTTTGCCATTATAAATTGGTTTTATGTTATTCTTAGTGCAGAGGAGTTAATGCATCATGGATCTAAAGAAACAAAACTACAAGAGAATGGAGGAATAAAATATTATGGTCCCGAAGAAAGTGATGAGCAGAAGTCATCCGTTAAAAAAGCGCTTGATCAATACCATCAGATTCTTCATGAAGAAAGAATTTGCAGAAAGTAACTCTATTGTCTTTTAATGTCAGTGTTATGCTATTCTTATCAATGATTTACTTTTGATTTGTATACATTTATGTACAACTGAAATGAAATATTTCCTTTTTACCTCATTTAGCCAGAAAAGCTATCCAATTTTATTTGTCTATAAGAGCATTTATGAAAATTTTTTAGGCAAAGCAACAAGATTTTTGTGACAAAATTTATCAGTGGTGCTCTTTTCTTAATTTTTGTGCGTATCTTTTACCAAAAACCTTATCCACAAACATGGTATTAGAGAAAGGTGTGCATTATTAACTTCTTGAAAAGAAAGATAGCAATACTCCAACAAAAATAGGCGTAAAATTCAATAACATTGTCTTAACAATCTTTTTTGGGGATCACTGCAATTGAGAACAATGGATTTTTTAAAAAATTATTAGAGTGTATAAAAATCATTTTTATCATATTGAAGAAGGACTACTTTGCGCATCATTAACATACTACCTGGTAGCGAGTGTGATTTATTCTGCGGCCCCCCAGAACTGGAAGCCGCAGACGAACCTGCTACACTACGGATAGTGTTTATACATATAGGTGATTATTTATCATGACACATCTGTTTGTAGTATTTCTTCTTCAATATGATTTACACCAACTATCCTTATCCGTCATGATCAGAGATCTGATCAGGATGAAACATTCTCTGTGTATCTTGGTATATGTCAAACAGCTGTCTTTTTCTGCATTTGCCAGCTCATCTTTTTGGGAAGCCTTGTTTGTTCTGTTGTTTTTTAAGCTTAACTCCCATGGAAAAAAAAGTTTACCTAAATCAACTCACAGTGTTGTTCAAGAAAAAAAATTTACCCAAAACAGGGAGTTTTCAATAAAAACAAGCACATCACAGGTTTTTAAGAAGTACAGTTGTATCACATTATTTAGAGAGGTTTTTATTGCATATATATTCCGATACGTTATATACCGAAAGTCAGCGCAATCCAGACCTTCTGCTATTTCCTAAAAAAACTATAGGTCAAAAGCTTTTGTGCATCGGAAGTTACATTTTCATGTAGCCAAAAAACACAGATTTTATAAAAACGTTAAAGTAATGAGTGTAATGTCATTATGCAGCCAATCAGAAATTAGTTTCTTAGCACCAATCAAATGGTTTGTTTTGTGGTTAGTGAGCAATTAAGAAACAGACCAACATTGGTTTAGTCGAGTATAAGGACGCATTTTATAAAACAAAAGTTATAAAAGTTATAAATTCGAACAAATATTGAGTCGATTTAGATAGTCTGTTCTTGTCATACTTGTTAAGATCTCACAAAGCATGTTCAAATAATGGTAAATTGATGCAAACGTAGTGTGGCTTGATATTGGTCATGAGAAAATTTTGATGCGAAAAATGTTTAAAAAAAAATCATTCTGCTGCAAAATGTTTGCAACCAATTTAGCCGCAAAAGTGTAGTTTGCAACATGTTCATTGTTATGGGTCACAAGCAACATGGTGATTGTGACCCTGTAGCTTAAATTCTTAGAATGCACAGAAAATTTTGTTAGTACATTATTCTAATTTATTTAGGTCTAACTTGTCTGTTGCTCATTGGGAACAATCAAACTGTCTTGCTGTTGTTACAGTAAGAAAGGTACGAATTTTGATACAAACTTTTAGTAATATATAATATAGTTTATAGTCATCTTGTAGAATCTTATTGACCTTAGGGAAGCAGTTTTCACAAATTTGGGCATGAAACTAAAGAAGGCTTGTTTTTACATCCTGAAGAAGCGCTGTTCCTGTTGGACCAGGTTTGTTTAAAAAACATTTATTAGTAAATAATGTTGTAAACAGAATTTAAACAATTCTTATTAGAATATAGCACATGTTTTTAGGCTCATTTTCTAATGTCGATAATGTACGGTTTGAATTTACTACTTAATTAAAATTATCTGAAAAACATACATAAATGCAGAGTGATTATAAACCAATCGTACATTTTTATTCTCTTTCTGCTTTTTCATAGGGCTTATTACAGTTAGAGCATGATAATTTCCCACTGTCTCTGGAAGAGGTTAGTAATGATACACAAACATATAAATGAAATTCTTGCTAGCATTTCTCCTTATTTGAGTTTCAGTATTTCTTTTTTTTTCCACAATAATGAAAGAAATTGTACTTGTGCGTTTTTTGAATCAATAAATAACACTTTGTTTAGGCATACATTTTGTTAATTCCAATCCTGTCATCTTTTGAACATTACCAGGTAAGCCAACATGTATGTTGTAATTGTTCTACACAAGAATATAAATAACCTCAAAAGTAAGAATTTTACCTAAATCATAGAAAATTGTTTTAAAATGCCTTACCGTATTTCTTTTTATATGTAGCTTTTCGATAAACACTCAGTTAGAGACAGGTTACTTGATAATAGTCATAAATACATCAGCGACTCCTAATCTTATATATTAATTCCCTTGCGTGAGTAAAACTGTGAGTCCACGACACGGAAATCACGGGTCACTTTCTTATGACGTGGCTGTACGCTAAAATTTAACTAAAAAGATTAGGGATGTACTTCATAGAAATCGCACATAAGGTGTAAATATATAACCCGCTGCTAATAACGATATAAATATATATACCCTTATGCCAAAAAACTCTATGTTAGCATATATATATAGGTATCGCTACATATGAAACGGTATTAGATATTCACAAAGCATACGGACTGTTAAATGAAGTTCCTAGCATAAAACGGAAATTGTGTTTACGAAAAAGATGGCTGTTCTTTTTGAGTATTCTCTACTCTTTCATTCAAAATAAATCTTTAAAAAAACATTTGAAGAAGAGCATGGTTTTATAAATTAATCATAGCAAGGTTCTGTAAGGTTTTTTCATGTTTTTTTTTTCAGTTTTGATTATATTATTGTTGCCAGACATGTTTTATAGCTAGCATCATAAAAAGCCAACCACCACCAACAACTAGCTCGCTAGCTAGGAATATATATATATATATGTAGCCATGTTCTTTATACCTAGCTAAGTCTCCAGTTTATATTTAAGTGACTAGCTATTAGCTGCTGTAGCTTGCTAATGCTAGCTTTAAACTAAAGATTCTAAAGTATATATATTCCCACAAAACCCATCAAACGTTATTAACCCTGAAGATTTTAAACATTTTCCTGGGTTTTTTTGGTTTGCGAAGTTCTTTTCCTCCAAATATTCTGAAAATAAAGTTCAAAAATTATTTATTTTTAAAATGTAAATTTAATTTGTTTCAAATTGTGGTTTTGACATTTTCATGTAAGAATTTGTGGGCAAAAACCTTAATCAGCATGCTAAAAGAACTGACTTTTCTTAATTTAGAATTACTAAACACAACCATTTTCTTACATTTAGTGTAAACTTTTGTGCGTATGGCTTATATTTAATACACCAAAAGAGCTACTTTGTTGATTTCAATTTTATACTCTTTTTTCTTCTTTTTGACATTTTGAATAAACTTATTGTTGTAGAAGGCATATAATATACATGCATATAAAAAAATGGAATTTTGCAAATTACTGTTTTACCACTCAATTTTTACATTTTATAAGTTATTTGGAACAGAATGGTATGAAATAGACCAAAATACCTGATCTTAGTTGTTTTTAATTTACAGGCTGTGTCTGTGAAACTTTAAGGGGAACATTTGGTGGAAGACAATGGCATGACATATACTGATAGGACTGATTTTTGTTGTGTTAGATGTTATATCTGAACCTTTTTGACATTTTATGTTAATTTTGCGAGGAAGGACCATATATATATACACAGAAGAAGAATTCAATTTTACACCTTGCAAGCTTTGTTTTTCTATATTTTGTATAAATTCTTACTGCGGAGGACTCCGTGCAATATATCGAAATGACTAATCCTTCTCGATTTAAATTTGATGTGTTCTAAATCGTATATAGTTTTAGAAATTTTTTGTAAGATTTAATGGGTAAGGGCTAGATGCAATATGTCAAAAAAACTTTTTTTGTTGAATCAGAAGCACTCCCTACAACCATTCTTTTTTTTACAGTTTGTGAAGCTTTTGTGAGGAAAGAGTGTATGCAATATTATCGAAATAACTGATTTTTGTTGCAAACTGTCTTTCTTAGGCATTTTGGATTAAAATATTGTTTTAGAGGGCATATAAGTTTATATAACTGGATAAGTTTAGGCGTCCAGCCTAGCTGCGCTGTCTCTATCTATCTCTCTATCTATCTCCTCAGGCGATATTCAGGTTGGCGTCGAAGCGAGCGGACGTGTTTTTGTTTGTGTACGTGTTTTTATACTTGATATCCATTTTTGCTATCAAGCGACCATGCTTTATTACACCAGCTGGAATGAGTAAAACTTTGCTTGTGGATGATTATGGTGATATGAAAGAAAATCATATATCCTCATGTTTATGGTGTTAAATAAAGGCAGAGCATACATTCGTAAGGTATCAAACATAACATTAATAAATTTTCTTTTGCTTGCATGCGGAGATATAGAATCATGCCCTGGTCCTACGTCATTGACCCGAAATGAATTCACAAACTATCTGAAAACAAGAGGCTTGAAAATCGTTCACCAAAATATGAGAGGTTTATTTTACAACTTTAACGAGTTATATGAATTGATAATTTCGACTAAACTTGACATCATAACACTGTCCGAAACACATCTTAGTGTGGATGAGGCAAATATTTACGAGATCCCAGGTTACATATTTCTTCGAAGGGACAGAGTTGTAGGCAAAGTTGGTGGAGTGGCAAATATATATTCGCGATACTTTAAATTGGAAACGGCGAAGTGATCTGAAAAAGCAGGAATTGGAAAGTATTTGGATTGAAGTTTTATAAAAATTCGCGCAGTGAACTTGTAAGTACTTTTTACAATCCACCAATGGGATCTAAATATCTATTACCGTCGTTTAATATAATCTTTAACGAAGTGTTATTAAAATCATCATCAGAAAATAAAAAGACAATCATCCTTGGAGACCTGAACGTTACTTATCTTTGCACAAACACTGGAAAAGAACTTAAATCTTTATTGACTACTTATGGATTCACTCAATTAGTTAAAAAGGACTCTACATCTACGTTAATCGACATTATAGCGACAAATGTACCGTCAACTATAGTTAGTATCGATGTCGTTGCTACGTCTTTGAGTGATCATGAAATGGTTGTCTGTACGAGGAAGGTTAATCACCAGAAGTTTTTTCCGAAAGTTGTTACTTGTAGAAATTACAATAACTATTGTTCTAAAGCTATGTGTAATGACATTGATAACATTGACTGGAGTCTAGTTTACAACAGCAGTGATTTAAACTCTGCATTATTTTTCTTCAACAACTTGGTGAAGGAGATTTTTGACAAACACGCTCCACAGTTTTACTAAAAAATTGAGAGGAAAACCTTGTCCTTGGATCACTCACGAAAATAAAAAAGTTATGAATCGTAGAAACCAGGTTCTCCGAAAAGCTAGAAAGCACAACAATGCCGAGGATTGGAAATTGTATAAAACTCTACGGAACAAATGCAATAACAACATTGAACGTAGCCGAGAAGAATATAATAAGAACCTAATATTGAATCCAAGCAAAATTTGGAACATCATAAAAAATTTGTTTCCAACGAAGAGTCAAATTTCGCTACAACCACGTGCAACAAGGCAGAAAATATTGCAAAGGCAAATCTTTATTAAATTACCATGTCTGGAAGACTCCGCATTACATCGCTCAACGAACTGTTAAAACGTTCAGAATGGAATATGTATCTAAGCTTTATATTGAAAAAGAGATAAAATCATTTAAACCAAAAAAGCCACTGGATTAGATGAGTTACCAACCAAGCTTCCTAAAGACTGTGCACATATCATCAGCAAACCACTATGCCACATCATCAATTTATCATTGAGAACTGGACCATATATTTGGAAATCAGCTAAAATAACACCCATCTATAAGTCAGGTGATATTACCAAACCAGACAGTTACCAGCCGATTTCTGTTTTACCAGCCCTCTCAAAAGTACTCGAAAAGGCAGTCCATACCCAGCTAAGCGGATATCTCAAAGCCAACCAACTCTTATCGGAGTTTCAATTTGGATATCGATAAAATAGGTCTACATCGACCGCGGCGACATTGTTTGTTGACAACATCAGAAAGGAAGTTGATAATGGAAAGTTAACGGGAGCTGTATTTATTGACTTAACTAAAGCGTTCGACACTATAAGTCATGCTGTTTTATTGCAAAAACTTCAAAGTTACGATGTCAGAGACAATGAACTGTCTTTCAGAGACATCAGTCTGTGTCAATAAAGAACAGCTATCATATTCAATGCCGGTGTTCTATGGTGTTCCACAAGGCTCAATTTTGGGGCCATTGTTATTCGTAATATTTTTCAACGATCTGCCTGACGTATTAGATAATTGTAGAGTGATAAAATACGCACATGACACTGTTGTCTACTTTTCACACTCGAAAAAATCAGTGATCATGTCAATCCTTACAGAAGAACTTTCAAATATATCTTCATACTTAGATTTAAATGAACCTATAATCAATCTAAAAAAGGGTAAAACTGAAGTCATGCTTATTGGAACAGCTAAACGTTTATCGCTAAATACTGACGACTTCACTGTTAATTATAGAGACACTCAAATCAACCATGTTGTCTCTTACAAATATCTGGGAATTTTAATTGACAGTACACTAAACTTCAGCCAGCAGTTTGATAGATCATACAAAAAACCCAGTTCGAGAATTAGACTGCTTGAAAAAATTAAACCTAACATCACTTCAAAATTAGATGGAATCATCTATCGGTTGATGATTCTACCTATTTTTACTTACTGTTCGATAGTTCATTCTGATCCCACCAATGGTCAAATTGACAAACTGCAATCCCTTACAAATCGAGCAAGACGCATTGTCCGTGATCACAAAGTTAAAATTCCGTATTTTTACAGCGAGATGTTGAAACAGTCGTGCATGCTTGTGAGGAAATGTTTGGATGGAAATGTTTGTGCTAACTTCGAAAACTACTTTAAAAAGGTCAATCACCAAGTAAGCACAAGAAGCTCGAATACCTCAGTAAAACTTCCTAAAGTAAAACTTTCAACAGCAAAGAAGTCGTTTTAATATTTTGGAGCAAAATTATATAATGAGCTCCCTGTGCATATAAAACGCGAAGAAAATATTCAAGGATTTAAGAGTTTGTTAAATGATCATGATTTTTGAAGTTTTTTTTGTGTCTGTTAACATTTTACTTTAGCCTACCTCTTTCTGTGCAGTCCACTTTTTTCTTAATCATCTTTGGTGCTTTTGATTCAATTTTTCCGAAATTTCCCTTTTCCTTACTTATTCAACCTTGAATTTTTGTTCTTCGCTGGCGGAAATCAACAAAGAAAAAGTTGCTTCCTGGTGCCATACTAACGTCATCAATAAGAATGGTACAACCACACGTGCACCTTTATCGAAACGTAGAACAAACGGCATAGACATTGAATAATTAAAGATAATTTTTAATTTTAATTTTGGAAATCACTGTAGTTGCATATATATATATGCAACTACAGATAAATAAAAGAGAGCGAAAATACCATTACAAATGGAATTGAATCAGATTTTAAAGCAACCAATTGTTTTTTCGATAACACAAGTTTTTTGGCGTAAGTTTTAAACATTGACGTAAATAACCCAAAACAACATGGAATGAAGTTTATCACAGAATTAACTAAAGGTGTTACCTATTTCTATTCATATGCCAGTATTGTGTATAAAGTAAAATCTTTCCAAACTGAGTCGGTCGTAATGAGAAGGCAAAATGTTTCTACACAAGTTGACCCAATGCTTCTTCCGTTTCTGGACCAGTGGCATTTACAAAAGCCCCTGAAATATATCCCGTGGAAGCGAAGATAGACGATTCCACACATGATCACCTATCGAAGTTTCTGACTACCTATGTGAAAAGGAATTGTGCTTTTTTAAAGTACTTCGGATGTTCTACTGATAAAAATTAAGTGCGAGCATGGATGTCTTCTTGCTAAGAAACTTATCTCTAAATGTTACCTGGAAACAAGTTTGCATGTCATATGAGCTTACATCAATGGTCATAAAGTACGCAAATAGGATTTAATTTAATTTATTTCACTGCCATTTTATTTTCAGGTGATCAGATTTACATTTTACAGACGTTATTAAAATCTTTCCTCCCTCCCTCCCTCCCTCCCTCCCTCCCTCCCTCCCTCCCTCCCTCCCTCCCTCCCTCCCTCCCTCCCTCCCTCCCTCCCTCCCTCCCTCCCTCCCTCCCTCCCTCCCTCCCTCCCTCCCTCCCTCCCTCCCTCCCTCCCTCCCTCCCTCCCTCCCTCCCTCCCTCCCTCCCTCCAGGTTTGCAAACCGGCAAAGTACGCTGGAATTCAAACAAATGTCAATACTTTTTACGCGAATTATTAATCCCAGCTGTCACCAAACACAATAAACTTTCAATTCATAAGGCACGGAATGAATTAAAGGATGACAATGCTGTTCTTGGGTATGGGAGATTCAATTCCCCCAGTATATGTGCCAAAGTGAGTTTACAGGAAAAATTGTCGCGCAGTCTACAATCCAGATTGGAAAAGACAAAGGATCTGCACCGCTTGAACTGAAAACGTTTTCAAAACTGCTTAGAACAGTTAAATTCTAACAACTTTATCGTTACCATTATTTTGACAGATCGCGATAAACAACTGTCAAAATGGTTGCGTGCAGAACAGCCAAAGATAAAGTATTGATATGATGGCCAGTTTTTTTATGGAATATAAAATAGAACTCCGTATAACGGCTAAAAAAAGGATCGTTAAATTTTTGGTGAGTGAACGAAGTCAATCGCCAACCATTCTTTCTGGTGCGCAGAAAATTGCGATGGGGATGGACAGAACCTTGTGCAAATATGGAAATTGATATTGCATCACGTCAGTAATCGCCATAATTTTAAAATATTCCATCCAAAATATCCGAAATGTAGCCACAAACCTTGCAAAACACAAGAATCATGCAAAAAATAAATTTTATTTGAGTCTCCTGCTTATATCGCTTTAAAAAAATAGTTGCGAAAAAAAAATATATCAATGACTGACCCTTATCACACTGGGAAACTTGCAGTGTTTCCATTGCTACTAAATCATTACATACCTAAAAGCAACGAATTTGACTTACATGTCATGGATGCGTGAGTAGAGTTAGTAGCCATTGATTGCAATGAGAATGTGAAAAGGCCGCAAACAGGCGTAAAATCACAACGAAAAGGCTCTGGCAAAGTGGGTTCAAAGTGATAGAAAGTGCAATGCCCCAAAAGTTTCAGAGGATTGGGTAATAAAGGCTGTCAAGGTCCTGAAGCGAACCCAGTTTATTAATGATCTGCTTTTGGAAGTGATAAATATAACAAATTCGAGATGCAAAGCTTGAAAAAAAAATTAAAGACAGACCGGGTGTAGACGAAATTGTTAGGAAGAGAGAGAGAGAGAGAGAGAGCCCTATTATCATTCTGGTACAAAATATAAAATGTTTCTTAAAAACAAAAGGTCTGACATACGCGGAAGTGATTTTGTGAAAACAAAACAAAAAAGTTTCAGGGTGTTTCGTATTTTGAAAGTATACTTTTATTATTAAACAGCATTTTCCTATTTTACATGTTACTAATTTCCTTTGAAAGATTTTTTCTCCAACAATGTAGAACGTACGCGGTTTCTAAGGCAGAAACACACGATCCCTTTAAAGGGAAGGTTTAAACCTATTGTGAAAGAAGGTTTATGTAAATAGCAGAAGGAACTAAATTTTTGACGCACCCCTTTTCCTATCCCTTTTTTTTTTAAAAAAAGCACGTGTTCTAATTTATAGGCTTTTCCGTTAGGTTTTTTTAATTTGTCTCGTTATAAAAGCAAATGTTTCAAAGAAATTTGTGATGTGAATATACAGAATACACAGTTTATAAATGAAAAAACATAAGGAAAAGTTTAGAAAACATGTCAAAAAGTTCAAAAACTCGTTTAAGCACAATGTACAAAATTCTTAGTGTTGTGCTATGCAATCAATGTTAACGGTTAATAAACCAAGCAAGTTTTCAAATTCCTTGCAACATTTGCACTAGAAAAAAGTTAAAAAAAAATACAATTTTTTACATTCGCACCGGTGCAAATTTATTGTTTTACTGGAATTTGGCTCGTCTTTTTCATCGCTTAAATCTTCCGATTTGCGTTGCGTTGGTATTTTATTAATTCCTGCTTTGTATATGGTTGGTGAGTATATATACAATGACTCAAGACTTAATTGGGATGATTGCGATAAATTTAATCACTCTGAGAAGAGAATGTGAGTGAAACTTCATCCATAGTAAGGAGACCCAGCATAGTTTCTCTTACACCGAACAGTTGAGGTAGGAAATATCTCGCTGGGTCGCAAACAAATTTGCGGTCAGTATTCTGACCGCAAGAAATTTTTTTGCGCTTTTGATTGGTTACTTCTATTGTTATTTACCACCTGGTTATTATCGGGAAATAGTTTGTTTTGAGCGCAAATGGTCTCACTCTCCCGAACAATATAATTTATCCTCTTACTACTTAAGAGGGTAAGACGCTGACTTTGTGCTCATTGGTTGATTTTCATTCGGGGTTTGCTCTGGAAAATTTGAATTTTTGGGATTTCCTCTGACATTTGTTTGCGTCTTAGCTTTTGTTTTAAAATATTCATGCCTTGTTGCTTTCGTGATAGTTACAGTATAAATTTGATTTTATTACATAAAAACACATGTAGTTTTTTTGTTAGTTTCCCTTCGATATTTATCATGCAGAGTATCAAACTTGTGCGTCGAAACTATTCAGTTACATCAGTCACAACATTAGCCGGAAGTTCCCCTCAGACAGAGCATTTATAAGGGACTGTGGACGAACATATTTTCTTTCTAAAAAATTGACTTATACGTAAACCTTCCATGCGTTTCAGGTATAGCAAGTTTTCAAAAACTTTAAAATGACAGTAGATCTCTGTGTTTCGTTTTAGGTGTATTCGCATTTATGCAAACTGGGATTTGTGGTAACTAGATTTAAGAAAAGGTCAGTGGTTTTTATATTATGTCACACAGGAAGGTGTCACATATACTGTCAAATGTATACTTTGAAATGTCCAACAACGCCATACAACTTGTTAGCCACTTAGTAATGGTAAACAGATGAGCTAGTGGTATGGTGCACCTGAATATCAAACCTGAGTATCAAAACTGAGTGGGTCCAGTTACTATGGATATATATAATCTCTTCAGCTGTCAAGCTGAATTTATATTTTTCAGAGTAGTAAGCTTTTTGAACCTAAAACTACAGCATTGAAAGAGGAAGATATATTACAGCGTGGGTTGCATAACCTATCTATGCATGGGTTGCATAACCTATCTTGCATGTCAATGTCAATTACACATTATCACTGCAACAATATATCTTCAATATTTTAACGTTGTCATTTCATAAAACCTAAAAATTGATTTACAGCTGTTCCTGGCGTGAGGGTTTTGATGCACGGCTATAATACTTACTGACTTTTTATATTTACCTACACTTGAAATTTTTATGTCCCATACCTCTAAGGGCTTTTGGCCATTACCGCTTAAAAATTCTTATGAAATCCTTATAATGGTGAAATTCATTAAGGTTTTTTCTTAGAACTTGAAAACCACAACACAACTTAACTTACTGCCAGGCATTATGTTTGTGATGCGCAAAATAGTTCTTCAATATGGTTTACACGGATTATATTCGGCTGTCATCATCGAAGATTTGATCGGGGTGATCTGGTGAGAATGATAAATATGGATGTGCTATAAGAAAAGTACACCTACGACAATCTTTCGCGTTATAGAGAATTTGCGACCCGCCGAAGGAGCGCACGTTTAGTGAACTGCAGGTATATCGTGTTTCTCTTTTTATACGGCGGAATTTGACTCCTTTCTGTAAAATAATTTCGATATATCTTTCTTTGTGTCAGGTATAACAAAGACAAAAAATGATAATCGAGTAAATATTTGGTTGACTTTTTTAATTTTTATACTTGTTAAGATTCATCAGTACAAGATATTATTAAACGAGCTTGGCTTTGTTTTTTTTCTCCTTTTCATGTTTACGCTTATTGCCAAAAGCGAAAACGTTCTTCTAAAAGATCTTGATGAAAGGAGATTCGGTTCGGGAAGATAAAGTAGGAACGTCAACAAGTATGTCTTATTTTTAGAACATATTGGTAACAATAAGCACTAGAATGCGCTTTTTTTATAAAAATGATACCTAGCTAGCTCTTAATCTATTACTACCTAGCTAGCCAGCTTAGCTACGAGAATTAGAGACAACTGCAAATTTAGGCTATAATACGGCCTCATTCCCAGCATCTGTTGTTTCCTTTTTTACCAGGAAGGCGAGACAAACATGACCCTGAAGTAAGCCTAATCACGTTACCCTGCAATCCACACTTTTTCTGGGTGTAAAATTTAACAAGGTTTGTCTTACTGAACCAAGGTTTTATATTTCACCTTGCAATGCTAAGCAAGCTCAGCGTTTTATGTTGAAAATGTGTGCAGGAGTTTGTTTTCATTACGTCATATGTATGTTGTGTACTTAAATTTAAGCAATTTAGTTATGTAAATTTCACTAAATTTGGTTGGCTAGTGAGCAGTCATTTCTTCAGGTTTCAAATCTTCAAGCTAGCTAACGAGCTACAACTGGAGATTAGTTATTTCTTTAAGTTGCCTGACTAAAGGTAGCTAAGCAGAAATTTAACTTCATAATAAGGCTTTGATATATACACAATTTGATTCATTGAATTTTTTTATGCTTTATTTATTGATTTTGGCTAAACTTTGGCTAAAATGTGTAAAAAAATTATAATTTAAAATATAAAACTCAGATACGCACATATCCATCGTTCCTGCATCGCAACTTTTACATCAAGCATTCTCATTTTCTGTAAATGCATATTTACGTGTCTGCGTTATAGCTTTTATATGATGAGCAAGGTTTTGCTGTATGAAACCCAAAGTTTCTCCTTTATTTATATTTTTGACAAAGACAATTGTGAAATCACTGCTTGCAGTTATATTTTGCAACTGCTATAAAGTCCAAAACGCTGGAGAAAGCCTTACATATGGATGAAAAAAATGGCACCCATTCACAGATTCTTCCTTCTGATTTTTCATTTCCTGATGACTTTTTAAAACGCCATGCACTTTTTATTATTTATTTTTCATATAAAAACAAGAGTGTTTTGTTTCAAACCTTAATAATCCAAACTTTTATTTAATAACGACTTTGTGATCCAATTTGTGGATTTACTTAATGGAATTATGTATCACCGCAGTTTAAAAGTATTGGTGAACAATTTTACGATCAACAAAGTATTGCTTCAGAGAAGAAATTTTTTAGTTTTTTTAGGGAGTGCTTAATTGGTCAAATATGTTATTACATTGAAACAACACGTGGCTTGAAACAAATTATAGCTGGTTCCCCCAAAAATGCCTATTTATTATTATTTGATTAAAATACATAGTTTTCTTTGTAAAAATTCTATTGCCCTCTTACAGTAGAATGCTTAAATGCGGAAACTCAAGCATAATACAAAGCTTTTTTATGTTAATTCCATCAGACTTGTTTAACAAGAGCACCCTATAAAATAATGTACATAATGTTTTTTGAACTTTGCTTCTAGATACAAGTGGGATAACAATCTGAAAATAATATAGTTTTGGCATGACATTTTTCAAATTTAAGAAACAACAACAATTATCTGTAGCTGCAACTGTAACTTTCTTACAGGGAATAATTTTAGCTTAAGGGTACTTATTACTAAGCATGCTTTTACCTTGGATGATTGTATTGCTCTTATTACTTTTTGTTAAATATATACCATGATAAAAACCAATATTCAGTGTAATATACCACCACCCAACATGCTCAGGATAGCTAAGTCATAATCTTATTTACAGATGTTTTAAAAAAGATATCCAATAACAAAGAATGAAGTGTATATGTCTCCAACTAACTTGTAGTAGCCAATATGCTAGTGTAGCTAAAATATAAAATACAAATTAATCAGCTTTAGCTAGCTGAACACTGGAAAAGAATGTAAACCAGTTTTTTACCAAAAGTTTATAATTTGTCCATTTGACAAGTTAATTTGAGAAATAATAAAGGTAAACAAAATATCACTTCACTAGAAAATTAAAATTTTCTCTAAACTAACCTCGTTTTCATTTTAGTATGTTTATTCCGGCTGTGTTTTTTGCGATATGTGTATTTTTCAGCACTCACTAAGATGTAAACAATACTGGTATTTTTAACAGACTGTTTTATATTTTGGGTCTAGTGTGTTGTCGTGGTGCAAATTTTCAGGTGAAATTTATCGTTTTTATGTGAAAAACATCAAATTTTTTGAACTCTACGAATATTTTTAATATCAAAATAGTCTTAGTCTTTGTTTCAGGACTTTTTTAACCATAGTGGCTGTAACATGTTGATTCATTTATTATGGAGCAGACCAAGCCAGTCGGTCTGGTCTTCAAAATCAACACTGTCATCATGAACTTTTATCCAGCAGCCGTGCCTCTCCCTTAAAGATAGTTTTTTATTTAACACATACTTCTACGTTTGTTGTTGCCATTCTTGTTAGAACATATTCAAAGTGTAAAAATAACCGTAAAGATTAGTTCAGCATTCTAATCTAAGCACAAAACATGTAAGCAAAAATATATTTCTTGCATATAAATATTTCGTTTATCGGCATAATATACTGGACTAATTTTAGGTCGAACCTTTATCTGAGCAATTTCTAACGTTAGAATTGCTCATTTTTGGCTCAATTTCATCAAACCAGTCTAAAACAATATTATATCAAATCTCAAGTCATTATTTTTATTATATTTACTGAAGTTATTGGACCAAAGCAAACAACACGTTTTTTTACACTGAAAAGGACACTACTACCCGGTGTGGATTTATTATATGAATTTTTCACATGTTTACTATTTTTCACACTTTAATTTTGGGAGATTTCCCTGAAATTAAAATCTGTGACAGGTGGTATAACATGTAGAATATTAACACTATACTAGATCCTGGATTTAACCATATGCCAGGTCGAGCGCTCGATCAAAGCGTACAGTTCCATTTGTTTAAAATTTCTTCATAGCATGTCCATAAGCCTAGCAAGAATTATTTCAAAGTTGCTTTCCTTTCTATTTGGTTTTTCCTTGATAGTTTGTTAGTAGGTTTAGCTAGCGATTTTTCCAGTTTTGAAATTTGCGAGCTATTGAAATATTTCCATTTAAGCAGTATCACTTTATGGTGTCTTTTTATACTGTCATTCCTTGTAATGCTTTTATTAAATTTTTCACTTTAAGAAAACTGCAAATTTTCTTGGAAAAAAACCCCACAGTAAACCCGCCCTTTTGGCACAGCTTCAAAAATAATCCCTTCTCCAATAATCGTGCTCTAATGCATAGGGGTTGGAATTTTAATAAAAAGTTGTTAAAAGTTGTGTTTGGTTTTATTTTGCACGAAATAGATGTCCTAAATTTATTTGTGTTTTATGCTATTTACGGCTCATAATACTGTGACTTTTAAAAAAACTTACTGATTTATTTGTTGTTGACAATAATACTAACTAACGCTTCGACAAAGTAAAATAACCTCTCTAATATTTCCGGCTGTTATTTCTAAGATTAAAACGCTAATCCCACAGCAAGAATAGTAGAGTAGCTATTATTTGTGCTGTTTCAGAAGATATGATATTGCGTTTAGTTTGTTTTAATTTGAGAGCGCATTTGCTTTGTTACAACTCCTTTGTTTTACAACTACGGTTACATTTGGAAAAGGCTAAATTTCCTACGAAATATTTTCAACATGGCTGCCCTAACCTATTCAACTGATGTAAAGACTTTTGACGTATAATTTTCAATCCTGCAAACAAAGATGACTTAGAGCGCAAGTAAACTCAAAAAAAAAAGATGACGCGACTAGACTTTGTTTACGAGATAATCGTGAAAAATAACGACCCGCCTGAATAGAGGATTGTTGCCTGAGTAATGAAAAAGCTATTTTCCTAATCTTGATAGCCTAATTTTCAGTTGTCGCTGACTCTACTACCCTTTTTTGTCACAAGGTATCATGCATGTTGCTAGCTATAGCTATGTTTGTGAATATGATTTTGTTTTAAGAGACGTAGTTTGATGTCAGTGTTTGTAAAAATCAGCTAAAGTAGGAAACTATATATGATGCAATCGAGAAATAGAAATATATGGAAAAATGAAAAAATACCTGCACACGAATTATTTGTTTTGTATTTTCATCTTTTTATTTGTGTATATTTATTTATATTTTAATACGTATTAACATTAACATGTAGCTTTGTAACATTTTTTAAAAAAAAAACTAACTTTCCGACAAATTACTATGTAGTTGTATAAAAAAACAAACTCCCTCCTTGCATTCTGGGGGCAGCAGCTCTTGATATACACCCTCTTGTTTCAGCATTTTTATACTGTCAAAACCATTTCTTAAAATTTCGAGGGATGTATCCATTGTGTTTGATAGTGTGTATTTATTGTAGCAGTGGAAACTACCCTTAGGAAAATCGTATTTTCTGTACATTTTTGTAAGTTTTTATCATTTAAATTGGATATTTGTGTAATCCTAACAAATGTAGGACATTGTGTGTTTAGGATGTTAATAATTTCATACACACAAATTTCATAATTCATTGGACAACAGGACGCATTCGTGATATCTATGACTAATTATTTTTGTTCTATTCGTATTTTTTTACCCCCTATAATTAGTTTCATCCCATTGTTAACTGTGTTACTTTTTCTGCATTTTAGCGGCAGCACTTCTCGACCTTTGAATTGTAAGTGGGGAACACTCAGAGAATCTCCAACGAGCAGTAAAGTTAAAGATACGGACGCGTCTTACAGATCTTTAGAACCAATGGGATCTGGTCATGCAAAAGAACTTTGGACAAAAGATCAATATCCTTTGATTAGACCAGAAGAAGCAACAAGCACCAGTATGTATTTATCTGATGTGCGGAAAAAAATAAGTTTAGTTCTGATGACAAACCCGTTGTTTACAAAAAAGTACACAAATAGTAACTCATCAGGAGGCTTGTAGCTTGTTTCATAAGTCGCAAGCATTAAAAGTTAAACAAGTACAAAATATTATTGAATTTGCCATTTTTTTTTAAAGGCGAATCGAATGATAACTATTGTTTTAAAATTGCTCTGTTCTTAAAAGTACTGTTCCGTACTGTTTGCGAACGTTTATTACTGCTTGCTAAACTTTCTTCCGCATAACTTCTTAAAGTGTTCAATTTGACGTCCTAATAAACAAGCAAAATGCTATCTGGTTAGTTTTATTTCCCTTTAAAGGTCGTGATGATATAGCAATAGTATATATATTTTTAGTGCTTGTGTGCGTTTACTATTTATGAAACGTTCTATCTGCACAATAATTAAACTCGGAACGGACAGACCAACATAACAATATCAGTCACGGAGAAATGTTCAATGTTTGTCTTTTCCCGTGTTTGGAGCGAACTGTAAAACCCCTAGTCATGAAAAGGTATCGTCTTCTAACATGCGCATACCTAAACAAGCTGTCCACATCTGGTAGAAGAAGTTACCACGGCACATGTTACTAAGACGCATAGCTTATTTAGACTATCATAGCCAACTCGTACTATCATTATTCTATTACTATTTTTTTTAAAACAATACCACATCCGCAAATTTGTGAAGCGCCTGCAAAATTTTTTCCTCTTTCCCATTTCAATGTTGTCCCGGGTTGCTTGAATGATACTTTTTTGGTTGAAATACTGTACATTGTATGAATTAACATTGACAAGGGTGAAAGATAAAAGCCAGTGTGATATTCAGCAATTTTCGACAAATTATCAATGCTTTTTAGGGCGAGTTATTATATTTCGCCCACGATTGTATACACTAGTTAACACCACGTTCTGCATGTTCGTCTTCACTTTGAATGCACATGACATGCATGAGCATTTAGAAGCTCTATTGACAGTCTTTTGTTTTCAGTTTATGTTCTCGTTGTGTTTTCGGTTTGCTTGAAATTCTACAACCGCTTACTTCATTTTCCTTAAACCATTTTGAACAGGGAGTGAGCAAAGGTATAGTGAGCAAAAGTAAACACAACGGGAACACAACCTGTATTTCCTCGGCCTTTCATGACATTGAAGCTACTTAATCGCTTTTTTCACAACGCTTGTGACCAGCGAATGGACGTTTTAAAATACGATAAACGTTAGCTTGGCGTCAAAATATATGATGTTCTTAATTGTCGTTTTCAAATGTAACCAATGGCAATTTGCCAGGAACTTTTGTAAGAAAGGATCTGTAGTAATCGAGCATTGATACTTTCGTGTTTTAGCCTCTGTTCTGTCAAAATTGCAAGTTAATGAGCTAAAGCATCTTAAAGAAGTTTCGAATGACATGTCTCTATCTGCTTGTGCTACCACATACAACATCGACTTTAATGTTTATGTTGGAAAAGATCTCAAGAAGTCTGATTTGGGTATGCCAAATTTCAGAATCACTGTTTGCAGGTATGTGAGAGGAAAACATTTTTTTGTCAGTTAAGATGGATTCTAACGCTGGTCGCATTTGCTAGAAACAGAAACCAATGCAAAAGAACAGCAACTAAAAACAGTAGATATAGAACTACTAAGATATTTTCCGTCGCACGCATTTTTATGTTATGGATTACAGCAAAATGTATTCGTCCAAAAGACATTTTTAATAAAGATGCTGTCAATACCTTCTTCACACTCGAATAGTTAGGACAATTAAAAGCATTTCAACTATAAAAATGCAATAAAATCTAAGAGCAACGAGCCTCGAAGCCAAATAAGCTTTTTAAGATAGGAACGTATGCAGGCTCTTAGTAATCGAATTGCTAAGGAACTACTCAAGTCAAACTTGAGTAGTTCAAAAAAGTCAAATTTTATCACGGGTTGTATTTATCTCGAGTATTCGATCGTTGAGAAATATATTTCTAATGTTACAGATATTGCGACCCCCCGCCGTCGTTACTCGAAATATCGATTTTATCAAGGATGTCAGGAGGTGCAAATTTGAAACTGGCAGTTGTTGAACAGGGGACAGTTTCTTTCTATGGAATGTTCGGAGTTGATCTTCCGACACTTGTCTTACAAGGATAACAGTTTATCGACTTAGATATCATATTACATCATTATTAACATCATATTATTAAGTTTGGCGAAACAAGATTGATTTACGTGGAATAAGTCAACATTCTATGGGACGAGCAGCATATTTGATGGAGAGATGTTTTGAGACGAATAAATCACGTCAGTTGCTATTAAGTTTGCCGAAACAAGAGTGATGTACTTGGAATAAGTCAGTATTCTGTGGAATAAGCAACATATTCAACGGGAAGATTTTCAAGTCTAGAGAAAAATACTGGGATGTCTTGAAAGTTGCGTAGGTTAAAGTTTAGTGGATTAATTTTTTTCCCTAATACTCGTAGTTAAACTTCGCTTTGATTATCCCTTGAAGTTAGTGTGATTTAATTTTTGCAGCTCTAGCTTATTCGTACAAATTTTGGCGTAGAAAAAATATTGCCGATTTTGTCAAGTCTGCGCCAAGATTTCTTTTCTCTGTCGTCGTTTTTATAGCCTTTTATATCATAATTTTATTTTAAGTTTTTATTGGCTATCACATCTTAAGGTGGGTTCACAGCCATTCGTTGTAGTCGTTCGAATAAGGAGAATACAAAAAATCTATTCGTTGCAAATAAAAGAATGCAGTTCACACTAGCGCAAAAAATAAAACTGCACACAAGAAATAATACATTTATTTTTAGTTCGGTGCCACTAGTTTTGTTACGTCACTCCACTTCAGCACTTTTCTTTATTTATTATACTTAATATTATACTTAATAATAACATACTAGTATATATTTGTAACTATCTGCCGCCCTCAAGAATGTTTAAAACATCCATATAACCGCATGGACATTAATCCAGGTATTATCACTGGTGTTGTGTAATATATTAAATACATGGCTACATGTTTGTGGGCCAGAAGGCAGTCAGAAATGTATGCAAAGTCAGCAATTTTCCCCCCTTTCTAATCGCGAAATAATCCTAACTGTGTGCGAGCAAGCGTTCGCAAGAATGGTAGAGTGAAAATTAATAAGTGGCAGGCATTATAGCCAATTAAAACATTGAGAAATAAGTTCTTTTGTAAATTAACAGAAATTAATATTAGTACAGTTTTCTTTTTAAAATACGATTTAAATATTTTAAATACAAAACGAAAAGATTTGGAGGCATATGCAGATAACAGTTTCAGTTCTCACACAACACATAGCAAAAAATATATATATATATTTATATATATATATATATATATATATATATATATATATATATATATATATATATATATATATATATATATATATATATATATATATATATATATATATATATATATATATATATATATATATATATATATATATATATATATATATATATATATATATATATATATATATATATATATATATATATATATATATATATATATATATATATATATATATATATATATATATATATATATAGGGAAATATAGAAATTTTGATCAGAATTTCTTAAATATTTTATAAAAATCATGGTAAATTAAGAAAAAAGTAGTTAGAAAAGTAGTTGTTAGCCTATCTGGGTTTTTTTTCGATACCGATACCAGTTCCCAATCTTCTTTGTTATTTCTTTCATCTTTTTAACCTTCTTATTTTGCCACTTGCACACATAAAACAGCCAAATGCTTTATGTACAAAATTATATACACGAAATATATGCAAACCACTTCAAATATATATCACCTCTTTATTTATTTTATGTTATTTGTAGTCAGCTACTGTCTGACTTTCAGAAGATTAATTGTGTGGCTTCTAAATGTCAAGAAATTCGTTTATTTTCGTAGGTTTTATATGGGTTTGTTTTTTATCATGTTAGCTTATCAGACTAAGGGCCGCTTCAGTTTATCTGCTTGCATTTGTTAAATGTCATGAAGAATTCAAGTAATTTTTAACTGCAAAAGTCAGCCAATCAAAAAGAACTTGTAGTTATGAATGTCTTTTCAGGACAGATAACACTAACCGTATTAGATTGCTTCGAAGGACACAATATTGATTTTGTTTGCGTTCCTTCAAGTATGACATACCTGGATCCCTGGATCTTACAGTAAATGGTCATGCAAAGAAGTTTACACGTCGCGCCTTTAATGAATAGTATTTCACACAAATAATGAAACAACTTGATAGTGGAAAAGCATTAGAAGACATCGATGTCCCATTGCAGTTAAGCCTACCAAAGCCTCTTCATGCCCAGTGGTTAGTAGACCTGTACAACCACATAAATACAGAAGAGGGCAAGAAAATCATTCACTGTGTCCGGAGAGCCTTTGAAATAACCGAAGCTTTTCAAGCTGGAAAACTACCCTTTACCCGCTGGATCCATTTCATGATACCAATCCTATGGAATCAGAGGAAAATGCTATAGAATTCGACCCGAGAAGTGTTTGTGAACTTTCTAACTCTCAACTATCGATTGGATACTCGTCCAAAAATCCAAAGTTTGATAAATTTTCCAGCAGTGAATCTAAATGAGTACCACAGGACAATCTCGACCAAAATGCTTTCGAAACATTGTTTGAGCCCCCTGACGAACTTTAGATTATATTAAACTATTATATTCAGGCGCGGAATTAGACTAGGTCAACCCTGTCACGTGACCTAGTAAAAAAATGCTTGCACCAAACTGTCAGGGTGAACTGATAATTAACCTGTAACAGAATATATAATTAGCCGATGCAGGATAATTAAACATCTTGTAAAAAATCTGACAATTTTATTAATTCTGCGTTTACCTTTTTTCGTTTCAATTTATCAATTTAAAATTTCAACTTTTTGGATTTGTCAAACAAAACAATGAATAATTATTTTCTTCAAAATGAAAAACTGCAACTAATCGGACTCTCCAAAAAGAAATTCGAATTCGAGAATTTAGATAACAAACGATAAAATTTGTTTAATTCAATATTATCGATTTCGACAAAATACATTCTGTATATATCGTCCACAGGTTTTACAGTCATGTATCGCCTGCTTAGTATGTTACTTGTTTAATAAAGATATCAAAAGCCAGCTTGATCAAATTTATATACATATATTTTATATATAATATAACTTGTGCATCACATGGCATTGATTTGTATTTTTTTAATAAATTCCCTCTTCCAATTAAAAAGTCAAAGAGAGGTTAAAGAGATAATAATTAACAACCTGGTTTTAATGCAGTTTATGGTAAAATTGTGTTCTTGTTTCTTATTTTTAAAACGTACTTTCTTTTTGAGATCAGCTGTTATCAAACCATGCAGCACTTTCAAAAAATTGTTAACAAGAGAGTAAATTTTAAAGGCCTAAAAACTTCAGTATTCAAATGCTAATATGTATTTATGGCTGAATTAATTGAATAATAATTCATTGAAATTGAACTTGTTCAGAAGTTTTATATTCGAATCTCAAGTTTATACATAACAAGATTTGTATTCTGGAATTTCCAGATTTTTACAGTTCAGTATTGAAAATATCCATTTAAAGTTTTTACTATTATTTTAGAATACTATATATATGTAAAAATTATTATTTTTAATTTTTTATTTATTAAGTTGTATTTTAACATTGCAAGTTAGTTACAATAATAATTGAGAATTAGGATACTAATTCATAGGAATGATTTGTTTACCCATTATTCTCCGTATTCAAGGTCTACTTAAAATTTTAGAATCTTCCGGGGTAATGACGGAAATCTTCAAGTCCCAGGGCTTTTTGTTTTCTATAAGTGTTTATGCGAAGCTGCGATGTTTGTAAGAAAGTTTCGTTTCTGTTATCAATGTCTAAAACACCTAAAACGTCTTCATACGAGGTTGTTTTTTGTTCGTGTTTAAGCCTATTTCAGGGTTCGCAAAGCCCGTTTTAGCGAAAGCTTCTGGGGCCCCAGACGCTGCTTGGCGGCCCAAGACCCCTAGCTGTATATTCAAAATTTCTTAGTTGGTCATGATCCGCCCCTGATATTATAATAAACTTTCACCATGTTAAAAAGAAAATATTTTCTATTTAAATTAACTCCAGCTTTTTCTTCTTTTTCTAGTTCTTGTGGAACACACATCTTCTAGTTACGGCTGAAAGCTCTCACAAAATCCTAATCTTCTGGGATTTAAGTGAAGATATGCCTTTCTTGGACGCGACTAGTAAAATTGACATTTAATCTGCCATTTTAAAAGTTGCTCAGGTTTGACAGAGGTCTCTTTTTGATCTTTTTGTCTTGTAAATACTTTGTATGTTTTCTATACTTCTATATGCTCATAAAAATACCATCACATCCATGTAAATCTTAGAAAAACCATTTTCATTATTTTAGCTATAATTCACGTAACACTAAGCCAGCTAACGTACATTAGGAACGAAAATTTTCGGACGAAAAAACTTTTTTTTTTGTCCGATTATTTTTCGAAAATGTTGGTTTTTCTAATTTTTTTAAAAAGGACCAGTGCATAGAAATTATATATAGGGTAATCAGAAAATAAAAAATGCAGTTTTTGAACTTATTATTTTTGTTATTTTCACATTTGACTGAGGCTCTATCTATAAAGTTGGATCATAAAGACACTTTTTAGATCTTGAGTGAATATATGTACACTTTAAATGCTTCTAGCCTTCTTTCTGTGTCACTTCCCGTAAGCATTACTTTTAAAATTTAGTTAAAATTCGTTCAAGAGACTTCCCATACATTTTTTGACTTTATAAATCTTGTTCAAAATTTTTTCCGATGAAATAAAAAATTGTGTCCAAAAGATTTTCCCCCGAAGTTTTTCCGCCAAAAATTTAAGTTCTTAATGTAGTCAGTGTCAGTAGATAGCAATAGACAGAGAGCTAGCTAGCTATGTTGTGTTTTACTTTCAAGTTTACTATTTAGTTTGGTAAGTGCATTTTGTGCTAGTCATCGTTATTACTTCTATTATCTTTTACCAACATGAAGCAAGCCACAAAGCAGTAACAAGGCATATATAGATCTGGTAATAATAATCCTGCAAATGTTAGCTTGGATACTCTGCTTACCAAAGTATCTTTCCATACATCATAATTTATTGTGTTTGCTTCACAGCAACAGAATAAAATATTTTATCCTATTGGTATAAACGAGTTTCAATGTTTACATTTTGACGGGATTTGAACGCTTGTGTATAAAATCTGAAAAATCGACAGATTATAAAATGGGCCAGACTATGTTGAAAAAGAAAGTTAACAGTTATGGAGAACTGATAATTAGCCTGTAACAGGATAGTTGTCGACGCTTATACGGCTTTAATACGGTAGAGATCTTTTTTTTGCTTAAATTTCCACAATTTTCTTTAATATCGACTGTAGTGTATGCCTTTCCCGTGTTTTTCACGCCTGACCATGTCTTTTCAATGTTTTACCATTTCAAGAGCATACATGAATTGAATCAGTTAATCATATATACACTACATATACGGCTAATTATACAGTAACAGCCGCCATATTTGTTATGATGAAGCTGAGGCCATGTAGTGCAGCAAAGTCGGTATTTATACGGTTAATTAGCCGGTATCAGTTTGAAAATGAATATCTTTCATGCGCAGTCGTTTCTTGTCCTTTTTTTTATTTTAGGAACTAGGTAGATGGCTATCGGAAGATCGATATCGAAGAAAAGTGTGGAAATTTAAGCAAATCTTGTTAACTCACTGAGCAGCAAGCTCCTTTTATTCAAACTGGTATGGCAATTCGGTTACAATTTTGAATAAAATACGCATATTATTATTGAGTTTGCTGATCAGTGACTAAACAGGAGGGGTTTTCCAACTTTGCCAGCCTGTTTAATTTTTCCTGAAACAAGCATCAAAAGCTCATTTTTTTATTAGTTTTATGCTATGAATAAAGTATTTACAGTGCAAGCTTAAATAGAGTCTGTTTTTTGTGATACGGCATATATATTTAATCTTGTGCGCTTAACCGAGAGAAGTAATTAAATGCCATGGTGTACGACAGACTGTAGCCTGTTTATTATTTTATTTGATCAAAGTTAGGGTGTTATTTTTTTAAAATAGCATTTTCAAAAGGACTACCCATTGGATGTAGCTCAGACGTACGTGAATCCTGTGTACGTGGTTTATTGTATTGACCGCTTGGCAAATCATTGTTTAACATTAGCTTTGCAACCTTTATAGGGAAACACATTAGGAAAAAAACAAAATATGTCGTCTGACAGTTTTTGCTATAACGGACCTCTGTAAACGGACCTCGAAATAGCAATGGTCACCTTTTGTTGCTTCAATGAATTTCATATCTTCCATGCTTTAAAGTGTTTTCTCGATGCATACAACTTTTATTAGAAATTTTGACTTAAATTTATTTACTCAAAAACTGATGTAACTTTTTATTTCACTATATTTCAGTCTTGCGTTAGTTAAAAGTAATAAAAAAACGATTTTTAGCAATTAGTCTAGCATTACATGTTGCAAATGTTAGGCAAGCGAGGCTTGCGTTTGTATTGACTTGCGATGCACCGATGATTAGAAATAGGCTTCGTGTATCCTAGAGTAACCAAAAAAAAAACAAGTTTCGTTATAACATTCATAGCTGTACAGATATCTTGTTATATTTACCGCCAACCGCGAAGCCTAACACCCGCGAAAGTTCATGCATATAAATTAGGGTCAAGTGATTCGCCGACGCTTTTAATAATTTATGATAATTTATGCTAATGACGTAAGAGCGTGCTGAGGGGGTAGCTGCGGAGGGAGTCTGAAGTGGGGATTTGACCGGTGTGATCAAAAAATGTGTATAGAGTGACTCCACTAAACAACTGTTGGTGTTGTCACGCAAGTATGTCTTGTATGTGTCTATACATTTTCATGACGTTGCACCATTCTTTTACTACACCTGGTATACCACACTTCTTTGTATAGCTATCACGCAGTAACCACACCATACTTACTATGCGACCCTCCGCATATCATACACCGTGTATCACACTAGCACAACACAATCCGTTTAACACATCTTGTCACACCCCGTAGAGCATACTTCGTACACCACACTCGGCATCATGCTCCATATACCAAACTTTGTTACACCCCATAAAGCACACTTCGTACAACACACTTCGAATACTTTATCAGTAACAAAACGTTGGCAAAAATAAAAAGTCGGCAAAAATATTAGTCACTTGGACAAAATTTAGTCACTTTTCGCCGACTAAATTTTTGAATTTAGTTACTTTTTGCCGACCATTTTTTAGACAAAATTGATTAAGAAAGTTTAGATTTTAAAGTTTTTATTTTGAATAAAACAACAACAACAAAATGGTTACGGGTATATAAAAATGTAGTCAATTTCAACGTTTTAAAAGCAGCTGGCACCACATAAAAAATTTAAGTTGCGTGAGTGTATTTAACAGGCAAGTCATAAAGGGTTAAAAATGTTTTTTGGCTGTTCAGTTTGGCTCTTTGAACATTTCACATCAATATCAATATATTTCTTTTTCTTTTCTTTCTTACCACCGACGGTTACGGCACTTTGGCATATTTTTTTAAAAATGTTCCTTTTATGATTATTATTTTTTATGTTAATATTGGTTTAGTCCCTTTTTTGAAGATTTGTTTGACGTTTTGCACCTAACCTTACACTTTTTATACGTGTTCTCTTTACTGGAAATTTTGATATAATACTATCAGAATAATTTTTTATTTATTTTTATTATTTATTTATTATTAACTGTCTTTCAGGCACTTCCATATTTTACAATGGCTATTCGTCCTATTAAAATAATAATAATATTTAAATAAAGAAATAAGTTATTCTATAAAAAAAACACTGTAAACTGTAGACAAGATTAGCAGAGTTCAAAGTGGTGAAGGATTGAAAGACATCGATATAATAGATTCTGACGGAGAATTAAGACCAGAAAATATGAAAATGAAAATTATACACCAAAATATATAATATAAAAATATACATATATACATATATATATATATATATATATATATATATATATATATATATATATATATATATATATATATATATATATATATATATATATATATATATATATATATATATATATATATATATATATATATATATATATATATATATATATATATATATATATATATATATATATATATATATATATATATATATATATATATATATATATATATATATATATATATATATATATATATATATTCTCCGTCAGAATCTATTATATCGATGTCTTTCAATCCTTCAATGACATCTAATTGTCATTCTTAAGGGCCTAACAGAGTACTAATTAAGGTACTGTATGCATATTTTTACGCAGCGCAATTATTAAAAAATAGGCATATTGGATTTGGGGTATATATCTCTCTTTTGTAATTTTCGTACATTAGGTGGACACGATATATATCTTGCAATTCTGAAGCAGCGGGAGGCTATATCTCGGTCGTTTTGATGACGTGGTCTGTAACACAAAGGAGGCTCCTAATTATATTGTTTTTATGCAAAATTATGTCGGTATAAAAGATATATTGCAATTTTATTGGTTTGGCCTGCAAAAATACCGCGAAAATTTTCAGCACATATTCTCACCAGCCGGCATGCCGTACATCCATAATGGCACCTTTGTTTATCATGTGGATTGTCCTGTGGGAACGATAAAGTGTTAATTATTTTGTTTTTATGGAATTTCTCTGCCTTGTTTATGTGAATAAAGTAGATGAGGTAAACCCTATGTTATATTTCACCTCAATGTGCAGAAACAAGTAATATAATTTATCTGATTGCCAAGTTTCGCTCAGCTACTTTGCTAACTAGCCAGAAAAGAGTGGTTAGCTAGCTAATGTACGTTTCTATTTATGTAGTCAAACAAGTAGCCACCAATGTTAGTTATCGAAAAATCAAAAAAATATATAAGTGGCTAAGCTTTAGCTAAGTATCTGGCTACCTTTAGATGGATATATATTGCTATATTTCCTATGTTTTAGGGTTGTGTGAGCACTGAGAGTGGATTTAAGCTATCCATTTTGTTAAAAAAATGGCCAAGGTAGCTCAAGTTCAATACAATACTGTAAGTAGGAATTTAAATTTTGTTGTTGGACTATGTGTTCAGCATTTCTAATTCTTGCCACTTAGTGAAAGCTCTTTAGGAAACTGCTGTGTGTCACCTGAACATTTTAATTCTGTGATTTCATTTTTCTTGGTAACTTTCTCTTTCACCAGGCAACACAGAATAGCTATATATGACATGATATCCGGAGCTTTACATCTAGGATACAAAACTTTTTGGTGGCCACTAATCAACAGGATTGAATTTTCAGTTTTGCATGACTTAATTGAAAACATGTTAGTAGTGTTTTATTCTACGAGGGTGCCGATAAGCCGCATACGCCGTAAAAAGTGCGGGCGTTTTCCGGCTAGTTCGGCGTTTTGTAAGAAATTCGGTATTCGCCCGAAAAAACCCGCATAGGCCCGAACAATGCCCGAAAAACAAAAGGAAACAGACACTGATATGATTCATAAAAACTATAAAAATTAAAATAAACTTACTATGTGGTAGCGAAGTTCTTAAAAGAACTGTTTTTGATGGTTCTTATCGGCACCCTCTTTTTATTCTACAGACCAAGTAATTATATACCCTTCTTTGCCTCTGATTTTTTTAACATGAACTCAGGTATATATATATATATATATATACTTTAAATTTAATCAGAAATTAAATGCTTATATATTATTCATGCTTAGTAAGTGAGTGCGAGTGAGTGCAAACCATCCCGTAAGATTCACATTCAAATGAGGCTATTATATAGCTATTAGATTCAAATGTACGACTTTCTAATCTTGTGCAAAGTGATAAACATGTCACAACTATACATTCAAAACGAAAAGTAAATTTATTTTTTTCTTAATTGGGTGTAAAATTATTTCTGTTAAGTGAAATAAGTACTTTTATATGCCAGTATATTTACAAATGTACATGCTTCGAATATGAAAACTTGCTACCCATGTTGTTGTTTTCCAATTATCTCATGCTTTATGTTGAGCATTGACACCTTTGTGCTGTGGGGTGATGGTAGCAGTTTTAAAAATGGGTGGAATTTTGCTTGTTTCAAGGCACATTTTCCAGATTGTTGTGTGTGAAGTTGTAATTGTTGACTCGCATTTGGGATGAAAATTTCAACATATTAGTTTTAAGTATTTAAGGATATGTAAAGGAAATCTCTATATATGTGTCCACCTTGATTTTTAATATTTATATTTTTGATATGTCCACTTTAGGATGATATTTTCAATACATAAGTTTTAAGTATTCAAGAACATATAAACGAAATATTTATGCATATATATGTTCACTTTGAGTTTTACAATGATAATTTCGACATAACAGTTCTAAAATTTTTAGGGATATGTAAGAGAAATGTCTGCGTGTCCACTGACTCAACTTTTACAATGTGTGCACTTTATGATGTTTATCATTACTTATGTTACTTATGTTAACTTTTGAAGTTGTGGACGACGGACGTCAGTCACTTTTTTCTTTGTTGTTTTGTTTGCTCCATTCGTAGACTAAGTTTAGGTCTGCTTGCACATTTTCAATGTCACTTTCAGAGCTAACCTTCATTGTAAGTCTTGTATCATCTGCAAAGCTTGAGAGAGATGCGTCCTTTACAGAAAGATCAGGAAGATGAGCGGTCCAAGCGCACTTCCTTGTGGTACGCCAGAGATGACTTTTGTGGTGTGTGAGTGGTGACCGTTTACTGAGACGTACCCTTATTTTGACTTTCCCAAATTGAACTAGTTGAATGCTTTTATTTATGTATTTTATTGAAGACATTTTTAATAAAAAAAAGATTTATTTTGTTACTTTTAGGATAAAACTTTATTAGGATGTATATTTGACTAAAAGAAAGAAACTTGATTGTATTTTTTTGAAACTGTGGTGATTTGGTAACTGTAAGTGGTCTAAAAAATTGCATCTTGACACGTGGAGGACGGGGATTTTCTTAAAACTTTCCTAAGATTTTAAGGTTGTTGAGGCTCATTTTCTTATCAAAAAAGACATGTAATATCAAAAGAGATGCCTATGTATATGGTCATTTTAAGTTTTACGAGTTATGACTTTGACATATCTACTTTAATATATAGTTTTGGCATATAAATTTAACTTTCTTTAAGAATATCTAAAAAGAAATATGAATGTCCACTTTGAGTTTTAAAATTTATGTTTTTGATATGTCCATGTTAGGATGATAATTGGGACATATTAGTTCAAGAATATGTATAAAGGAAACGTTTATGTATATGTCCACTTTGAGTTTTAAAACTTATGTTTTTGATATGTCCACTTTAGGATGAAAATGTCGACATATTAGTTTTAACTATTTCAAATATGTAAAAAGAAAATGTATATGTCCACCTTAAGTTTTAAAATTTATGTTTTTGATATGTCCACTTTAGCATGATAATTTCGAGATAAAATTATTTTAAATATTCAAGAATATGTAAAGGAATTTCTATGTATGTGTCCACTTTAAGTTTAAAAATTTATGTATTTGGTATGTCCACTTTAGGATGATAATTTTGAGATAAAATTATTTTAAATATTCAAGAATATGTAAAGGAAATGTCTATGTATATGTCCACTTTAAGTTTTAAAATTTATTTTTTTGACATGTCCACTTTAGGATGATAATTTCGACATATTAGTTTCAACTATTCAAAAATATTTAAAAAGGAAATGTCTATGTATATGTCCACTTTGAGTTTTAAAATTTATGTTTTTGATATGTCCACTTTGGATGATAATTTCGACATATTAGTTTTAACTATTCAAAAATATGTAAAAAGGAAATGTTTATGTATATGTCCACTTTGAGTTTTAAAATTTATTTTTTTGACATGTCCACTTTAGGATGATAATTTCGACTAGTTTTAACTATTCGAAAATATTTAAAAAAGAAATGTGTATGTATATGTCCACTTTGAGTTTTAAAATTTATGTTTTCGATATGTCCACTTTAGCATGATAATTTTGAGATAAAATTATTTTAACTATTCAAAAATATGTAAAAAGGAAATGTCTATGTATATGTCCACTTTGAGTTTTAAAATTTATGTTTTTGATATGTCCACTTTAGGATGATAATTTCGACATATTAGTTTTAACTATTCAAAAATATGTAAAAAGGAAATGTTTATGTATATGTCCACTTTGAGTTTTAAAATTTATGTTTTTGATATGTCCACTTTGGATGATAATTTCGACATATTAGTTTTAACTATTCAAAAATATGTAAAAAGGAAATGTTTATGTATATGTCCACTTTGAGTTTTAAAATTTATTTTTTTGACATGTCCACTTTAGGATGATAATTTCGACTAGTTTTAACTATTCGAAAATATTTAAAAAAGAAATGTCTATGTATATGTCCACTTTGAGTTTTAAAATTTATGTTTTTGATATGTCCACTTTGGATGATAATTTCGACATATTAGTTTCAACTATTCAAAAATATGTAAAAAGGAAATGTCTATGTATATGTCCACTTTGAGTTTTAAAATTTATGTTTTTGATATGTCCACTTTAGGATGATAATTTCGACATATTAGTTTCAACTATTCAAAAATATGTAAAAAGGAAATGTCTATGTATATTTCCACTTTGAGTTTTAAAATTTATGTTTTTGACATGTCCACTTTAGGATGATAATTTCGACATATTAGTTTCAACTATTCAAAAATATGTAAAAAGGAAATGTCTATGTATATGTCCACTTTGTGTTTTAAAATTTATGTTTTTGATATGTCCACTTTAGGATGATAATTTCGACATATTAGTTTTAACTATTCAAAAATATGTAAAAAGGAAATGTTTATGTATATGTCCACTTTGAGTTTTAAAATTTATGTTTTTGATATGTCCACTTTGGATGATAATTTCGACATATTAGTTTTAACTATTCAAAAATATGTAAAAAGGAAATGTCTATGTATATGTCCACTTTGAGTTTTAAAATTTATGTTTTTGATATGTCCACTTTGGATGATAATTTCGACATATTAGTTTTAACTATTCAAAAATATGTAAAAAGGAAATGTTTATGTATATGTCCACTTTGAGTTTTAAAATTTATGTTTTTGATATGTCCACTTTAGGATGACAATTTCGACATATTAGTTTCAACTATTCAAAAATATGTAAAAAGGAAATGTTTATGTATATGTCCACTTTGAGTTTTAAAATTTATGTTTTTGATATGTCCACTTTAGGATGATAATTTCGACATATTAGTTTTAACTATTCAAAAATATGTAAAAAGGAAATGTCTATGTATATGTCCACTTTGAGTTTTAAAATTTATGTTTTCGATATGTCCACTTTAGCATGATAATTTCGAGATAAAATTATTTTAAATATTCAAGAATATGTAAAGAAAAATTTCGACTAGTTTTAACTATTCAAAAATATTTAAAAAAGAAATGTGTATGTATATTTCCACTTTGAGTTTTAAAATTTATGTTTTTGATATGTCCACTTTAGGATGATAATTTCGACATATTAGTTTTAACTATTCAAAAATATGTAAAAAGGAAATGTTTATGTATATGTCCACTTTGAGTTTTAAAATTTATGTTTTTGACATGTCCACTTTAGGATGATAATTTCGACATATTAGTTTTAACTATTTAAAATATGTAAAAAGAAAATGTATATGTCCACTTTAAGTTTTAAAATTTATGTTTTCGATATGTCCACTTTAGCATGATAATTTCGAGATAAAATTATTTTTAATATTCAAGAATATGTAAAGAAAAATTTCGACTAGTTTTAACTATTCAAAAATATTTAAAAAAGAAATGTGTATGTATATTTCCACTTTGAGTTTTAAAATTTATGTTTTTGTTATGTCCACTTTAGGATGATAATTTCGACATATTAGTTTCAACTATTCAAAAATATTTAAAAAGGAAATGTCTATGTATATGTCCACTTTGAGTTTTAAAATTTATGTTTTTGTTATGTCCACTTTAGGATGATAATTTCGACATATTAGTTTTAACTATTCAAAAATATGTAAAAAGGAAATGTTTATGTATATGTCCACTTTGAGTTTTAAAATTTATGTTTTTGATATGTCCACTGTAGGATGATAATTTTGACATATTAGTTTTAACTATTCAAAAATATGTAAAAAGGAAATGTTTATGTATATCTCCACTTTGAGTTTTAAAATTTATGTTTTTGACATGTCCACTTTAGCATGATAATTTTGAGATAAAATTATTTTAACTATTCAAAAATATTTAAAAAAGAAATGTGTATGTATATTTCCACTTTGAGTTTTAAAATTTATGTTTTTGTTATGTCCACTTTAGGATGATAATTTCGACATATTAGTTTGAACTATTCAAAAATATTTAAAAAGGAAATGTTTATGTATATGTCCACTTTGAGTTTTAAAATTTATGTTTTTGATATGTCCACTTTAGGATGACAATTTCGACATATTAGTTTCAACTATTCAAAAATATGTATAAAGGAAATATCCATGTATATGTCCACTTTAAGTTTTAAAATTTATGTTTTTGATATGTCCAATTTCAAATGATAATTTCGGCATTATTTTACTGACTCACTTGTATTACTTAATTCTCTTTAGAGAACGAAAAGAAGTAGAGCTAATGATGTTAAATCGCCAAGACAAACTGCACTATATTATTGTAAAAGGGGAACTGATCCAAAATCATTTGTAAAGAAATGGATTAATGATCACATTGGTAAATTTGTTATTTTTTTGAATAACTGTTATAACTTAACTTCTTAATGATTACAGAATAGATGTGTGGTAAACATATATTTGTAGGATATGGTGTGTTTACAACATTGCCCCTGAAACATCACCAGTTTGTCCTGCAATATCCTGGAAAAGTTCTCACAAGAAAGGAAGGAGAGAGATTAGAGCTAGAGTATCCAACTTCCTGTGGATCATTTATTTTCTTTATGGACAAAAAGTGGTATGTCGAATTGAGAATGCCTTTTGTTTTCAGTTTCATTTGGGGAGGCACTTGAAGTTGGATCACATTCACCTAATAGCTAAGGTGAAAATAGAAGGTCTTATTTAGGAATTGGAGTGTAGATGTGTTTTATGTAAGCTTGACGTACCAAAGTAGCACCAGGAAGTTAAGACTACTTAGCTTTTACATCAAATTACATATAGACATAAACAATTTCTGTTTTGGATTTTTTGCAATTTGATTTAAAACATCTTATGGTAAAGATAAAAACGAAACTACAAACAGTTCCCTTCTATAGTTCTCTATGTCTTAATATATTTTTTAAATTTTTAGTGTTGATGCTACAAATGAGACCAGGCTGGGAAAATATGTGAACCATTCAAGTCATCGGAAATATTTGAATTGTTATCCAAAATTGATCGAGGAGGGTGGAAATGCATTCATATGTTTGTTTGCTTCCTATGACATTCCTTTAGGAACTGAACTGCGATACAATTATGGAATTTCAGGGCTAGAATGGCAAAAGGTAGCACACAATTAACAAAATTTATATTTTCCTCTTTTGAGTATGCCTAAGCTTGTTGTCTGCAAGTATGTTGTATGTCAAACAGCTTTTATTTTGAACACAGCTTTCGGACATGTTTTAAAAAAAACTTCTAGGATAAAAGATATATACATATATGAAAGAACAGTCAAATAAAACTGTTTGTTTCTTGTAGGATCCAACACATAATATACCATTCAATTTAGAAGACCTAGTTTCAGATAGGCTAGTAAGTTTTTATATTACATGTAATAAATAGTAAGTGTGCATATAATAAGGTCGTCCATTAGCAATATGTTTTATCCATTTTCTAGTTTCTTGGGATCTTCCTTTTCTATGATATTTGTTGTTTCAGGTGTTGAGTAAGAACTTGACCTTGGTCCAAGGCAAGAATAACTTGACCTCTGATGTCATTGCAAAAAAGGTAAACGTGATAAAAAATAAGACACAGTTGATATAGCAAAACGAATGTTGTTTTTTGAAATGTGAACACTGATAATATCTTCTTAGAAGGAGGATAATGACGAAAATGTGGGTATCATTACAGATATTCTCAAAAAATTGCTTGATGATGTGGTGGCAACTCAGGTGATAAACTTGTTATATTTTCTAATTTTATAAAAAATTCAATGTAAATTGAAGTATGTAAAGTGGTAAAGCTACTACATTTTGCTGTTTAAGGAAAAGCATCACCTTATTATTTTTTAAAGGCCAGGTACAAAATCCCAGTTGAGCCATGGGCTGCCAAGTAAAAATGATTTTTTTTATTAGAGAATTGAATCTTTACATACCTGGTTCTTTTAAAATTGTTATTTTTGATTCAAAGCTTCTAAGACTCGTTTTCAGAGTGGCTGCTAAGAAATACAAGCTTTATGAAACATAGCACACAATCTGTTCTAGCATAGGAATAAGACAAACTTTTTTAAAAAATGTTGTAAATTGAGTGTGCCAAATCTTAAACTAGTTCTTGTTAAATTTAACATTCTTTATTTTTAAGATGGAAAATATGGTGCCAGATTTTTCAGACAGTGAAGATGAGGGACTAAAATCAAGTGGCAACATGTATAATTTTTGTTTCTTTTTTCTTAATGTCACAGTGCTGGCAATGGAGAGTCTTGGTGTTATAAAGTTTAATATTATTTAAATTCTTTACGTCTTTATTTACTAGGTTAATAAATTTACTTCCCTTTATGGTAAGCCTATTTGAGTTTGGTGCACTATTCATGGACTTTTTAGTTTTGCTTTATTATTGTTGTGGTCATATATATTTCTATGATTACATTGACGGTTTACATAACAGAAATTACGGCACTAATGTTAAATTAATTTAAATCATAATTTGTTTGTGTTAGCATAATTGCTGATAACAATAAAAATGTTTGTTCTCCTTTTAGTCCATGGTTGAAGATTCTGAAGAGGCAGAAGATATTTCAGAGTTGGATACTTTGAATCATATTTCGTCTGTAAGTAATTTATAATTTTGCGTATTCAAGAAATTAAACCTAAACCTTTGTCCATATGAGGAAATCGGACTGGTATAGGCTTTTGTAATACATACTTTGTTGAATGTCATGCTTCCTAGACATAATTGCATTTAAAATTACTATCAATTATATAAATTTAAATGCTCTTAGGTCACAGTTTCAACTCCGATACAGACTAGAAAACTATCAGTTCAGTATAAGGTATGATAGGAACTTCAAAACAACTTCCACAATTTTAATTCATTAAAATTGTGAAAATGAACGCTGTAAAATTTTCATGGTGTAACATTTTTCATTATAAATCATAACGCCATAAATAGATTGAGTGATTTGTTTATTGCCGTCAAAGATACCAAACAACTGCTATTTTATAATTCAGTGGTCAATTCTCTAAGTTTATAATCTCGCGTGTTCGTTTTTAAATTGAAAGTCTCTAGACGCTTGTTTGCCATAATCTAGGAAGTATAAAGATAGCATAAATATTAATTGTATGCCATGAAAAAATTCTGCTAACTAAATTTATTCTCTTCCCTTCTTTAATTTAATTTAACTTAAAAGTAAAAGTCACATTTGTCTTGTTCATAGGCTTCAGGTGTGCAAACAAGTATTGATAAAGGTAAAGCTGCCATCTACATTAAATTAATTTTCTATTAAGCTCCAATGTGACTGATTCTTTTTGCATTTAGTGCAATGATTTTAAGTTGTTATTCGAATTCTGGGCCTTCAAAAAATCCTTCTGAATAAAGCATGTTCTCATATGATATATAACTGGATTTCCAAAAAGGACTCTGTTGTTGTAACTTAGAACTCATAACCTGCTCGCTTTTATTCGTAAATACTAACCCGCTCACCTTTATCAAGTCCCATTTTATAAACTGTTTTTATCTGTTTTAAAAAAGCCATACTGTGTCTGTTTTAAGTATTTATTTTAATTGGTCCATTGGCTAAAAAGTGTCCTTTGTTATTTTGGTTTCAAATAGGTTTAATTTTTTTAGACAATCTTGAGGTTGATTTTACTACGGACAGTCCATCCATATGTGAGGTAACTTGATAGCAGCTTAGTGTATGATATTCCGAAATTCCATACAATACTTTGTTATGCAAACGAGGAAAGTGTAAATGGATACGTAAAAATCAAAAGGTTTTTATCTTAATTGATCATAAGTATTTAAAGAAGATTTATGGTAAATAACACGTTATGCTATAAAATTACCCTACTAAAATAAATTGTTTAATGCCGATTCTTTCAGATTTCTGTGAAAAATGATTCCGGATTAAATGTTGAAGACGATATGGAAATCATTGATACAGACGAGGAAGGAAAAGTGGAGAACAGTATTGCTATAGAGGTAATGTTCCGTGGTCCTATAAGGAGAATGTTCGGTTTGCATAACTACAATCTTTGACGTTATCATTTTTTTACGCATAGTGTCATTTCTCTTTCTTAATCCCTGACTTTTTTTACGCAATCTTTAAAATCCAAAGTTAAAGTTAGGTTCCTTCTAATTATAGGGTTTATTGGTATTTTATGTCGAAAGTATTAATCATATTTTTAAGTATGTACCTCTTTAGCCTTCTAAAATACCCGATGTTGTGTAACTATTAGTTTGTTCTAGTTATAAAAAGCGACTCTATTTTATATATTATAATAAGGCCTAGAATTTACATCAAACGAACTAAAGGCGGCGTTTCATTTGACATTGGAAGGATATGACATGCCGTAGCAATCGAATCAAATAAGAATTGAACATAATGTATGTACATAATGTTGCGATTGACATCTTTCCTATAGCCTGATTTGTATCTTTATTAGAAGAAAGAAACATCTGTAAAGAAAAGCGCCAACGAGGTAGTGTTTATTTTTTGTTTATTTTAAAAGATCTTGACAAGATAATCCATAACTTCACTGGATGCTAAAAATGTATTCTTATGTTTTGCACTTGATATATTAACTTTTATAACCTTTTGCTTTTTTTACTAGAAAGTGGGAAAATCTGAGGAAAAAGAAGCCAAACAGGTAATTTTATTTTTTGTGTGTTTCGTTGACGCCGTTAAGTCACTGCATTTAAAAGTTGAATCCAGACTCTTTGCTGAAACAAGAATAACTGATGCTCAAGAGCTTCTTTTTGTAATATTGGCTTCTTTCCTAAATTGCTTATTTGAACCCCTTTGTCTCCGACAAATCTGATAAATCTGATGCTAAACATTTTGTAAGAATAAACGGTTAAGTAGCTTAGGCGTGATGTTTATTCGTAGATAAACTCAAGACCATTGAGACCCTGTTTTGTTTGCGATAAAAAGATCAAGCATTCGAAATTAAATAGACACATCACTTTATGTCATAAGCATCATCCAGATGTAAAGGATGCTTTGAACATGCCTCGAAAAGAAAGACTGAGAGCCTTCGCTAACTTTCGAAAAATTGGCATATATAATCATAATGTTAAAGAAATTGAGGAGGGCGGTAGAAATTTGTTGCGTGAAAAGCAAAACGATTCAGATGACCCACTTGTTATGTGCACCACCTGCAAAGGATTTTATGCCAAAACCTTTAAAGCTAGGCACAAGGCAGACTGCTCAAAGAACTCCTGTCAATTTCCTGTTACAATTGCTCTGGATTGTACTAGTGATGAGTCATGGAAGCTATCGGATGATCAATTTAAGCAGAGAATTTTGAACATCATCAGAGACGATGCCGTTGGTACTCTTGCCAAATCGGATCCCGTTATTTTGATGGTTGGTCATCGCCTCTATGGCAAAATAAAAAGAAGACTAAACAAAAAGATGGAAGTTGAACGGTCTGTTCGAAGCGACATGCGTCGTCTGGCACATGTTTATTCCAGATTTAAAGATAGGGTGTTGGAAGTACCAAGAGATTGTTGTAATGACAAAAACAATGCTGGTGACATGTTTCTGAGGGAAAATTTTGAGGTGCTGAAATATTCTATTGAATCCTACACTCATTCTGATTTGGAAGTTCAAAAGTCAGGACTTAAGGCAGCCTTGTACTACGTGTTGAAAGACGCCGCCGAAAAACTAATTGGTTATTACCTTGGTAAAAATAATGATGTTGATGCAGAAAAAATTAAAAACTTTTTGGTATTGCTGAAATTACGCAAAGATGAAATATTCGCTGACGCAACGTATGATTTAAACATGAGAAGGAATGTAAAAACTAAAAAACCTGCACAACTTCCAAACGAAGGCGATGTCCAACTAATTCGAGATTATGTGATTGAAAGGATACGCCACTTATCATCAGATCCATTTATCATCATGGACAGACATACGTTTGTTGAACTACGTGATTGTGCTTGCACTCGTCTTGTGCTGTATAATGGCCGAAGAGGTGGAGAACCATCGCGTCTAACCGTTACGCAGTGGATTGAAGCTGAAAAGGATGAATGGTTAGACAAACAGCGGATACAGGATATTGCAAAAGAAACTAACTTAAGCAGTGGGACAAAGATCACATTTCAATCGGGAAAAGGAGTCAACCATTTAGTTCCTGTTTTTATTCCTAAAGATACTGTTGCTGCAATGAAGTTGTTGGCTAACGAGCAAGTAAGGAAAGATGCTGGTGTCCTTGAAGAAAACTCATACATATTTCCCAGTACCCAAGGTTCTGATAATCATTGCTCTGGATGGCATAGCTTAGATAATGTTTGTGCAAAACTTCCAATTGCCAACAGAGAAAGAATTAGTGGTACAAGTAACCGACATCGCCTTAGTACCTTAATTGCTGGTTTAGGTCTATCAGAGTCCGATATGAGTTTGGCCTATGATCATTTTGGGCACAGTGAGAGAATTAACAAAACGATATACCAAGCACCAGCTGCTCATCGACAACTATTGTCAACTGGGAAACATCTATCTGTCCTTGATAATGGTGAGCTGTTTTTCTGTAGTCTATTCTTGTGTATCAATTTTTTAAAAGTGAAACAAACGCATATCTTCTTATAGCGCAAAGTATAAAGAATGACAATAACTTCGAGAAAAAGGGTCCTAACTTAGTTGAAGAAAATGAAAAAAAATTTAGAGGTAAAACTTAGAATTATGGCTGTTCATATTGGCATACTTCTTTTCCTTGTGAGCAGTCAAACAAGAAATTTAATTTTGAAATTCTTCCAAAGTAAGTTCTTTTGACTCTTCATTCTATTCAGGTCTAACTTGTTCGTAATTACCTACATACAGGCTTGAATTACGTTGTAAATGTATTTTGTAGATGAAAATGCTGAAAAAGACACAAGTAAAGCGAACACTGTAAAATTACCGAATAAAAAGAAAATGAAGAAAAGTGTACAAGTGGGAGAAAAAAGACAAACTCATCGAAACGATACATTTAAAAAAGAGAAAACTTGCGGTTAGTTCATTGCGTAACAATAAGATTTTATTCACAAAATATTATGTATTATTGGAAACATTTTCGTTTTTGAATCATTAGAGCCTTACGTTGCAAATAAAATGTTTGTTTTCAGAACAGGGCTTCGAATAAAAGCCCCTATGTAAACAAAATTTACGTGAAAAACCAACCTATTCGACTTAGATGGTCAATAGCGAAAACACGATCTCAGATTTATAGTGACGTCATAAAACATCACACATAATATTTGTTACTAGGGAAGGACAGTATAAATAGTCAATTTTTTTAGTATTTCTGTTGTGTAAGTTAACTTTGTTACAATACCTGATTGCAAAATGACTGAAAGCCGTTTTCCTTTTAGCACCCACGAGAAAGTATGCACTTAGAAAAGAAAAGAACGTTTCTCAAAGTATGTCTTGATTTCCATGATTTTGTGTTTTCAAAATGATATCCTGTGTTGTTTGTTTTTTGTCAGCATTTAACTTCTTTATAAACAAGTTACTGGTTGTTTGCAAAGTGATGCTTTATATTCTGATTTTCCCTAATTTTTTCCTGATTTTTCAATAAAGTTACAATGTTTTTAACGGTTTAGAAACATCTGAAGAATCCAAACATTTTACAAATGTGAACGATGATGAACCTTCTGAATGGTCTGAATCAAGTGAAGATAGCGAACTCGAGAATTCTGTAAAATGCACTGGTGAGGTTTTGTTAATCAACAATACTGTATAACTCCTTACTAAGAAAAATCAAAAAGTACCATATTTTTTAATTTCTTGGTCTGTCTATATATAGTATATGAAATTGCAAAAATTAGTTGATTGTACTTACCGGTGATAAACAACAGCTAAAAAGAATAATATCTTAAAAATTGCTGCGTAATTGCCGAAAATGAAAATATTGCTAAAGTGGAATATTTTGCGTCAAATAAATGAAATTATTGTACTTGAACACGAAAGTTTATTTGATACAACTCGCAGACAGCTTAGATCCGAAATCATCGTATCCGTTTTCACAATATTTATTTCCATATTCTTGAAATTGGAGTCCGAAAATATACAGAAACTAATAAAAAGAAATAGATTATCTTAATCCCTATAATACTTAATAATTATTAATTCGCTATTCGTCGTTAGCCCGTGGAAAATCCACGGGTTCGCCCGTCCTTTTTATACCGCATTGCGTGCTTCTCGCTATTGCGCAGCTAAGCTACCATTTTGCGTGACAGACAGACAGACAGACGTAAACGGGTATTATAATATAGATAATTAACCTTTTTAAAATATGGAAAAAAATTCATTAAAGAAATACTGAAATAAAGAAATGAAAATGATAATAAAGATGGCGGAATTAATGTTTGCGAATTTGTTTTCACAAACCAAAATTCCACAAATTACCAGACAAGGGCGGACATCCGCAAAGTTGAGATTCCAACAATCTGATTAAAGATTTTCAATTGCAACTAAATGAGACTATTCGTAACTTTTTTATTTCGCATATTTCATACAATTTTTGAAAGCATCCATCCGCAAAAATTGCTTCCGCGACAATTTCTTCTCTTCTATTGGAGGACGAAATAAGAATGAAATCATTGAAATTTGTATGCCCTTTTCGTGTATAAATTAATCTTGTAATGTTTTCTTTTACAGGTCAACAAGAAAGAAAATACATTCAATGGTCGTCAGAGCAAGAGGATAAACTATACAAAAAATTTGCAAGACATATAAAAAATAAAAAAAATGGATGGCCTTGTATGTATGACATGTATGTTTTGCACTAATTATGAAAACATGTTTTTGAATATCTAATATTTGTGTATGTGTAGGCTCTGATGATCTGAAAAAATTCGCCAACGAGGAAGGAATTACTGTTGGAACTGTTCGAAATAAAATTAACAATGAAAGAGGAAAAATAGCACGACAAGCGGAAGCGAAAAAAAAGAAAATGAACATTGTTTAATTGTGATAGAGCTTTGGTTTCTTTTATTTTTATTATTTTTACGTTACCATAAAAGTACATGTTTATAATTATTTATTATGTTTACAAAAGTACATTTATAAAAACATGTACACTATACATGTTTTTATAAATAATGTGACAGCTTTTATCATCATCAAATTTTCTTGAGTATACTCTAAAAAATTCAAGTCTAAACAACACATCACTCCGTCACCCCTTAGACGGGGAGAAAGGCAAGAAAAAGTGTTAAAGTCACGAGGATAATTTCTATACAGGTTTCAATCATGTTTTAACAATCAAAATGTATGATCAACGATAATTTAATTCAACTCTCCCCCCTCTCCCATGAAAAATATTTTGAACTGTGTGGTTTTCATAACTGTATGTGATAAGAAAACTGGCTCTCATAAGTGAAGTATATCTTTTAAGGGGATTAATTTTCGCGGGTATTAAGTTTCGCGGTTTTTTCGGAGTTTTTCCAAAAACGCGAAAATACGTCGCCGCGAAAAGTTTAAATATCCCTGATCTGGGAAATTTCCAAATCGGCCTGATACAAAAGACAATGATGTATAACTTTCTCTGGGACATTTTCCTTTCTCTTCTGTATGTTGTTTCGAAATAACTCACCGGAATAGTTGTTTTTCCAAATTTGCATAATTCGCAAAAATAAGTTACCGCGAAATTTTCTTCAACACTAAATTTGTGAAAATAAATTCCCTTTTTTCCCGCCAAATTCTAGTAAAAAAAAATTCTGCGAAAATAAGTCCCCGCGAAAATTAATTCCCTGAAGGTATCTTGTTTACACAGTTATTTCTCGTTTATTCGTGATATAGTTCGTACAAGGTGATACATTTAGGAAGGTTTAAGGCGTTAAACAGATTATCATTTAGCGTACGTTTCTTGATTTCTCAGTCCTTCCTTACGCAGCCCCATTATATAACTAGTGTCAAATGAGAAAAAGGAAAAGGAAGTTAATTTCTGTGGAATTAGTAAGATATAACTGCTTGGTTATCCAGGTTCGTTTATTTAAATTCGAAGAAGCAGCAAATGATTAATCGTTTTTTGTTTTTTTGTTTGCATATAAAAATGTATGAAAATACTGAATTTTATGTGTTTACCCTTTTTTTTCATTTTTACCCTTGTTCTGTTGTTTTTAATAACGCATATTATAGATTTAGGTGTTCTTCTTTCTTTTTTGATTTTTGTTATGTTCAAAGGAGTCTATTACTACGCATGTCATGTGTTTGGAAGTTTCAGGAATACACTTTTATTTTGACACTCTTAGTTTTGTATCTTTTTAAACAAACCCAGCAGCCTTAAAAACCTCAAAATCTTAAAAAAATTTAAGGAAAATTTATAACCCGTAGTTACTACATCATAGCAAAAACAGTATAAGTTGTGTTCGTTTGCAAACTACAAAATGTCTTGAAAGGGTTTTTTTTACTGATTGTATGCTGGGAAATCATGGCCTTTCCACTCAGTGACTCAGGGCAAAGAATATAGAATTCAATGAAAAGTCAGGGAAAAATTTGGTTTAAAAGCTGTATGTGAACCCTGTAAAAAACGTATCGGATCGAATACATGCAAAAGCAACAGTTTTAATGCCCTTAATGTTGCTTAAGATCCTCTTTACAAAGCGCAATTGTTGCATTCGTTGTTTGTTGGTTTTGTACCCACATAAACCACTTCCACGCATTTTGCTGCTTCATTAAGCTAGTTCTTAAATTGTAACCAAACTTTTGGTACAAATTCACATACTCTTAAATACATGTTAAGGATGCTATAATTTGTGTTTTTTCCTTTATATTTTTTCTCCGAACTGGACAGCTGCTAACGTGTGCTTCTTTTTTGTTTTCATACAGATTATAAAAAATATCACTTACAACAATGAGACAAATGTCTTTAAAAAGACAATATTGCAGTTCAATATTAATAATTATCAGATGATCGGGTTTAACGCTCATGTATATAAAATATATATCTGTCTACATTTAGTCGATCTAATGTAAAAATTTTCTTAAAGTAGACACAAATCATATGGAATCGTTATGTAGACACAAAAATTTCAAATTTTTTTTAAGAGGCAAAAAGGCATACAGGGCGCATACGCAGACAAAAAGAATACTCCTTATACAAAAATAAAGGTTATAGGGGGTAAGGGTTTGCGAAAAAACATGGTTTTTATATGTCCACTTTTAGTTCGAATTTTCAGAGTGTCCACCTAAGGTTGATATAGCGTTATATATATATATATATATATATATATATATATATATATATATATATATATATATATATATATATATATATACATATATACATTAAATATATTATTAAGATATAAACAAAAACAATCGAGCAAATAAACATAAATTGAGATGTTAAGTTAGGATATTGAGAAATCGTCGATTTAAAAAAAAAAAAAAAAAAAAATCGCAAGACTATGGTCTAATAAATATTTTTTCAAAAAAGTACGAAATGTTTTGTGATCATGTTCTTCCCTGATAGCTTTGGGAAGATCATTTAGAAGGCGACTTGCCTTGCCAAGAAACAATTTTTCCGACACATTAATTTCATACTTAGAAATAACTTCGTCAACATTACGAGTTCCACGTCCAGCAATTCTCAACTTGAAACCTTTCAAATACGATGGAAACTCATCCTGGTGAATCGATTTATGGGCAAGTTTTAAAATTTCAAAGTGTATTTGTTGCTGGTTCGGTAGCCAACCAAGTTGTATTATATCCTCGAGCGTGGAATATCTCAGCGTTACAAAAGACGCAATTCTGCATAATAGTTTATCAAGTTTATTTCAGCTGGAATAGTGGCAGGTCAAAAACAATGAACAGCAATAGAGCATTTTCGAAATTAGAAGGGCTTCTGCCAGTTGCTTCCGCAAACGAAATGTTGCTGTGCAAAGAAGATAGCGAAGAATGTATAGTTTCGCATAAACTGATTGAGAGAGTTTATTGATATGAGTTTCCCAGGTCAGATTTTGATCGAACTGGATGCCAAGAAGTCTGTAAACGGTAACGCGTTCGATCAGTTGGTCCGAGTGGTGGACATGGCATGTTGAATGGTTGGGGTTCATGAGGTCGTAAAGTTTTGCCATTCTCGGGGTTGACAAAAGCATGAATTTCGTTTTTCTATTATTGCACGCAAGATTATTTGTGGTCGACCATTGCTTTAGCTGGTCTAATCGTTGGGTCAAGTTGTTGATTGTAGGTTGTATGTTTATAATCTCACAATGTTCATAGATACTTGTATTGTCTGCATATTGGTTGGTGGTCCCACCCTCAACGTTGTCTTGTAGGTCGACCGTATAAAGGTTAAATAGTACAGGACCAAGAATTAATCCTTGAGGTACCCCAAATAACACTGTTCCGTAGTCAGATTGTTTGTCGTCTATCTGAACAAATTGGCGGCGGTCACTGGGGTACGATAACATCAGCATAGCAGCATTGTTGGAAAAGCCTATCCTTCATAATTAACAGGGTTTTGTAATCGACAGTGTTAAAGGCTTTTGAATAGTCCAGAAATGCTGCTAACGTGACCTCGCCTTTGTTCATCGCGCCAACGATGTCGTCTCCAATCTTCATTAAGACTGTTTCGGTCGAGTGACGCTTGCGGAAACCGGACATCGTTTGGTGGTATATATGGTTCTGTTCGATATAATCAACGATCTGTCTTGCCATTAAACGTTCGAAAAGATTTATTAAGATCGGTAAAACAGTGGCAAGTCTAATTTGGTCTGGAGTAATGGACTGTTCTATTTTTGGAATTGGTGTTACTTTGCCGATTTTTCACAGCTGATGAAAGGTGTTTTCAGCTATCCCTGTGTTGATGATGTGAGTAAGTGGGGAAGCGATGTGGTCAGCAATAGATTTGATGAGTGCTACTGGGAGGTTGTCGTAGCCAGTGGAACAGTCGCTTCGAAGATTTTTAGTTTCTCTGAGCACTTGATCGTATGTGACAGGACGAAATTGGAATTCTTGGTCAGCTTCAGTAACGAGGTCTTGAAGAAGGAGTTGAATTTCTTCTTTAGATGTCGGTTGCGATCCAAGGATTCTGGGTGCTGTAGATATGTAGTGTGCGTTTAGTTCGGAGGGTTGGATGTTTATAACGTTTTTATTTGGATGGAGAAATCAGTGGATTAGTTTCTTTAGGCTTTTTTGATGAAAGAAGTCTGCGGTAGAAAGTCTTTTTGGTGTATTTTATCTGTCTTTTTAGAGCGTTTCGAGCATTTTGAAATTCATTCCAGTCAGCATTCAACTGAGTCTGGTGGGCTAAAGTACGCTTTTCGTGACAAGTTTGCTGTAGGTTGGTGATTTTTAAGTCTTTCATCCAGGGTGCCGGAGGACGGGTGACCTTGATATTCTCTTTAACAGTGCGTGACGTTCGATGCACTCAAAGAGCAGATGGTTGAGTGTGCTTAGGCTGTCATCGGTACAATCAGTTGCATAAACGACATTAAAAGGGATGGTTGCGGTGTCAGCAACATACGCCGACAGGTCAAAATTTCTCATGTCACGAATGATCTTGTACCGTGGTTCAAATCTGGCTACACGAGTATTGATGCAAGCGAATACAGCATCGTGGTCGCTGATTTCTGGTGTTAGAAGAACTTCACAGAATTTCACTTTGCAGGAGGAGTTGTTTGAGATGTGATCGATTAGGGATAATCCTTTTCGTGATGGAGAGTTGATATGCTGAGTGAGGTCGAACGATCGAAGGGTTTCAAGGTAAGAGTCTTTAATTTAAGAGTTCTGCGAAAGATCAATATTGAAGTCAACTGTTATCGCCACATTTCCTGACCAGTCGAGAGTAGCGTTTCCAATAATGCGGTCGAAGTTGTCGAGCCATTCCGCTTTTTCTTGGTGCGTGAAGTTCAGCTGGTAGGCGACACAAAGGAGTAGCTTTGAGTGTGTTTTTCCCATCGATTTCAACCCATAAATGTTCGAGAGCTGGATTGATATTGACGATATCCTTGCGCAATTTATGCTTTATATTATCCTTGATATAAACACCTACACCACCACCACGCTTGTTATCTCGATTATGGTAGTACATTTTATAACCTTCGATCTTTACGTACTTGAGTAGGAAAGGGTTGTCTTTTAGCCAGGTTTCGGTGAGGGTTATCGCATCAAAATCGTACTTGTGTACAAAAAGCACAAATTCGTCGAATGTAGACACCATTGACTGAGTGTTGAGATGAGCGATACTAAACAAGTTTCTATAAAATTGTTTTCTTCGCCATAGTAGGATTATTATATAAAAGAACATATAAAACTTACAATTTACAAATTTACATTTTATTTACGAAAAGCTTCGTGTATTTAATTGTAAATTTTATATGTTCTTTTATATAATAAAACAAGTTTCTGTTTTGGTTAAGTTGTTCGAGTTGAATGTCTCGGAGCTGTTGTTGAGCTATTTTATTGCTCGATTTGGGATAGGTCTCGGACGTTGCAAAATGGTAGGATGAAAGGCAAGCAGTGTGGACAAATCTAGTCGGTTATTGTAGATTTTCTTCTAGAATCGACACAACGGAGATGAGTCTTCTGTTGGCATCGACAGCAGCTGACGAGTTTGCTGTTTTTGCGAACCGTTTTCGGACACAGGGAACACGAGGACGGTCCAGGATTCGATACGACATCGCCGGACAAAAGAATATCAGTACCTGAGATGTTAAGCTGAAATGTAGCACAGTGGTTTGCGTACAGACGGATTCGCGAGCAGAATCTTCGCTTGTAGTTGTTTTTCGTAGGAGCAAATCTCGATCTGTCGGTCGACTTTTCCAATCTGCACGACAAAAAATACACCAGAAGAAGCAGCGTGACAATCTTCTTCTTTTGAAACTTTTGAAACACTTTTTTACTTTTTGAACGTCAGTTGCAAAAAAACGTCAGTTCGTTAGAGAAGCCGTTGAATAATTGCATAAAATTGACAAAAATAAGCAACAAGGAAGAAAGAACGGCAAAAAGGTGGTCAGCAAAAAATTTGCGTCTGTTAAAAATCAGCAAAAAGTGGTGTTTGACAAAAAAAAAAATCAGCAAAAAAATTTAGTCGGAAAAATAAGTCGGCAGCAAAGTTTGGTCGGTGATAAAAAAGTCAACTAAAATTTTAGTCGGTAAAAAATATTAGTCACCTCCTAGCCAAAATTTAGTCACTTTTTGCTGACTTTTTTTTACCGACAAGGTACCACGTTCCCTATATCACACCTCGTCACACCCAGTAAGGCACATTTCGTAGACTACACTTCGTATAGCACACTCTGCATAGCACACTCCGTAGGGAACACTCTGCATGTTATAATTCTCATCATCCATTCTCTGCTGAACACGGCATTCGTGTCGCATCATCTGTATGCAACATTTCGTTTCCTTTAATTAAAATGTTGATTTGTTTCGGGTAAAGATACTGCTATTGCATTGTAATCACACTTCATATAGCAACAATATAATCTGTGTTTACGCTGGATAAAAATGTAGGAAATGAAAAGCTACCTGGTTTCCTAAAAATGCAGGTATATTAAATGAAACTCCAATTTTTTCAAGTTTCTTGCTTTCGGTTTCTTGCCATCTCTCCTGACTGCTAATCGTCATCACAAAATATATATTTTTCTTTTACAAGACAAAAAATATGCTTAAAACTACAGGCAAAATTTCGTTACGACAAACTTGCAATTCTTCAGATAAATAAAAATTACAAGATCATTTACAACACAAAAACACCTCACTCAGAATCTGAATTTCCAATGTTTACAAAGTTTACTAAGTACCTCGTTTTCATGCAGATGATTTAATGGATGATAAAATTCGGGAAAGGCGTTTTCACTCTAAATGTGTTTGGTTAGAGGGGAAGTTTTTTCACTTTCACCAGTAATACATTTGTTTTCCTTATTCTCATTTCAGTCATTTTAGTCTTTCACTTCCTGTTAATCATATTATATTCTGCTAAGAACTAAAATCTGTCCAGGTCGACGGGTAAAGTATTAGGATAATATTGCCAATATATTGCTTAGAGGTCTCTAAAAAATCAACTTTTAGAGGGAAATTAAGGAGTTTTAGGCCTTTTGGAATTGACGAGTATTGAGGATGCTTTGCAACCTTGTTTTAGCATCCGCAAAGATTAGTTGGGCTAATTTTAGGTATAGTCGGCCACAAAATTAGAATCGAAAAAAACAAAGCACTTCGGGGACATTTCGGATATTTTTTTTTAAACAATGTTAAATGTGCAACGAATTTTAGGCCATTGACAATTATATGTGCTGCTATAATTCTTCTCTTGGTAGCCCAATTGTAGGGGGTAGGTTACATTTTACCCAAAATTATATTGTCAGAAACAATCAAACTTTTAACAAAGGTGGTTGTTGCTGTGTTGTTAAAGGGGTTGTGTTAGGTTTGGTGTTGATCTTCTGAATAGGGTTCAAAATAAAAACATTATTTTTGAGATTGAAGCGTAAACAGAAAAATAAGAAATTATTCCATAATTATTTTACCAACGCGAAGGTTAAAAATAATTGGTTGAAAAAGATCGTTGATAAAAAGACAGACGAGCCATACAACGAGTGACAACAATTGACAACGCGTGATACCAAATGACAACAGGTCTCAGCGACTCACTGACAACGAGTCATATTGAGACATAAAATAGCGAGACATCACACAGACTAAAAGAATTGGTAAGATCAATAAGGTTATTCGAGTTATAAAAAAAGCTTTTTACCATTAAAAAAATACTAGTCGGTAAGGCCCGTGGAAAAATCCACTCAGGCAGGATAAAAATTTTGATGACGTCAGCAACCCAGCCACTAAAATAAATTTAAAATTTTGTTTTCACGTTGCCTCTACTGTGGAGAGCTTAAAGAGCTGATCAAGAAAATGTATATGATCATGTGTTTTTGATGAGCGGTTAATGAGATATAAGGGTTTAAAAATTTTGCTGACGTCAACAATGGCCCTGTCCAATTTTTTTTTTTTTTAGAAATTTGTATACCTGTTGCCTTCATCGTATATATCTTGAAACGCTGATCAAGAAAATGTATAGGATTATGTACTTTTTACAAACGGTTACGGAGATATTAAGGTTTGAAGGTTTTTAGTTGACGTCATCAACCTGTCCAATACGAAACGTATTTGGTGACCCAGGTGTGGGAAACTTACCCAAATTGGTCCTAGGTGGTCCCTAGTTACCCACGCGGTGAAAAATCATTGCCGTCACCACCTCGTTTTCAAGTTATTTAGCCTCGAAGTTTTAGGTGCGCTGTAATGGCTTCAGTAATTTAGTATAGGATATTAACGTTAAAGTAGTGTTATTGACGTCGCGCCATAACGTCAGAAAATTTAATATATTAGACATAAGTTTTTCGGCGACATCAAAGGAAAATGACGATATCCACTTTGCCTGTTACAAACAGACACAGTCTCTGTATTATTAGAAGAGATCTTAAGTAAACATCAAATAAATATTGTTGCTCGTTGTCTGTCGTTGTCACTCGATGCCACTTGTTGTCACTCGTTGTATGGACCATGGCCTTGTTCAGGCCGTCCAAATATAAAAAACCTAACAAGTCCTGGGGACGAGTTTGAATTCTAACACACTTTCTCTAAAGCATCGGCAAAGATTCCAGACATTGCTTTCTACAAATCGTCGGTGCAGATGGATGTGTAATCCTATCCAAAAATAGACAGCGCACATTGCCATTTGAGTTATGCGCATTTAATCTGTATTGCTTGAATTTATTGCTGAAAATGACAAATCTGGTACCTGTCCAACTCTTACCTACTATACGAGGCCCTGCGAGCCATAAACACGGAACTTCTTATCCTGGGAGATAAAACTCAGCGTACTTGTAGAAAATTTTAATACAAACAGATTCCAGGTAAAAAAATAATTCGATGTCGACATGGGGAACAGAGATGACGATACATATGCCCAAAATGAGCCATTTTCCCAATTTTGCAATAAAATTGAATTTTCCAAGCATTATTGACGGCATGGACTGAATTCTGTATAGATGGAAACAAATTGATTTTACATATATAAATAAAAAAATTTTAATGGAGTAATTAGGTTCAAAAAGACGTCATAATTGTACGAAGGTTTTTAACGGTAAAAGTAAAAGATCAGTTTCTGCGAAAATATTGATGTTCACGTCATTAAACATGTTTAGAAAATGGTATTTATAGATGTTAGTAACCACGTTACACCAACACCTTAGTAACGACCTCGCAACGAACATACATGTAATAAATAATTTTATAACCAATAGAACATCTTACAATACATACATTCATGTCAGCAATTTTTTAAATTCACAAAAAATACAATACCCTATGCAAAGTATAAAAAATCTCAGCACTCAAATGGGTTAAATTTGGTTATAAAAAGAAATTCGAAAAAAACGAATCGCGGACTTGTCCATTCGCATCGAATTTTTTTCGTTTCGCTCAGTAAAATGTAGTTGGTAGTGAAATTGCCCTAATTGCAGTGTCCAAACCCACAAAATGAGAAGTAAAATAGATTTTAAAAAATTAACTCTATAACAATAAAAACAGGGCCACAAGAATGAAAAAAAGAAATATTCATAACATTCGAGATTCAGTAAAAAGTAAGAAAAAAATACTTGTCCTACAAAGTTGTTAAACAACTTGATTAAAAATTTGACGAAGCTATATATTCAGGTATACTTTCTAACTCGGTTTGCTCCACACTCATGCTGACGCCTTCTGGAATGTTTCTTTGAACATATTCTAAATATATCTCTGCCGTATCGCCGGTCAATTCACACATCTAAAACGTATTAAAAGCCATTACAAAAATGAAAGCACTCGCCAAAAAAGGACGACAAAAGTTTTTTTTTAGTATTGTTAAAAAAAATACTATATACAACAGAAACACTTTTGTAAAGAACATGATGTGGTAAAGATCAGTGTTTATTCTATAAGCACAGTAAAATACCACATGGTCAAAAGCGACACTTCTTACTAATTTATTTCTAGCATTTTAGCAAATGTTTAAAGGGGTGTCAATATTCCTGACTTGCTGCTGACCTGATTATATCGCCTACTTTTAAGAAACAAATATTCGCACAACTAATTTTTACAGTCAATTGGCCAAATTTTTTTTCATTTTTTGCAAAGTTTGATTTTGCAACAACAATTGCAATATTAAACTTTGCAGGACTTATTGTGGTGGATTTGTGCGAAATATACTAAAATAAGTTTAGCAAAAATAGTTTTGAAAAAATTTAAGTGGTAAGGCTGGAGAAGTCAAACTTGTTTATCAAAACACAACAAATAAATAAATAAATACATATTTTCACCTGGAGCATTCTAGCATGAGTACGCAATTCATATTGCACTCTATGCTTCTTATAAATATGAGGAGACTTCAGCAATGTTCTTTTTTCAGTGTGACAAGGTAAGATGATCCTAATATAAAAATAAAAAGACAAGATGAAAAAAATGTTTGCTTTTCCATTTTAAACTTGCAAAAGACTAGATTTCCGAAAGCATTAATATTCGCGGTTTTACGAATAAAAATGAGCTGTTAGATTTCTCGAGAATTAAAATTCGTGACTACCTAGGTTTTGCAAAAAATTATTTCTACGCTTGTTGAAATTAGTGTCCTATTTATGGGCAAAATAAATAAAGGAGGCTTTAGTTTCAGGCAAGTATACATTTATTAAAATATTTGACTGAAACCGAAGAAATATAAAAAATTATTTAGATCCTTTAATATTCAAAATCAAAGAAACATTTAAAAATTTCAATTCTAAACTAAATAGCATTCAAAGAATATATATATTTATATAACGACCTCACTTAACATGTTTGCTTTCTCCTATTCAACTTAAAAATTGTTCCTCCAAAAAAAAACTGAAAGGGTTCTGGAATACTGCCCAAAAAGAAAAAAAAATATCAAATGTTATTCAAAAAATGCTTGTTATGTCAAACTTTTATCCAAGAAGACGATGAAAAAAATTTTTGTGATCTCAAAACAATTTTTTTTATTCTATGTACTTTCACAAACTGAAAAATTCCACAGATATTATTTTATGTGAATAAACTAACGATTCTGTAGGATTCTTTTCAAGATTTTATACAGTGTATAAAAGGGAGAAAGCCAAATAGATATAACATATACCAAATTATGCGCACTTAAAATCTACAATATTTTACCTTTTGTCACAACAACTGACTTTATAACTGTGTTAATTACGTTTTTATTAAACTGCCAGTTAAAAGCTGCAAAAGTCAACATTTCGTTGATACATTCTTTAAACTTGCATTTAAACAACTAGTATCCCGAAATGTGCAAATAAATAATCTCTATTCTGCATTTTTGCAAGCGTATTTCGTGGAACAAAACCGGACATGGAAATAAGTCTTTTGGTTCTTATAGATAATATGCAATTTTATATAAGGGCAAAGCAAAAAATGACTTAGCTGTTCTTTCTAGGAAATGTTCTCCACTTTTTTAATTAAACAATGTGGAATTCCCCTTAAGAAAAAAAAAACATAGGTGAGTTAACCACAAGGCAGGCTATCTCTGTAATGAATGAACATGAAAACTCACCTCAGCATGCGAAGACCTGTATGCTATGTATCACCATCGCATATTATCTTTAAGAAAACATGGAGATGTTTAGCCTTCGTAAGAAATTTATTAATCGCTTCTTAATAGAAGCGTCGACTCATATTGCACCACGCATGTGCAGTTAATAGAAATTGCAGCTGACTCAATCCGACTTTTTGCGCCTAGAGCACCCGCCCTTTAGCTGTTTAGCCAATCAAAATTAAAAACAAAATAAGTTTGTACAATGTTTGTTTACATATGCATGACAGCGAAGTAAAATGATATCACCAACTTACCCAACAACAACATTTTAACCAATCCTTCAACATTATTTAGTTACTGAAGCAATTTTTTTTTAAAATAATAAAACTTTAATTTAAATTCAGAGTTAAAAAATTGAATTTTGAGTTCGAAAATTAAATTTAGATTCCAATAAACATTCTGCCTATTCTTTAAAGCAACAATGAAGTCTATTGTTACAAAAATATGAGCAAACTAAAAACTCAAACTACACCCCTCTTTTAACATGGTTAAACAGAATTTCATTAAAACAGTTGGTGAAAAATAATGAGGATGCAAAAGGGTGAAGCTTTCAAAATCACTTTTATTTGATTTAAGGTTCATATTTTCAAAAAAATATTGTAAAAAAATAATAATTAAAACAAATAATAATTATATAACTAACTTGAATGATTGAAGAAAACAAATAACTAAATTACTAAATAGAAATTTCAAAAGCTTACATCCTTTATTTCCAGTTGGACTAATCATCTGAGCTTTCAGCTCTATTTTCGAAAAACAGATTTTCAATGCCTTTTTAATTACTGTGAAACTTGCGAACGAATTCGGTTGTTTCAACAAAGACTGCAATAAGTTTAGCAAGAGTGAAAAAACAGGGAAATTATGTCAAATCTGTTTACACTTCACTCTAAATGGTTCAGTGTTAAAAAACCTGAGCAAAATTCAAGTTTAAAAAGACTAGAATGTAGCTGCTTCTTACCTTTTTGATACGTCTAGGCCAAGGACACCTGCTGCTCCTTGTAAAAATTGGGTGTAACTATCCAGTACTGCTTCATCAAAGCTTCTTACTTTCAATGTAATTTGCGAAATGAATCTCTCTCCTGGCTGGAAGAAAAAGGAATGACATTTTACTTAATCCCTTGATATTCCCGACGTTTAGCATCACCTCAGCTATAATGAACCCTGTATATGCTTTCAGATGATATATATATTTTAAAAAAAAATATTTTTAATACATGTATGCCAAAATGGTTAAAAATAAATTAAAAATGCTATTTAGTTTAAAATTGAAATTTTTAAATGTTTCTAAAGAAGGGTAAACATCACAAATTTAAAATCTTAAGATGTAAATATTCTGAAAACAGAAAAGAGAATTTCTAAAATTTAAAAAAAGACTAAAACGAGGTTAATGACTATAACAAGTAATAATGAAAGATTTACCTTCTCAGTCGCATTAGGTGAAGAAAACAATTTTGATGTGGATAACCGATTAATTTTCTTAAAATGAAGCTAGAATAAAAGTTTGTATATATATCATTTATTCTTGGACTGCTAAGACAATGCAGTTTCTCTTCAATTTGCAAATGTAGAGGAAAGGGTCAAATTGTCAATATTGGCAGCTCACGCAGGCCCTAAATATTGATAAGTGAACTATACAAGTTTAAAATGTGTGAATCTAAAATAGAAATAAACCCACATAATTAATTGTGAGGAAAGACTTCAAAATTTACAATTTTGTCTCATATAATCTGATCAAATCTGTAGCTGCCAAATCAATCCTGCTCACGAAAAGACTTGCCCAATTCTGACAAATGAGAAACTAGCTGAGCTATTAATTGCTCCCCTAATTCCACAAAAATTTTGTCTGGCAGAGCAATATCAATTCATCTCACATGGAAATCGATGTTATCTTTTGTATTATTTGCAGTAAAAAATAACCAAAATAAATAAATCAAAGGACAATTTAAAGTTTTGTAAGTTTTTATATTATTACTGATGTGTAAAAATTTAAGTTTACTACTCTTTAAATTTTGTGCTATTGTCAGTAAAATGAAAGTTTTATTGCTAATTTTCAGGTAAAAACTTCAAAAAATATTTTTAGGTTCGTCAAATTGAATCTATACTAAATTCAAAGATTTTTTTTCTGCACTAAATTTATGCCCCATCATTTGTCAGATCACCAAATCAAAATGGCATAAAATTTGCAGGAATAAACAATAATTACCCCAGTAATGACAATATAATGAACTACATATAGAAGAGTAACAAGCTGTTGTTTGAAAAATATATAAAAATTGCAGGTTACAATAAAAAACAAATATTGTTTTACTAATATTATGGCTTCACAACATGTTATTTATATTTATTTTTTTTTGCAATTCAGAAAAAAGTTCAAGGAACTGGCTGGAAAAGCACACACTTTCAAAAGATATTTGCAGCGTTCCATTTAAGAATTACGAAGTAATTACCAAAAAAAAATTCAACTTAAGTGAATTCTAGGATGAACATTCTTATAAGCTATTATCAGGGAATTCCATAGGTCATGTGCATGTGCAAAAGCTGTTCAGGCATGTGATTTATCAGGCGTTCTAAACATGCTTTTCGCATACGTAAAAACAAAGAAAAAATATATAAATAATTCCTTTCCCTGCATTATAACTAAGTTGTCACATACAGCAATGCATGAAGCATATGCTTTAGGTGAAAATGGTACGCACACACCCTCACACACACTTCCTTCTTTTATGATTTCATTTTGAGTTTTTTTATCTGTTAGTGTATACCAACTTGGCAACTTGTCTCAGATGTAGCTCCAGTTGCTTCAAATATTGCCATCTACCTTTTTTTAATGCTCAAAACAGATTCGATGTTAGGAAAACTTGGTGACACAAATTACTAAAGAGAATCTTTGGAGGAAAGCACACAGGGTGACAAAAATGTTTCTTAAAAACATATCTAGTCTGTCTAGTTTCATAATAATATAGGTTTGTTTGGTACTTGATCAATGATTTCAAAGATAACAATAGATTTGAGTCGCAATTTAATATAGCCTAGTAAATTTTACCATAGCCCCAGGTTAGCCTATGTGGGAGAAATTAGTGAGATTGCACACTTTTTCGCCGCTTTCGGATGTTGCAGGGAGTTGTCTAGTAGAACGTAGCTTCAAATGAGCATTAAATGCTCTAGGACTTCCTATCTAAGCCATGACCCCTTCTGGAAATAATAGAAAGGGTATATATCTCCTTCAATTTTATAGAGGTAGCCATATAAAATATGCACATTCACTTATTTATCTATCTTACCCCCACCGCGCAAAAAATTCCCATCTGCGATCTACCCCAGCAATGTTTCATTACAGGTAAAGATGGTAGTATGGTACATCCTAGATGTACGGCTCAGGACATCATGTCATAGCCATCCAGTGTTGCCAGTGAAAAAAGAAAGTGACGGAGAAAAATGAAATCACAGAATTAAAACATTAACGTAATATGGACGGTATACACTATTTATCTGCTTGGTCTTACTTTTTTTTTCCTTCTGATTAGCACAAAGGCTTAGGCACTAAATATGTCACATACAGGAATTTGTCTAGTGGCTTTATAGCCATATCTGTTCCTATGAGTCAGCTATTTCACTGATGAGCAGAGTAATGACAACATTACTCATATTTTCCACTTCATGCAAGAGTTTTCATTTAGCATGGTGATTTTATTTGCATGCAGTAGCTTGTTTAACCTTGTTTGTTTTATCTTAGTACTCTCTTATAAATGTAAATCAGGCAAAATATATAGCTAAATACTGATGTTATATGGCTAGAATTAGCATGTTAAGTTGTTTTAACGCAAAGCTCCAATAAATCAGATTTGCAATCCTATACCGACCTTTCCAACACAAAATGCAAAATTAAACAAACCTGGTGGGTATTAGTTAAAATTGTTTTATTTTGAATACTACACAAACATTTCCTTGCTCCTCGCCTGATAAAACCAGTAGTCGCCATATTACCCAAAGGGTGGTTTGCACGGTGACGAATTAGCTGTAAAATATTTTTTTCGAAGCAATTGAGCTTCGCGAGCGAAGCGAAATTGTGGAGCACGTTTGCTACACACGCGAGGTATATACCAAGAGAATTACTGAGATTCTCAAAATTTCGATAGAAAAAAAGTCATATAAAATCAGCGTAAAGAAATAGGACTGATATTTTTGCACATAAAGCTAGGGTATTTTTTTTTCTAATAAAACAAGTAAGTTTGGACCGAGGGGTTAAAGTATAAGTTTAGTAAAAAAGTACAGCTCGTACCCCACCTTTTTTTTTTTTGAATTTTTTTGAATTTTTTGGTAGTCCTGTTTCTAAACGACTTTACTTGTGTATTTTAAGCTTTTTTGTTGCTGGGCTTTTTCAAGTAATACACCTTTACGATAATTCAATTGTAAATGCGTTCCTACGGCTCTCCATCGTTTTACAATATCGAAAAAAAGGAGGAAAAATCGTGTTTTTATGAGAGTTTGTTACAGACGAAAGCGTGTTTTCTCCAATTTTTTAACTTCCATCGAATCAATTTCTTTCAACTTTTCAGGAAACGTTAATAATAATAAGATACAACTTATGTGTACTTTTCATTAAAACAAAACGCGGCAAGAAAAGTTATCACGAAAAAACGTGTTTTCTCCTTAATAACCTCCTATAAAAGTGTGATGTTTACCCCCTCTGATCGCAAAATAAGCTGCGATGGAGTGTTAGTTTTCCCGAATTATCGTAAAGGTGTATTTGTACAATTATAACGCGCCTAGCTGTGTTTTATTTTGTTGTTTCCAAGAAGATGTAAGAATACAATATTATCATTTTTAATTTATCCAAAGCAAGGTAAGGCTTAAGCATACAAAAGGTAGCTAGCTAGCTAGCTAGCTAGCTCTGTTTTGTATAAAAGAATTGAAAGTAATTTGTAGAATACATATGGAGAAGCTGTATTACTACCTGACTGATAGCCAGCTATAGGAAAACCTGTAGTTTGGGCGCAGGCAAAACAAATATCTCTGGGTGTTAGAGTAAGCTGACCAACCGTTTTTCATCACAATTTCTTATTTATTAAAAGACGGGTGTGCTGATAAGCCGCATACGCCTAAAAAAATGTGGGTGTTTTCGAGCGAGTGCAGCGTTTTGAAAAAAATTAAAGTATAGCTATATTTCCCGTAAAAACCTGCATAGACTTGAACAATGCCCTTTTTCCAACTATCTTCCGCATGGTTATGTTACAAGGAATTGCATTTCGGGAATGCTCCGGGCGAGTTCAGGAATGTGCAGGCGGTTTCGGAGGACAACCACCAATTTAATTCGAAAAGTTGCCCAAACTCCCCCTTATATAGGCGGGTATTTGCGACTTATTGGCACCCTCTTTTATTAAGTAACCTGTCACAATAATTAAAAAAATATCCACTTTTGCTATCAAACCAACAACAATGTAATTGTCAATAGAAATTATTTGTCCGTAGGCCCTCCAATAGAACAAGGTTTATAACGACATTAAAACTGTCATTTAAACACAAATCCAAGGATGCCCAAGCCGCACATGCCTCTAAAATGCAAGGCATTTTCGAAACTGCTTGTAATTTTAAAATATTCTCAGGAATAATAGACTAAGGGAAGCTACATCACAGTTTCTTGTCCACCGCCCACCGCTAATTTTATTGGAAAAGTCGCCCGAACTCGCCTTTATATATGTGGGCTTGTGCCCCCCCCCTTTTGTTTTAGAATATTCTCAGGAATAACCAAGGGAAATTACATCACAGTTTCTTGTCCACCACCACCACGTGTGTTTGAGAACAACCTACATCAAAAAGTTCATTATTTTTAAAATTATTTGTGTAAAATTTACCATTTTATTTACGATAAACCATTTCTCAGTCATTTTATCCTAACCATGGTACTATTCTATAGATCTATAGTGATGATGAAAAACAGCACTTTCAATTCCATTGACTTGGCCATCCCTTAAAGGCGCTGGAAACTTCACTATATCAAAATGTTTTCTTTTCCTTTTAGATTGTGTACAATGGGAGTGAGTGATGTAATCTTTCAATGCGTGTGATGAAAAGAAAGCGAAACCGTTATTGTTTTTCTGCCAAAAATTTATTTAATAAATCTTGATAAAGTTAAAAAACTGTTTTGATTTGTTTGTTTTTGTTTTTAAACTCACACATAAAAACTCATCATTGTAGAGTACAGTTCTATTGCTGCAGATAGGAAAAAAGTTACAAAACTTATATAGTAATGGCTGAAAATATATACAAGCATGAAATGAAAGTAGAACACATAATATAAGCAACAAAAAAAACAAGGAAATAACACATCTCTATATAATATTAATAAGCGCGAACAAAATATATATATACATAGCATAGCTCACAACGTAAAATATGTCAAAACATAGAGTCCAAATCCAAAGTAGTAGTAGAAAATAAAATAAAATAAAATATGTCATGCAAGGTGTGATGCCATAAGTCGTTGGGCAGACAGCCGATGAGCAAGGGGCATGTGAAGGTAAAGAAACATACTACCAGATTTCCAGTCCCCCAATAAGGATATGACATCCAGGGGAATACCTGCCCCTAAAGCAAAGGTAGCACCTCCACGGCGAAACGAGTGGGTACCATATTGGGAGGTAGAACACTCTAACTCTGTCAACACTTTTTTCATAACGGACATGAAAGTCCGATATGTCAATATAGTGTTGGGTAGCATCGAGGATTTGCGCCAACAAAAGGCTTGAGCATCAGGCAGAACACCTGGAGTGAGAGAAAAAGCATGCAAAATAGCCCAAACTGGACAAAGAGAAGAAGAAGGAATAGCCACCAGTGGAACAGTAATTGTGCGCTTTCCCAGTTGGATGGTCTTACTCCATCTAACTAGAACGAGAATATGGTCATCATGAAAAGTAAAATCAGACCGAACTAGTTGTCTGAGCGGATTAAGTATCGTAGAAGATGCTGGCAATAAATGTGACTTACGAAACAGACCAAAAAATGAAACTAAACAAACAGCCCAAAGTGAAGCATGAAAGCTACAGTTTAGGTTAAGGCGAGAGCGAATACCAAAAAGAAGAGCAGTAGTAATAGGAAGACGTGGCTTGGGCGGAACGCCAAGCATACGCTTCATACCTTTTAAAACTTTTGATAGTGTCCAATTGTTGGTTAGAGTATTAGCATATCCCATCTCTAGCTCTTTTTTTGTATTCTCAGGAGAATACAAAAATTAGCTACCACAGATGATATACTTACCAATGAGAAAATAATAAGAATAGGCAGACATATGATTGATGGCAACCAAATCACAGACTGAAGTCAGTGAGTTGAGCTGCAAAAAGTGCAAAAATGATAATAAGTGTTGTCTTGAATGAAGACGTGATATGTCGTCAGCAAGGACATTTTGAGCACCAGCTACATGGAAAGCCTTTAAACGAAAATTGAAGGTGGCCGATAACCAAAAAAACTGACGTAAATAGTCCATCATAACAGGGTGATGGGTAGTTCCTTTATTAAGCATAGCAACAGCAGCAGTATTATCGCAGAAGACATGAATAGTTTTGTTCTTCCAAGTGGGAGCCCAGCGAATAGCAGAAAGAACTTCACACAGGGCTTCCTTAAAATTAATATGCAAAGAGGCAAGAGGGGAATGGTCTACCCATAGATGAGAATAGAACCAATCACCTTCAAAAAAGGCACCAACGGCGTCAGAGCAAGCATCAGTTTGCAGACTGGTAATAGGTTTTTGGTCATAGAAATTGCATTGTCCATTAAACACACCCAAGAACTGATCCCACCAAGCTATATCCCTGTGAAATTCGAGCGTCAAGCGACACTTCGAGGCAGGGGAAGACAAGGTGTTCATCAGATCCAGGACACGTCTCAAGAACGTTCTACCATCATACACGACTTTACAAGCCCAATTTAGGCGACCAGCAAGGCGTTGCAACTCTTTCTTAGAGGCTCTTTGCTTGGTTAAAAAATGTGACACTACTTCTCTCAATGCATCCAGTTTAGCAGGTGGAAGAGAAAGGGTAAGTGACACAGTGTCAAGCAGAATTCCAAGAAAAGTTGCTGGCATGGAGGAACTAACTTAGCAGGGCTAAGCTGAAACCCTAGTGCAACAAGTAATTTGCAGAGTGTGTTATAGGCCTCATAACATTCAGTCTGTGTTCAGCCAATAACAAGGAAATCATCTAGGTAGACAATAACGAGAGGAAAACCTCGTCTTAGCATCATACGACGAACAGAATGTGTAAGGCAATGAAATATTCCAGGAGCACTTCAACCTCCAAAAGGAAGTCGAGTATCGACAAGATATGAGTATCGAGTACTTCCAGAAATCCGCCATTTTAGACCAAGCACAGCATAGTTTGATGGATGAACAGGTACTGACCGATATGCATGGCGTAGATCAACCTTGGCCATAAAATATCCCTGTTTGATCATAGCACAGGCATCATCGATAGTTTGAAATTTTTGTTTTTCAATATCAATATACGTATTGACACCCTTTCCAACTGGCATGGAACAGTCATGTATAAGGCGTAACTCGTCAGAGTCAGGTTTGGGGACAGCCCAAAGAGCACTGACAATGGTAGGTTTACATTGAGTAAGAATATAGTTACCAGTTTTAAGTTCATCCAGCAGAGTAGCTTCTACTTTCATATGAGCTGTAGGACTGGTAACAGAAAAGTAGTTATTCATTTCGGCAGGCAATAAATCAGAGTCCTTAAGAAGAAGCTGAAAACCACAGTGAATTTCACTAAGGAGAAAGTCACGATCTGGGTCTTCAGCCAGTTCATTGGTCCATAAGTCAACATTAAGAAGAGTGCGAAATTCTGAGGGTAGTCAATTGTCAGAATTGTGGTTTTGTCCAGAATGAGGTTTGCCTGATTACCAATTTTGCGGTTGCAGACGTGGGTGAATTTACATTCTGTTTTCTGGCAACCTTTTTGGCGGTTAAAATTACGACATATTTCTGCACCGGAAGAAGTATGTGTAGGAAACCCTAAAGACGATCCTGAGACAGGTGAACCAGAATTTTCCCTTACTTAAGGTACTGGAAGGGTTAGAGATAGGAGGGGAGGCCCAACGAGGTATAAGCATCACTTCATGCAAATGGCTATTGTCAAAGCTCCATGGATAGCCATAAGTGTGCTAAAGAATTCGATATTCATCGTCATACTTTAGCACAGACTCCCAGGTGTACTTTCTAGCCAACTCTAAGATCTTAATGGAATAAGACAAATAGTCACGTAAATCGGACGAGGTTGGCAATCTGGCAGAAGACAATAATTCTTTGTTATCATGTCAACCCGGTATACTGATGCTTAGATGTCAGATTTGATAGATTCATTCATTATTCCATTGGCCGGTTTTGACAATTGGCTCAATTTGACCCATTTCATGTTAGATTCAATTTGTCCATGGTTTTCTATATTACGTGATGTGCAAGAAAGAAGAAAGAAGAAAAAAGATTTTTATGGGTTATTAATGTAACCCTTCAAGTTTTCAAAAAACATTATTTTGGAATACCAGCTGCTATGAAAAAGTAGTTAGATTTCTGTTTTTTTTTCAATGTATTCTTATGAAATAGGTGTCTGGTAATTATACATTAAAAAAAATGATAATTGGGGCATTTGCGACAAAAAATATTTGGCTTCACGAAAAATTTTGACTAAAGACTTTTTAAACCTGTATCCGCCCCTGATACAAGCCAGAGTACTTTAGGAAGAAGATCTATATATGTGTGCATTTAAACACTCATAAATATATATTTATGAGTCACTAATTGTTTCCCGCGAGTTTTCGAAATTCCTTTCTAGCGGTTTCTGTGGCTTTTAGTGCCGGTATTTTTATGTGAAAAGATATGTTTTTGTGGGTTTTCTGTTAAGGTCATCTCTGAAATTGTTAACTTTAAGACCAACTTCTGCCGATTGTGCAACTCAATGTACTGCATATCTTTTAGAATAGTAGTCTTTAGTTTTATTATTCTGTGGGAAAAGGTGGTTATTTTGAATACTACACAAACATTTCCTTGCTCCTCGCCTGATAAAACCAGTAGTCGCCATATTACCCAAAGGGGAGTTTGCACGGTGGCGAATTAGCTGTAAAATATTTTTTCCGAAGCAATTGAGCTTCGCGAGCGAAGCGAAATTGTCGAGCACGTTTGCTACACGCGAGGTATATACCAAGAGAATTATTGAGATTCTCAAAATTTCGATAGAAAAAAAGTCATATAAAATCAGCGTAAAGAAATAGGACTGATATTTTTGCACATAAAGCTAGGGTATCTTTTTTTCTAATAAAACAAGTAAGTTTGGACCGAGGGGTTAAAGTATAAGTTTAGTAAAAAAGGCAATAAGTACGCCCCCCACCCCCGGATTTTGACCCCCTCCTCCGTGTTTTGGTCTCGATTATACGTCCGCCGAACTTGAACACGCAGAGAGGAATATGCTGTGAACAGGAAACGGTAGTCGGTATATTAGATACGTATTGTTGAGACAATAAACGAAACGAAAATATGGGAAATAAGTTTGTTTTTCAGAGTATTTCTTTCTACATACGGGACAAAACCAATTCGACGCTTTTGGTAATTTTTTCAAAGTTGTGTGTTAAAACTCATTTTTTTGTTCTTTGCTATTTTGCGAATTTCTTATTCTTATACGTTCTTCTCCCATTTCTTTCGAAAGCATCAACTTCATCGCCACTCGAAGTGGAAATATTTTGTCTATCCATTTTACGTTGAAAATAAGACAAATGAAGGTATTAAAATAGTATATAAGTAAAAACTCTAAAACTCCAATTTAATTTTTCTACACTAGCGAGCTGCGTTAACAACAACCTCGTCGAAACTACGTTTACAGTGTTGCACAGTTTCACATTACGTTAACGTCGTTGTATATTCAATTGAAACATCGAACGATCAATGGAACGATCAAACCGTTTATGAATGATGCAAATTTCGCAATCGAAACAAACTTTATCTTCTTAAGTATATGGGAAATCCATTTCCAGCACTATAGATATAAAATATCAAACTGTCAGACATGTAATATATGGAATATCAGTCACAGGCATGAGAGATATGGAAATTTTAACTGCCGGTCATTTATGTTTGGTAAATCAAAGGCCGGCATAACATAGTACAAATATCATCGGCCGGCTGCCTGCCATACAGACACGGCGAATTTAAAATACTGAATGTAAGCACTCAATGTTAAACAAGAGAGCTCTTTTGAATTCTTTCCAGTAACGAGTTTTCCTGAGAATAAACAATGAATATTGCATTCTGTTTGGTTAAAAGTTTACAGCGAAATATGCAATTATTCGCAACGATTGTGATGAATACAAGTCTGCTAAATTACGTGATTGACGTGCTTACGTGCTCACGTGCTTTACGTGCTCACGTGCTTTACGTGCTCGCGTGTTTTACATGCTCACGTGCTTTACGTGCTTACGTGTTTGAGGTACTCTACCACCTGAAACCCAGGGCTATATGGGTTTTGCTGTGGAAAGCAAAAACCTGAAAAGCGATGAGGACAAGTGTGAATCAGAATCTACGGTGTAAAACAGAGTGTGAAACAGAATCTACATCTCGCATTTTATCCATACTATACCCTCTGTTTCCTCGACCACAATGTGCGACTAATAGAGGAATCACACAGAAGTGCAAAATGCCATGGTCGATCATGCAAGGCCGTAATAACAATTCTTTGACAGTACCATTTAACAGAAATGAGGTTGTTATGTAGGCATTGCGGACAATGACAAAGATGATGTTGCTAACGATCTTGGTGTTTTAGTTGCTTGAAGTTTAAGAAGCCATAACATTTGTTTTATAAAAATTTACATTGTATTCATGTCAATTTTGGGTTTGGACGTATTGCTTATCTTTGCATTGTTTGTTTTGTTTTTGCATGAATAGTGAGAGTAGAGTCAAATTTTGAAAACGTTTCTTCAAACAAAACATGTAGTGACTTCTGTTTATTTTTAATTATATTCTTACGCATATAAAACTATAGTACAAACTATGTCATAAAGAATAGTGATTCTCATTATTTACGTCAGTTTCAATGGTTTTGAAAAGCACGTAAAACACGGTGAGCACGCAAAGCAAGTGAGCACGTAAACACGTCGAGTACGTAATTTAGCAAACTCGATGAAGACCCTTGTTTTAAATATATTGTTATTTTATACAATCAAAACTAAAAGCTGAAAAAATTTGGAATTGTGATAAAGTAAATAAAGACTATCAGTAAGTTTAGGGATATATATTTATTCCTTCTGGCGCAACCTGTGTTCACAGCATCCTGCGAGGGTCTCCAATGCATATTCCCCGCCTCCTGATGCTGAAGGTTGTTTTAGTCCGTGAACGAGCGTGAACGACATCCATCAAGGGTTAGCATTGGTGACTCCCTGCGTCCATCATACTCATTTGATGATTGTTTTAGTGTTGTGAACAGCTGCGCCAAATAAATTAATCAAATTGTTCAACTCGTGAAAATCGGACAGTGATATTCGATAGAATATGACGATATTCTGGCGCAGTTGTTAATTTCTGTCTGAGTTGAAAATGTATTGATGAAAATTTTTTGTATAAATAATTATGGGTGCGAGGAGGAGTATCTCGATGGTAGTCTCCATAATCTATTTGCTGATAATGACCTCACTCCTCGAGAACATCAACATGCACTCCACAAGACATTTTGAAGTTTTCGAATACCCGGTGTTGAAAAGGCTGATGTTGATAGTTATCTAGCACTAGTTAGGCATCATGTGGAGAAATTGATTATTGAACAAGTGGAAGATATGGGATCCGCCAAAGTACAGCTATCAACGTGGATCATATGGAAAAAAAAGATCATGCTTGCTCTTCAACCTGATGCAGAAGATGGAATAGCCGATGTACAGCATGCAAACATTGATCAATACGCAAGGGTTGAAAAAGTGTTTAATAGCAGATTATTGCAGGTATTTCAAGATAGTGATGTAAATGAATTACTGGATAACATGTTTGCTCAAATAAGGGTTTATGTTGAAAATCCAGCGTTACCACAGAGCGGGTTTACAATCGATCGAATAATACACATGGATACCGATTTTCATAAATTGCAGCTCACGAGAGATTCCTCATATATAAAATTACCTAAATGGATCAGTGCAAAAAAGGCTATCATCAACCAAAAAAATGATGATGAGGAGTGCTTCAAATGGAGTGTTATTGCGGCACTGCATCATGAAAAAATTGGGATAGATGTACAAAGAATATCTAAATTACAACAATATGCAGATCAATACAATTGGGAAGGGCTAGAATTTCCACTAGACATTAAAAAAATAATAAAATTTGAAAATAACAACCCCAAGATTGCAGTCAACGTTTTATACACCTCGAAGACTAGCAGCATCAATATTTTGCAGAGATCTGACTATAACGCACCGCGCGAAAATCAGGTAAACCTGCTGCTCATCACAGATGATGAAAAGATGCACTATACCTGTATCAAAAATCTTTCAAGGATATTGGGCAGAGGAAACTCCAAGGACCACAAAGCAATGCATTTCTTCCTAAATTGCCTGGAGGCGTTTAATTATGTAGAATCTAGGGACAAGCATTATAAATATTCCACAAATCACGAAGCGGTTAAAAATATAATGCCAAAAGAAAATGAAAAATTGTTGAAATATGCTGATGGTCATATGCAATTCAAGGTCCCGTTTGCAATCTATGCTGATTTTGAATCACTGTTGATCCCAGTGGAAGATCGTAAGGAAAGTAAGACAATTAAGTTAAACAAACATGTACCATCAGGCTGGTGCACATATGGCACATTTCCCTACGGATCTGTACCAGATCCACTGACAACATACCGTGGTAAGGATTGCGTGGAAAAATTTATAGGGCACTTGAAAAATGAGGTGAAGAGGCTATATAACACGTTTCCAGAGAAAACTATGGTAATCACACCAGAAGAAGAAAATGAACATAATAACGCATCAGAATGTCATATTTGCATGAAGCCATTTAACGATCCTGAGAACAATCGCAAGGTTCGGGATCACTGTCATTATACAGGTCTCTGCCGAGGTGCAGCCCATAACAATTGCAGCCTAGCGTATAAAATTCCTGGCCACATCCCCATCATATTTCACAATCTGAGCGTTTACGATGCGCATCCGTCATCAGGGAGCTTGGAAAAAAAATATAACGCGCAAGATATTGGTTGTATTGCGGAAAATAAGGAAAAATAGTTTCAGCGTCAAGTTCCCTGTGCCTTACGCGGGAGTGACTAACTCGAACGGGGAACAGGTGATCAAAAAAATAGAGCATCGATTCATCGATAGTTTTCGATTTATGGCATCAAGCTTTGATAAATTATCAAGTAATCTGCCCGATGGTCAGTGTAAAAACTTTCGTCAGTTTTATCAGGAGGATGATATATTTAAACTCATGCGACGTAAGGGCGTGTACCCATATGAGTATATAGAGCGTTTTGAAGAGTCGGAGTTACCCCCCAAAGGAAGCATTTCATAGTCAACTTAATATGGACCGCATATCTGACATCGAGTATAAATATGTGAAAAAAGTATGGAATTGTATCACACCAGAGGGTAATCAAGTGACGCTTGGTATCTATCATGATGTATACCTCGCCACGGATGTTTTGCTGCTGGCTGATGTTTTTGAAACATTTCGTGATACATTTATGAAGCATTTTAAGCTGGATCCAGCACATTTTTATAGTGCTCCGGGATTAGCATGGAAGGCTTCATTAAAATTCACTGAAATTGAATTAGAGTTACTCACAGATCCGGATATGCACCTCATGTTTGAAAAAGGTATTCGAGGCGGTATTGTACAGGCTGTTCATTGCTATACCAAGGCAAACAACAAATACATGGGACATTAATATAATCATATTGAAGAATCGTCGTACTTACAATAACTCGATGCCAATAATTTTTACGGGTGGGCTATGCGGGAGGATTTACCAACCCACGATTATAAATGGGTTAGCAATGTCGATATGTTTACACCCCAAAGGATCGCAAAACTAGAGAAGAAAAATAAGCACAGCTACATATTGGAAGTTGATATGGATTATCCCATGGAGCTGCATAAAAAACATAATGAGCTGCCATTTTTGCCGGAGTGGATGACGATTGCCAAGGTTGAAAAATTGGTGCCCAAACTGCGAAACAAGCGTAAGTATGTCGTGCATACAAGAGCATTAAACGAACAATCAGAGTCCATGGTTTAAGCCTTATATTGATATGAACACCAAATTGAGAACTGGTGCTAAGAACGATTTTTAAAAGGAATTTTTTAAAATAATGAACCTGTCTGTGTTTGAAAAAACAATGGAAAATATCCGGAATCATCGTGATATATAACTTGCAACAAGCGCGAAAGCATATCAAAAATATGTGATGAAGCCCAATTTAAGGATGCTTATGCATTTAGCAAAAATTTAATGGGTGTTGAAATGAGTAAAACTGAGATCAAAATGAATAAACCGGTATATCTTGGACAAGCTATATTAGATAGGAGCAAACTGATCATTTATGAGTTTCATTATGATTACATGCAACCAAAATATGGGAGTAAAATCCAACTTATGGACCCGGATAGTTTCGTCTACTACATTAAAACTGAAAATTTTTATAGCGATATCGCATGTGATGTTGAAGCCAGATTTGACACGATTGAATATACAGGGGAGGATGCTAGACCACTTTCAATAGGTAAGAATAAAAAGGTTGTGGGATTGATGAAAGATGAATTGGGTGGAAAAATTATAACAGAATTTATTGTACTGAAGTCAAAATAATATGGCTATAAAACATTGGAAAAGGAAGACAAACGATGTAAGGGCGTTAAAAAATGTGTTATTAAAAAATCAATCACATTTGATGATTATAAAAAATGTTTATGCGAGGGTATAAATATTTATAAAAGTCAAGTCCTCATCCAGAATAAAAATCATCAGCTGTACACTGTAAAAAGTACTAAAATTGCCCTTAATCGTGATGATGATAAAAGGATTGTGCAAAAGATAAAATCTCAACACTAGCCTGTGGGTACAATGTGTAAATAAAATATGGATGGGATGTTGATGTTGATGTTATGTATCACAATAATTCTACCATATATAATAGTACTACTATTTTTTCTAAAATTTCGATATATAATAAATAAAATGACCGAGCTTGTTAATATATTTGATGTTGTTGATAATCCTGCAGAAGCAACGACAAATAAGGAGAAACCAATCGACAAACGTCAAGCTTTGAAGGATGCTATACGCAAAGGCAAAGGGCATCTTTTCTTTTACCAAAAAAATGTACTGAGGGCTACGCGGCTGCTCTGATGCTTTTTTATCAGGCTGCTGCTGCTGTACTCCGTGTTGTTTAAAAAATTTATAAGACCGATCAATATCATCCTGAAAAAAATGTAGCTTTTACAGGAATCATAATGCAGTTGCTCATAGAATAAATAAAAGAGTATGGATAATAGTATGAAAATATATCCTACATTAACACCAAGTGCACCAGAGGATGAAAGTCAGGTCTATAGATTAAAAAAGATTGATGAGATTGAAAAGTTTCTACGATCAGAAGTGAGCTATAGGGACAATCTTACCAAGCGATGCTAGCGTCGTGCGGCTGCAACTACAATCAGTGACACTTCGGTAGTTACAGTAATCACTGTCCTTAAAGTTGCTTCAGTCGTAACCCTCACTACGGGGGTTAGAATTCCAGTAAGTATTGCTCTGGCGTCAGCTGGAATCATCCTTGGACTCTCTTCAGGTATCGTGCATAAAATGCAAAAAATATTTGATTCCAAATCCAAAAAACATGACAAGATCAAGACTCTGGCTGAAGCCAAGTTGGACTCCATCTCGAGCCTTATCTCAAAAGCAGTAGAAGATTCTCGTATGTCGCATGAATAATATCATTTCATCCTTAAAGAAGTCGAACATTATCGTAATTTGAAAGAGCAGATTAGACTAAAATTAAAACGTGTTGTAGAGACTATCACTGCCGAGCAACGTGCCGAGCAATCTCGCATTCTAGCACTTCACCAGGATCAGTATCGATCGGTCAGCCACCATCATGTACTATACTTCGCTTAGTGAGATCTTGCAAATATTTTTAAGATTTTTTTCATATGCAATTTCAACACAAGGTTTGCAATAAGGACCGTCTGTTTGCGTTGAAATATCCTTGTACTTTGCTTTGCGGATTGCCTTAACAAGATCGTCCTTATTTAGTGTAGAATAATAAAGAACATGCGGTAATTTAGCTTCTTTTCGAAGTACGTCCATTTATTCGTATAGTTTTTATCAAATATATAAAACCTTTTAAACACAGTAAAGATCTCGTCGTCATCATCATCCTCAGATTCATTCAATTATTTAGCGCCATACCTATCAACCTCTTTATATTTACACTCTTCCAAATAAGTTTGGATGTAATAGTTGCACTCTTGCCTATAAATACTTCCTATTTTTATGATGGCCGTACACTCACAAGATTCCTGCGGTATCTTTTTCTGATGAAAATTGGTTCTTATTTTACCTTCAAATTCCTTGAGTTTGGGGTTGATATAACGATCTTTCTTCACACCTAGGTTAGTGAAGCAAGCCCCGCTTTCCCATTCCACTTTTATTAAGATTTCCTCATATTTTTCAACAAATTCAGGATAATCACCAAGATCGAACGACATGGTGAGCGCTGAATTCGGACTATATTGAGAGACCCTGGGAGTAGATTTTTTTAGGGTTTTTTATCAATAACGACCGACCGTCTTTGTCATAGCCAATCACAAACCGTTTATCTTTACCTTTGTTTGCCGGAATAGACTCACTCACCACTAGGTTTTCAAGGTTCACATCTTCGATATTGTACGGTGTGACATTACTGTAAAATTCTTTTGATTTAATCATTGGGTCTCCAAATTTAAACATATCTTTTTAATTATATGAAAAATTTTGATCAATTCAATTTTTTTTTTTTTGGTCAAACATTTACAAAAACCACCGTTATATAACGTATATTCATGATGCCAACATAATATTTTACCTTTCACCACAACTCTTTCTCCCACATTTGCATCTATCATATTCATCAAGTACACATTCACAATCATCGTACTGTTCTTTATCATCGTTTTATTTTATGTTTCTAACGATACATAAAATCCTGCTTTATTCTAAATCACGAACACGACCCTCCAAATCTTTAACTGATCTATCGTTCTCCTTCTCCTTCGACGATTCTTACACTAGGGCCACAGCTATAAGTGGTAGAGAGATACCAACGCCAGCCATAGATATCATGACTACTACATATTCGAACATTTTAAATTTTGATTTACGGTTGATACACATTTATTATATTTTTTTTCTGGAATCGATCCGGAACATACTCAAGCATATGAGGATCCCTTTCAATTATTTTATTACACATTTCCTGCGTCTTGAATCGATCTGGAATATACTAATATACGCATATAGGAGCCAAATTTAACAGTTTCTGTGTTTTTAGATCATCTGGAACATTTTTAAACCGACTCATATTTATTTATACAAAAAATTTATACATCAATACATTTTCCACTCGGACGGAAATTGAGACTTGTGCCAGAATATCGTCATATTCTATCGAATATCAGTGAAGGTTTTGCGCATAGGCTGATGTCGAATACTGTCCGATTTTCACGAGTTGAACAACTTGATGAATTTATTTGGCGCAGCTGTTCACAACACTAAAACAATCATCAAAGGAGTATGATGGACGTAGGGTGTTACCAATGCTAACCCTCGGAAGATGTCGTTCACGCTCGTTCACGGACTAAAAGAACCCTCAAATCAGCATCAAAAGGCGGGGAATTTGCATTGGAGAACCTCGGAGGATTTTGTGAACACAGGTTGCGCCAGATGGAATAAATATATATCTCTAGTTTTATATATTGTTTGCTATTTAAATCACATGTACCACTGGATTTAAATCATTGTAATTGCTCATTTCACTTGATTAAAAATTCTCCACTATTTTCACGCAAAACAGAAAGCTGTTGTTGCTCTATCCGAATATCCATAGACTTCAGAGAGAAGACCATCTTTTAGCAGTTTTTATTGAAGTGTGGCGCTTAGTAAGGATAGAGAAAGAAGCTATTGTTGCTGTACTATCTTTTTATTTTAAAAAAATTTCAAGAGAAGATAAAATTAACTGGAAGTATTTTAAAAATCAACGATTTTAAGATGACTTGAAAGGACGCATGTTATAATGTTTTTGATGTGTACCAAGAAAGTTATTGAGGTTCTTAAACTTTTGATGGAAACAAAACATTTAAAAATCAGCGTAAAGAAATGTGACTGATATTTTTGCTTATAAAGCTAGGGTAATTTTTACCCTTTATTTGTTTGAAAATTATAAATCACAAAATCGCAAAAGTTTATTCTGCCTTATGATTTTCAGATTTTTGCTGCTGATATCAGCATATTATAGCCCTCGAGTGCCACCCTCCGTATATATATATCTTTAACTATTTCTGGTACAAATAATTGATCAATTATTGTGTAACTTTGGTTTTAATATTATTTTTATTGATTTTAGGTGGAAATAATGGTATAATACTGTTTTTGTCTTGTAATAAATCAAAAATTAAAAAAAGGTTTGCGAAGCATTTTGCAAGTTGCAAGCAATATTAAACTATCTAATACTCTAATACTCATCGAACAGTTCTTTATGGATAACCAACGTTCATCATCATCAGTTCGTCAAAGAGAACGTTTTGATATCGAAATTGCCCCTGTTACTTCACTCACAGAGAAAGAACTGGAAGAAAACGACAACGAAAGAGATGATGAAAATCAAAATGGCGGCTTATTGCTTGAATAAATAGCTGCGTCTCCTAAGGAAAAGTCTCAAAGGAGAAGCAAACTTTTTTCTAAGAAGAAAAGGCAATAAACACCATGTTCATCTTCCTCATCTGAACACTCTCAGAGCTCAGATAAGAACAACGAAAAGAGATCGTCAAAAATGCCTGCGAAGAAAATCGTTTCAAAAGCAGAGGAAGTTCAGTGGCACCTACCATCGGAGATAGCTGAGCATGCCAATAAAATTTTTCTGGTCATGAACGCCTCGTTAGAACGAATTCAATTTAAGGTCACCGACATTATGGGTCGCTTTTCCAAATTATGGAAAAGCCTGGATCTTGTGGTGCACGGATCATCAAAAGTAACTGTTGAGGTTCCCGCCGACCAGTTGCTGGAATTAGAAGAACAATACCTTTTGTTAATTGGCCAAGCCTCGAATGGGCTGACTTACCTACAAAGGTTTAATGTACTACAATCTCCAATGAAAGAGCCTAAACGTGTAAAAGCCATCTTGAAAGAAAAATCTTCTTTGCTACAGAAACATGATGAGAATCTTTTCGGAAAAAAGTTTCAAATTCACATCATCGAGACCGAAATATCTAAGAAGAGAACTCTGGAGGTTTTTACTACCAAACGCTCAGGGCCTGCCGAAAAGAAACCCTTTTGCCAAGGCCCTTCACCATATCAACAAAACAAGTCAGGTGGAAGGTGATTCTTTTACAAACGAGGAGGACAACAACAACGTAGCCAAATTGGTAGATAAGGTGGCCATTACATTTGGATAAATGCTGAGATGTCTCCGACTTAAAATTGTCAGGACCCCTCAAATCAGTTTAAGTAAAACCAGTTTAATTTAAACCAATTTTGTTTTGTGTAAATGGGTTATTAATTTCGAAGACAAATAGATTATGCCGAAGTGCGTTACTTATTTTTTTTATTGCAAAACAAACAAGAAGCCCTGCGGCTTTAGGATTTCCGTCATTAGCCCGAAAGATTTTGAAATTTGAAGTAGATCTTGGAAACGGAGAATTATGGGGTAAACAAATTACGAGTATCACAATTCACAACTATTTTTGTAACTAACCTGCAATGTTAAAATACAACTCAATAAGTAAAGAATAAAAATTTTACATAGCTATATGAAGTATTCGAAAATAACAGTTAAAACATTAACTGGATTTTTTTAAAAGTGATCAGGAATATTTTGGAAATTCCAGAATACAAATCTTGCTACGTAGAAACTTGACGATTCGAATATAATAACTTCTGAACGAGCTCAATTTGAATGATGAAGTAGTTCGTTGTTTATTAATTCAGCAATAATACATATTAGGATTTAAATATTTCAGTATTTAGGCATTTAAAATTTACCCTCTTGTTGAAAATTTTTTGAAAAAGAAAGCACGTTTTAAAAATAAGAAACAAGAATACAATTTTACCTGCATTAAAAGCAGGTTGTTTAACTGTCTCTTTAACCTCTCTTTGCCTCTTTGATTTAAAAAGGGAATTTAATACAAAGATACAAATCCATGCAATGTGATGCACAGGTATATTATATTTATAAATATGTATATAAGTTTAATCAGGCTGGCTTTTGATATCTTTGTTAAACATGTAACATATTAAGCAGGCGATGCATGATTAATATCTTACTAGAAATCTTAGAAAAATATTTTGTGATACTTTGGGTGAGTTCAAGAAAGATTTTTAAGCAAATTTGGCACAAGGAGAACTGAGAATTAGCAAGTAACAGAAAAGTTAGCCGGTTTCAATGCCGCCATAGCGTTGGTGGTTATAACTCTGAATTCCCCTATATATATATATATATATATTATATATATATATACTTTTATATATTATATATTATATATATATATACTTTTATATATATATATAAAAGTAATTATTATAATTAATTCTTCTTTTCTTAAGGATTAGCCGCGCAATGCATAATGCCTGTTTCTGGGATTGGGCTGGCGTCTGTTTGACGACACGAGGCAATTTTGCTTCTATTACCCTAAAATTTTATTGTGTCGCCACATCTGTGCAAATGCAACATTTTTATTAAAACAAAACGAAAACATTGTTTATTTCCATGGCAACGGTTTGCAAGAGGAAAATGCAAAACTATTTCTGAAAACATAAAAATACAAATACAAGTATTATTGACAGCTATTTCACTTCTTCTTGAAAATGACGATGTGGAATATACAAAAGGCAAGAAACTAAGGGAAAATAAACGCAAATGGATTAGACCGTGGATGGAGCATACCATAAAATTTCCGAAGGAACTAATGCGGAAGATTCTAAAGGTTTTCGAGATTACATAAAATTGATAAAGTTCAGTATGATGCATTTAAGACCCCGTTTAACAAAAGAAGACACGATAATGCGTGAATGCATTAAACGTCAGAAAGACGTACATTGGTTTGATTCTTCTGATTTTCAGTACTAATGTCTCGTCTTTCCTCCGCCATTTTTGTTTTTGACTTTTGATTATTCAACGAAAAACATTCAGCAAAATTGCTGCATTGTGATTGGTCGCGCATAAAAGTGTTGCATCAAAATTGTTGCAGCAACTGGTAACGCTTTTTTGATATATACAACATTTTTTGTTGCGGGTGTCACCGGAATAATGACTCCCCAGTCATAATAAACTAGTTTATAATGACCCCCCAGTTAAGATAAATTAGTTAATAATAACTCCCTAGTCATAATAAACTAGTGAATTGTTTTTTTTTTGTTTTTTTTTCTATGCAAGGATGAATACAATTTTACACACACTACAAATAAAAAATAAAATAAAGTAGTACACACGAAAACAGACCGATACACCAACCCACTTTTGAAAGATGCAAAAAATGGGTCGGCTGCAGAATTAAATAAAAATAATATATTAAAAAAATAAAAATAAAAATTTAAGATGAATCCAACGTTTGTTTGTAAATGTGACTATAAGGGTATTATAATCAAAAAAAATCGCCGTCAAAACGTTCAGAGTCAATTAGAAATGTAATAGAGGAATTGATAATTTGACTGTTTTAAACAAAATTAAAAAGATAACTATTGCCGTATAACAAAATACAATATAAACGAGTTTTAGACAGACAGTGATAGAAGGACAATACTAGAAAGTGATTCAAAGAGACTTTTTCGTGATGTTGCAAATATTTGGCAGCGCAGTAAAAAGTGTTCTGTTGATTCTGGTTCAGTACCACAAGAACAAAGTGGGTTAATAGAATCCTGAAAATTGTGTTTAAAATTATGTTCCAGTAAGTGACTCAGACCTAATCGTAGCCGTATTAAGTATAATCCCTATCGGGTGAAATGTACCAAAAATAGAGTAAGGTGATGGTCTTATGTACTTCAGCAAACTGCTCTTAAAAACATTGAGCGACGAAGCTGAGCGTAAAACGCTGTCCAGTCTGTTCCACTCTCTTATACAATAAGGAAAAAACTATGTTTGAAGAAATCAGTTCTAGCAAAAATCTGTTTGATTTCGCCGGTCACACGAGTAGGATAACATCTGTTTTCCAAAGGAAGGATATTAAACAAAAAAACCACAGAGTTTACGACGCTCAGAAAGGTATTCTAATCCCAATTCCTGGTAGAGCTTTTGCATAGATGTTCCTCTTATGGCACTTGTTATCGATAAAGCAGCATTATTTTGGATAGACTCAAGCTCTCTCTTGAACAGTTTAATATGTGGTTGGTCAAAAATAATGTCACCATAATCAAGGTGTGGTCTAACAAACATTTTATAGATTTGTAAAAGCATGGATGTACGAAAAGAGAAGGATACACAACGTCAACAGATCTATTGTACTATGCGCGTATACTCTATTCAATTCAATTTCAAAGGAATTGAATAAATTAGCTTAGATAAATTAGCTTAGGATATTTTTTATAACAATAAACCCGATTGTTCATAATTGGCATATTTAATTGCATAACCCAATGGGAGCGTAGCTATATCACGCGCCTAAGTAATAATTATTTTTCACGACAATTCAGTTTGTTACGAAAGGAAAACAATATAATTTTGCTTTCTACTTTTATAAAAGCTGTAAAAGAATTCACATATAATCTAAGACTACGAGACTATCAACATACTATTTTTTAGTGTAAAACCGTTATAAAAATACACAAGTATACAAAAGCAAAAAAGTTATTTTTTTATTCTTCTTCCGTCTTGGTAGTCTCGTGTCATGTACGTCAATTGTTGGCCGAGTGTCTGGTTTTTCAGAGGTGTCGTCACAGGTCTCCAATTAAATTCGATTGGATTCCACAAATTCTAAGCAAAGATTCCAACTTTTTCACATGAATGTCATTTCATTATTCAAGAAGTACCTACAAATAATGAAATAAAATTGTAGATATATTCGTCGGAAAGTTTAAGTGAGGTTATTCCAAGAATACATAACCTCAAGGGACCCAGGAGAGAAAGACAAAACAACAGTTTTATACGAACAAAAGTTTTATTTTGAAAATGTTTATGGATAAATAATGTTACTAATGACAATACCTCTATCTTTGATTCTTTAGTAGTAAATAACAATCCGTCACACAAGTTCTTAAAATTCCTTCTTAATATCCATCCATGGTAAAAGCGACCTTCGAGGGACATGATGGAAAAGCCTCTTAATCACTCCTATTCCTTTATTAGCCTTCGATATTTTTTCCTTTAAGTGATCATTAAAATTCAATCTTTCATCTAGGATTAGTCCTAAATGCTTGTGAGAACGAGAAGGTATAATAGCAGTGTTATTAAAGTGTAGGACAGGATGTACTAACTTCAACTGCATGCTTAGAAGGATCAGGATTAAATGACATTTTCCATTGATTAGCCCATTTTTCGATAGCAGTTAAATCTTGACTTAGCTTATCATGAGAAACAGAGGGTTCATTTTCTACTGGGAAGATCGAAGTATCATCTGCAAATATCTTTACTGTTCAAAGTTACTCACAACCTCGTCCCCAGGACTATTTGCTTCTCAACGGCGCTGCGCTTTCTGATAGTTCTAGCGACGCCACGGTAAAAGGTGCTGGGGTCGAGCTTGAGTTACTCATTGACAGAACCTTGGGGCACCCCAGCTTTAATATATTTCCAGCATGAATACTGACCATTTAAAACTACTCTCTGCTGTCTATTTGTTTAAAAACTTTCCAAAAGTGAATTAAAATTCCCTTTGTGCCACATCAACGCAGTTTAAATATGAGAGCCTCGTGCCAAACATTGTCAAACGCCTTTGAAAGAAAGTCAAGAAATACACCACGGGCGTCGGAGGGAGGATGACAGTTAAAAGCACTAAAAATATTATGTGTAATTGAAAGTAACTAATAGACACACGATTCGCCTGGTCTAAAACCTGATTGATAAGATACAAGTAGGTTATTACTGTGCAAATGGTAATATAAAGCATCAAAAAAAAGTTTTTCAAAAACTTTTCTAAAGATAGGTAGTAATGAAACTAGCCTATAATTTTTGAAAATAGAATTAAAATAGATAGATAGATAGATAGATAGATAGATAGATAGATAGATAGATAGATAGATAGATAGATAGATAGATAGATAGATAGATAGATAGATAGATAGATAGATAGATAGATAGATAGATAGATAGATAGATAGATAGATAGATAGATAGATAGATAGATAGATAGATAGATAGATAGATAGATAGATAGATAGATAGATAGATAGATAGATAGATAGATAGATAGATAGATAGATAGATAGATAGATAGATAGATAGATAGATAGATAGATAGATAGATAGATAGATAGATAGATAGATAGATAGATAGATAGATAGATAGATAGATAGATAGATAGATAGATAGATAGATAGATAGATAGATAGATAGATAGATAGATAGATAGATAGATAGATAGATAGATAGATAGATAGATAGATAGATAGATAGATAGATAGATAGATAGATAGATCAGCGCTTTAAGCTCTACACAATAGAGGCAACGTAAAAACCAGGTTCTAACTTTTTTTGCAGATGGGTTGCTGATGTCATCAATATTTAAATGACACTTCCTTTTTATTTTTATCTTGCCTCAGTGGATTTTTCCACGGGCCTTATCGACTAGTTTCTTATAATAATACAGAGACTGTGTCTGTCTGTGACAGGCAAAGTTGATATGCTTATTTTCCTTTGATGTAGCCGAAAAATGCATGTCTAATATGTTAAAATTTCTGACGTTACGGCGCGACGTCAATAACACTACTATAACGTCAATATCCTATATTAAATTAATGAAGCCATTACAGTGCACCTAAAACTTTGAGGCCAAATAACTTGGAAACGAGGTGGGTGACGTCAATGATTTTTCACCGCGTGAGTAACTAAGGACCCACAAGGACCAATTTGGGTAATTTTCCCAAACCTGGGTCCCCAAATCCGTTTAGGAAGTCAGAAGGAATTTACCAATTTTCAAAGTTAATAGGCGGGAAGTAACAAAACTTGCTGTAAAGAACACATGACTACAGAATATGAAGTACAGTAGATAAGAATTTTTTTCTTGAAATCCTAGCAAAGTTACAAATTAATAAAAATAAGACAGAAAAAGACACTGTACCCGTAAGGTAAAGATAAGGTGTCTTTTATTTATAAATCTTAAAAAACGTCAAAAATTGATAGAAATAGTAGAAAACGTAACAAAGGTTTTTTATAATGAGGCTAAGATCAAAATGAAATATCGAACACTACTTCCATTGGTGAATTAATATCAAAGATTGCTGTTGCGAAAGCGATAGCGAAGACTCCACAATTAAATCCATCCTGTTGCTTGTGCACGGATAGAAAAATTGGGGCAACATTTTCAAATTCGTCAACTACATACTTATACAATGAATAGATGGATTTCTTAGAAACACGATTCAAAGTCAATTTCAAACTATCGCAATCTGAATCCGACCACTTAAGCAAAAGCTCAAAAAACCAATGCAAATCTCCGTCGTGAACAGTTGAATGTGGTCTTGGTATCCAGGATCAAAAAAGATGGCGGCATTCAAAACAGATTAATAGTTATCTTCTTCGCCAAGCATATCAATTTCTGCGCGGCATTCATGATACGGTCATTCAACCAAGCACTTTTCGAGTTCAGGATTTCCCTACCTTCAATTTTAAAAAAATATTTATCATTTTTTATCCAAAACTTTTCATGGCTCTCCTCCTCGATATCTGACGACTCAATTGGTTCATTATCTTTGATTAGGATAGGGTTAGCTATTTTTTTTCCAGCAGATCTTCCGAACCTAAAACATAAAGTTACTTTTTGGCTCTAGTAAAAGCTAAGATTAATTCCATTTCTGACTGTTCAATATGTATTCAATTTTCTTTAATACCCCAGAATGCTCTTCGAATAATTTTGTAAACTTTCGGGTGCTTATTTTGACTTTTCAATTATAATTATTTTCAATTATCCGTTCCCACAAATCAGTCTTAGAAATGCTCTCCAATGAATATGGCCCCAACCGTTTGAATGTAAACCTTTACTATCAAGTCCCTTCTGATTTTGAAGCCAAATCTTATCTTTGATTTTTAATGTTGTTGGTAACAAATGGCGACGGTTGTAGTCACGTTGTTGTTTCTTTTGTGCTGCTGTGATATTTTTGGTTGCTTCGTCGTTGGTACGCTGTCTTAATTTCAACGTTGATGACAGGATAGTTTCGAACCCTTCCAAGTCAAACGGAACATCTGAATTGTGTAAGTCTGAATCTAAATCTTAGTTTAAATCGCTGGGTAGAATTGGATGCCTATTACACATTAAAAAGAACAGAGTGAATTTGGTTGAATAGAGTTTACTCTTTCTGTGTGCAAACAAAACATCTTCAATTACATAAGGCCTTTCATCTTCCCGTTCGTTTTTTCGCCCGCCATCTCTAAACTTAGGGCGAGCGCCAAATTTGCATCTCATTATCCTTGGAATTTCAAAAATGCCCAGTATATCTGGGCATTTTTGTATCACGTGACCAGCCTGTTCCAGGGTCATTGTTGGCCACTCCGTAAAACGGCACAGGGGGCAACAAGACCTTTGGGACGAGGTTGGTAGTAAAGGGTATTATTATAGCTATGCGACATGCGATATTATTATTGGTTATGGCTTATCTACAGGACGGAAATATGCTTGTGTTGTGAGGATGTCGGATAATGAGGATTCATGTGTTGGGTCCATTTGGTTGGGGTAATTCAGTGAATGTGTGTCGGAATTTTTATGTCGGTATATCAAGCGATGTTACTTTATGTTGTACGTCGTGTGTCGGGTCCACTTAGCCCGGTGCTAAATGGAATCGTTGCCCGTCATTCTGGTGTTCCAGCAAAGATGGCGATTACACGACGTGCTAAAGCTGCTCAAAATTCTGTTGCTCAAAGAACACGTTCTTCTTCACGAGATGATGGTAACGAAGAAACTGTTGAAACAGATGTTACTCCAGAAAGTATGATATTTAAATCATAATATAAACAAAATAGCGGTCGACTAGTTTATAAGAGGGTGACTCGAGTAGAAATTAGACTATATATCACATCAAAGAATAGTAGCCTAGTTAGAAGATTTTCTAGATAGATAGATAGATAGATGTGCATATTTTACATGGCTAACCTCACAAATATCGAGGGATATACCCTGTCTATTATTTCCAGGAGGGGCCATGGCGTAGATGGAGAGTCCTAGAGTATTTAATGCTCATTTTGAGCTACGCAGACCCAATTAGAGCCCGCGCTCTACTAGACAACTCCCGGCAACATCCAACGGCCCACACAGTGTGCCATCTTCCCCATTTCCCTCACATGGCTTGGGTTAACCCGGGGCTATGGTAACATTCACTCGCCCATGTTGAATCGCCGTCAAGAGGAATCGAACCCCGGTCTCCCGCACAGAGTACGAGAGCTATAACCACTAATCTACGGCGCCAAACCACTAATCTACGGCGCCGAAATATAGGCTAATTAGGAGAGAATCTCCTATTTAGTGATTACGTTAAACAAAAGATGAAAGGACTTTTGACTTGCAAGAAAAAGTGTTGTTTTCAGCGATTTGGTTCAGCTTTGTTGCTGTGTAGTGATGATTGACATTTTGCTTAATTGGTCAAGTAGCATAGACCATTTCGGAGATTATGCGCCATTATGGATTTTCGAAGCCCGGTGGTGCAAGTTGAACTCTCTTAAAACACACAAAAAGAAACAAGTTTTGTATGCACTTTTAGCGTGTTTAGGTCTTCGTAATGTTTTTGCCTAAGTAACAGGGGATAACACCAGACAACATTTATTTAAGCGTATTGCTTTGATCTATTAATGAATTATAAATAGCAATTAAATACACATGTAGGACAAAGGGATACTGAGTGTGTTTTATTATTTTTGACTTAATACATTTAAAATTTAACGCTGAAGTGGATATTTAATCAACTTTAAAAATATTTTTACGATCGAATTATGCCTCTTACAACGTATGAGGATTTTTTAGAACTTAGTGTGAGGCAGCTGACTGACTTCTTGTCAGCTCTTACAACGTACGAGGATTGTTTAGAACTTAGTGTGAGGCAGCTGACTCACTTATTGTGGACTGAGTTAATCGCCAGAGCTTTTTCTGCAATGGAAATTATGCCAATAATTTAAACAAGCTTTACAGAGTAATTTATTTATTTATCATAAATATTTACACTTTAGTAATAAATTACTGCCATAATTGCATGTCCTGATAAAGAAACCGATAAAGACATACGTATATATAACAAAACATCATGTAAAATATACATTGTGACTGAAACAAATAACATAGAAAAACAAAAAATCGAATACCACTTTAGTATAGTAAACTGAACTCATCATTTTTCCCTTTTTGATATTTTTCAATAAAGGAAGCGTACAAAAAAATTATAGGGCAATAATGAAAGCAGGGAAGAAAGACAGGTATTCTTTCTAATACCACTCTTGAAAGACTCAAAGATAGGAGTGTTTAAGTAGACGGATCAAGGGACAAACATACACCAAAAAACAAAATTAAAAAAATATCAAAATAATAAAAATTATTTGCAATTAAAATGACTAATGACTCTATTCCTAAAATCTGCGACTGAACCTGTTACCGTATCTCTATGGGTAGTGTATTGAAAATTTTTAAATCCATTATAGAGAAGAAGCCAGATTATTTTGCGAGCTTAAGTTTCACTTTAGGAATAAATAACATTTTAGAGTTTTGACAAGTATTTTGACAATGGATTATAACTCTCTAGATCTTTACAAGTATTACAACCTAAACATTTCTTTACAAATCCAAAAACAAAGTTCAAGTCCAAATCCAGTAAGGTATTTCCAAAATCAAAAATTTCTCTCTAAAGTAAAGTATAATCCAAGTTTAAAATGAAATTCCCTTTAACCAAGCATTAATTACTAATTACAGCCTTATAGCTAGCTACAGTACAGTGTCCTAAAAGCATTTTTGGAAGACCTCTAGCTAGCTAAGGTTTTTAGGATATATTAAGTTGCCTTTATTGTACAAAAAGAAATTAAATGTACAAATAAGTGCCTAATAAAGTATTTTTCAAAATATATATCATAAAATTAGATATCAAAAATCAAAACTATCCTGCCGCCAGCAGTTCCCTAAGGCAAATGACTGAATAAAACGTGAAGTCCAAAGTTCAACTTGTTCCACCATGAGTTCCACAAATTCATAATGGCGCATAATCTCCGAAATGGTCTATTTGTGCGACATCAACCATTTTTTAAATTTCGCAGGGTGAAAACAAATTAGCTAACGAAAGGTAATCACAATAAAAATCTGTCTGGAAATGATGCTTGGCTATCTAGCTATAGGTTTTGCTCCAAAAATTATCTTTGCTTAAACTTTCTAACATTGTTCTTAAAACTCCAAAATGTGTCTAGCTCTGCACTGTCTTCACCTAAAATATGGAAACTTTCATCTCCAAAAAAATTGTTATGACGTCAAACCGAATCGCCAAATTAGCTAATAAAACACTTTTTCCTGAAATGTACAGGGCACATTGTACTGTAATGTAGGTTGAAATCTTTATAAAACTATTTTCAAAAGCATGACAATATAAGTATGGACGTTGATTCTCAAACGATTTGTTATCAGCTTTCACAAATTACTCAGCAACAATGTGTAGTTGTTGCATCTTTTTCTTTGAGTTTAGCTGCTCGATAAGTCGTCTTTGTTCAAGCATGCACCAGAAATTTTATATACACCAAAGGTATAATTAGGCTATGCGCAGCCATATTGAAAATTTCCTGTGAGAAATTCATATTTTTTTCAGATGCAACTGTGACCTGTGTAAAACAAACATAGCGTATGTGTTTTTCCGAAAGCTCTCTAATTTACACAAATTTTGCTTGAAAGGGAAAACAACACTTTAAATTTGTTGACCTTCCCACAAAAACGACAACCACCAAAGTAAACAGACTTTGCTACCTCATGAACTATATATTTATGACTTTTTCAGTGAATTTGATAACAAACTATAATTATCAATAACTATTTAGCTATAATTAGATGAAAAAACAAAAAAAAAAATATTGCTAAATAGAAATAGATAGTGGTAAGGCTATAATAGTGATAAACAATGCTAAGCTATACTTAACTCTTTAAATATATTTATCTAGTATCCATAGATAGTTGACCAAGAAATGAGAGAACTATGATATATAATCCTTTTCTTTTCAACAGTGTCAGTACTAGGTTTAGAAAGATGTTAGATATTCAAATTGAATAGGGTTAAAACAATTGTCGATAAATATTTTCCTGATATTTTTAAAAAAAAAAAAATATATTTATTGTTAAGAGAGAAACTTTATTTTTTAGTGTTTTCAATAGTGTGCTCAAAGTTCAAAATTCCTTAAATATATTTAATCTGTAACAAATATTGAGAAAAATAACAACATTATTTTCTTCACATATTCCATTGGGCTTTCGGCTCTTCTAGAGCCATGATGACAATATTACAAAAGTTTAAAACAAGTTTTTAAGTTATTGACAATTCCCTTGCCGATAAATTAATTAAATAATCTGTATGATAATTAAAGAGAGTTATGCAGAAAGAATAAAAAATTGCATCTCTACATATAACATAGGAAACGGTCACTGTTTAGTAATCTGTACAAATTTATTATTAGTTATTATCTATGCCTTTTTAATTTATTTATTTATTTTTTTTCGTTTTTATCCTCTTATGTTATGTTATCCTGTTGTCTGTTTAACAATAACAAGACCCAAAGTTTGGCGAAAACACTTTACCTTTAATTTTTATTAAAATATTCATGAGTTATTAATTATTCATAACGTTTAACAGCCCTTAAAATTAGCGTCAGCATTCGGCACTGCCAACGTGATTGCCGACTTAAAATAAGAAAATACCGTAGTTGCGTCGGCAAAAAAATTGCCGACATAATTTTGTTGTGAAATTTTTAAAAACAGCAACTCATTTTCAACATCAACGAAGAAAAAAATTAACAAAGAATTAATTTTTATTTTGGCGGACTTTTAAGAACATGTGCTCATGTATATTTCTATCGTACCTGTTCACGTATTATAACCTGGTTTCTACTACCTTTTTTTTGAAAAACAAACTCTTCAACTGATCGCATGTTATTCTTTGTAATATTAAAGCCTTTGTGGGAAATTTTTATATCACATTTTCTCTGGCGTAATATGAAAACTGGCATACATTTTTCTCGAGTTCCTTATCCTAAAAGAAACCAGGTCTCCACATGGGAATGCACACGGGAATGCACACAGTATTCGGCGGGTGTTTTTTTTTCATTCGAAACTGACGGATGGTATAATTTCCTGAATTCACGAAAATAAAATAAAAAAGTAAACATATGGTGTCAAAGAAAACAGTTCTTTTGTGGAATTTTCCTGAGTTAGGGTTTGAATCAGAAAATGATTCTAATGAAATTGCTAAAGTGTTTTGCCATGTCATTATCAAAACAACAAAAATAATGAAAATTTGAAAGGAACTGTGGCAAGCAAAATCAAATAATGTTAATTGTGGTATTGTTTGCGCTTCATCCACTCATCGCGACTGAAGAATAATTACACTCGATTTAAGTTAGGTCATTATCATCAAAATTATTCACGTTACAGAAATACTGTGGTGCCATTCGATTCGTAATATTAATAATCGAAAAATTGTATATCGTATTAAAAAGAAGTCCGGAAGTTCTCTCTCCCACACGACACAGCAGGCAATAAGTCAGCCCTGCCCTCGGTTTTGTGAGGAGAGATGTTCTGCGAAGACTCTATAAATTGAGCCCCCTGTACAGTTTTGCTTCATGGTGAACTGTGTCGGGACAAGCATTTTCAAAACATGTCACCGGCGACTTCTGCGATATACAACTCATTGAATGCCCTGACATTTAGTTCGTAAATAGCACGTGCACAACGTACTTTCTAATGAGTTCGTCTCGAAACATATAGAAAGTCAGTTGGCAGTGAACTATTAACTTAACGAAGTACACCATCGGGAAGGTAGGTCAATGGGACTCGTACTCCGTTTCCATTTGTCATCGTCTTTGGAGATCAATACATCGAATTTATGCGAGGTCTAGCCCCAATACAAGGTGAATGACGAAAATTTTACTACAAAAAAAATGCCGATGCAATGCCGACGCAAATCAGTTGAAATGCATCTCACGTCGGCAGTTTTATTGCCGACGTAAAAAAAATGTAATTTTAAGGGCTGTTTAAGTGGGTGTAACCTTCCTTTATCATGATTTTTGCAGGTAAAAGCAAAGATCTTTGATTTGCTTTTTCTCGAAATAAATTTTTTAGTCGTAACAGTATATATTTTCCTCGAACACTCCCTCCATCTTGTCGAAATTTACGAAAACAAGTTTGTTGCGGTAATTATATCTTTGGCTACGGAACTTTGCTTTTTTAATGCAGAAAGTGAGGAAATATCGAGTTATTGATCTATCATGCTTAAAAATAGATAAATCAGTCATAAAACAGCTATTGTAACACAAAAGATGCTATATTTTCGGAACCTTGTGTTGTTTTGAGTACAAAAAGCAAAGTTTTGTAGAGCTGAATAAGAGCTTCGCAACCATATGTTTTACAAGGAACAAAAATTTTTCTGAGGGAAGTGTATGACAAAATAAACTGGAAGGGTGAATTTTTATATATAATTTTTTTTCTCCTCTCTGGATTTTTTTTATGGAAGTATTTTATCTTCAGTCTAGAGATAATTTATTTGGCTTTCAGAATATATATATATTTGTTAGGGTTAATAAAGCAAGCAGAGGAGATATTTTAAATATACTAAGTATATATTTGTCTCAGGGTGTTACCGTATCCTTAACTAATTCTTCATGAAAAAGTGATCAACTTGAACAAATACAATAACAGCGATTGACCAAAGTATAAATCATACTAAGCATATACGTTGAGACAATCCAAAGTAGGAGCTAATGGAGATCCCATGGCTACACCATCTACCTGTTGGCGAAGTTTTGTGTAAGAAAATGGAGTTTTGTGTAAAAATAAAATGAGACTCATCAGTAGCTAACTTATGAGTTTCTTAAAATCAGTGTTATTTAGACTTATTTAGACTACTTTTTCTACACCTTTAGAAAAAAAATTATGTGCAGATTTCACCAGTCTTTTCTAGAGGTATGTTTGTGAAAAGGTAATCCATGTCAAGACTACCCATATAGTATTCCCCATTTTGTTCAATTATTTTTGCAAAAAAATAAACTTTAACTGTAAATTTGTTACTAATCTTATGTTTGTTGCTTAACCCTTGTAGTGCGGATCCTATCTATAGACAGGATATACGGATTCAGTAAAAAAAGAAGATAAAGTTTTTTTCCAGGGGCTGTTACAAGAGGCATGAGTTAAGTTTTGTTCTAATTATTATTATTTTTTTAAAGTAAAAACAACATTTTTTAATTTGCAGAACATGTTTCGATTGTAATACATCAATCATTTTCAACTGAATAAAATGTACAATTTTTCATGGATGATATATATATAAAAGTCAGCAATCAAATAAAAGGCTTTATTAATAATACAATAAAAGTAGTATAAAATGCTATACACATGTGTATAATAAAAGTGTATGAAGGTGTTAAAATCTGTTACAATAGAATTCCTATGTGATGAAATATTACGATAGAAAGAAAGCAATAAAATGAAGAGAATAGTAATAAAATAATCATAACTAAATAGATAGAGTACAACTTAGGTGCCAGGCCTGCTTATTAAGAAGGGGTTGTTGCCAACCTATATACAAACCTTCCTTCACATTTAATTGATATTTGGTTGGTGCATAGTCTATAATAGAAAAATAAGATTCATTACAACTGTTTTTGCACTCCAAATTATTATTAAGATGTTTGTAGACATGGGAACTCTTGTCACTCTTTAAATCCTCCTTAACTCTAGTAGCAAAATGTCTGGTCGTTTGACCAATGTAGCTAGTATTACAGCTAGCACAATTTATAAACTACATTAGATTTAAGGGAACAAGGAATAGAATCTTTTACATTGAAACAAGATCCAATTTTGAAAGATTGAAATATTAAACGGATGTCTACATCTGGTTTACAATATCTTGTAACTAATTTACCTAATTTGTCTCTAGTAAAAATTGAGTGCTTGCCTATGTAAGGTAATTTAAAATATCTTTGCTTACCATTATCACACTTGTTATTGTCGGTGGCAAGATTGTTTTTTTTATTTAAATAACTTCTAGTAACTTTATTAATGAAATGTTCAGGATAAGAATTTTTCTTTAGAATAGTAAAAATATTTTTCAAGTCAAAATCAAAACCTATCCAAGTATTGTTTATTTTGTAAGCTCTGTCAATGAGACATTTCACCAAACCAAGCTTATATGACATGGAAGTAAAACTTAAGTAGCTACACTCCTGAAAAAGTCCTTTTTTGAAAGATACTAGTTTTAAGTTTGTTGTAGGAGTTGTCAATTAAAACATCTAAGAAAGAAAGTATGTGATCACACTCCTTTTCTAAAGTAAATTTTATATTGGGATGCTTAGGGTTGATGTAAGTTAAAAAAATTTCTGCCTCTAATTCATTGTTAAACAAAGCAATAATGTCATCAACATATCTTTTGTAGAAAATAGGTGGTTCACCATTGTATTCAGATAACCATTTACCTTTGTAATGCCCAAGGAAAAGATTGGCTAGAATGGGTTCTAAGGGTGATCCCATGGCAACACCATCTACTTGGTCATAAAAAAAACCGTTTAACAAAAAATGAGTTTCTGATGTTGCGAACAAAAATAGCCTTTTCAAGTCAGATCTTTTTATTTTTATTTCATGAGTATAGATATATTTGATCTAGGACAATTTCAATGGTTTCTTCTGATGGTATGTTGGGAAAGAGACTCACAACATCATAGGATACAAAATATTTATCAACAGTACTAACCTTGTTAATTTCTTCAACATGATGTGAAGGTATCTTTGGCACAGTAATCAGAGCATATATGTGGAGAAAAAAGATCGCTAAGAAACTTGGCTAAATTATAATTATAAGAACCAATTGAAGATACTATAGGTCTAAAGGGTGGCACATCATACTCATTTTTGCATTTGTGTACTTTCGGTAAACCATACATCCTAGCTGGTCTAGAACCAGATGGATAAATCTTATCATATATGTTACTACAAATACAGTTATTTGTTTTAAGTTTTCGTAGAAGTCTTTGTAATTGTCTCTCTCTTCAAGGTTAAATCAGTATCCAGTTTTTTGAATTTTCTAGTGTCACTAACAATTTTAAGCATACTTTCATCATAGAACGATCGATCCAGAATGACCACTCCATTTCCTTTGTGTGGTTTCAATATTACGATATTCTTTCTGCTTCTTAACTTTTTAAAATGCCATGCTTTTTTGGGGAACTTTTGTTGGGTTGATATTATTCCTTTTGTTGGGTTAATGTTATTCCTAGACGCCTTGGTCTAGGAATAATAAAAATTTCCGATTTTTTTTGGTGAAATAATTCTACAAGATTAAGCATTAATTCAAACCCATTGACTTCCTAATGACAATTGAATCAATTAAAACATTCTCAAAAGTGCTTCGTCTGATCTACTACATTAATCAAAACCGGTTCACACCATAAGGGTTAAAGAGCTTGCAAAATAGCAAAAAAGGTTTCCTTCATGTTTTTCATAAATGATTGTATTTGCAATAGACTCTCGCTTGTTCGAACCTGCACTCATTATTTATTTTTTTGGTCAGTTGAAACGATGTTCATTCCCCATGGATTTTCTAACCCGATTCAGCCAAATCTCTCAATTATTTATACTTTAGTTATTCAAATTTTCAGTTATTCGAGGGGATTTCTAAAATTGCCTCAGATTTTACTTATAAAACAAGCATTTTAGAAAGCAAAAACACCTTTTTAAAAAAATAAACTATGAACAAAGTAATTTTTCTAAAAGTAGAACCATTTCTCTATTTCCATATTGTTATTATTTGTTTTTAAAGTGACAATGAAATGTGTTTATTATATTGCTATCAATTTGTTGTGTTAAAAATAATTGAGTAAACTCTTGATTTCCCATCTGTTTAATGAAATACCTCCAAAACCTACCAAAAGGAAAATCAATTAAAATAAGATAATTTTCACTTATTCAAAATCTCAGTTATATATTTCAGTTATATATTTCAGGTGTTTTTTTTGCAAATTATTTTTTTAACTCTTTATATAAAAAAAGTGAATTTTTTAATGGTGAAATTATTTTTTTATAAAATAGCATAGAAATGTGACTTTTTTTTCAACAAAACACATTCCTCATTATTAGTCTTCCAGCTGAACGTGCTAAAAGGATGAAATATAGCTGTGAATGTTTTTGTTTATCACCTTGGGAATAAACTGTGTATGAGTATATTTTGTAACAATAATGTAATCACAACAAAGTATGTCATATTGATATAACATTTCTTGCGCAAGAACAATTTAGGGCAGGTCTGGAAACATCGTTACTTTATACACATCATCCCATATTTCCTCTATGATGTCACCTGGTGCCACTTCTTGTAAAAATTTCAGTACACTCTGTGGATGTTTAAATTGCGGCCTATCCTTGTATAAGCATTTTGCCCACAAGCAGTAATGGATTAATGGATTTGTTTGTTTCTCTTTCCTCTTTTTTCTTAAGTGAACTGATTCTAAAAAATCATTGGCAAAGAATACACTGTCAAAGCTAAAAACCTTACCGCATTAAAAAAACACTAAAAATTTTTTTTACTGAACCAACCTTGTCCCCAAGGTGTTTTTAGTTTTTTATATAAAAAAAACTAACAAGCCCTGGGGACGAAGCTGTGACTGAAAAATAATACAAAAATGTGCTTACCCACAATCAGACATTTTTGTTTTTATATCATTTTTTTTAAAGGGATCCCGAAGTGCTTTTACAAGTTGGACTCACCTAAAGATTTGCATGAGAAATGCTTAATAATATATTCACTTTTTGTTAAAATTTCATGTAACTGTAGATATCGCCTTTTAAATATTTATTTTTCTTCTCGCTTGGCTGCCATCTTGATTATCTTCAACCTTCTTTGGTAAAAATTTTCATTCTACCTCCAGTCTTTTTTAGTGGGACGTGACCCTGTTACGTAATATTTAAGTAACTCTTTAAACATTACTGACTGTTATAGCAAAAACTGATGCTTTTTCTTTGCAAAGTGAAACGAAAGTTCTCTACGAATGTTTATTTTTTTCAAAAAAAATTAAAATAATTCTGCATAAAGTTCTTTACGAAAGATTATTTTTTTGTAAAAAATAGTAATTCTGCATATATTCTCACATAGCTAAGCAATTAAACGGAAAATAAAATGTGCATGATTTTTATTTCAAAGGACTTTTATTTGAGACACAGGTTGTGAAATTTACTGATTATTTAACATGCCACACATTTTTGTATGGTTTTTATTTCAAAAGGATATATTTGGGACGGCAAATAAAAGTAACAAAATATCAAGGTGTATATAAGCCCATAAAAAGTTATGGAAAAAGTTGAAATGGGAAGGGAGAGGGGGCTGCATCACCCTCCCTTCCACCACGAATAGTACCTTCATGCTGCAATTATTTGACATAGTGAAATGCACATAAAAAGTCCCTAGGCATTGTGCGATCAGACGTGTAATAAAAAAGCCGAAGATATAACAATGGAAAAAAGTATTTGTTTTTTCCAGAGCTTAGTTCAGTTGACTGCTACTGCAATGCAATAACAACAAACTGTTAGCAAAAAATTAGTTCACATATTTTTTGCGCTTCTACTGCAGCATTCAAAACAGTTTGTCACCAATGTAGTTTGAATAAATCATTGCAGAAAACGCTAAAACATATTTAATAAAATGCCTTTTTTTCTGCATTGAACTATAATATTTACGCAATTAACTATTATTGTTTTATTTTTTAATTGTCTTTGCTTTTTTCCGGTAAAAATAATATTTTTCATCTGGGAGGTAGCTAAAACGTTTTGTTAAGTTTAAAAATTTAGAAGCTGTCACAGTACTCTAATAAGTGCGAAAATTGCGCCAGCAGTTATTTGTCAACGCTCAAAATGCTAAATTATGAGGGTTTCGTGGGACATTAATGTACAATGTATGCTTTTAAAAGGTCTAATCATGGAGGTGCAGAGTAGTTCAGAACCAAAACGCTCGGTGGCAAGGTTAGCATACTCTAAATTTGAAACTGGTTTCCCCACATTTTTGTATCTAACCAGCAGCGTTGATGTTTGCGCTACATATTGGAAAAATATCATAAGAAAATAAACTTTAATTAGACTAATTTCTGTCTCTTCCTGTATTATGGGATGAATTAGAGTAGTATTTTTTTTCTATTGATTTTTTAATATTTTTCAATAAAATATATATCAATCTACTGAGTAACTTAGGCAACCTGGCCCCCAAGGATTGTTAAGAACAAGGTTGGCAATACTCATTGAGCACCATACCCAATCCCGCCTAGGTCGACAGGTTATAGATCAGTAATTTTTACAACCTGTTTGTTGAAATAAATTCTTTCAAATTTGAAATGAAAGAAATCATGCACACACCTGCTGCTAATATATTATTTTTCGTTTCGTTGAATTATTTTTTTTGAATAAAAAAGTAAATCATTTGTACAGAGGTCGATGTGGAAAGTACATTGAATTTTTTCAATATTGTTGCGTCAGTATATTAATTGTTTTTGGCTATTAAAGTCATTAATAATAGCAAGTGAAAGTCATTAATATGTGAGCGCTACTTAAATATTACGTAACAGGGTCACGTGACACTAAAAAGGACTGGAGCTAGTCTGAAATTTTAAACAGACAAGAAGACTCAAGCGGCCATCAAGGTTGCAAGAAAAACAAGTTTTAAAAAGGACATCTGGGGTTACATGAAGTGAATATGTCATAGGGAATTTCAGATAAGTCCAACTTGTGAAAGTACCTTGGGATACCTTTAATCTCTATTCCATCAGTTTTTGTAACTTTTTTTTCCTTTTCCTTTTTTTTAATTTTTACTTTGCTCATCTCTCTCCCTGTAAATATAATATTTTAAGTGCGAATATGAGCAGATGCACGTATTATACAGAAGTTGTTAAAAACACCCGTAGCCGAAAGTAATGATATTTCTAAAAATCTTTAAAGCTTTTTTCCACAATGTTCATTTTTTGTGTTAGTACTGCTAGCCTTTTTCATCTTCATTTACAAAACTATAAAAGCTACAAGGTGAAGGGTGGGCAGCTTTAAAAGACAGATGTTATCTCTAAAAATGATTTTAAATTTAATTCGTAAGTGTGAACAGATCCTAAGTTATGACGGTTTTTTTTGCGAATTATGGTTTGTAATTCGATAAAAAAAAGTTCATGGAAAATATCTTCAAAACGGAAAATAATTACACTATAATTTTTAGATCAATGTGTTGTGGTTACAAAACATAAAACATTTACTAATGCATCAAAAGGAGATGCATTAATAAAGGAGGGGTTGTTTTTGTATTACAAGTTTCATGTAATTTTAATAGAAGCTATTTTAAAACATCACACTTTTCCTTTACTCACACCTTAAAGTAAATCTATATCCCCCATGGAGCTGCGACCCATTTTATTTTGTATTCTTCTTTTAGAGGGATAAGCTAAACTGGGACAAAACCTTATGGCACTATTTTATGAGAAGTAGGAAACAAATTTGTTTTTGTACTGCAAAAATTTGTTTGTGAGAAAAAAGGTCCACACCAATAAAAAATCTACAGTGTTTTTAAAACTAGAACAAGTCTGCTAGATTTGAGGGAAGCTAGATAGCTAGTTAGCTGTTGCTTTGGAATTTTAGTTGTGATAATTTAATTAAGATAGATTTGCCAACTTTTTAGTCAGGTAATAGGCATATTAGGATGAATTAGTTAATTTGGATGTAGCTACAACTTAGCCACAAAATATGGCTGAATGTAATTGTAAACAGCCAAATTTAGGAGTGTTTTTGTTATTGCGCCACACAAAATACAGTAACAGTGAAATTCTGAAAGATTTATGAAACTGAAGTAGGCTTTCTGTTTTAATTGCATGCATGAAATCAAATATTGCTCATTCAAATTTAATTTTTTATGCAATTTATAACAAAAATAAACTTCCTCAATTGAAGCTAAATAGTGAGAGTATTTATTGCTAAAATAGTATAATACAGAAAAACACAGAAGCTTTCATGGTATCAAAACAACTGCAAAAGAATTTTTCGCAATGGAATAAACTTTTACAATTGAGCAACTTTTGAGCGTGTTTTGAAGAAACATTCTTGAAAAATGAGTTTACCGCTGAAGTTTCTTTTTTTAAATGTGCTTCTGGTCGATGATTGTTGAACTGACTGATAGTATTAAGGCTGGTTGACATGCATGCTTTCTAAAGCTCTTACCGTGAAAGTTTAGCGCAGTTGAGAAGCAAAAAGCCTGGGGATGAGGTTGGCATACTCTAATTGAAACTGATTACCTCACATTTTTGTATCTTAACATTGACACAACAAAACTTAATGCATTGATCTTTGTGCTACATACTGGAAAAATATCTTCAAAAAGATACTTTAATCAGGCAGTAATTCCTGTCTCTTAATGTATCTTAGGATGCATAGATGCTTCAAGAGTGCTTCAGCAGTCAATTTAAATTGATTTTCTTCTTTGTATATTCTGAGCAAAACAGAAATAAGTCAATATCTCCATCAATCTCATTTCCAGGGTTTGTTATGCATAGAAAACCTAGAATTCCTGGGAGACAAGGTCTCTTAAGTTACTCATTGATAAAAATGTAGCTGATATATACATTCCCATATATGCTTTATAAGAAATTTTTTTTAACTTGAAAAATTCATTTTAGCAACAATAAAAAGCAGTATTAGCTTATTGGTCACTTTAAGTTTTCATTTTTACAAAAACGTAAAAAATTGCACACATTTTTTAACCTTTGACTTTAATTTGGCTTTGTTTCCTAAAAAATTTTCTTGATTTTGCTTTGGTTCCTCATAAAAATATTTTTAACGTTTGTTGTCTTTGCTTAGAATTTTTTTTCCCTTTTTTTTGTTTCCTTAAAAAATTGTTTTTTAAATTTTGCTTTCTTTCCTGACCTGTACAATTAATTTTGTTTGTAATGTTCTTGGTGAATATGGAATTCTAAAAACAAAATTTTAAAAAACCCCTAAAAATTTTCAGCTAACACTTTCTTTCCTTTTCAAGGTCCCATTGCACCAACATATGTTGCCAACTAGAGAAAAGAAATGTTTGAAAACAATGAAAAGGATGGAACTAAAATGAATGCATCTTTAACATTTACAATTCATATTATTATATAAAAAAATACAACAGCAAACAACTAAAGACTTTGTCCACAAGGATAATGTTTTAAAAAATTAAGAGCATGTCAGACATTGTATAAACTGTCATTTGTTGTTATGGTGGAAATGGCATTGAAACTCCGGGTTAGGGTGATGATGCACGATCCAATTAATCAAATTCGATTTATTGAAATTGTATTAAGCATTAAAATAAAATCGAAACTTGACAGGTGATACACGAGAACAGATTTTTGATATTTTTCTTCCGATAAAATGTCTTCAGAGAGCGAAGACAGAGTTGAACTCACTGCTGGTTGCAGTTATTATTTCAGCAACTACAAATTTAAGAAAACGTTAGAAACGTATGTGGAGGAAAAGACCTGGCTGCAGAAAAGACTTAATTTTGGAGTGTGTGATATGTTATTAAACAAATTTTGGTTAGAGCAAGAAGATTATTTTAATTTTTTTCGGATGGCTTGTGTTAATAAGCTCCAGAGTGCTTTTTCCAACATTCATTTTACATTGAACAAAGCCAAAATGTTTAAATGATAACAGAAACCCTTTGTGAAATTTCCATAGTCATATGATCATTAGATTTTTTCCTTTTTAAAGACTTTGCTATGACAGTTTTGAGCAATGTCTAATAACTTGTGAGGTCAGATGTAATCAAAAAGTTTGGAAAAGATGCCAGTTATAAAAATATTAATAGTTACATTTCATAATTAAGGACCTCCTCAATTCAGATATTAATTTTTAAATTTGCTACCACAATGCCCTTCTTCCCATACTAAATATGGTTAGCCTTGTATGAGAATGACTATTTAGTGTTAAAGACTAATAGAACAAATTATGAGGGATTAATATGTTATTATTTTTTGCTTCTAGATTCTCAGGAAGAGTTGTTAACAGAAAACATCTCTTCAGAACAGAATGTTGAGGAAAATACAATAGCAACTATACAAGAAGTTGTAAAAGAACCTCCTTTTATGGAGCCTATACATGAACCTACAGAAAAGGCTGCTTTTGAGTTTGTAAAACAGTCCACAAACGAAGTTGCTGGAGAGCCTATACAAGAGACTGCTCAACAAAATGGTGAAGTTTTGCCAGATAAATACTTACAAATAGGTAAAGACCAAGAGCTTGCCAAGGAGGAGCTTAAAAAAGGTCCTCAAGTTAACATAACTCCTGTTACTTCGGAAAAAATTGTTGACATGATTATAGAGAAAACTGATGATACATTTCTTAATGAATATGAACCAAGTGGGATAATTGTTAATCAAGTAAGGTCATCTTGTTGTTCAAGTCTTAAGATTTGTGATAAAAAATGTTTCTATTTTTGTGCATGCAGAGATTTTATCGTTGCATGTCATGTTCAAAGTTGTTGTTTTTTTTAGTCTGCAGCTAAGAAAAGTAAAAAGAAAAAGAAGAAAAGAAGAAAACCAGCTAAAGCTGAACAAAAAGTGATATTGGTATAAATGATATTTTGTTATTTATTTAAACAGCTTCAGGAAAAGTATTTAGGAAAGAGAAGAAATCTCTATTTTGCCTAATTTAGAGAAAGCTTTTGATAGAGTGCCACATAAATTTATTTGGTGGGTTATAAACATAATTAAGTGGTTAGTTAAGATTGTACATTCTATGTACAGCAATGGTACAAGTCTTAGTGTAAATGTTGGTGTACATCAGGGTTCTGTCCTTTTTTGTTTGTTTTACTCTTAGAAGCGCTATTGATGGAGAACAGTTTGTCCATGAATGTTATTGTACGCAGATAATTTCGTTCTCATAGTGTGGTCAATGGCAGAATTAGTTGAAAATTTGAGAAGTACTATAAGTGAAAGGCTTGAGTGAATGCGGCATCTAAAGTCTATAGGCATAATTAGTAGCATTGAAGCCAAGTGAAAATGGTAATTCAATTATTTTGTCAGTCATGTAAGCATTGGGTAAAAGAAGTGCAGTGGTATTGGAGGAAGGTTAAGAGCTAAATGTATTTTGTAAGCAAGTGTTGCAAAGATGAGATTATAGACAATGAAGTATTTCCAGCTTTAATGAAGCACAGCAGTGGCTTGTTAGAGATAGTTGAGTAACTTATGTTACTTTGGTGTTATGTTGGGTAGTAAAGGGGGTGTTGGAAGAATTGTTACTTGCAGGATAGGTTCTGCTTGGAAAAAGTTACGAGAGATACTTCCTTTGTTGACTAGAAAAGTCTTGTCAATTGAGGTAAAAGGTAGGCTGTATGAGGCCTGTGTAAAAAGTGTTTATGTACAGTAGTGAGACATGGGCAGTGAAGCAGGAAGATATTGACAGTTTAAAAAGGAATAATATGAGAATGGTTATGGTAATGTGTAGCGCCAGTCTAAGAGACAGAAAAAGTTCATATGAGCTAAGATGTTATTTAGATAAGAAGATTGAGTTGGTTGAAACACTTTGAAAGAGTGGAGGAGGATAATTAGGTATGAAAGTGTAGAGACTTGATAGTTCCTGGGGCAAAGCCCAAAGGTAGACTGAGAAAGACTTAGCAGGAGGTTTTAAGGACATACTTGATGCAGAGGAATTTGAGTTTAGATTAACACAGTCTAGATCAGATTGACAGACAGGTGTTATTATACCCGATCATCATATATCACAAATAATTTGGGATTTCAGTAGTAACCTAGTCCACTCTCAAAGTAATCCGAGAATCCAGTCTCTTTGTGTTGGTGATCTTATTTGATATTGATGATAGCAGCAGCCCTCTAAATTAACAAAACCGTGTCAGCAAAATTTTGCCTTCATCAAAGCTTACCTCCAATAAAAAAAACACATTAATTTGATATAAAAGGGTTTGAAAAGGTGTCTATGAGTTTGCAAAATTTTTGATTTGTTTTTAGGATTTTGGACTTGAAGTTCCACATATTATGCAAGACATTTAGAGTTCGTATTTTTTTGTAATTTAGGTTGGCGCTTCAAACACTTTTGGACACCAGTACAGTCCAAATGTCAGCTTTTGCATAGGTGCAATGTGCACAAAAAATCACTTTCATAATAGACCATTGTTTTTAAGAGAAACCTACTATGTTGCAAACAATGAAAAGATCAGGGAAACTTATTGTTCAAATAACAAAAACCTACTTGTTACGATGTTCATAATACTTTTAGCACAGACTTTATAGAATTTGTAAACAACAACAATTAAAAATAGAGAAATAAACTTTACTATACTCTGCTACTAAAAAAAGGTTAATTCTTTATCTTGAAGGATATGTTTTTCTTGAATAAAAAAAAATTTAATGAGGAAATCTCAATGACATGTGAAATGGAGACCTTGTAATTTAGCATTTTAAGTGTTGACATATAAATTCCGTTGCAATTGCTGCACTTATTAAAAAACTGCGGAAGTTTTGTAACTCACATCCGCAAAATTTTGCTAATTTTTTGACTTGTAACTCACATCTGCAAAATTTTGCTAATTTTTTGACTTAACAAAACACATTGGCCAACTCTCTACCTTCATCAGCAATTTATGCTTTCACACATTTAGCAATCTATTTATAGTGTTCTCTCTTTACATAAATCCTTGTTCTTGGTGTACCTTTTTAATTTTAGCGTAATGTTTCCTTTTATGCGTGAAATGCAAGTTTTTATGTTTTACTACCCCCTAAATTAACAATTTTTTTACTAGAGTGAAGTATTATATCTATATAAATAATATACATTAAAAAAAACATTGTTAAATACATAAATAAGTATTAAAGTTCAATGCAGAAAAAACATTTAATTAAATAAATTTTAGCATTTTTTTTGCCATGATTTAACCACAAGTGGTGGCAAACTGTTTTTATTCAGAAACATAGTATCTGAATTTGCCAGCATGTCTTCCTGCTTGAGACAATTTTCTAAACCATTTTAAATTTTCTTTTGCTTAAACATGCGCAGTTGTTCGGGTTTAAAGGTCAGGCGACATGTGTTTTAGAGATGAAATAAATGGCTGCATAACATTCTAATTTTTCTTTTTTTTTACATTCTCGTCATCGTCGTTATTTTGCCTTAATTTCTTCTGTATGTTATATTTTTATTATCCTTTCCTTTTTCAGTACTTTTATAAAAATCTATGAATTATCTTCTGTAGTGTTTGCAAATTTAAAATTCATGTTCTGATTCTGCAAGTGAGTGTATGCTCTTCAGCTCTTTACCACTGCTTGAAGAGTTTCACAGTTATTTTTAACATTTTTTAACATTTTGTTTACAAACGGTTCAGCAAAGCGTTTCCAAACGGAATTATGTTTACATCACGGATGGAACAGTTCCACATTTCTTTAGTCACACAGATTTCTTGTTAATGATGTAGTTGAGCTTTTAATGTTCATGCATTACCGTAGAAGGCACCTGAACTATACTCTAGAAAACAATTACTTTTTTCTTTGCTATATCTTCAGCTTCTTTTTTGCGCATGTGCTTGCACTAGTCCTAGTTTCTTGTATTCAAAAGACCTCATTAATTGCAATTATTACTGCAAAGTTTAAAACCATTTCACTGGCGACCCACAGCAAATAATTGCTGAAACGTTTAACATTTCAATTTTAAACATTTCAGTTTTATAAATCGTCGGCAAATGCTGAGGGCTCTCTTGAGCTCTTTTTACGGGCTTATAGCAACACCTTGATAATTTGTTACTTTTGCTAACTTTTATATGCCTTCTAAAATAAATCTTTTTAAAATAAAATGTTGCACGTTGAACGATCAGTAAGTTTTACATCCTGCGTCTCAAATAAAAGTCCCTTTAAATTAAAAACTATGCACATGTATTTAATTATCAGTTTGATTGCTTTGTGAACATATGCAGAATTATTTTTATTTTTTTTAAAAAAATATTTTTTTGTAGGGAACTTTTGTTTCACTTTGCTGCGAAAAAGCATCTGTTCTGGCTATAACAGTCAGTAAATATTGGAGCGGGCCTTAAGAAATACGTAATGGTTCACGTGCCACAAAAAAAGACTGAAGCTAGTTTGAAAATTTTTAATGAAGAATAAGGTGAAAGAAGTTTTAGAGCAAGAAGAAATTAAATATTTAAAAGTTATATCTCTTTCAGGTAATTTCAAGTTGTAAAATTACCTCAGGATCCTTTTATGCTTACAGAAAACGATATAAATACATTGTTTATTTTCTATATACATAGCTTAAAAACAATCTATTTTTGTATGACTGTAACTTGCGTAATTAATCATGATGCCAATCTAAAATGACTTATATCAGGATGTTAAAATTAAGATACACATTTGTTATGCTAGAAATGGAACCTTGTTAGCAAAAAACTAGTTAGTTTGACAGCAACGAGAACAGACACCAGTGTCAGTTGTTTGAAAATTATTTTTCACAGGGTTATCAATCCCCTATAACATACCCAGCTGTTGAAGTGAATAGGGATTTTTTTTCCTAGCTGAAAGTACTTTCAACAACAAAGACCTGTTATTAGAGTTATGCTGCAAAAGTTTTCCTCAAAGCTTTGCTAAAAAATATACAAATAAAAATGTTCAGAAGGATGTTTTTTTAAAAACACTTTTTAAAAAAGTATTTGAAACAAAAGAATATGGGCTTAAAACATTTTTTAGCAACAATAGTTTTGTGTGAAATTTTTATAATCTTTTATGTAATGTTTTCTGGAAAAAAAAGTATAGAATAAGATTTTGAAAAAGATCATATTTGTTTTAAAATGTGCTAAATCTTAGAAATATAAAAAACTTACCTGAAAAACGTTTTTAATAACAGTAGTTTTGTGCTCCATTTATTGTATTCTTTCGCGTAATTAACAAGCTGTTTAATTGTATTTCTTCGCACCAATACATAACGGGATTTTGTAAAAGTTGCAGTTATGAGAAAATAAATACTGAATTGTTTTATCACTCTCAACTTAGCTTTTGCAAAAATCATTAAAGTAATTACGCTAAGCAAAAGATAAAGTGATTTCGATTGCAGGAAAAGGTTTGTATTGTGTGTATGCAGAAGCTTACATTTGTACTGTATTGTAGTTGATGATGTCACAACTTCACATAATTAGTGAAACTTTTAAGACATCTCAATAAAACCGATCTTAAAAATTATTTGTTTGCTGTTCTCTGACAAACGTTGCAATTTCTTGCTGACCATAAAATGTTTGTGTCAGGATTTTTCAACATTTTTTTATTTCTTTAGTGTTTCACTGATCCCTAACTCAAATAGTCTTTAACTACTAACCCAAATTATTTTCTATGAAGCATAATTAAAGCTAAAAAAATGATGTAAACAAACAGATAAATAATCAAAACAACAGAGTACGTCACAACTTGTTTGTTGCAACTAGGCATATAAAAAAAAGATGAATCAATGCACCTCAAACTTTGATAATTTTGTTTACGTGAGCAATCCTAAAAAAATAGATGTTACGAAAGAAATTTGAAAAAGTAAACAAAATTCCTTTGCTTTTGTACGAGACACATGGGCTGATCCACGATCATACCAGCGCTTATAATAACGTTTTCAAACCTGACAATTGTAAGATTTTTACTTTCAAAATCCTGGCAACCATACTTTCCACATCCCTGGGGTTAATCTCAGGCCTTTTGTGGAGAAATCAATCAACAAAAACTGTACATGCTAGCTAATCAACAGACTCTTGATACAGATTAAGAATTATGTGGACAAAAGATATCATCAACAGAAGATATCATCGTCAAAATTGTTAACCCCCTAGTTACAGCTTATACCAAACGATGCAATCTTTTACTGGTGTGGAAGTGAAAGCTAGTAAGGCACAGACAAAAAGTCTGCATAATTTCACTTAGAAGTGTAACAGGCATATAGTGTTGGCATTATTCCATTTAAAATTATTTCTTAATTTAGACAGTGAAATATTTTTAAAGTTGTTCCTAGGTCAAATGTTATTTTTTTAGTATCATGCTTTTTTATTGTATTCTTAGTTATTGTAGCTATTGTATTAGTTATTGACACGATCTATAAGCCTCTGTAGGTATAAATAGCAATCCTATAAAGTCTTATTAAATTGTTCTTTCTGTCTTTTTTTTGACCCATTATCTACTTCTTGATTGGCTGTGGACAAAGCATTGGTGTTCGTAAACTAAGAGGTCTAGTATAGTTATATAAACTTGATAAATTAAAAGCCATAGTTTAATTACTCAACTTAAATAAAGGTGGCATGCAAGAAATAGGCTAAAGATTTTCACTAGAGATTCATATAGTGTCGCATCAAACGAAGGTTAAAGTGTGCTTTTGATTAGTAAAGTATGTTCTGTTTTAATCCTAATAAAAAAGAATTATTAGAAAAACAGATTCATAGTTCAAAGTCTAGAAATCTATATCACTCAGCTGGCCAACTTTCTGTGGAACTGGGGAAGCAATTAATGGCTCAGCTATTATCTCATTACTCAGAATTGGGTGATCGCTTGCCATTTACTGATAGGCCTGCAGGCCTATAAATAAGAAAAGAACACCAGAGCAATAATTTCTCCCCCAAGGTTACAATAATTTAAACTGGGCGAGCAATCCGAATAATTAGAATAAGATTATAAACGCACATTTTATCACAAAGTCTTTTTTATTTATTTATTTTATTTATCTTTTTTTATATATTTTTGTTTTTGTTCTAAAGTTAGATGAAGAACAGACTTTCCAAGATTGCAAAAAAGGATCTAATATTTTGAACCCAGTGGCAAACAGTAAAGCAAGGGTTGGTTGGTTGCAAGATCAGAGATGACAATGAAATTATATATTTAAATTAAAAAACCATTCAGCAAAACTCAGTATAGCACAATCAATAAAGTTTTCAAAATAAAAAGATTGCTAGATAACTGTCAAAAATCAATTTGTTTTTCACTAGAAGTGAACCTTAAGGATGTATTTTCTTTGAAAAGATATAGAAAATGGTGAAAAATGTCCAGAGTGTCAAGGGTTCAAATTATCTCTTTTGTATATTTTGTAAGAAATAGACATCATAAACCGAACATTTAGAATTGGGAATCTGTTTTACACTTGTAAAAGTGATAGAACTTTTGCAAACATGTTAATTTGTAAAACCCTAACACGAGAGACTGTCCAAGAAAAGCCTTATGCACTCAAGGCCAAATCCGGCAATTGCATGATACCATTTTTATTTATCCTGTGATTGTGTTGTTTGTTGTTTGCAGAATATATACTTAATATAGCAGAAATAAAAAATTTTTTTGAACAAATCCACTATGCATATTATTATAAAAGATATAGCTCTACAGTGGTGAATAAAGTACAAATTTGGTTGTAAGAAACTAAGTTATAAGTCCATGCACCTACCCTTATTCTCACATTCTAGCAAACTAAAAAATTCTACAAAACATAGTAACCACTGTGGTAACATAACTAATGTATTTCTTTTTCATCAAAGCAAGCAGATGAAAATGAAGATAAAGATGATGTAGAAATTGAATATGTATCAGAGAACGTTGATTTACCAAAGTGGGATCCAAACTATGCAGCTTTTAGTAAAATATTTGAGGCATTCAAGGTACAGTTTCATTCTATTTTTTATTAACCTCTAATTTAAAGCAGTTTCTTGACAAATCTTACCAAGCCCCTAATAAAAGCCAATTGAGCTAAGATTCTAAGTTTGCTGCATATATATGCAAAGAAATATTGTTTGAATCTAGAAAAAAATAAAAGTAAATACAATTTTACAACACTTACAAAACACAAGGAAAAAGGAAAGAGAAACAATAGTTTATTTTTTAATTTTTAGATATACATCATTGTCACACAAAAAAAATGTTTTTATGACAAAATAATATATATTTTATTTTGACTAACGTTTAAATAAAGTAACGTACATTATTACTAATGTAGTGGATACTGTTGTTGGACTGATTTGTCATTTGCTAACATCGAATAATGATGTCTATATTGTCACACCTTATCAAAATATCATTTTACTGCCAGCTAAATAAACACAAATGATATTTCCAGCAGAGGTTGAGAAATGACTGTACATACAAAAATCCATCCAATTTATACCCTCCGTAAACAAAAAATTATCTTGAGAACATCTGTACATCGTTTTTTTTTTAAAAAATATACATCATAGAATAATATGTACATTGCTTCTTTTTAATTTTTACTGCTATTATACATTTCACGCATTTTGTTTTTTAATTTTTTTCTGTTTCGTAGTGTGAGAAGCTGTTGCTGCTTATTCTATTTCAAAAAAGCCTTTCTCCATAAAGTCAAAATAATAATAATAATAAAAATATTCAGTTAATTTCTAATGGTTGATTGATTAAAATATATGAAAAAGTTCTTTAAGTAAAAATAATCTTGAACATTATACGTCTTTTTTTAAAAATTCTCAACCAAACCTTGCATCTCACACAGCAAAAGATAAATAATATCACGAAACAGTATTATAAGACCCACAAGAAAATTTTATATTTATTATTTTATCATTAACAAATGTAACTTAAATAGAAAATAGTGCAAAATAAATACATTCATGAAAAAACCTCGTTAACACCTGTACAGCACACCTAATGTATGTCTGCATTTTTTTTAATTATGACAAACAAGCACATTATAAAAACATGGAAAATAAAAATTTTAAAGTCAAGAACCCAATTTTGAATAGAGTGTATAGGACAAAATTATCATTGGAAGAAAATCAGAAAACACCAAATAAATTCACATTCACCATTAACATGATTGTAGTTACACCTTACTGATCAACAGTATCACGCAGTTAAATAAATGTTTACTACAACATGTGAACTATGCTACACAAAATAAACAATCAAAAGCCTATCCAATAAGCAACAGCTTTAAATGCTTCTTTTAAAGCTTCTTTTTAATATTCTGTCACAGAATAAACCAAATTTCAAACATTTGACTGGAGAGTTGTAGAAAGATCAGTTTGTTAAAAAAATTAGATGGTGATAACAATACTACAATACAACGCAGATGATGCATGAAATAATCCCATAATGTCAAACAAAGCAGCAAGAATACAGTGCGTGTGGAACTATGCTCATCATTAAATCGTGTTACGGTGTTTAGCTTTACTTCTATTTACATAGGTGGGATATTTGCCGAAGCACAATAAAAAAAATTCACGAAAAACTTTGTCAATATCAGTTGGACATTTTTTCTACAGATAGATTTGGTGAAGTCTATAAGGGACTTAGCTACCAAGCTAAATTTATTGTATTTATAAAACAGAAATTATAGAACATTGTAACACACAGATTTTTCCCCACACAGATGAGCAAAAATAATTTTATCTTTATCACTTAATATGCTCATTTGGCTCAACTTTGTTAAGCCTTGGAAAAGCTGGCCTTAATGATTTTCCTATCAGTCCTGCTTAAATATTTTTAGTTTTATGTTAAAAATTTATTAATTAATAATACAGTTAAAATTGCTTTGGTAATAGATTTATAATTAATTTGGTTAATAACAGTAGTGTGTTTATTAACCTTGTCATTTGACATCTTTGGAATTTGATTTGCTTACCTTAAGAATCATTTATGTTCCATGAAAAAAACACTGCTCGGCAAATCGAAATCTTTAGGTCTCAAGCAATAACACTGCCCTTAAAATACACATTGCTGTTATAATTTAGATTGAAGAAAGACAAATGAAAATAGAGAAGGAAGAAATAAAAGAAGAAGCCCCACAAGCAATAGAAAGCATAGATAATCCACTTGCAGATGATGACGATGATGAAACAGAAAAGGTAAGTGTTCTTAATATATATAAAATTACTAGTTGTTAGCCCACTGAAGATCCATGGGAATTCGCCTGTCATACATATTTCTCGCATGGCTATTTCCTGCATCCTTGTCCGCCTGCTAGATTTAGAAGAAATAATAATTGCTGAACCAATAGATAAAGTTTATAATTATATAATTTTAATACCTCCGTTAGTGTTAACTTATGATTTTGGCATGATCATTCAATCTTTCATTTACACATTTTAAAAACTTCACTGCAAAGAATCATCAAAAGTCACCTCGGATTTGTTCATATATGAAAAACATATGCAGGGAAAACAAATTATTAAGCCATTAAAAGATAAATAAACTTGTGAGTCAAAAAAGTAGTAACAAAGCAGAAACGGTGAACTAATAAAAAAAAGCGTTGCAACATTTTTCTATAACGAAATGTTACTTAAAAATATAACTGCTTGTGAATCATTCATTATCAATACTAGCTGTTTCCATGGAAGAATCCACTGTTAATTCACGTAACAGATATACGTCCATCAAAAAAAAAAACAAAACAATACAGCAGTTTGAAACTTACAATCTGCATTATTATGTAAATGTGCAAAAAATCAAAGGTGTCTAACAACTGTTACGTAAAGGCGAAATACACTAAAACTGTATACTTGCTTTTTCAGTCCAGAAGTACACCAGCTACAATTGTCTGATACATTTCCAATAAGTTTTCTTTGTGACATTATATCATCATATGTTTTTCTTCTTTATAAAAAATATTTCTGACAACAACATAAACTTTTTATACTTGCTCGACAACAAAAGTCACTCTACAACAACAGTTTTGTTTTTTACATTTCAGATTCAAATTACATTCGAATTCGATAGTTTTTTTAAAAAATAGAAAGCAACCTAGGTCCCAGAACACAAAAATGGAAAATATAAAAAAAATAAAGCTTTAATCTAACCTCATGATGAGTAAACAATGTTTGAAATAACTTTTTTTAGGATTAATTTGAAAAAGAGCCAACCTTCTTCGCTTCGGTTTTCCGTTTTCAGTTGATAAACAACTTGTTTCAGTGAAAAACGGCTCACATATGGTAAACCAGGGGTGAAATAGAATTATTCTGTCCATAACGACCCTATACGGCTTTTAAAATAAACAACAAATAAACTCCTGCGCTTTATTCAAAAATATAGATACATAAATCATTTTTTTACTGTGGACCTGTGTGGCAATTTTTTTTAACTAAATTTTAGCGTAACGCCACACTTAAGGGACAAAATGCTTGAGAAATAAGAAAGAAACCCGTGATTTTTTGTCCTCGGTCACACCGTGCGCACACACAAAGCGTATTAATATATAGATTCACAGTTTGTATGTCCATCAGCAGATGTAAGGCATTGGAATTTGCGAATATTTTGTGAAAATGCAATAACTTGAGTGCAAAAACAATTTTTGCCTTAAAAGTTATGAGACACTTTTAGACAAATGCAATGAAATTGGTTGAAAATATTTTTGCATTAGCTTTACTTTTGAGTTTTAGAATTTAAGCATTTTAAAGAAGGTCAAATTATACTTTTGAAAAAAAATAACAGATTTTGATCAAAATAAAAATATGGGTGCGATTCCTTTTAATAAAAATAATGTGATTAAAGGCTGCACACATGGTAAAAATTCTAAGAGCAACTAAGCTTGTCATTATGTTTTTGGACGAATTGTTAGTTATGCTCTACCAGACAGACTTTGAAATCCCAAAACTGAATTTAAATAGACTAGAATTTTAAGATATTGCTTTCCTAGGATGGAAAAACAGTGGGAAATTACCTGCTTTATCATAATAAATAGGCTATTTCTTGAATTTTTTTTAAAAAATTTAATATCTTTAAGTTTAGTTGATTCTTTACATTTTTTTTACACGGTATGTACAGGACCCTTTCAAATGCATCCGATCAAAAGATAAGCCGAATGTAATAAATTATCCATTCAAAAGCTACTCTTCTCACTATGCACATACAAGTTTTCCTTGTAAAGTTTTAACCTGAGACTTATAAATAGTAGGATTTATTCTTGATGGTAATTAAATATTAAAATAGAGCAGTGTAGTGACTTTAAAACTCCTCAAATCTCCCCTAAAATTAGGTTTTTTAACAACTTCTCAAATCTTCTCATTTTTAGTTTTAAACCTGTTGCATGTTTTTATTTTCAAAATGCATGGAAATTCTACATTTATACAGCAATAATTTATTTACTTGTGGCATCACTCTCCTCATATGCCCAGAAGTTTTTCTGAAAAAAAATGAAAATGTCCTTCAACTCGTTACTCTTTTTTATGAAAATACCCTCATCTGCTCAAAAAAGGTTGAAAATTCTTTTTAAAAGTCCTCAAATCTCCTGTAAAAAGAGTGACAACCCTAAAAAATCTCTTTAATTTTTTTTACTCTGCAAAAATGTTTTTTTATATTAAACCTTCGAAAATCTTTTTCATAAATCTTAAATATCTCTATAGTTCATCTTCTATTTCCTATTTTTTTTTATTAACTCTTTTTCCTAAGCTGCATGGTTAAGATACTTACTAAGTTTTAATATTTATCTATTAGGCATCAGAATGCTTAATATTTAGGTCCCATACCCCTCAGAGCTTTAGATATTAGCCATTACTGGAAATTACCCCTAAAAATCTCTATGAATCTTAATAATCAGAAAATTTAAAAACTTTTGTTGGGCTTATCTTGGGACTTAAAACTAATACAAGACAACTATATTTAGCCGAGGGGAATTATTGATTATTTTTTCGGATTTTACTCAGAAATCAGGGAAAAACGAATTGTCAGGCAATTTTTGGCCTTTATTCATGCGAACTATGTAAAAAACGGAAAATCTGTTGAATAAATTTTGTTCGGCTGTTAGAAACTTTAAACAGATGTAAAAAGTAAGGTGTTAGGGCATTTGTAGGATTAGATTAGTAGTTTATTCAGATCTTGTTATGAGAATAATTGACCCTAAAATTGACGAAGTCAGTTTTTCGAGATCTTTTTTTCTGTTTTAATAAGGTGGATTCATAGACAAAATGAGTTTAGTTTGTTTTTGATGTTTTGCACAAAGATGGGGAATAAAAGCCCCATGAATGTGACAAAGTTAATTTAAAAACAAAAAAATTATTTCAGCCCAATAATGGGGAATTTGTGGGCAAAATGAGTCAGAACAGTTAAAGAATGTATTTTAAAACTTAGAATTGTGATTTAAATTATTTTAATTTACAAATTTTATTATAATAACTAGCAATGACTCTTCATTATTTATACTGTCCTTTTTTCGAAAACTTATTTACATGAGTTAATTAATAAATTCAGATAGGTCCATTGAAGTTTCGCTTGTTTCTCACTTACCTGGTATGTTTTTTTGTTTACATTGTTTACATTGTGTCATTTTTAATTTTTTCTCTCTCCCTAACAAACCATTGGCTACAACTTTTGTTACTATAATATATTAATGTTCATTATTCTTAATATTACTAAAGCCAAGACATTACATTGTAAAATTATCTAAACAACACCTTCCCAACAAATAAGAAGAACTCTCACATGTAATCAAAGTCAAACTGAGACCACAATGTGGTCAAATATCCAGGAACTTTTAGATATGTCGCTTTTTAAACTCAGATATATCGCTTAAAGTTCTCCTACATTTTTTAACATTATTTTAATCTCTAACCAGAAAAAACAAGTACAAAAAAATTCTAAAAAAATTCTTTGCACTTCACTAAAGTACATTTTTGTAGCAGTTCTGATAAAGAGGATTTTCCGTGGGGCTTACAGCTAGTAATAAATTTAGGTAGGAATTTGTAGAATTTTCATTTTAAAAGAATGTGTTTTATGAAAAATTTCTGGACTATAAGTTAATTTAAGTTATTCAACTTGATATGGTAATTACCTCTATAAGATGGCAACCCATTTTAATACTTTTTGGTCATTACCTACTCCAAGGGTAGTATTTGTCTATGCAACTAAAACTTTTCAGCATCTTTGCAATTATAATTTCAGAAAGAAGGTAATTCAGAGAAACTGTCAAAAAAGAAAATGAAGAGACAAAGTCGAATGGAAATCGCTCAACTTAAACAGGTTTGTTTTTATATTTCATTTAGGGTTAATGGTGTTTTTTTTGGTTGGTAGAGAGACATGGAGTTAAGGATATTCGGAATGGTATTAAAATTATTTGTATAATGACTTATAAAATAAAAAAATTATCAACTTTTCACAAGATCCTACATGAATCGAGTAGGTGCTAACTACAAAACTGAAGAGAGTTCCCTGTGAAGTCCGTAAGCCACATGTGGCTTAAAATGCTAGAGAAATAATAGCCTAAGATTGTTGAAGCTATCTATTATCGGAAAGGAAATCATTGTCCAAAAGCAAGCAGCCAGGACAAGGCAGAGTTGTTATTAATGCCAGATATTATTGTAAAATTGATTATTAAGTCATTGGTTCCAGTTAAAAAAATTTTTAGTGTGTGTCAAACAGATCAGCCCATGACTCCCTTTCTTGTAGAAACAATGCATGACCTTCTCAGATTTTTATGGAAAAAATTATCCTTAAAACCATGATGGATAAAGCTCGTTCTTCTGTCTTCTTGCTAAAATAGATGTAAATGATGCAACAAAGCTGAAACCATCATTCTTAAGTCATAAGATAAAGTAACAAGAAAGATACTGACAGCCAGTTTTTCAAGTTTGAAAAAAAGGCTGTTGAATTTTTGGCTAAATTGTGCATTTACTTGATGGAGAAAAGTCTATTTGTCTAAAATTGCTAGATATATTTCAAATCTCTAGTATTCATTGCAAAGTGTCCAGGATCCTAAAGAATTCTTTTTAAAAGATTGTTTCCAAACTGAGGTACTGCTCAAATGTTCTTTTGGAACATAATGCCTGACAGATGAATAGCCAGGGTGTGTAGTCCACAAGGAAAGCCTAGAGGTTTTTTAACTACAAAATTTTAGAGAGTGTAAATGTTCAACTAAAACAAATGGCATTATTGTTAGACAATAAAACCAAAAATGTATCTTTTTAACTTAAAAAAATACCGCTTTTTTCAATGAAGCAAAGACATTTAGTCGAATTCTTTGTACTTCAAATTCAACAAGTTTAATTGTATTTAAATAATGACCTCGAGGATTAAACTCATTATCACAAAGTTAGTTAAATGAGATGCATTTTTTCTTTTTTCGACTGCTGCAAACTACAATATCATTGGTATTCCTGTTTCACTATCAACAGTTTTTTTAAGAGGGAAATATATTGTCATTAACAAAAATGCTTATCAGTGGTTTAATCAGTTTTACTAAAACATTTAAATCATTTAATGTTTAAGAGAAAAGAGCACCTGCTAAGGGTTTTTTTACATTTTGACATAAATGTTTGACATGAGACAAAAACATTTTTATAATGTATGTACAATAAATGTGTCCTTAATTTTCTGAAAAAAAGGTTTTGGCTACAGCACAGACATAAATCGTTGGAAAGGTGGGCGGAATTTTACAGTTTATGAACACAATCTTCCTTTTTTAGATGGTCAGCCGACCAGATGTTGTTGAAATGCATGATGTAAATTCTCGGGACCCACAACTTCTTGTTTATCTCAAGGTAATTGTATTTTATATTATGGTAAACATTTCCAGATGTTGGTAAAATGCATAATGTAAATTCCAGGGACCCACAACTTCTTGTTTATCTTAAGGTAATTTTCTTTGTATTCTGTTGAGAACATGTGACTTGTTTTGCAATTTGGAGTACTTTTTTTATAAATATGCCATATTATCTGGGAAAGAGGGCAATAATTAGTTAGAACTTATGTCATAGCAGGTAATTATTATTCGGTATTGCCTGTTACTGTAGCAACTGTGTGTAAAAAACAAGAAGTGCTTTCTATATGCTAGGTTGTTTTATTTTCTTTTTTTCCCCCATCGTGGTGAAGCACTAACATTCGTACAACCTTTAGGGTGTAATGTTCATTTCCATTCTTGTTTCAAGGGTCTCAATTTGTTTTACAATGTCACTATATCACATTACTTTAAAGGACACTACTTTTAAGTAATTTGTGAGTCAAAAAATTTGGAATCTAGAAAAATAAGTTTTGTTAATGATCTTTTCAATAATTTTTGTAAGAATTAAGTTTTGCGATAGGCACAATTATTAATAATTATTTGTTCAAGAAGGCCTTGAAAAAGTGAGAAAGTTACCATAAAATGTCATTAACAACAAAACTCTATATTATTTTTAATCGATTCAAAGAGTTGGTTAACAATTACTACACAGAAGCTTAGCCAATAACGTCAACAAATAAAATGTGACCAAAAAAATTTGTGTTTCAGAGCAAAAGGCTGACTTTAGTAAGTCCAATTATTAGTTCTAAGTGCTCTAAATGCTCTAAGTGAAATGCTCTTTAAGTAGTTTATCCATATTTGATTCTGACTGCCCCACATTACCATATGGAGCACTTAAATCATCTAGACTAGAATCTCGTGTGTAAAAGAAATAGCCCCTTAACGACACTTTAAAGTTAGATAAAACAGAAGTTTTCGGCCTTCTTGAAAGTGGATTTATGAAAAAATTTTCCAGTGCAATCACGGCCGGACCATGTCACTAAAGCATGACCAACCAATTCCTATTACAGTGTCGACAACCCTGTAATTGCCATTTCCTGCTTCATATAGGTATTTTTATTGTGTATAATTGTGCTACATCCTTTTATAATATACTGCAGTATGTGGTGTATTTATGCCTTGTGTTTAGTAGAAATCTCCAGGAATACCTTAAGTTGCAAAACATATAAAAAAGACTAAGTCGAAATATGTACACAATGGCATTAAAATGATGGTTTATTTACACTGTTTTTATTTAGGCTTATAAGAATACTGTTCCGGTTCCAAGACATTGGTGTTTCAAAAGAAAATACTTGGCAGTAAGTCTTTAAAAACAGTAGCATATGCCAGTGTGTAATATAAACATAGTTGATCTAATTAGGCTGTTGCCGTGCCCTTATGGGTTTTTGTTGATATAACAACTACTAGTAATTTAAAAACATAAATGTGCTTATAATTAACTCGAATGTCAGAAGCTTCAATTTTGGTAGAACACAATGATGATTTGCTATTGCTTTGGCTAATTATGATTGCCCCAGGATGTTATCCAGAAATAAGTTATGGTTCTTAGCCTTATTGAGGGACTGTGTAAAGAATTTATTGGTAAACATTTGTGTACAATTTTCATCTTGAGTAATGTTATGCAACTTGCATTGATTCATACAAGCATTTTTTAGGGAAAACGGGGATTTGTTAAACCTCCTTTTGAGCTTCCAGAATTTATAAAGGTATGTTATTCTTGTGAAATTGCATTACATGTTAAAATGGTATGATAATGTAAAAATGTGACACTAGATATTTCATCGTTTCCAAATGTTTTAAGTATTTGTCTAACTTCTAATCCAGCTTTTAATTCATCCATAATTTTTAGCAAACTGGTATTATGGAAATGAGGGCAGCTATGCAGGAGAAAGAAGATGCAAAAACATTGAAATCAAAACAAAGAGGAAAGGTTTGTGGTTACTTAGTGAATTTGAAGGGTCCCAAGTGCTACAACAAGTAAAGCTTATAGTTGAAAATATATATAAAAAATAAAAAGTGTTACCTTTGCAATGTCCTGTTTTAAGATTAGTGTCCAGTCGTCTTTTGCCGTTAAACAACCTGTGACAAGAATTTGTGTAACAAAAAAACAAAAAAACATCTTTCTTGTGCCTCCCATCTTTTTAAAATTTAATTTCTGTTACACAAAGGCTTAGACCCAAAGGAATGTTTCAACCACAAACTTCAAAATCGTATCTACCAATAAAAACAAGCCAATTTCTGAGAGCAAAACTAAAATTCAACTTGGCCAGTGAACACCAACCCAGTATGACAACATCCTAACCTCTTAAATAGTTTGCTTAAACATAGAAAAACAAAAGGGATTCTCGATAATGATTATGTGAGCAAAGAATAAGAAAGGTAATAAATCATAAAGCAGGATTGGTGAAGTAAAGTAGTGCTTAATTATTATACTTATGCTTAAATAATATTTTTAAGATATCCTTATTTTCTTAATTCATTATACGCAAATATATATATTATATAACTGAAAATACACATAAAATTTCTAAATCTCTATGTTTTGCAGGTAATATCATAGAAAGAAAAAAATACTTTTTTATAGAATATATCATTATTCTGCATATCGTGGGTTAGTCTTGTTTCCAGCGCCTGTTATGCTACTTATTTATGGAGGAGTGTATTAATTTTGTCTTTTTGCGTGTATTGTATTCCATGGAACAAAAACTTGAATTTTACCACTGTTTTAAAAAAACCAATATGGCAATTTTAGGCAATACAATATTATTCTTATGCAAAAATGGATGCAAAGCTTTAAAATGTTTTTGTAAAAAGGTCTTCTAGGCTATACGTTTTTATAGGTTAAAATTTTGACCTTTAAGTCTTAAGTTGAAGTTAAATTTAACTTAACAGTTTGTTTATATGTTTTTGAAGGCATTCTTCTACTCAAAAAGTTAATTAAGTTAATCTGCAAGTGAGTCACTTTTTGCTTTTTGTGTATATACCACCAGAACTGTTTTACAATAATGCTTTTAATCGGTAGTAGGTGATACTTGGATTGGAAAAGAAACTATTTTGAGAACTTAGTGAAATCTTAAACATGGAAATGGGAAAAATTAAAAGAAAGGAAAAATTCTTTCTAGCTTTACTTCTTTGATAATAAATTATGATGAAGGTTAAATAAATTTGCTCCTACAATATTTGGATTTTATTTTAAATGTCCTCTATTCCTGGAAACAGCGTATGATTAAGATATCCAGATTTTATTCCAGAGGAGAGTCACACCTGTGGTGGTTTTATTGATTTCTTTTCTATATGAGGATGGTGAGCATGGTGTTTTTAACCGGTTTATGCAATAAATCCACAGCATTTATTGGCTAAAAAACCTTCACAGAAGGCTTTATATAGCATGGTATAACTTTTAACCTCATAGCAACCAAAATGTTAGCTATAAATGTAAACAAATAACATTGCCAGAGAATCTTTAAAACATAGCTAGCTACATATACAGACTTAAAAAACAAGTTACAATAAATCCAAAGTCTAGAATCACCCCGCAGAAAAACAGCAAGAAATGTGGATAATTTTAAATCCACTGCCCTTTTTATATAAATTATTCATTAGCACAATGAGGGACAAGCAAAACAGCATTGCATATGTGTAATAGACTCTTCTTGTGATGAAGAATAATCCAAAAACGTTTAAAAATATTCTGTTTGTGGTTATTCAAATAAACTGAACTGAATCAATGAAATGCAAATCGAACTTTTTGTATTTTTATAAAAAGCCTAGTGTTTACAAACCTGTCACAATTAAATCTTTAGAAAATTATTCTTCTGTTTTACAAACCCAAACAAAATAGCTATCAGTTAATGAATACAAAACTGTTTTATCTATTTCTTCCGAGAAATGTTACCCTCTGCAAGCATATGGACCTCGCAAACTTGGTCTATACTTTTGATCTCATGTAATATTTCTCGCTACAAATAGGCAAAACAGTTTATATTGTATTGGGGTGGCTGGAGAGAGGACGAGCTAAACCTCCTCAGTTTTTTGCTACTGTAAGCTATATAGAGGTTTTTATCATTCACAACCAACCCAATAGTAAGACTAACTGAAGATGTAGTCCTACTATTCGCTTAAGGTTGCCAACATTGAAAAGAGATTGGTAAACAAGTTTTCCTCTTTACAGGAACAGCAATTCATCATCTTTGCGTTTATAACATACTGTTAATGTTAAAATAACCATTCCTGTCAAAGTAATTTTTTACTGCTGTTTTAATAATTTAAGCGTTAAAAATCAGTTTAAAGTTGGTGTACTTTAAATTTTTAACATTTGTTTGCATTTAGTTCAAGGGTCATGTGAGGCAAATGATCTTGCACCCCAGGGTTATGGAAATTTTCAAGAAGCGACCATTGTTATTTACGTTAAGCATGAACTCCACAGAAGTTTTGATATATAAAATTTTAAAACAGACATATGTTCTTTCTGAGTTAGTATTGTGGTTTGTTTAAAAATAGTAAATTCATCCATTCTAGATGGGAAAACATGAAAAAATTGAACTTGAATTATAAGCAAAAGTGAAATCAAAGAAATTAATATACATCTAATCACCATTTTTTTAAAACTACACAATTGCAACGACATACTTTTGAAAACAACAGTTGGCAGGCTAGCAGGCTATGAATATGAGTTTCTTACATTTTAAAAAAGTAGTCGTTAGTCCTTGGAAAATCCATGGGTTTGCCCGTCCTTTTTATACCGCATTTCGTGCTTCTCGTTATTTCGCAGCTAAGCTACTATTTTGCGTGACAGACAGACAGACAGACGTATATGGGCATTATAATATAGATGATATGGATGGGAAGCAATTGTGGCCACAACGGGAATGAGTTATGTTTTATGCATTATTGTGGTATTTGTAAAAACATTTCTGCATATCCCTGAATTATTTTTGCTTTTTTTTTAACGCAGTGTTTTTACTTTGGGTTCGCTGTAATATCTGTGCAGTTACTATTATATTTACACCCCCACCCCCCCCCCCCCCCCCCACACACAAAAAAATATTGAGACAAGGGCACTTTTTGGCCATTTTACAAAGTTGGCAAACAGCCTCAACTCTTGTATTATCTGCAGCCGCTGGGCTGCAGAAGTACTATTTTTTTTCACATATGTGGGTTAGGTAAGTAACGTTTAAAATTCACTACTCACACTCTAGCCCGTTAGCTTTACCAAATAATCCAAGGCAGGGACCACAAAGGTCCTGGAATTTAAGAAAAATGGCCTTGCTGATGTTAGCAACAATTAGCACATTGTAAGAGTTGGAATATAAAGGCTGAAACACACAATCTTTTTAAAGGGATGGTTTTAACTTGTTATGAGAGGTCATAGGTTTAAATTCAATGAAAGGGATAAATTTTTTATTTTCTTTCCTATAATCATGTAGAGCAACAAGAAATTGTTGCAGCGGCTGCATTAACAATGTAATACTGTAGCTGTAATTCTAAAATAACAAAAAAGTTAGAAAGAGTTAAAGAAACACCTGAGATACTTGGAGTAACAAGTGTTAATGAGAGAATTCGAAAATTCATATGCATGCTACCTGCAGTTTTTTTTGAGCTTCTGCAAAAAAATGGAGCTTTCATTTATTGCCTTTTTTCTCATCTCTTTCTCTCCGGGTGTTTTTCAAACTTTAAAGTTTTCGACATGCTTATCAAACTTCTCTCAAAAACATGTATCTCTGTTTTTATAATAATACTTTCAGCATCTTTGTGTCATTATGTTGAAACAAAAGAAAACAAAAGAAAAAAACAATTAAAAAACTTATGACATAGAACATGTTCTTTTTTTAAAAAAAGGATGTAAAGAAAGGATAGGTCAATATTTATGATGCTCTCTAAAAAGATTGACCACTTCTCTTTTCGTATTAAAAAATGCGAAATACGGAAATAATGTATTAAAAAATAAGGATTTCGCATTTTTAAAAATACAAAAATCTATTTTTAAAAATAGAATTTCATATTTTTAAAACTATTACGTGTATCAAGTGAGTGGTTGATTAAACTGAATAGAAAATTTTCTGACTTTTACAACTTTGTTTTTAATAGGTTTTAAATTAGCTCAATGATTTCACAGGGACAATTTCTCGTCATTTTATAATGATATACAGCAACTTTAAAGCTTCACAGGAAAAATTTCTCGTCGTTTTAGAATGAAATACGGCCACTTAAAAGGTTTAGCAGGGATGTTTTCTCGTCATTTTAGAATAATATACAGCAGCTTTAAAGCTTCGCAGGAAAGTTTTCTCGTCATTTTATAATGAAATACAGCAACTTTAAAGCTTCGCAGGGACGCTTTTTTGGTATTTTAGAGTGAAATACGGCAACTTTCAATTCATTTAAAAAATGAAACAATTTCAGAGACGACCCCTAGCCAGAAATTACTTTTTTATGTCTTCGTATTTTAAATCTACAGGGTATTTTTAGAAATGCGAATTTTTAGAAATATGTATTTTTAAACATACGCGTATTTTTTAATACGAATTCTGTATATTTTAAAAATAGGAAATATGGTTTTTAAAAAAATACGCATATTTTTTTATACACAATTTCTATTTTTAAAAATATGAAATACGAAATTTTATTGTTTTAAAAATGTGAATTAAAAATAGAAGTGGTTGATTTTCCTAGAGAGCATCACATATTATCTGTTTTTGCTCTTTACAGGATCCCTTTTTTTGCAATACGTTTAAATCTTTCCTTAAAAGGGATCTTGTGTTTCAGGCTTAACCAAATAACCTAAGATTCAAAGTAAGCTGTAAACATTGACAATTTTAAATTGCGTAAATGAAGTAAAGAAATCACCTATTTAACTACTTGTGGGAATGAAATTTTACATCTTCTCTCAATATATTTTGTCAGGGATTGTGGCTATGAGGTGATGGTACAGCTTTGGTTTAACAAACAATTGTGTAGTAATTATATTAATGTTATGAATTTAGATCCGACCTAAACTTGGAAAAATCGATATAGACTATCAAAAACTTCATGATGCTTTTTTTAAGTAAGTTATATTTGACAATAATAGTGCTGTACCATTTAAGTTTTTTTAGTGATTTCTGTGGGGTATTCTTTGTATATTTATACCTTGTTTTAATTTTTTTAGATTTCAAACAAAACCAAAAATGACAATACATGGTGATTTGTATTATGAGGTTTGAATCATCATTTTTATGCGTCTTTATGTGTATGTAAACAATATTATTCTAAGCATATAGTCTGCATTTTAGGGAAAAGAATTTGAAATCCGTCTAAAAGAAAAGAAACCAGGAGATTTGTCTGATGATCTAAGAACAGCACTTGGAATGCCAGTTGGGCCGGTAAAAATAATAATTCATGTAACCTAAAATTACCATCAATTTGACCGATTGTTTTTGTTTGTCTGATTTGCTAAAATTTTATAAACTATAAAACTCCACTATTCATTAATTCTAGGGAAAAAACCTTATTCCCCCTCCATGGTTAATTGCAATGCAACGTTATGGGCCACCACCTTCATATCCAAACTTGAGAATTCCAGGACTAAATGCACCAATTCCAGATGTAAGTGTCATTGATTTTCTCTTTATTCCATTTGCATTCTGAGATTGGTGTTTGCATCTTTGCTGTTACAGGAGTTTAACCAGTCACAGTTGAAACTTCCCAAACACATTTAGTTACAAGTCCAGTTTCATAAAATAAATATAAAACAGTTAAATAAAAGTCTATGCAGCTGTTTTTGTTCACACTGGATTTACTTAATTTTTCTAAAACCAAGTTCTGACCAGCTGGTGTTTTGATCCCCGAAATCTTATATAAAAAAAAACATTCAACTTTGATAACACTGAACAATTAAAATCTTGGATAGCAATATTCCTCTTTTTTATATTATTACTACTCTATAGGGTGCCTCTTTTGGTTATCATGCTGGTGGATGGGGAAAGCCTCCAGTTGATGAAATGGGTAAACCTTTGTATGGAGATGTTTTTGGAACATTAACAGATGACCAATCTGGTTTACATGACGATGAAAATATTGAAAAAACTCCTTGGGGTGAATTGGAATCAGAATCTGAGTCAGAAGAAGAATCTGAAGATTCTGCAGTTGAGGATGAAGACCAAACTGGACTTGTAACACCTGGAGATGCGTATGCAATATGCTTTTTTATTAACAGTTTATTAATTTCTTACTTTCTGTAAGAGTGTGAGTAGCGATGAGTGAATCCTCCCAGATTTTTCCTGCGCTTAGAACCGTTTTTAGTATTTGCATAGTGCAAAAGTAAAACTAGATGATTGTTGATTTATTACTAACTGTGCCACAATTAGGAAGTAGAATATATGTATTATTAAGAAGAATGAAGTTTTTGTAAAGCTGTTTTATGCTGTCCTACAGGTTTTTACTAAGAAATTGTGTGTAAAAAGAGATTTTCCTTTTTTTCATTTAGTGGATTGATTACACCGAGTGGTTTATCTTCTGTTGGTGCTGGTATGGAAACTCCAGACATGATTGAATTACGTAAGAGAAAGGAAATAGAAGATGCAATGGAGACTGGTGGTGATACTCCAGCGTTATATACTGTTTTGGCAGAAAAAAAGACTTCAGTAGGTGCAGCCATGATGGGCTCTGCTCATACGTATGATATGGTAACAACAACAAAAAAAGCAGGCGAGGGTGTAGAAATTACGTTAGATCCCAGTGAATTAGAACTTGAACCGTCTACTATGGCAGCTAAATATGATGATACAATAAAGGAAAGGGAAGCTGCTTTAAACCGTGAAGATTTAAGTGATATGGTTGCTGAACATGCAGCTAAAAAGGTGTGAATGCACAACCAATGCCTATGAATAATAAAACTGTTGTACCTTTTAGTTTAAATGACCATTTTTGTTTTTTTTTAGAAACGCAAAAAACCAACAGATAATGGAAAGGCTGCCAAAAAATACAAAGATTTCAAGTTTTAGTAGTTTTACAACGTTGAATTATAATGAGAATGAGAACTTTAGAAGATCTATGAAAGTTTTTTTACAAACAAGACTTTATAAAGAGCTACTAATTATGGTATTATTTTACAGAAATGACCCGGTCTCTTATTTTATGTTTTGGTTGTTTACTTAGCTTTACCTTTTTTGGTTTAAATTTGAAAAGCGAGGGAAATAAGGAACTTTAGTGCTGGACAGCATGGTTATATCATGCATTAGGTGCGCATGGTCTATCTTCCTGGAAAAAAATACAGCAGAACAGAATAGAAAAAACATCAATACAATGAAGCAGCTTCCCGTTGGATAAGATGGATAGAAGCAAACGGTGTTGGGACTACGATCCTTTGCCATATATTTTAACACAAGACAAGTAATTATGTTGGACATTTCTATATTAGATTCATGCATTTTCAACTTGTCAATGTTTACAGTGGATTTAGGTGTTTGTTTAGATTTAAACTATTAAAATGTGTTAATTGTTGCTGGCGGACTTTCTCAACATTTCAGGTCTTCAGTGGTGCTATTTACCAACTTTAAAAAGTAGCTGAAAAATTGACTTTGTGCCAATATTTTTAGGGATTATAGCCATGTCCAAAGATCATAATCAAGATAATTTCTGATTAGTATTGGTTAATTTGCTTTTAATTTTCAGTTTTCGAATGAAAGTTATTTGAAAATGAATTGTTGATTATTTTCCAAGTACGCTTACCAATGTATGGACAGTGGAAGAAAAAAACAGACCTCAAAATTTATGCATGTACCAGCACAATATTTTACATGTGCCATTGGTTTGTGTCGATAAAGCAAATTGTGAAATGCAAAATGGATGTTATGCTGCACCCTTTTGTGCATTTTGTTTTTAAGCGTACTTCATTAATACCATCTTAAACCGTTTTTTTCTTTTTTATAATTATGTAATTTTATACTTTGGTGGACCTTTGTCAAGTTTATTGGCTGTATACAAATCTTAAATATATTTATTTTAAGGTTTCAAGCTAAATCGATAATAAAAAAATTGGCACAACTGCAGTTTTGGGGGCTTTTTTCAAAGTTAGCAAAAACCATCAACTTATCAATACTAAAATGCAGCTTCCGTATACACTTATATATGCTAAGCACTGTTGCGTTCACTGTAATGTGCTAGAATTATGGACTAATCCATGTCAGGTCCCACAAAGTTTTAAAATATCATGAATAAGGGTTATGTTGGCGTCAGCAATATTTAGCTTAGCTTAGCAGTTTGGATTTAACCAAATAACCTAATATCCTAAGTCCATTGTAAACATTGAAAAGTGATGAAGTGAACTATGACAGATTGTGTAAATCTGATATAAAAACAGCCAAGATTATTACTACTTGTTGATTCAAACTTAAAAATGTCATGTGCCAACATTTCTTTTTACTGACTGTAGCTATATCTTGCATAAGGAATCCAAAGTTGCTTTTGCACACACCTGCCTAGCACAATTTATTACAGTTTGTTGTCTATGTTTCTTTTAGCTACCTGCTATGCCATTATAATTAGTTTCAATATGGACCTTTAAATGGTTTTAACAATTGTAGGGTTTTGTGAAAACATAACCAGCTCTACAATATAAACTCTTTTGCAAGCCTTCGATGATTGATTGTTGAGTTATGGTTTGTGTTCCACAAGCGCACTTTGCAGAAATCTCATTACTCTGATATTTTGAGGCTCTATATATTCCACCTGTGTTAACAACCAACATAGGGAACAATTCTAGAAAAATATGTCATTAATAATTACAAGTTAGCAATTATTTGACTAAAACTATATCGGTATTATTATTATTATTATTATTATTATTATTATTATTATTATTATTATTATTATTATTATTATTATTATTATTATTATTATTATTATTATTATTATTATTATTATTATTATTATTATTATTATTATTATTATTATTATTAAAAAAATTGCTAAATAACTAATGGTGCAATATATATACTGAATTCACTCTTTTAAACCCCTCTTTCCCGTAACACTTTAAAATGCAGTTTTAAAAAAATGTAGTTAAAGAAAATATAGTGCATCTTTGCATGTAAAAACTGAACACAGACTACCGTAATGCTTCGAATAAACGCCCCCTTCTATTAAACGCCCCCTCTCGAATAGAAGCCCCTCCTTTTCAGTCATTTTTTAAATAAACACCTTCCTCGAATAGACGCCCCTCCCTCATAAGGGGAGTTTATGCGAGGCGATAGTAAAAGTATACTTACTTACTTTTTTCCTAAATCTTAGGTTTAAGGTTGAAAATTTAGCTTTTAGCTTTTGAAGTTCATTAAAATATGTGAATATCTTTTATTTTCTGTTGTGAAGATATATATTATAGGTATCCTTAAAAACTGCAAAAGAGTCGAGGTGTAAAAAATTTAATAAACACCCTTTTAAACGCCCCCCTCGAATGTCAAAAAATTTAATAAACGCTCCACGCGTTTATTCGAAGCATTAAGGTAAATATTTGATTCAGGTTAAGTAGATCCAAATTTTAAGACAATTGAAAAAAAATTTTTGTGTGCTCATTTCAAGCACATTTTGACTCTTCTCTGGTATTAAGGTGGCAAAATAAAGTCAAAAGGTTGGATTAAGTGTCTCCTGATGGAACCAAAGAGAAAAGATATAGGGCAGTGTATAATAGAGCATTTTACAGTTCCTTTCTGTGTTATTTTCTTGCTGCAAAAGTAGTATGAGTAAGTTTGAATATTTTCAAACAAAATTTCTCACTGGTGTAAACAATTGTGTGTGACTTAGATACTTCTATGAGCAAAGTTTCTGTCTTAAAACATAACATCTGCTATTTTCAATAAAATAGATTTGGACAATGTGTTTCATAGTAGTGCTGAAAAAAAGGAGTTAATTAAAAATTGTGAAATTGCATGTGTTTATTTTAGAATTCTTTAATCTTTCATTAATTAATGTTCAATCAGAAAAAAAGTTTTATACAACATATCTTCTGGTTGGTATATACCAAACCTATTGTTTTAAAACAATCTCAGAGTTCTGCAAACATAACGTTTTCCTTTTCTACATTATTTTTATATACACCAATCTGCTAAGATAAACATAAAAATAAGAAACAAACAATTTCAACAATTAGAAATGTTTTTAGATTTTTTAAAGTGATACCAACACCAAAGTACGAAATTCTATGAGGAATAAATCATTTCCAAGCATTCATTTTAATAAATAGTACTTGGAACAAGGCATCCTGATATATTTTGGACATGAGAAAAGAGAAAGGAGGATATTCTTCTAAACGATCAAAAAAATATTTTTAATTGAATTTCATTGATTGATATCCAACTAGTGTTAGTATGATATTTTGCAAATCAGTACCACTTGATGGAGCTTTAAGAAATGTCTAAATTAGACTTTCAATTAGACTACTGTTTTTGTTTATTTTTTTAGAAATGGAAAAGTGATAACATAGCAGAAGAAAGGTAGCCTTAAAAACGCCGTTAAAAACTTTTTGTAGAAAAAAACTTTCTAGTTTTTACTAGTCTGATCAGACTTGCACGCTTTCACACACATTTGAGACAGAATTGGGCATGCTGTTTTCAGGTCGTAATTGCATGGCTAAAAGCAATATCACATGTCCAGAAGTTTATTATTTGTAAACAAACTAACAGAGGAATTAAAAACAATTTTGTGTGTGCAATTTGTGGCATTCCTTTTCTTCATTGACAAGACTGTTAGTGTGCAAATGTTTAATCTTTACACCTTTAAATACTTCAATACACTTACAGCAATACTGACTGGCAATTTATGTTGCTGTTGATTTTGTCTTTGCGCTTTCATAAGCTTTCTATGGTAACTAGGTGATATTACTGCCAGAGATATGTATAGCATTGCTAATGTAAAATGTTAGAACTTGCTCTATGTGTGTTCCAATGTCTATACAGTATGCTCTGTTTTATATAATTTCTTTTCATTAGGGTTGTTTTATGTATCACATAGATGCTTTTTTTTCTTTTTGGCAGGCTTTTTTTTATATTGCATATTTTTGACCACATGTAAGCATAGTGTGCATCCATCAAAACATTGAGAATGACTTTTCCAGTGTAACTTGTAAAAAGAAAGATGTGTTAAAGTTTTGTTATCTTCTTTTACAAATGTTCTTAATCAAAAAAATGGGAAGCCTTATTTATTCAGAAATTGTCTTCAATTTTATTCCAATGACTAAAAACATTTCTTACTAAAGGAAACAAGGCTCAAAGCACTTAAACTTTGTAACGCTTTTGCATAACATGCTAAAAACTGAGAGACATTGCTCTTAAAGGGAACCCGATACTTATATTATAGAGCTTAAAAAGTTAGCTAACAAGACTTTTTAAATTTTTTAAAAAGCTCTTTTCGTTCTCAAGATATTCACATTTAATTATGCTTTTTTTTAGATATTCAGATTTAATTATGCTACATGAATTATGATGTCATATTTCAGTAATAGCAAATTTAGACATTTTCTTTCATCAGTAATTTTAGACCTGTTAAGGGGTGTGCATTCAAACATTATTAATGCATAGATATTATAAAGGTTAATTGATTACCATAATTTTTTTTGCCAAAATGACACTTGTTTGCTCGTCCCGGGCCTCTTAATTTTTGCTGACGAACTCATAACTCGGGATCTGCAACTTGGTTTGCAATCAAATTTTGTGGGTAAGCTTGTACAAACCCTATATGTTTACTCACAAAATTTGATTACAAACTGACATGCTGATCCCAAATTAAGAGGCCTGGGACGAGCAAACAAGTGTCATTTTGGCAAAAAAATTATAAGGGTAAGCTTGTATAATCCCTATATATTTACTCACAAAATTAGAAAGAAATTGTCTAAATTTGCTATTACTAAAATATGACATCATAATTCATGCAGCATAATTAAATCTGAAATTCTTTAAATGTGATTATCTTGAGAACGAAAAGAGCTTTTTAAAAAATTTAAAAGGACTTGTTAGCTAACTTTTTAAGCTCTATAATATAAGTCCATCATCATTTTATACCTCGGGTTCCCCTTAATATGCAAATTTTCGAATGAAAGCAGACGGGTGTACTTTGTTCTCCTTTGTTTTATTTTTTTTTATTTTAGAAATAAAAGTATACATATTTTTAGAAAAGGACCATTTTCACCCAAAAATGAACAAATTTAGTTCACCAAGAAATCTTTGCTTCAAGGAAGATGAATTTATTGATTTAAACTTTAGCGTAGACAATTTTGTTGCAACATGTAAAGATCGTGTTTCAATGGCTGTACTACGTGAAGACTTGGAAGCACATTATAAAAATATACAACTTGCTTTAATTGAACTGATTAATCGAGACTATGCTGATTTTGTTAGTTTATCTTCGAATTTGGTAAGTTAATAAATATAGAAAGGGTTGTGGAGCAAGGGACTGGGTCCCGAAGGTTCGCAAGCATTGTATTCTATAAATGGAAGTGATGATTAAATGCACCTCTCCCCTCTGCAACTCAAAGGTTACCTATTTTCCCTAATATAGTTATATATACTATAATACCCATGCTTACCTGATTATTATAGGTGCAAGGCAATTAAGTTTTTCCTAGCCCTGTCTAGGATTTGAGCCTGGATCTCTAATTTGCACAATTGCAATAGCCATTAGGCCAACGAGGCATAAATATATATATATATAAAACTTTACAGATGCATATTATATTCACTTAGGAATTTACAGCACATATAACCTAGTTAACTAAACTTTTGAGGATATCAAAATTTAATTTTTTATTATAATAATGCCTCAAAACAACCCCCAAATTTAAATCTAAATTTGGTGTTTGTTATTTGTGGTTTGTTTTTGTTAGGGTTTTTAGTTCAAACTGAAGCAGAAAGCTAGTAGTGCGACATCTATCCTTCTTAAATAGCCCTGGGATTTATTATGTTTTGTGTGGGAGCCATTCACTCAAAACACCATAAAATAAATCGATTTCCCACCATTGACTGCATGACCAAAGAACAAAATGAAATCTGCAAGATGTGTCCAAGTTTGTGCTCTGTTCACATAAAGTACCAAATCTAAATGAGTCATTATATACAATACATTCCTTATCAGCAATTATATAATAATGTTTAGTAGTCAATGGCCCATGGAAAAATCCACAGGCTTGCCCATCCTTTTTTACCACATTACGTGGAGCTACTTGTGGTACCATTTTACGTGACAGACAGATGTATACAGGTATTATAATATAGATATATGCCTCAATATTTTGCACTCCTTTTCTATCAAGTTGTGAGCCGTAGCTTTAGAACTACTTGGATGTATTTCGTTGTTAAATACTATTTTGTGGAATGTGGTTATATTCTATAGCTGATACAATCTGAACAATACATTGTTTAAGATCGTTTGCGATGGAGTCTTAGTGGAAAAAAATCTTTATCACAGCTCATTATTAGAAAGGAACTTGTTAGTAAGGGACTGCTATTCTAGATCTAATAATGGTGCCACGATATACTTCAAACTACCTACCTGTGCATAGCTAGATATCATGCATATATTTTTATTACAAAAAAGCAAGAACAGCTCATAGAATTATAATGAAGCCCTGTGTTCAATGTTATTATATATAGCTGGCTAGCTAGCTAGCTAAATATCGAAATATTTGATAACGGGAAATAAAATATACCATAACTATGAATGCAACTTATAAACTATATACCGATACAATACCAAAGTTAAAATAATCCTAAAGTAAATATTTAACGAAGAATTGAATTTGTTTACTATTATAATATATCCCAATTCATGAGAAGATACTATGCGATGTTTACTACTCAATGTTCTGTACGGGTGTTTATTGCTATTAAAATAATGATTTTATGCTAATGGCAAATATTTTTAATATATATATATATATTTTACTATTAGATTGGTACTGAGAAAAGTATCGATCATATAAACACGCCTCTGGGACAACTAAAAGAAAAGATTTTGGTAAGTGCTTAGTTAGTTAACTTGTTAAAAAAGCACCTCAGTTTGTTATACATTTTCCTCTGAGATATGAGCTAACTGGAGTGTGTAAAAGTTCGCACCAAGTGTTATTGTTTTTTCAAAAGAACCATACACTTATCCTAAATTTTCTTATTTTTGCATATTAATAAGATATTTCTTGTGTTTACAACTGGCTTAATTATTTTCTTGATGTTTGGTACTTCCTGCTTTCTCCAGTTACTGGTGCAAGAACATGTTTTAAATTTTAATGAGTAATCAGTTAAATCAGTTAAACAACATTGCTGTCACATGGTTACATTTGCCAGGATTTAAAGAAGGACAACCACAAGTTGCTGCAGTCTGTACGCAAACGTTTCTTAAATGCAAAGCTACAGATAAAATTCGTTTTTTTATTTTTTTCTGCTAACTTGCTAAGTTGCTTTGACGAAAAATTTAGTTTTAATTTCATCAGCTTTGACAAAATATTATCAGTATACAAATATTTTTCTTTTTTGAATTGTTTCTACATTTTATGGTTTTTATAATTATACTACCGCTTTCCCCACTTTTTTAGTGTTTTCCAATATCTTTGGGTTGACACTGGCATTTCAGAAAGGTCTTTTTGGCATTCAGTAAAAGTGATGTTTCTTATCTGTCTAAAATTCTTTGTTTAATTTCCTGTTCTATGTGAATTCTGTATAACCGATACAATTGCTTGACTTTTTGTACTCTGTCAGTTGTTTTTCTTGCTAAAAAAGCTAAAATTTCAATCCCCCCCAAGTGGTTTCAACATTTTGGACATCACCCTTTTGCCACAACCTCTCTAGGGTCTAAAAAGTCAAACCAGGAATTAAAACCTTTCTTTATTTAATCTAGTTTTTGATTAAAATAACTTTCTATCTGTTTTTTAGCAATATCTTTTTGTAGACTTTCAACTGTATTTTTAAAGCAAGCATTTTATGTTTTAATTTTAAATTATTCACTTATTTCATCTCTTTTTAGTGTATTTTTTTCTTCCTTAAGTTCAACTACGGAATAGGTATTAATACTAGCCCTGAATGGACAAGCAACATCGCATTCTTTTAGATGTGATCTTTATGTATTTTTAATTTTTTCCATGAGTAAATAAAAAAGAACCCAAAATATTTTATGTATTTACTTCCAAAATTAAAATGGAATTTGTAAAAATAAAATTGTCATCGCACGTCTCGCTTATGTTTCTGGCGTGCAATTTTTTACTTTTAGGAGAGCTGCAGCGTGCAGTTAAAAAAAAACATTGCTTTTTTCTCTTTTTTTCCCTCTTTGTTTGTTGTTTTATTTATTTCAACAACAAAATGTTTACCGGCTATGTTGAAAACAAGCTGCTGTATTGAATAAAGCAACTGTATAGCCAACTTTAATTCAAACCCTAAATAACCACATAGTATAATTATAATTTCGGCCCCTGGTTTTTTGCGGACGGGAGACCGGTTAAAAAAATAATAGAAAAATAGAAAAGTACATAAAGTCAATAAAATTGTAAGTATGCACACACTCCCTGAATAAATTTGAGCTTGAAGAAGAAAGTATTAATTCATTGATGAGTAAAATGTTGTGAAATTCTTGTTACTTTTATATCACCATTTTTTTGGTTGTTGCCTTGACATTTTTGTAGAAATTATTAATGTTAGATGGACGTGCTCTACACTATTGAAATACTTTAGCTTCATCAAAGCTAGATGCCAATAGAGGATCCCGGAAGTAAGCAATCAACCATTTTTAAATTATTCAAAATGTTTTCTTCAAAGGAAGAAATTCTCTCCCAGATCAAGGAAATACAAATTTCAGCACCTTGGCTCCTTGTTTCCATTGCAGCTTCAATATACCAATGATTTAAGTTTGTCATGTTGTCCAGCAAGATATCTATATACTTGCAATTTTGAACCATTTTTAACTTGTGGCCAGCTGTTGGTTAGGTAGATGCGAAAGTAACTAATTTGTCCTCATTAACAATCCTGAATTTTCTTAGGTTTGAATCAATAATATCATCAACCTCCTTCTGAACCATTTCTTCAAAATTATTAATAATTTGGTTTACAGCTGGAATTACATCATATGGCATATGTTTTTTTTTATGAAGACCAAAGGCAAAGGAAAAAGTTGTTCCAAAAAATAAGCAGCCACTATACACAGAAATTCATAATTAAGCAACTTCCGCATGGTGACCACGGTCCTGGAAATTACTTACATACCAGCGTTTTTTTGGTTGTTGCCTTGATATTTTTGTAGAAATTATTATTGTATCTAACATTAATTATTAAAAATTTGACGTTGTTGCTTCAAGGTAGCAAAAAAACTACTAGACAGAATCTATTCACATGTGGCCCGTTTTGTATCCAATATCACTGATTATTTCAGTGTATTTTTATGAAAATGTTATCCTCGAATGGTCAAATGATCTTTTATCTTCTCTCTCTATCATTAGATTCTAGCGTGAATTTATTCTCTCAAATTCTTCTTCGGAAATATTTAGGCAAACTTCAAGACCTGAGGTTAAAGGGTTAATTAAAAACCAGGTTTGTAAAATGCTGCAATATATTTGGCTTCTAGTGGTGACACAAATATTTCTAGATTGCATTGCATGCATCTTAAAGAATTGCTTGTTTCCTCAAAGGTTTTATTAGGCTTGTGATTTTTAAGGTTTGCATTTCTCCCAGAATTGTCCCGGAATATCAAACAATTTCGTCCTGGAATTTCCTGGAATGTCTTCAAATTAACATTTAAATTTTCTGGGGTCACCATGTAACAACTTGGCAGCCTCAACCCAAGTTGCAGCTTAGTAGAAATCAGATTGGTGAAAATAACACACACAAAAAAACAATGTCTAAACAGCACATTGGCTAATTGTATGAATTCTTCAAATGTGGTACAACAAACAACTCTACAAAACAACTCTAGTTCTGTGATCAGCAACAAACCCTTGGTCATGTCATTGGTGGATTTGATTAGTATAACATACATACAATTGGCAACATGATTCAAAATTGCGTAACATCTATAAAATAGTTAAATCTTGAGGTATAGATGTTTTTGTAGATATTGATGTTTAACCGAATCTGACAATTATTATGGGTAAAGATCAAAGAAACGGACTTTGCCATTAGGAATGGAGAAAATTTATTATTACTAGAACTTATTATCGGTTTTCAAACAAACATGAAAAGTTTTAAATGTAAAGCAAAGCAATGCAGCTACTTGTTGACCTATCAAACAATACAAAGTCTGTTTGTCAAGTTGAGCTTTGGTGCAATAGGCATAATAGGCAAAGATAACAGCTAAATTCAAATCCCTTGAATTTACCGACAAGGCATTAAACTTCAATATAAAAAGAACAATAGATGTATGTATAAAATCAAAATATTACTTTTTCTGTAGGATAAGCAAAAAGTGAGAGAAACCAGATCTTTTGGAATTCCTGTTAAAATACAAAATATCATATCCCTTCATAACTGACAGAAAAGTTCAAACCTCCCCAGTTCTTTTCATTTCTAGCATCTTTGAAGTTTCGAATAATCATTTTTTTAATATATTAGTTTTGGTCTGTAAAATCCTGCCTCAATCTGAAAAATATATGTTTTGATCACACGGCATGTCTGAAATTAGTATAATGTCCATAGTATTTTTTGTGTTGTATCAATTTTTTGTATCTGTATCAATTTCATATCTTTTAAAATTTTACGTGAACAGTTATAAACAAAGCTTTTCCTAGTTTTCAGAATATGTTTGTTTTGGTGTCAATATTTTTCATAATTACCAGCAATAGATTTTTGGATGTAGCTTTTTTTTATAACCTCAGAGGTCAATTTTGTATCGACTTGGACTCAAACGTTGGTTGACCTATCACCTTTCTTCACTTTTCTTTTGCTAGTCTTCCTCTACCCAACACAACCTTTATTTTATTCTATTCCTTCCTTTGAAATTATTACCTGCATTGAGTTTTTTTTGATTGCAATATCTGTACTTGCTCATAGTAAAAAGTTTTGGGTGTTTTATGCTTAGAGTGTCAAAGACGATTTATCTGGTGCTTTAGCTGTCCTAAAGAAAAAACTGGAACAGCGAAAAAAAATAAAAGATAAAAAGGTACTTTTTCATTTTCTTAAGAAATTTTAGATGTGAAGCTTGACCTTTATTTAGATTTATCTTTCTATTTTTTTACCCTGGTAGTTTATTATAAAAGGGTTAAGTTTTTTTGTCTTTTGATATTGAGGTAGCTTAACTTATGTCAGACTATAGTAGATTTTTTTAGTAATTATTAACAAGTCTATCATTTTTATTTAGTCTCGTTTGCATCACTTGATTATGGTTGTACATTCAGCTGAGAAAATAGAAAAAATAATTACTGCAGATCCAAAGTCGCATGATATGGAGATTTTTATGAGTGAAGACAGGTATTGTGTTTGAAAAATATAGACCACTTTTGATTTTGGATTGTGAAATGAGAATATATATGTCCGAATTTTATCTGCTGTTAGACCTTGTAGTTATGTGACTTTAATACTATATATAAATTGTTTTGTCTATTTATGCCAAGAAATTTTACCCAAGGTCGATGGATATTTTTTAAAGATTTACTTGTGACAAGGTATAAAAACAAATCACATGGTTGCTGCTCATTGTGCTGATGAATGTTTATATTAAAAACGCTGTGGATTTAAAATTATCAACATTTCTTTCTGTTTTTCTGGCAGAGTGGTTCAAGATTTTGGATTTACTGTAACTTGATTTTTAAGTATGTAGCAATGTTTAACGATTCTCCAGCAATGTTATTTGTTTGCATTTATAACTGCCATTTTGTTTGATATGAGGTTAAAAATTGTACCATGCTGTATAAAGCCTGTCGTAAAGGCTTTTTGACAATCAGCACTGCGAATTTCCTGTATAAAATGGTTGAAAATAGGTATCTGTTAATAATCTGCAGTATAGCATAAAGGCAATTTATTTACACTTTTGCCAAATAATCTCCTGGAATTGTATAGGAGTTAAATTTTGAAACATGAATTAAACTTTGCAACTCAAATTCTCTTTACAAAAACTATTTCATCAAAAAAAATGATTCCTTTATATGTGGCACTTATTATTATTATTTCAAAATTTATAAAGGATATAGCCACGTCAGTGTTGGAAACACTGTTATCAACGTTATCCCGTGATCTAAATGTATACATAAGGTATACACCAGCATTGCCTACCGAATTTTCCTCATATGGAATTGGTTGACCCATAGCTGAAGACACTCACTAAACATGCCTGCGCTGTAGACCAAACCATGGACCTTGTGGTTACAAAGCGTACTCCATAACCACAAGGTCACACACCACAAAAAATGAGAAAAATGTCCTTGAATCTACTAGAGTTGAGATTTTAATGTTCTGTGATCACCATGTGTATTAGTAACACACTGTACTAATGTTGGGACATCATACATAAAGCCCTGTGAATCAGGTTGCCTGTCCAATGTAACTTTTTATTAATAAAATTCTCCTGTGTTGCTACGACCAACTTTTCAGATTATTTTTTGTTTTAAAATAGGTGTATTCCCCATCAGGGTGTCCACAGAAATAACTAAAAAATAATGCAATGAAACTGTATAAAATGGTCAATTTCGGAAAATAATAACATTTTCATTTTTGTTTATGTTAATATTTGTGATGCTCTCTAGGAAAATGGATCACTTCTATTTTGAAATCATATCAATTCGTATTTAACAATTAAATTTTGTATAACATATTTCCAAAAAGACGAATTATGTTTTTTTATAAATATGACTTTCGTTTTTTTAGAAATGTTAAATTACTGTGTAACTAAAAATAATTAAATAAAAAAACAGTGATATGTTTAAGCTTTGTAATTATCCTGTTTTGGTGATTTTAAAACACGATACCTTTAATGTTTACAGGTACTTGTTCTCGTTTTTTAAACAAAGAAATGTGTAACTTCTGTACTTCGTACAGATATTTTAAATATGGTGATTTTTAAGTTTAAGTCTAAGCTTCATACAGTTGTGTTTTCGCATGTAGAACGACATACGGCAAGTTTACGACTGTACATTTGTCATCTAACAATATAATTCAAAGATTTTAAGGTTTCATATGGCTGTGGTTCAATCATTTGAGAACAAGAAGCCACCATTTCTAAGCTAAGTCCTTTTAGCATCATTATTTTAGAACGAATTACAGCGGTTTCCAAGCTTAATAAAGCCGTTTCCAAGTGTCACATACCCATTCATCATTTTAAAACGAAATACAACCTTTTCTACGCTTTGTACAACCATGTTTTCCATATTTTAGAACAAACTATGTTGATTTTTAAGCTTTATAGAGCCATGTGTTGATTATTTGAGATCGACACTGATTATTAAGCATTGCACAACCATTTTACCTCATTTAGCAACAAAATACTATGATTTGTATGTTTCGCATGGCTGTGTTTTTGCATCATTTTAAAACAAAACAAAAAATATCTCAATAAAATTATGATATTCTTCGAACCTTTTTGTTTTATCTTTTTGGGCAATTTATTTTCCTTTTGAGAGTGTTTTATACAATTTAACTAGCAGATAAAGATGATTCAACAAACTAAAACGAATCTTAAGATCAGCATATTTTAAAAAATCTATATACACAATTATAAATAAAATAACCAGAAGCTTAATCATTGTGAAAATCAGAGGGATGTAAAACGATTTTCTTTAAAAACTAGTTAAGAAAATAGTTTTACATACACAACCTACCTTGAGAAAACTTGCCTAATTAAATTGTTTGACTGTGTTGAATGCCTGCTTGGAAGGAGATTATAAAGTAGATTTAAACACATAAAGCTCAACTGACTCCAACATTATTTTTACAGTGTGAAGAAAATAGTAAGTCAACTCGTCATTATTGTTAAAACTGGGTATAATTGCAATAGTGTAGCTACAAATAAGTAACAACTAACCATTACTAGTCATGGGGAAATTATACAGAATATTACCTAAAGAGGGTCTCTCGACATGAAGCTATTTCTTTATAAACAGTTTCTGCTTCTATGCCAATATGGACATCACAATTATAAATTTGCAACTGTTTTGGCAACCAGTCAAAGGCTAAATTATTTGTGCAGGAGTTTACAAATTTTGTCTCCTTCAATCAAAATTTTATCTAAGTCGAAATTCTTCCATGTGGACACCTTTTTAATAACGGCCCAGCAAACTGAAAATAATGCATTCATGCACAATCTTGACCAACTGTTTTTCCAAAAATTTGAGCATTATCTTGATGAAAAAACCCCTTAATCGATTTGTTAATTTTTTAACTAGGAGTAGATAATGCCATTTTAAGGTACACTGATTGCTTTTGTTTTTTTATGTGTATGCATTGCAGAATGAATAAATGAATTAAATATCACTACTGAATAATCGCTAGTTTTAGGAAAATCGAATATAACCAGTGTTGGCAAAATAAAAATTGCTAGTGATAGCAAGGAAAATAGTAAATACAATAAAAGAGATAAAACTTTTTTTCTTACCAAATGATACACAGCAAAATAAAAACACAACAACCACAGCAAACTGTTTCAAAAAAAAAAGATCTTTTTGCTCCCTTTCGAAATTTGGAGGACGCAGTCGCAGATACATGGCACTGACTTGGGTGATAAAAGTATTTCTTGACTGAATATAACTGAATTGATTTTGGATATTTTTTTATCTCTACAATATTGCAAGCAATTCCTAAATGATGCTAGACTGGACATATGCTAACTACTAAAAAGAAATAGAGACAGCGTACAAAGCCCATTCTAAAGTTCTGCTGGATAAAGCCGCAGAACAATAAGATGATTTACAAGCTGCTTCATTTGACTTCATTTGCATCATTTACAATTAAAATACGGTAAAACTACTTTCAAAATCTAACGCATTTTTTTAAATTTGAAAAACCTTGTAAAACGTTAGAACCTGATGGTGACAAATATAATTGTTGAAACATGTTGATCAAATTAAAAGAATGTGTTTTATATTTAAAAGTAGTTTTACAATTCGTGCTGCTTAAATTATTTCAAAATGCCGTAATTTTTTAAGCCTAGCACGGTCACCATTTCTTCCTTTTCAAACGACATTTAGCAATTTCTATTTTTTTTATACATTCGAGTTTTTCTCATTTTAGAACAAATTACAGCGATGTTTTAGGTTCATACAGCTTTCTGTTGGTCGCTTTAGTGGTCATATTTCGTATATTCAAAAATAGAATTTAGCATTTGTAGAACAAATATCTCTTATAATAATACGGAACTTCTGTCTGTCTGTGTGTGATTTTTACAAAGAAGATATTTTTTGCCACCCAAATGCACCAGTTTTTTGAGGTTTTTTGTTTTGTTTCCATTTGTCTCGCAATCGTTAGAAGCCGCGTAATAGAAAATAGACAGTATGATTCGCTCAAATACATACTTTCGAACAATGCGGCATTCAAATAGCAAGTTCCCTTGGCGTAAAAACAAACAAACATAAAAATTTCTTCGCAAAGTTCTAGACAAAATACAAGAAGTGGATAAAAAATGTCTCATTTTTGACGATCTCTTCGTCATAAAAAAGTGCAGATATTAAAAGGAAGAAAAGTCAAAGTGGAGAAGCAGAGTGGATTAAAAAAAACATAATTTGGATCAGGGTTACCACACACAAAAAACAACAAAAGAACGGTCCCTTCATCTTGAAAAAAATGTAAAAAGTTAAAGTGTTTCAAAAAAGAATATATGAAAAAGAGAAAAAGTCCAAGTGAAGAAGTAGAAGTAGAAAAGTGAAGGTGGAAGTCACAATAAGTTACTTTGGAAAGTGAATTGGAATTTAGAAAAAGTAAGACCTTTGATATTTTTACACGTTCCGTTTTTATATGTAGCACACTTAAAATTGTCAAGGAGAATCTATTAGACCTTTAAATTCTAAAAGTTTTATATTTTACCGTGTTTTTTATAAAAAAGTTACATAATTTGCTTACATTTTTTGCATAATAAATGTATCCCCTTGTGCGTAAATAATGTTTTGTCCTAACATTTAAAAGGCTAAATAAAGCTGTTAGCTGGCTACCCTACCAAACAAATGTGCTAACTAAACAGAAAATTTTGGTTTGTTGAACTTACTACAAATGCCATAATTTTCATATTGCTATTGTTTCTCTTTATAATGTGTTTTACTAAGGATAAATAGCTAGCTAGCTATATGTGTCTTCCCAGTTTAACTATATTTAACTGGGTATCTGTCTTAGCTAATGTTACCTTCAAGCTCCATGATTAATGTTGTTATTCCTCTTTTTAGCTATTTATATCTACCTTACTACTAGTCAAACTTACGGATCTTATTTGAGCACAAATTATTATGTAACAAGCCACAAAATCTTTCAAAGACTTTTGAACTTTTAGGATAGTGTAAGGATTAATTTTCTCACGTTTTCTGTAAACTTTACTTTAAGAGGAACGATTTTGTAAAACTTAAAGTGTGTGTGGAGTAAGTTTTGTTTTGTTTTTGACATCCTGTTAACATTTTGTGAGCCAGCATGTAAATTACCAGGTTATATATTTTTACAAGGGTGGTGGTTTACGTGGGTTTTTTACATTTGTAGTTAAAATATCTTAGAAGAGGATAGTATGGTTGTCCATTTATATTCTTTGTGTTTCAAACTGCTGTTTTTTAAAATGCTGTGTAAACTTTTGTGGAAAGAGACCACATGCAATATACTGACACCTTATATTATATTTTGCGTTATAACCTTTTTTTAAACTTTAAACTAACTGATGTGATGTCAGTTTTGCTGGAAGAAAATTCCACGGTTTCACATTTTTGTATTTGTTAAGAATTTCACAAAATTTTGCGGGAATAAATGTTTTGTGATGATAAAAAATTACTGAATGTTCAGACTGAAACTGTCTTTGTTTTTTTGACATTTTTGTCTAACTTTTGTGAGGGAGGACCATATATGCAAGTGTAGATACTAAAATAAATAATTTGATATTTTACACTTTCCAAGTTGAATTTTTGTATGCACTGAAATGACTGCTTTTTCTGTAGTTTAATTTGATGTGTTGCATATCCCTTTTGTGGAAGATTTTATGGGTGAAGACAATATAGAACATGCCAATTGAACTGATTTTTGTTGATTTTGATTTTCTCCTCAGAAACTTTGTGTTGTACATTTAGTGTGAACTTTAGTGATGAAGGACCATAAATACAATGTTTTCAAAATAATGATTTTTTTTATTTGAAATTTGCTCTTTGCTCATTGCATTTTTTTAGTTAAAAATGTTTGGTAAAGGGCAGTACGAATCATTAGACAAAAAAATTGTTATGTTAACCAGTTAATTCTTACATTTTGTGCGTATTTTTGCAGGAGATAATGGTATGCAACCAAATAAATGATTTTTTAAAATTTAAATTTAAAGTTTTCCAAACTATGACATTTTGATATTGTCGATAAGCAATGTTTAAAATGCACAAAGAACTTATTTTCGTAGATCTGTGCTTACTCTTGCAATCCTTTCTTTTCGAAGATTAAAATATGGAAGGTTTTCGACATAATCACATAACATGTATTTACATATTTGAGGTGTGTTATTTCTGACATTGTTATTATAGTTGTTGGTGTTGTTATTGTCAGTGTTGTAAATTTCTGCCAACTAGATTTTACACCTTGTAAGCCATTGTTTTTTATATTTTGTCTGAAGTTTTGTTTGGAGGGTTTCATGCGATTTGACATTTGACATTTTGTGAAAGATTTTAAGAGCTTTTTTTTTAAATTAGGACTTACTCCTTGCAAACATTATTTTTTCTGTATTTTCAGATATTTTTTTTTGGTAAAAGGCAGTATTCAATATACTGAAATATTTACTGATGTCATCAAAATTCAAATGACAGAACTTTTCAATTGTTTTTCTGCCTGTATGGAGTTTTCCACGGGCCTTATCGACTAGTTTTATATAATATGAAATTAAAAATACAAAATTTGTATTTTGAAAATGTATGTAACAAAGTGGTCGGTTTTCCCAAAGAGCATCACATTTTGCCATTTTTCTCATATTAATTTGTTCACACTTGGCAGAATCCCATCCAGGGTCGAAATCATTTCAATTTCCAGAGTGTATTGTATTGTGTGGATACTATAGTGACCCCAAACAGTAATTGTTCCAGAACACTATCAGAATATAAATTGTGATCAAAAATTGCCTTAAAATCAATTAATTATTAGTTTGCTCTACCAAACTAACTACTAAATTAAACTTAGAATAGTCCAAGCTTGATTTTGAAGCCAAACCTAACTCCATTCCCATACACAGGCATTTTTTTAACTTTCTTCAACCTAATTCTCTCAAGGTACCCTTTCCATCCAAATACATGGGTAATGTTTTTTACCTTTTAGAAATCATCCGGGTCACTTTTTAGAGCGTATTGCCGGAGAGTTTAACCAACTACAATTCCATGTCAATCAAAGTAAAGGACATCCAATCATTGAAACAATTCGTCCTGTAAGTGGTTAAAAGTTATTACATCTTTATTACTGTTTGTTTTTACTATACATGATAGCCTCAATATATCATATGCTCCCCTCTTCTGATCACTGAAGGACGCTGTGGAAATTTGGTTGAATCTACTGAGTTTTGTGCTAATATTGGCATATTTCCATTGTCTCTCTACAATCAATTGTTTCTTTTAATATACACCAAAATAAAATACAGTTATATTAAAATCCAATGTAAACCACAATGCAAAGGTAACTATATTTTTAAGGTATATTTAAAACACACAATAGGTACAATATGAAAATAAGATAATGTTTGCCTATGTGATCTACGTTTTGTAGTTCTGTTGCTCAAATTACGTAAGTATAGGTATGTAAAAAATTTTATTTTAGGTAAAACATAAGGCTTCGACAGACTAAAATATGTGCAGACAATCGAGACACTTTATTTTTAATAATGTTAAAAGATTAACCGAAGATTAATAAAGAGACACAAAAGTCGAGCGTAGGGCGGGTGAAGGTTTATGAGCAATTAGAATTAAAAAAACTTCTTTAATTATCTTAACTACCATTTTGCAGCCCAAATATAACTTTTAATAACAGGAAAGTACCTTAAAAATATTCAATATCGATAATTTATTCTACATAAGCACTTACTTTTAAATCCTTTTCTGGTGAAAACTTTTTTGACCTAGTTAGCTGGCTATTTTTTTCTAAATTTTTTCTAAACTGCACATAAGTTACAAAAATATTGCATATAAAGTTTTTTTAAGCAACAACAATAATGATTTTAAAATCTTTCTAGAGGTTTTAATTACCTTCTTAAGGCTATTTAGTATAGAATTTTAAACAAATACAGTCCCTTCCTACTGTTTATATTTTGCAGACTGCATGTTATTTTACCACCAAAGAATACCATACCAATACCAAATTACCATTAAAAAATTAGAAATTCCTAAAGTAATTATTCATTAACAGGTAGTCTATATTTTTGCAATCCAAACCTTCTATTAGTTCGAACTGATAATTCAAGACATCAGAAAGAATCTTTGTTGTTGTTGTTGTCAAAAAAAATTGATAGTAAGAAAAAGTTCTTTGTTCTTTTATGCTCTTGCTAATTCCATTTGTCTGCTTTGTCTGCACATCATAGCCGCATGTGACTAGAAATACACGGTATTATTTAAAACTTTCAGAATTTTCAAAAACAGTGAGTTTAAATGAATTTGGGCCCGAATTACATTTTTTAAATGTTTTTTAAAAAAGTACTATTACATTTTTTTATAAATGGACTAAAATGTAAGAGCAGATCATCATCTGCATATATTTTTTGGTCACACATGTGGCAAAACTCTGGTTTAAAAATCAGCTAAAAATATTGTTTTCACATTTTCTTAAAATTTATGTTTATTTTAAATAGATAAACTATAACCTGAGAACAAATGATTTTTACAAATTTTAGTTGATTTTATGTTTGAGGAAAATTATGTTAGACAACAGAATTTAACTACCTACAGACTTTAACTACAAATTAACAGTAAATAATGTTTTGTTTGTCTTTATTGTTTATTCTCATGTTTGATAATTGTGTGTATCCATTATGATGTAAACTTGTTTTTTCAGAGGGTTGCTTTGATCACATCTAAACTGCAGGAAAACTTAGAAGTCACTTTTGAGCAAGGAATTCTCAACAAACAACCTGAGCTTACACTGCGTTGTTTACGGACGTATGCACTCATTGATAAAACATCATACGCTGAAACATTATTTAGACATTTAGTTGTTGAACCTTTTGTTACAGAAGTCGTTAGTGATACTTACTTGAAAGAACACGGTATTGAGAACCTTTGTAAAGCGATCATACATTTTATTGATGAAGAATGTAGTATTGTGTTAGCATTAACGTCAGAGACAAGACGCAAAGCAAATCTTATGCACGACAGCAAGGACCAAATTGTGAAGGGATTTAATTTTCTTTTGAACAGTGTTTGGGTTGAGTTGGTTCATGCCTTTGAGGAAAAACTACCATTGATTTTCTCACCGGGCAATCCAGATGTTTTTTTACGCGTAAGTATATGTGTGACAACCTTTTGCTTGTATTTGTATTCTTAATCATGTTGGTTCATCTTACACTGTCACTAATGGTGCCAACTTTTGCCATATGGCTTAAAAGGGACATTGTTTTTGCATACAATAATCTGAATGTGAACAACTTAAGTCATTCCTTTTATTAAGGTGGCAGAAACCTTTTTGTATCTGTTTGAAGAGCTGCGTTATTTACTCAATGCTCTATATCTATACTAAATTTACTTTTTTAACATATGAACCCATAAAAATGATTTTGAGTTATTATCTAATTTGCTCAGTTAGCAGAATTTTTCAGTTAAAAAATTGAAAAAACAAGACAGAACGGCTGATACAAGCTTTAACTTTTTACTAACTTGGCTTCTGTTTGTAAATAAACTTTGAGTTAAACATGTTGGAAGAGTGTGAGTTTTTTGTTCAATCTTATTGTTTTAATAATAGGCTTTTGTTGTTTTGGAAAGATTTATAGGTGCAATGCCCTGGCACATAGACTGCTCTTTTATGATATTTGGAATTAAAATATTTCTGTACACGATATGGCAATGTGTCTTTGTTGTTATGGAGTTGTCTTCGCAATTATGATGTCTGTTGTTCAGCATTTTTCAAAATTGTTTTTACCAGAGCTACAGGTGGTAGATTTTCCTAAATGATGTCTTGGGTCCAAAAAAGATTGTTAAAACTAATTTTTAGTAAAATACAATTGTAATATAGATATATGAATACGTAGCTTAAAAAAACCTTTTATTAACTTCAGTAACTTCAGCAACTATGTAAAAATAACAATTGCTTTTCAAAAGGATTATTGCCACCTGAAAACACATACGGTATGAACGATTTGAAATTAGCTTTTTGTTTTAAGATATGTTAAGCAGCATGTTTTACACAAATTGGACACAAGTTGTCGAAGCATTTTTTTTTCCATTTACACACATCATGCATGTTGTTCACTTGGGTCATCCTTTGAAATTCTAAAAATATTTTTAGGATTTCAGTTTAGCTAGGATTTCTGACAGCTGTTTTTCTTTTCTGAACAGCGTTACAAGATCATGATGAAGTTTTTAGATGAGTTTGAAGATAGATGCGTTTCAGCTGATTCCTTTAAAAATCTTCGAATTCATCCAACTTTCAATTCGTTCATGATAAAGTGGAGTTTACCTGTCTACTTTCAAATCAGGTAGGAAGGTTTTATTAAAATAAACAGAACTCTTATATTGGACCTGGGAATTTCTAAAAACCTGGAAAATAACTGGGTTATTTTTTTGATACTGGCTACCTTTCACAACAAAATTTGATTTATTTTTATTTAAACATTTTGAATGCTAAATTTCCTGAAAGCAATTAATTTCTACTTATGACTAACAAGAGTTTTTCTTTTTTAACCACAGAATTCAATTATTTGATTCTTAGAGTTTCTAAAAAATGTGATCCTCTGTAGGAAAATCGACCACTTCATTATTCGTATATTTAAAATACGAAATACAGAAATACGCATATTTTTAAAAAAACAAAATATGAATTACGTCAAAATACCCATATTTTAAAAAATAAAATATTAAAACAAATGTTTTGTATCTCGCGTTTTTAAAAATAGAAATTTGAATTTTGTAATTGTTTGTAATTCAAAAATTTTATTTTTATGGCCTTGTTGGGGCATGAAGCAATTATGAAGAGAACAATTTGTTTCACAAAAAGTTTTATAGATAGCATAACTTATTCTTAAGTGACAAACATAAGATTTTATCAAGTGAAAACATCGCCGCATTTTGATTTACATGTCGCCATATTTCGTTTTACAATGATAAGAAAATGACTCTATGAAGCTTAAAATCAACGTATTTAGATGTAAAATATCGAAGAAAATGTCCCTTTAAAGCTTAAAAATCATTGTATTTCGTTTCAAAATTGACGAGAAAATGACCCTTAAAGCTTAAAACCGCCGTATTTTGTTCTAAATAAAGAGAAAATAACCCTGGGAAGTTTACTGTTCTAAAATAATGAGAGAAAGATCCTGCGAAACTTAAAATCTCGGTATTTCGTTCTAAAACGAGAAGAAAATGACTCTGGGAAGCTAGAAAATCACCGTATTCTTTTTTTAAAATGACGAGAAGTGACCCTGAGAAGCCTAAAAATCCCGGATTACTGTTCTAGAATGACGAAAAATGACCCTGTGAAGCTTAAAATTGCCGTATTTCATTGTAAAATAACGAAGAAATTGTCCCCTTAAAGCTTAAACATCTCCATATTTCGTTTTAAAATGACAAGAAGATGACCCTGGGAAGCTTTAAAAAAAACACAGTATTCTGTTCTAAAATGACAAGAAAATGACCCTGGGAAGCTTAAAAATTACTGTATTTTGTTCTAAAACGATGAAGAAGACGCTCCTTTAAAGCTTAAAAATCTTCAAATTTGGAAAAAACTGCAACAAACTTGCCTAAACGGTAAACATTGATGTATTGTGTTAAATCATGAAAACGAGATATACAAAGCTAAAAAAGACTGTACGTTCAACATTGTTATGTTATTTTTAGAAATACGCGTATTTTTAGAAAGATACGAAATTCGTTTTTGTATTTTTAAGAATACAAAATTTTTATTTCTAAAAAATACGAAAATTCGTATTTTTAAATTCGTATACGTATACAAAATACGCTATTCTATTGTTTTAAAAATACCCTTTAAAATATTTTATCAACTGAGTCTAAAAAATATTTTACTGGGGGAGTGGAGCAGATAAAATGGCTATCATATGACTTCGTCTGGATAAACATACACAGCATTTTCAAGTTTGAGTAAAGGCCTAAAAAAGTAAAAAAAGGGCTGAAGTAATTATTTTGGTACTAAAAATATTTAAGTTTTAGTATTTAGGAAATTTTATAAGAGCAATTGTATTTAAATATTTAACAAAACTACCCTGAACGTACTAATATTATTGGATGGTAATTTTTGAACTCAAATTCAAACAGCTGAAGACGTGTTTCCAGTCTAGATAGTCTGAGGCCAGACACTCTCTTGTGGGACCACGCATCACCTGGGACTAAAATTGGTCGAATTTCCTAACACTGAGTCAACCAACCTCTTTCGGAAAGGGTGGATTTACGACATCATCAAAAAAACCTGTAAACCCCTATTCAAATATTTGTCAAAAACTCACAATCCTGTACATATCCGTGATCACCCTTTCAAGCTCTACACAATAGAGACAAATGGTTTCCGAATTTCCGAAGAGGATAAATTTGTGTATTGATGCGTCATTGCTGACAAACAAATTCAAATGATGGATCTTTTCTATTATTCTTCTGCTCAAATTGATTCTTCACAGGCATGTCAGCTATGCTATTATAATACAGCAATTGCTGAACTATTAAGAACTAGTCGATGAGGCCCGTTGAAAAATCCACTGAGGCGGGATAAAAATGAAAAAGAAGCGTCATTTGAATTTTGATAACTCAGCAACCCATCCACAAAAAACAAATTGGAACCTTGTTTTTACGTTGCCTTTATTCTGTGGAGCTTAAACTACTGATCAAGAAAATGTATATGACATGTGCTTTTGATGAGCAGCTAAGGAGATATAAGAGTTTAAAAATTTTGCTGACGTCAGCAAAGTCCCTAATAAAAGTACAAAAAAATTTTCTTCCGAAATTTGCATACCTATAGATCTTGAAAAGCTGACCAAGAAAGTGTATAGGATCATGTACTTTTGACAAACGGTTGCAGAGATATTAGGGTTTGAAAGTTTTTGGATGACATCATTAACCCATCCATTCCTAAACGGATTTGGGGATCCAGGTTTGGGAAAATTACCCAAATTGATCCTAGCTGGTCCGTAGTTACCTACACGGTGAAAAATCATTGACCTCACCACCTCGTTTCCAGTTATTTGTCCTCAAAGTTTTATGTGCACTGTAATGGCGTCAATAATTTAATGTACGTTCCTTTGACGTTAATATTATTTTAACATTGAAGTTTCGTAAATTACAGAACAATTTATGGGCGATGTTTTAAAGACTTTATCAAAGAAAATACTGAAGAATATAATTCACTTTGCAAAATTCACAGACAGACGGACGAACGGACGGACGGACGGACGGACGTAACTGGCGTATTATTATAGAGATGTCCAAGCTCAATTATTTGTTCATTATACAGGGAGAAAATTAACTAAAACAAGTCAGATAGCGAAAATTGACTGCCGGAGATGTAAATATTTTTGGCATTTAGGATTTGATTTAAATGCGACCTATCTTCCCTATCTTTTGCAATCTAAATGCCATACTAACCGTTATCTAATTACTGTACTTTGCTGTTTTTGCATAAATGCAGCTTTGTCAGACGAAAGGGCACTACTCTTTATTGTAATATATACCCCGGCAGTCACTATACAACGTAATTTCAGATGCTTACAGGATAACTATCACCTTTAAATTTCTAAGACCTGCTGTAGTCAAGCCTAAAAAAAATCAACCTCATGTTTCCGTTTTTTCTAAAAGTTCACTACACTCTGAAGTGCTATTGCTCGATTGGCGTTCACCAATTGGAACCATGCCACAAGTTCCCTACTATCAAGGAAGTTTGCTACTATCCATCATAATTTCTGATTACTACGAGTAGAATGCACGCCCAAAACATTAGTGGTTAAATCTAAGAAAAAGTTAATTAAAATCTAGCAAATTAATCCTCATTCTCCTCTTCTAATGATTCCAAGTCCGATAAGGTTACGATCCCTTTTCTTTAGTTCTTAAAAAACTTTAAAATATCTTAAAAACACATGGCATGATGAGGAGAAGAACGAATGAAAGAAAAATCTCTGTACTTCAAAAGTTTCCACTTTAGAAAAGAACATGTGAAACTAATTAAAACTCTGTTGAAGTACCAATAGAAATTGCAACGAATGGATTATAGTGCGCATTTAAAAACAGGGTTTTTCTCTGTGACAAAACTGGCGCCAAATTTTTTAAAAACATTTTGGTGGTGGGTAAAAAACCGTGTTTTCTGATACTTGTTTTTTTAGAACTTTAAATTATCCTTAAAATAAATATTGCTAAGGTTAAAATGCAAGATTTTTAGATCACGCATTTGTGTATTTTATTCAATTTGATATCGCGAGTTTGCGATAATAGATTGTGGTTTGCGATCCCTTAATTTTCCATAGTTAAAAAATGAAAAATTTATAGGATGCACAAACTTTGATTAAACGTTTCCTTTCTTATTGCATATCAAGTTAACTGAACTTCTTTATCCGTCCGAACTTGTTATGGTAAATTATAGCAAGCTTTACTTTATTAAGGCATTATATATTGTCAGGCCCTAATCATGCTAAGAATATAATAAGAATAACAAGGATAATATTTGTCAAAAAGTTAAGAAAATGATGACTTGTGTTACTCTGACCTGTGACTTTATCACATTGCTAAGCTTACCTTGTTTGGGCTGTTTTCTTGATACAATGATTACTTGTGATGATCTGACCAGATACTGTTCACATTGCTAAGCTTACCTTTATCTATGTGTTGTATAAAACTATTTAAAAGATTTACTGTACTATCGTACAAAATCATTGCAACGTTGTCAACGTTTTTTTACATCTGGAAATGTGTGCGTATACCCACTAATTCAATAAGTCTTGCGGAATGTTTTTTTAACTTTACACAGTAGGTTTCTGAAAATAAAATTGTGTATGAAAGGTCTGGGGACATCATCAAAAATTCTTTCAATCAAAATATTTCTTCAACACGTCATGGAAAGCAAATGACTCTCTGCTTTATTTTACAGCGCTGCAAGTTGAACACAATGAAAGAAACAGCGTGACAATCTTCTGAAAAAAATTGTAACAGGTTATTGACATCAAAATCTGTAATTATCTGTAATTATTTGTCTTCTTGTCTAATTAAATAGATTTTCCCTGGGATAACCATTATTTTATATTTTGTGTAAACGTCCGTGGAAGAGGACGGTATGCAATAGACAGAAATGATTAATTTTATTTGACTTACACATTTATGTGTGCAAATTGTGTGATTTAAATTTTGTGTAGAATGTAAAAAAAAGTAAAAAAATCCACTTTTACTTTTGGTGATTAATTTCTGTTAGGGAAGACAATAATATGCAATATTACCGAAAAAACTCTTTATACTAATAAAACTCTTTTTTACTTGGGATCACACGCGCAAGCCTCTACACTCACGCAAACTGAATTGCATGTCAATGAATTGCAGGCGCAAGTTAGATGTATTGAAAACGTTTTAAGTCTTGCGAAAAATTCAAAACCCTTTCCTTTCCTTTGTTGTGTGAAAGAGATGTAGACGTAGGTGCAAAGATAAATTAATGCTGTCTCCTTAATAACATGCGGTGCACTTGTTTTTTATGGTGCCTGAATTATACCTTGATTATCAAGATGTGCCTCGCGTATTTTGTCTAATATGATGTTTTTAGTGTCATACATCATGAGTTATTTTTCTTTTTTTCAACATACCAAGTTAAAGTCACAACCTTTGAAGAACCTCTTTTATTATGTTCCAAAAACAAGAGCTAAATATACCCCGTAAAGCAACAAGGCCTGGTGTTCAGTATGAGGGGTATATGGTATAATTTCTACGATTTTTCTTTCTGATATTCTTAAATTGAAATTATTATTTAACTTATAGCCTTGTAAATTTAAGAATATCGAATTTAGAACACAGCCTAGTTTTAATTGAAAAGAAGTAAAAAATAATGAAACAAAACCACGCTAACAAAGCAAAAGTCTTATATTTCGCATATACAAACCAGGCATATGCTTCAAAAATAGTTCAACAAAGATTCGAAACTATCTCATCATCAATTCCATAGCTGTAACTATATTGGTTTCAAAAACATGACTGAGTCAAGTAAAATAAATGGAAGTGAAGATGAACTTTCCATGTTTAATAACTGAGGAAAAAAAGATGTGATCAAGCACAAAACAGTAGAAGAAAATGGGGAAAAAATGGTTAATTTTATTTTATGCAAAATTTGTTAAGCAAAGTTAAAAAGAAAAGCAAAGGCTTTTGCTCTATTTTATGTTCGCGTTTTTCTTTATCAAACTTCATTTTGAATTACTGTAAGGCATTTTTGTACCACTTAACATAGGCGTCATTTGGAAAAAAAGGAGGAGCTGGCGATATAGCTTTGAAATTGGAAAAGGGTAAAGGTGAAAAAAAGAAACTGAACGATGCTATTCTCGCAAGTAAAAATGTGTCTAGGCAAATTAACTTGACAACCTAACTTGGTCAAGCACTCAACAGGCTTACGTAATCTCTTTCAACCAATTCAAAACTCTTATCAAGATTCAAAAACAAAATGGTGTTAGGTTATTTAAAGGTAATGCTCACAAATTTGTGTTAACATGTTCCATATTCTTATCCAACTTAGTCCCCAGAGATTACTTTTAACAAAATAGAAAGAAAGCTCAGGGACAAAGCTCTGTATTTCAAATGCTTCGTTTAGGATAAGTTAATGGGAAAAGCGCTTGTAAATTTATCAATTACATTGCTGATGTTATAACTGAATTGTGGCAGTGGTTATGGCCAATCACCACTTCTTTTCCACTTTAACTGACGGTTTACAAGTCAAAAAAACTGGCAGACAAGGGATCAGTTCCAAAAATAGTGTGAAATTTTTTTTTTCTTAAATTGAAAATGTGCATAAAATTGACTTCTTGGTTATTTTAGCCTAAAAATTTTTATCACTGGTAGAAATAGCGTATTTAAATTGGTGTATGGCTTGAAAATTGAGATAGAGGTGCTATTTTTTGACTTACTACAGAAAATGACTAGGTATGGTTAAAGTAAGTCAAAAATATTTAAATTAAGTTATTCTTTAAATTATTCCTGGGAACCTAAACCTAAGACATAGTTTAAGAAACAAAGTAATATAATAAAGTGCCTTTATTTGACTTACTTTTGGTCAGTTTCTATGAACCACTAAGCCTAAAATTCAATTCCCCCCCCCAAAAAAAAAAAAAAAAAAAAGATATATTTGTTGTCAAATTATCTTACGAAGTACTATCGGTATCTGGGTTCATTAATGAAATTAGCTTTTAGGCAACACTAAACGTGCTTTCTTTTAACTTACTACAGAATATATACAATATGCTCAAAAACTAATTAAAACTATAAATCCTTGTGAAATAAAACAAAGATTCATTAGAAAAAAAGATAAGGATGAGATATATTTGAAAACACAAACGTTTTTCTGCAGTAAACAAGTGATTTTGAATTTTGCATTTATTTGAAACAAAATCATTTTAATAGTAACTGTATGAAAAACTTCCAAAGGAAACAAATTACTTCTCTAAAAATACAGAACAAATTAAGTCTACAAACCTGAGTAAACTAGAATCCTAAACTTTAATAAAGAACAAATTAACTATCTCATATATTAAATGTAGGAAAGTCCATTGCCTTCAATAAAATTCAAGATTTCGACATACTTTTTGATTGGCAAAAAAAGTCCTTTCTTTGTAGGCTGAAATTAAACAAAAGGGTAAACAACAGACTCGCGAAAAAAGAATGTTTTCCGCTTTTGCAACTTGTATACAAATCCTTTATTTGAGGTAATGGTCTTTTCCAAAAAGTTACCTTTAATGTAATTCTGTCCTCTAGCAACTTTCACGCCATAGTCTTCAGTAATTTCATTTTCAGCCTGCACAGACTTGTTGATTTTAATGAACCATACTGTTTCATTTGATGCTATGTCAGCAGCAACAGCACAGTATGAGTCTGGCAGGATCATCATCTAACCGTTTTTCCATGTTGGTGTTTGATAATGGTACTTCTACTTCAGACCTAAGGTGGTTCTTCTTTAAATCTGCTGTTCGGAGTTGATGTGTTGTGAAAAGAGAGCACGACCCATACATTTGTTTGCACAAATCACACATGCACAATTGAGTAGCTGCTTTGAATGATGTTGTGTAAACACAATTACTTGAAATTTATCAAAGCCTTCGACAGTAGGAAATCTCTTCAATCTTGCTTGAGCTCTTCCTTCTTCCAACTGCTCCTTTTTAATCTCCTTGACAATGACGTTTGGGTTTGTTTTGTCAGCAATTTATTTTGAAGAAAGTCTACAATCTTCTTAAAGCACATTTTGCCATTTCACCAACATGATCTACTTCCCCTTTACCATGTCCAGCCACACTAAAAAGTCGTATTACAGGAATATTTAGTTGGTTGGCGATGCATTGTATATCATTGAAGTGTTGGGCTGATTTATCCTGAGAACTGCAGTTGTCACTCTCAATTACACACATTTCTGGAATGGACTCAACTGTTTGTAGCATTTTTTCTAGGACTGTTTTTACAAACTTTTGGTCATGTTTTTTGTCGTCAGAGATGTATGGGTGATAGCTTTTGTTCCCATGAATCTTTATGATACCATAATGTACAGTGATGCTTTCATGATGCCAGTGCATAGACTGTGGCTCAAACTTCACTGGAATATTGAGGTTTTCAGAGAAATCAATATCTACGAAAAGAACATCAAAATGCTCTCGAAAGATATTAACATCATTCCTGAAGTGTCTCAAATGGTTCCGGTGGTTTACAATTTTGGTTAAATTCGCATCAAGAAACATAACAATGTTGCTTAACGAAGAATCCTTGGTTTTTGCTTTTAAATGCTTGGCTGGTTTCCCTCTCTTGTTAAGATATTCAACCTTTTCAAGTGTTGTGAAAAGAATGTGGATGTTCTCGTTTGATGATACTTTTAATTTTGTAGAAAGGTTAAACCATATCTTTTAAATGTGTTAACAAAGACCCTTTTTATTAGGAGTGCAAGCCCAAGGAATGTATGTTGTTTCTGAATCTCCACAATCCGTAGCCAAGAGTTGGAAGAATAAATTGTAATCAGAAAATGTGAGATCTAAACCTTGCTTTCCTGCACACACAATGATCCCTTCGATTGCCCACCTTGCATGCAAGTGCAACTTGCAGCAACACATTTCAATGTCCTTTTCTGTCTCAGTCCTTATGTAAAAGGGTTTGAGGGCAAAGAAGGTGCCATGGGAGACTTTGTGATCAGGGTAAGACCTGTTAAACTTGATGAATAGCTCTTGGTATGTTAAATGCAACATCATCCAGTTGTTTTCATAAAACTGTTTACATCGTTTTGAAATGATAGTTGTTGTGCTTACAAAGTCCAAGCCAATGTGAATGCTATTTCCCTTAGATACTTTTAGTTTAGCAGGACGCGAAGTAATTGTGGAAGGTGTAGCCTGTTGATGGTAAAAGTCCTATATAACTTTCCTAGTGGCATAAGAAGTCAATTTTCGGCCACGTGTCTTAGAAAAAGTGTTTGTTCCCAACTTTCTTTCAAATTCATCAGAGAGTCCAACTTGCTTTAATGATAAGAGAACGACATCAACAATATGTCCTTTTTCTCCAAGACAAGTTCAGAGAGTTCTTCAGCTAACCTGGACTTTCTTTTTCTTGTGTTAGGTGTCATAGCTTTAGCTGAGATCACATCCTTTCTAGGGGTCTCTAACAATGATGACATGTCTGTTTGCTGCATTTCAGTGGGTTAATAAAAAAACGTTTCATTTCTAGCTTCAATTTTTTTATTGCACACATTCACACATTCCAAATTAAAAGCCAATTCTACTATAATTTACTAAAACTCCTGAACTTAGTTCTCATTCTAAATAAAACTTTTGACAAACACATCCCTAAAACAAGTAAGTATTCATCCCTAAAACAAGTGGTATTCAGAGCTGTTTCTGGAACAGTATCCCCAGTGAATGCCATACTTGGAACAAACATGTCCTCTTCACAGTTCCATTTGTAACGTTACTCAGACTCCATTGAACCATCTCTTTAAAATCTTTTTCCACTGCAATTTGCTCACTAAAGTTATTTTCATCCCTGCTCCGTCTCGTGTTACATCTGTGGACTTTAAAATAGGCTTTCCTTGTAAACTTTGTGGCAGGAATTGCAATTCAGATTTTCCTTTTTGCCAGAATGTATACTTGCAATGTGACGCTTTAAATGCCACAATTTTGGAAATCTTTTGCCACACTGGATACAATCTGGCAACTTTTTTTCTTTGCAACGGTGCTGTTTTAAATACCATGCTCTTGAAAATGATTTCAAACAAATTGAGCATTTAATTTTGCCACTTACACCACAAACTGACTTGTGATTTTGAAGACTTTGTTTGTGCTTAAATTGTCTTTTACAGCCTGGACTTTTGCACAACCAGATATTTGTTTTTAACTTCATTTTTACTAAACTTTTTACTAAAAACAATAAACTAAAGTTAGCATCAACGCAGACTTGGAAAAACTTTTAGAACTATAACTTCTCACAAACTAACATTCTTCTACAAATTTTCTAGCAGCTTTTGTATCAAACAACCTAAACATTCTATTTATAAGATGTTAGAATACAGAACATTCTATTTCTAGCAATGCAATGACTTCAAATTTCAAGTAAGTCAACTTTTAACAAAAAAACTGTCATCAGAACATTACTGTGTGATAGTCTGCTTGGTTAAACAAAATTGAGTAGATCCATTTCAAAGTTCACTTATAGTATGATATATGAAACAGTAAGTCATATCATGGTCACTTATCATAAATAAACAAAGAGTAAGTCAATAGATGACACATGCATTTTGTCATTAAAAATTATTTTTATAACTAATAATTAAAGGTTCTATCACTAAAAATGTTTAAAATTATCAAAAATGTTCCACAAAAATAATAACAGTAAGTCAAATAAAGTCACTTGTATCTTTAAAACATTGTATGGTGGCCTTAATAGTAGACAAAGTAAGAAGTGTGCAAGAAAAAATATAACCAACCTATCAAGTATTTTGTCTGCTATGGAAAATAGAAAGTAAGTCATATTTTGGCACATCTAACCTTAAAAGTAAGTCAAAAATGATCACTCACTATTCACTTTAACCCGTCCACGATAAAATGACAGAACTTTTCCTTAAAAAAGTAACATCTTATAATTGCCCATCCTAGTACAGCTATGTGGTAAGTCAAATCCAAAAGTAAGTCAAAAAAAGTCACTTGCATTACCTATGCATAAAATGAAGTAGAGTAAGTCAATTTTTATTGTTCCTTCACAGCCTTATAGCTAAAGGACGTGTCCTAAGTTTAACACCAACCAAAGTTTGGTAAGTCAAAAATTGTCACTTCCAGCCTACTTTAAAGTCAGAATTTGAAAATGTCACAAAGCCTTTTTTATTTTTGGAAGTGATCAAGGAGATATGATTAACTAGAACTAAGAGGAATGATGAGTTTTAGCACCTTCAACAAGTGCGACAAACTGCATGCAAGTGTTATGCAGGTCTTATGTTTAAATTATATCAGAGATCAGTTTATTTTATTCTTTTAGGCATACTAATGTATTTTGCTTAGATACTGCTTCCCTAAAAAACGAAAAAAGAAGTTTTTCTTGACCCAAATAAATATACAAACAAATTTATAGGTTGTTTTGTTGTATAGGACAAGTGTGAATTTTGGAGTTAGGACAGGATTCATGACAAGACTAGCCACAAACCACCCGAGGTTGATAAAAATTCATTGAAAAATTAAAAGTGAGATCAAGGCAGCATGCAAAGTGCTGGGCATTCAGCATTACTCATTAGCAAAAAGACTGAAATCAAAATTGTTAGTCACCGCCGAACCTTGTTTGAGTTGCTTGTGTTATGGACGGCAATAATTACGACCTTTAAAGATGTTGTTGCTGACAATAAAACCAACTCTGAGAGACAAGCCGAAATTACTGTTATTTAATAAAGTTCAAGTTCTATAAACTTCTCTGCTTAGTCTGCTGCTACCTCGACATTTTGGAGTTGATTACCCCAGCATTAAAAGTGTTTGAGTCAAGTGTTCGATATGCAATCAATTGTTAAAGAATCAATGGCAAACTTGGATGACATAATCCTTTGGGATAACGATGAGCAAATACTTTTTAGTCATTTTACTTCATTTAAGATTGCCTGATTTTATCAAGGCTGGGGACACGCATAAAAACAACAGAGAAATTGTCTTATTTCATTTGAAAATATGACATATATTGTACTTAAAAAAAACGTGTGTCAAGAATTAAAACACTAACTTGACGTTTGGTTTTGATGAGAGGAATGCTCCCATTGTATGGAGAGGTTAGTGAAACTTTGTTAAGGCTACCTATCGCGGAGTGGAATTGTCCGTTCTACAGGCAAAAGTTCTTCAATATAAAAGGAAAGAATACAAAAACATGTGCCTTTTTGCAGAGCTAGTTATTTGCCTTTTTGAATCCAACTCCACAGTTGCACAGGCATTTAGTCTTCTGACGCTTTTACTAAGTGATCAAAGGTTAAGAATAAAGCACTTAACCATCAGGGCCAACAATAAGATCTAGAGCTTGAATGGAAGACATTGTTGCTTCTGTCATAAAATACTTGAAAAACGTTGTTTAAAACGAATCAGCAAACCTCTAAGGAAGATTCCTCTGCTAGGGAGTGCACAAAAAGCCTATTGCGAAGGGGAGAGAACTGAAGAAAGCTCCGATAATGAAAACGACAATATTTTTCTTTTTGATTTGCTTAACGACATACTTTTTTGGTCTATATTACTAAGAGAAGTTGCTTCAACTATTTACAACTTTTTAGTTCTTAATCCAAGATAGTAAAGTCTTTCTCGTCTCTCTATTTGATTCCAGGATTTAGCACCAAGAGAGATACAGTGACACTTATATTATTATATGTATCCATTGCATAGTTAATGGTGAGTGCCCAAAAGTAAAATATGCAAATAAATTATAAAAGATCACAACTAACAAAAGAGTCGATTTGGCGTGCATTGGATGGTAGCGAGATTAATTGTTAATTTTGTTCTGTAATTTTAAAATGGTAACCATTAATGTGGTGTGCGACTTTTAAAGTGTTTAATGTCGTGCATGTGTAGCTATGTGCTTATAAATGAACAAAAAGAACTCAGTGGTTGGATACACTCTTGTTTTTTAGGCTAGGGTTTTAGGATTGCATGCCATCGCACACCTCGTCTAGCTTATGCAAGCGATTAGTCACACGCTAAACAAGACATTCCTAAAAAGCCTGCATATATGTTTTTTGTAATAAAAATATTCTAACATATCAGGAAAACAACATGACATAAAATATTTAAAGGTTCCAGCAATGAATTTAAATCACTCACTAAATTTCTGTTGAAAAAATCGTTGAAAAGAATTATTTCCTAACATTTAACAACATGCAAAAGTAGGTAAAGAAATAAACCTTTGAGACCGTTTTTGTTTTGCTTTCTCAAAATCACTTTCAGTACACTTTATTGCGCATAATCATTTTATGTGTTTTCAAAAGTAGCATATTAAATGAAGGACCTGCTGTCTTTCAAGATGTTTTGTTACAAAAATAACACAAGAAAAATTTCATAATAAATTCAAATACATGTAATACTTTTTTTTAAGTGATAATTTATGTCCAAAACCATATTTGTAACAGTGAAACATTTTATTGTGCGAAAAATATTTATTTAAACATAATAAATAAAATTACTATCAGACAATCACAGGAGACACAGTTTATCTGCTTAGCATTCTCTTGCTTCGTTCATTTAGAATGACTAACGTCACAGAAGTTGGTAATTTTCTTATTGACAGTGTCATGGTGGCGACCGTAGTACTACTTTGACCTTAATTATCTCGAGAACCAAACCTCACAAATATAAAAAAAAGTAACACAGTTTATATTCACACTATAAGAAACATTTTAAGCACAACTTGTTATCAATTGTTAGTTCTACTTTAAGATTTGTGGTATTAATTTTTAATTGACTACCTAAACGACATGCACCTTATTTTCTGATAGTGCACAGAGAGAACAGATCATTATATTTATAAGTGGATGGTCTTAATATCCTCCCGTTTTGTAACAATGCACAAAAGGTAAAACAATTACAACCGTTTTATTATCTTGTTTTTTATTAACCATTGGAAATTGCATAAAAAACGTTTCTTGGGGTGTAGTTTATGCAGTTATGGCATGTAAACAATGTTTTTGAAAATAAAACGATCACTTTGGTGCAATAGATTTAAGTTGAGATATAAAAAGTACTCAATAAAAAGAGCAATTTATACACACAGTGAAGAAACAAAGACAATTTTGTGATTCAATATTATAGTTTCATGCCTTTGCAATTGTCAGTTGAATAAAATGATTTGTAAACCATATACACAATCAAAATACAATGTAATGGCAATCTGTGACGTCAAACTCGTTGTCCTTAGTGTCCTTTTAAAAAAGTATATACTTATCTGTATGCCAACATTTTATTAGAAAGTATAGTTTTCATCTTTTCTATGCCACACTTCTTTTGACAGTTCTGTCCCTCTTTTGTACTTTGTTGACTTATTTTTTGTGGTTGACATATATCTTAGTTTAAAAGTTGTTGCCTCTAGACCAATTTAAAACCTGGGCCCATAGTTGGAGATATTGGAATTTATGGTTGCTTTATAAACAATGTTTTTTGATAAGCCTTTATTTTCTACTGGAAGTTTGTCTGTGTTAATGCAATTACAACTTTCATTCATTGCTGTATTCTGGTTGTTGATCACTTTGTTCTAGATGTTTATAATATGCTTCCTTGTTCTTTGTGAAGCTGTAGGAAACCATTATGGCGTTCGGCTTGAATATTATATTGAGCTTATGTTATTTTGGGAAGTGTTTGTCTATGGGGCTGCGTACACTGCATACACGTGAGTCTATTACCTTATGTGATAAAAAAATAGGTGATAGAATTCGCCTCAAAGAAGCTTGTAGAAAAAACACATGAGAACAAGTGCTGCTGAACAATTACAACAGTTGCAGATTCAAGCAGGGCTATGTTACAGAGGGTTTGAGCTGTTAAAAGGTGTTCCCGAGTGAAGAATTTTGGAAGCTATACAATATAAAATGGACATAAAAAATGAAAAGCTGCAGCAGGCCAAGGCAAGATATATATTCGACCCATCCAGCGATTGTTATCTGTGATACCATTAAAAAAAATCTACTAATGAAACTTGTTTAAAGGAACGATGTTTGCACTGTTTCCAAGAATAAACCCTTAAAGAGTTGAGACAACACTCTGATGTTTGTCAAACTGCGAAGTCTTGCAGTTCTGTGACACCTAGCCACAAAAGTATATACGAGTCATACTTTTGATATATGTTCTAATGCCACATTCACGGGGCAACTTAATTGACTTGACACCCACAATCTTATTGGAGATGTTCTTATAGTGCACACTCAGGGTGTTGATCATGCGTCTCTACTTACTAAGCTTTTCATTTACAAGTGGTTTAAAAACGTAATGTAATGTAATGCTGCTATTTTAATATCATTAAAAGGATCCAGTATGCAATTCTCTTCCATATGTGAATAATTCACGATCCAAAGCTAAAACCATGTTAAAAACGTCATGCCATACCATTCCTACTTTTTTGTTTGTGTGTTATCATGCTTCCTCTACCTATATCACGTGTCCTAGTCATGAAATCGGCAACTAAAACGTTTTCCCTGCTTTGATCTGACCCACTCCAAACTTTGTTTCACCTTCCATAAAACTTGACAAGATAGTTTTAGCTTTGTTGTCATCTATGCAATTTAAAATAACTGAAAACCTACTGAAGCCATCTATAGCACAACAAATGTTGAAATTTTAACAAATCAGTTGTGATTACTGTCTATGTGCCGCAGGTGATTGGGTCCTTGTATATTGTATACTTTCTGTCTCAAATCTCCACCAATTTACCCACTCAGTGGATACTGTCCCTTAATCGAAACCGTTGCACATAAATTACTATAATTTTAAGTAGTTCCCTAACATAACCTCGCCACAAAAAGGGAAATCTTTACAAATGATTGAACATGTAAATCAAGTTCAGAATCTGTTAATTTAGTGAAGTCCCTTATACTAAATTCCTATTCACAGAAACACCTGTTTATTGTCCTTTCTAATTTGCATAATATTGCTGCTATTATGTCCTTGATCAATCAAATTTCCTAGGAAAACTTTTGGAATTTGGAACTTTGCATCTGACTTCTGAAGTTTAGAAGTTCCAAATTTAATACACTCTATACGTAAACCCATAATAACATTTCTTTCACTAATCCCAAGGCTTCAAAAATTGTTTACATAATCAAACAACTGTATCGCATAATGGAATAGCCTCTTTGCATAATCGCATGGATTAACGAGTATGATTTCACAAAAGGCAGTATTGACGTTTCATACGTAAACATGAAACTCTTTTATTTTATCAAATCTCCTTGTAGTGTGCACTTCTTTTTAGCTGTCATTTTCTAGTCTCGCAGTTTTTTAATATATGACTATTTCAAGAGAAAGTTTTTTTGCCACTTAAAGTATATCTACAAATTAAAAATTATCATATCACAAATATCACCATATCACAAATGCACATGGTGGGACAAATGTGAGCATCGTCAGACCATTACTCAGTTATGACATCACAAGGTAGATAACACTAGGTTGAAGATGGCTGGTATAAATGTTGGTTCACTGAGAGGTAGAGCAGGTGTGGTAGTTGAAATAATGTAGATCTGTTCGTATGTGTTGTGTTTCAGGTAGTCGGGGAGGAGGAACCTCTGTTAGATACAGGGAAGGTAGGAGGTGAATGTATAAGCTTTTCTAGACTGGTAATGGTTTTGGATATGGAGGAGTTTGCATATTTGTGGGTAAACAAAGTAATATTTGTTATGCTTGTTAACAGTCATATTATAGTGATAAATTTTCAATAGGTAAGAGAATCGTCGCTTTTGTGTCAGTGTGGACTTAGTAACGAAAACAAAGTTTTATGAGTTCATAGCAGTAACATCAAAGGTTGGAGACATGCTTGTCATGGTAGGTGGGGACTTCTCATGTTGGGAAGTCATCTGAAGGCTATAGAGATATGCATGGAGGCTATGGATTTAGAAGCATTGTGGTTTGTGATACAACATTCAGTAAGAGAGAGTGCTCATAACATATGTGAGGTGGTTGTCAGACACAAATAGATTACTTCCTGGTTAGAAAGTCAGACAAGAAGATAGTGAAGGATGTGAAAGATATGTCAGGGGAAGAGTGTGTTTCTAAGCATAGATTGCTGGTTTGTTAGATTGTCCTAAAGAATGTTCAGGACGCCAAGGGAAAGTATAGGCTTCATCAGAAAGTCTTACAGCTGAAGGAAGCTTGTAGCAAGACAATTTAGTGCAAAAGGTTAGCATTTGGCCCACAATGGTCAATGTGATAGTGAAAATGTTGAAAGGACTTAAACTGGTTTAAAGAATTATCTTCCAGAACATTAATCAGGTTGACAAGTGTATGAAGGGAAGAGTGAAAAGTGTGAAAAATAGGCGGTAGAAAAAATATCTACTTAGTAGTCAAGCGCTGTGCTCGTTCAACAGTGTATAGGGCAAAGTTAGAAGCAAAGAAACAGATTTGTTGTAAAAGAAGGACTGGCATAATAAGGCGTTCGAGATAGCAGTGCAAATAAAGAAGACCAATCAAGATGTTATAGTTGAAAAGTGTATGTGTAACGATAAAGGTGTCTTGGCTAGAGTTAAAATCGGAGGTTGCTTAACACTGAGTTTGATTGGGATAAAGATAATTTGCCTGACATTGATGCAGTAAAGGGGCCATCTATGCAGATAAAGTAGGAATGGATATTGATAGCTATTAGGAAAATAGAAATGGCAAGACTGCAGGAATGCCAGATGCTGTTGCAGAGATCGTAAAAGCTTCTGGATTTGAACTTATGTGTGATGCCTTAGAGTTATTTAAAGAGGGTTAAAGTTGGTTGATTAAGTAATGAAAGTTATTAGGAGTGATTGTTAAGTTATTTAAAGAAAAAGTTGATATTGGTTTTGTCCCAGAACGTGCACTACAAATGCTAAATTTTTACTCAGACAGCTTTAGAAAAAGTATTAGTAAAGAGAATGAATCTCTATTTCCCTTCGTAGATTTAAAAAAAGCTTTTGATAGAGTGTAACGTTTTGACCCAGTCCACAACATTATGGTACGCATCTATCACTTACTCTAGTTGCTACCACATGGGGTTGGAGTGGTACCTTGTGAGTTTTCAATTATTATTAGGAAGGTTCTGCAGCTTAAAAAAGATTCTCAAGCTTGGTTTTAGATTTCCATGTTCACCAAAACATAACAATCTCAAGCTTTAATTGTAGGCATCAGAAAACAAAGCAAAATTAAGAATAACTTTATGAGGAAACAAAGCAAATTTAAAGAATAAATTTATGTGGAAACATATCCTTTTCTATCCGACATTTTGTGTGGTATAGAAGGTGACACAGTTTCTTTCTTTGGAACGAAAACTACATGAAAACACGCACCCTATTAAACTCCCTGTTTTACTGATATTATTAAACTTTGTTTTGGAAACAGTTTTATTCTTCCAGTAACAACTACATTACAGTATCATAAAGTCTTTTGCAAGCAATAAGCCATTTTTACAGTGCTCAGAATTATTATTTAAAAAACGAAAAACTGAGGCTTATTTTCCTTCATTTTATAGTTAAAACATCCATATGCAGCACAACTAAGGGCATCTTGTTTTAATTAAAGGCATTTTTTGCTCTTTATATTTTTCAGCTGTATCTAACAAATAAGAATGTATTATTTTCCTTTGCAAAACAAAATCCCTGAAAATATTTCAAAAGAAAGCAAACTTCTCATAGATATTTTTTATGTGTTTGCTCTTATACATTTTTTATTTTTTTTATTTCGACATTTTTGCTGTCGCTATGTTCACCGAATACCGCAATGATAACGGCATTACCAAATGCCACTGTTGATTTCCCGCGTTTGGCTACTTTCAATTTTTAGCTGGAGGTAGCTATAGCGGGTCAAAACCTAAGTTGCAGCTTACTAAAAATCAGATTGGTGAAGATAACACAGAAAGAAAGAATAATTTTAGCTAGGATAAAAAGCACTCACGTCGAACTGAGTTACAACCGTAACAAAAAAGAATTAAATTGCTCCCTTAAAATATACGTTTTAAGACATAATTTTAATGTAGGTTTGTGGTGGATTTTGACGTGGCTAAAATGTATGAAAGTATTAGTGTTTATATGTAAATATATATGAAAAATATTTCCACAATGCAAGCTGTTGAGGAGAAAGAAGAGTCAAAGGGCAACCTTTAAGATGACTACCGCTACACACATCATCTTTTCAACATCTTGCAATTGACCAGAACTTAATAGTGGACTCACAAACGGAATCACCGTTTAATGTAACAGGGATTCTTTTCTTTGATTTAATAACCCCATTGTTTATAAAAAAAATTCACAAAACATCAAAGAAATAAAAACTACCATTTTTAACTGGTAATATGGGTATTATTATAGAGCTTATTGTTGTTGCAGCTGTTTTTGCTTTCTTTTTTTTCATTTTTTCCTATATATTAGATCTTTCACAAAATAAGATTTTCTATCTTTGAAATAAAGGGTAAGGTATTATACATAAAACAACAAAATAGTTTTAGCATTAATAATTATATATTTGAACTTATTTTAGATTTCAAGAAATTGGTGGTAAAATCGAAGTTGCAGTACATGATCCTTTTGGCAAGTCTCCTAAAGGTATTTAAAAACTTGCCTTCTTTTTTTTGTTCTATCATTGACTTCAATCATTTTAATTTCTTTTTATACTTTTCTTTTTGATGAATCTCAACCACACTTGCCTACAAAACTTATCGCCATCTTCAACTTGTAACTAAACCGATTGTTACGGGTTTATAACTGACAGAAAATCACCAAAAACTTGTCCCATCTCACACCAAAGCTATCCCCTTGTTTTAACCGCACAGCACTGTCATGGTTTGAAACCTTCCTTGATATTCTTTCTAATTTTTTAAATAGCAAGGATTTTGTATAGGCTTGATATAAAGCAGTGCACAGCCCTTTTGAACAGGAAAAGCACAGCTATTATTATAAAGACAACAAATAAAAAATATTAAATAATACCAAGTAAATAACTATATCTGACGCGATATGCTACTTACTAAGTTATCAAGCCATATATAACTTTTATGACATAAATGGAACTTGTCTATTTTCACGATAATCGGGATATAGTGTTTAGATGCAGCAGCTAAGAACATTGTCTTAAAGTTTTAGTTATAAACTGAGTGAGTAGTCTTTAATACATTTTAACTATGTATCTATTCATTGTCTTTAAATCCTTATGGTGTATAAGTTGTAGTGGCTTGTAGATGGCAATGTCACTGCAAGTTGCCACAGATAAACAAATTTTAAATTTACACAACATTTTTTGTCATCTGTTATTCTAACGACTTTTTAAAAGATCGAAAGATACCTTAACGTTTTTCTGACAAGAGCATAGTTTACGAGGACATCAAGACTAAAATTTGGTGTATCTGTAAAAAAGAAATGAAAAGTGTTACATTTCGTACCATTGTCGAAATAGACTTATTCTCTGATGCAAAAAAATAAACATTTTTTGTAGCTTTTCTGAGTGGGCTTACTACACTTTTTTTTATCAAAACACTAAACTTCACAAACAAACGTTCTTAGTTTTTGTTCTTGGTTTTTTTGTTAATCTCCTTAGATAAGTAATTGAACTCTGAGAACGTTGCATAAAATATATTGTTACTTATTGTGGAAATCAAATCACCAGAGAAAAGCAAAAAATTCACACCACACATTGCACCATCTAAAAATGAAATGGAACACCAACCATACCAAAAAAACGTAAACACAATATTTTCAAAACAGAAAAATGCAGAAGAAGTATTCACAAAAGGGTAAACACAATATCTAAAGCACAAAGGCTTCTTTATAGGCTTTATTGGGAAATTTTTTAGCATCTCAGTTCAAATTTTCAACATAAAGCAGCTTTCTAAACAGCCGGCAAGTTGATTATACCTGCCTGGATATACAACTGTAGCAACGGACTATGGATTGTGTTTTATTTCAATCTGAAGTGACAATTGTCTTTTGAAAAAATGCCTAAATTGGGCGATACACAGCGTAAAAGGGTGCTCCACTGAATGTGTGGTAACCATGCCCTAGAGCTCCAAACCTTTTGGCAATGGAACACATAATTTTCCACATAATGTCTACATCATTATCATCATTGTTTTTTAAAGTTATACAAAATCTTAAGAAATTTTCTAACTCAACATTTGCGTTAAATTGCCATGAAACTTAACATTCACATTTTTTGAAATCCCAAGATCATCAATCGAATAAATACAATGATTAATTTAAAACAGATAAATCAATGTTCAAGTATGGGGGGGGGCAGTTAGTTTGTAACTATTTGCTAACATGGAAGTAGAAATAGAGAATAAGATTGAACTCATTTCAGTGTGCATTAAAATTCTATTCAAATTGCTATTGTTTCGGCATCCCTTTGATATTCATGCGTGATGTGCATTTCACTGGATTTTAACAAAAAACATTACGTAATCCTTCAGCACGCCGTTTGTTTATATGTAAAAAAACCGTGATTTTTAGACAAAGCAGAGATGTTGCGTTGTTTTTTTTCGCTAAGGAAAAGAGTGAGTTTTCATAACAACATTTAATTATCTTCGGTTCCTTTAAAAAAAAGCTATTTTAACCAGTTTTCTAACTTCTGTATGAAGCGGAATATGCTTAAAGATTTATTAAAATTTAGCATGACCAAGCTATGAGTCGAGAGTGAGTTATAAATGGAAAATTTAGAAGAGTTTTTTTTCTTTTTAAATGGTGTCATTTCAATAATAACTTCGAAAGATAATAAAATTTTCGTTTGACTTTGAGTTTGAAATGAACTATTGTTTGACTGGCTAATCAATTACGTAATGTTGTAACTTATTAACATTTTGATTGTTTTCTGATGAAATGTACTAAAACTGACACACGCTAGAATTTAAAAAGACAATGAATAGATTTGCAACTGATCGATCACAGATGATTCCAATAGAAACAAAGGTGTTCAATCTCTTTATTTCCACCTCCATGATGCAGTTATTTCATAATTTCAGGCTCCTAATTTTTACATACTCACCTGTTTCAGAAAAGGCTAAAGGTACAACAGTACGCCTTTAATTTTCACATATTTCCTCTTCCCAAAAATTAACGGAATTGAGACAAACGGGTATTTTGAACAACAAAATACTATTTAATTTTGTTGGTTGTTGTTTGCGTCTTCAAAATGGTGGCTGGAATGCTACTTTGTGCTAGAAATGCATGAAATTTAAAATACTTGAAATATGAACGATGGCATTATTTTAGGGGCTTAAATATGTATGTGCGATTTTATGTATTAAAAATGTTTGTTTGCAGCTTTCTTTCAGACAACATATTTATTAGTTTATGCTAACAGGCTAATAATGCAGGCACATTCTCGAAATGTCCTGAAATTTAGCTCTAAATTTCTTGTGGTCAAAATACCCATGGATTTTTTCATATGCTAACGAGTAGTTATTAGTATCAATGTTTGAAATGAAATCTTTAAATCAAACCAACTTAAATTTCGTTACTTTGTGCATTCTCTTCAATAGCATTTTTATGCTTTTTTGTAGGCAAGATTTACTTTTTAACACGTACAGTTTCTTATTAAAGGCTGTTATTTTATGACTCTTTCTTAGCTGTGTAACAGGTTATTTAGTTGTAGGTGAGATAATGTGCCATGTTTGTCTTTAGAATTGTTTATGACCAACATTGTTGGTAGTTGTTGGCTTGGTATTGTGCAATGCTGGAAAGGTGATGTTTACATACCTGCGTTAAAAGGACGTTTTTGGAAGCTGTGTTTACAGGTTACATATTTCTTCAATTCAATTTTTAATTTGCTTGCTTGTAACCTGCCTCTGTACTTTTGTCGTATTTGATTTTTTTCATTTACAATTTTGCATTGCATCAGAGGGCTCTGAATCCCATTTAATAAATCTTGAAAATGCTACAAGCGCTTAACCCTACTCCTTCTGGTGGGATAGGCTGATGCAGCTACCCTGATGCACTTTTCTTGATAATTTATGTGCTTAGTTAAACTTGGAAAGATTTTGTCACTTTCATTTTATTTATTTTATTTCAAAACTTATATGCTAAAGTCTTGTTAGACTTTTATTTTCTCTTTGTTAGACTTTTATTTTCTCTTTGTTAGACTTTTAAAGTTATGGTAAATATTTTTTCGTGTTTATCTTTTTGTATATTGGTATTTTATTTTTATTTTTTTTTATCATCTGTAAGGGTTAGGAAACTTCGTAGTATAAATTGTTACATTTTTCCACATTAGTCTTACTAAATACTAAGCAATTATACCAAAATTCTACGAATATCAAATTTAGGCTAATTATTACCCATCTCTGCAAATTTGATTTTGTTATTCGTACAAGTGCTGATACTACAGTTTTTTGGAAAAGTTGTTACTAAAAGCCTAGGGAACTCGGGTAAGTTTCATGTCAATTTACAACAACTTTAGAATTACAGAAGCGGGACACGTCATCTCCAGCATCGAGAAGCCCCCTATATGGGGGCTTCTCAATGCTGGGGATTGTGCAGTCCGGTCCCAGCAGAAATAGGATTAAGGTTTCTTTTTTTTATAATAAACTCCTTTGGGTTTTTATGTACAGACTAGAGCTTTTTTGCCTGTATTACCGAGATTTAAGAGCTAAATCTTATGTAAATTAATTTGTCTTTATAAACTACAGTGACGAAATATGCTAGTTTTTCCTAAAGTCTGAAATTTAAATTAAGTTTTGTTTCAATTTATAGATGTGTACAATTTTTTCTAGGTGATTAATAGATTATCGATATTTTTCAAATCAACTTCAGAACACACGGTGGGTAAATAATTGCCTTTAGAACATATATTTTGTTTTTTTTGAAAACCTTGTGCCACATAATGTTTTTACAGATACAGTAACCTCCTGAGACACATACTTGGTAGATTTGAAATATCTCCTTTGCTGGTGATATTAATCCCATCAAATATATATATTCTGATAGTCAAATAAATTATCTATAGCATAATTATAATATTATATCCTTAAAAAATTGGAGGAAAAAAGTTATACACATAAATTCACCCTTTCAGCTTATTTTTATCGAACACTCCCTTCATTGAAATTTTTGTTTTTCAAAATTTAGTTCTGGAAAACTTAAACAACACGTTGTTCCAATTTTGTGGCAAATTAATTTTTTTGAAATAACTCAGTTTTTTCCTCACTTTCTATGTTAAAAAAACTGTTATAGCCCAAGATATAACTGTTCCAACTAATTTGTCTTCGCACCTTTTTGTGATAAGATGAGGGGTTGGGGTGTGACAAAAAAGAATAGTGGAGGAATGTTACACCCCTTAGCTATCAATAATTAATAAGTCAAATATTTTATTAAAAATTAAAGAAGAAAAAGGTTTTTTTCCCAAAAAAACCGCCGATCTAGTTTATCAACTAAAAATCATGCCTTATGGCGTTCTGTTAACTCTCTTCTATTTTCACACAGAGTAAAAAAATTAAGGACACTATTGAACAAAGTGAAAAATAAAAAAGATATTTCATCATTTTCTTCCTCCTGTGTTGAACAGACAGACTGATAATTTTTAAACCTCTTCAACACTCCGTCAAAAGCACATGCAAAATAGGCGCAAAGGGTAAACAAAATATGTAAAAAAAATTTGATCATTAACGGAAAGAAGTATGTGTCAAATATCGATCGACAAATCAATCGTCAAAAACTGTAATAAGTAACGTAATAGCTTAATTTAAAAAAAGAAAGTCATTACAATGCATTAATAACATTAAGGCCAACAGTTGAAATAGTAAACAACATGAATGGTAGATATTTGTACATAACCTGAGGAAGTAACAAAGTAATAAATTATTGACCTCTTACTGTATTTTTTGCTATTTAAGTATAATTCATGGTGTCCACTCTGTCAGGAATTTTGAGAATATATGCAGAATGTCAGGAAATTTGGTCTTTTTAAAAAATGTCAGGGAAAGGGTAGGAATTTTGGATTTAGATGGCCAATTAGAACTATTTTCATTTTCCAAAATATTAGCAAGGATTAAATTTAATTTTAATATTTTAAGAAGTATTTACTTCAACCTTTCAAGTTGCAAGTATGGTATTTAAGGTTTCAAACTTGGCGTAATTATCTAGTATTTTTTAGTAAGACAAAGGTTGCATGTATTCCACCATCTTTGCAAGGGCTTTTTTTAAAAAAATTTTAAAAATCGTTAGTTTGAATAAAAACAGCGTGCAGTGGCAAAATTAATTCTGGTTTAAAAAGAAACCACCAGTATCACAGGTTAATCGGGACTGTTGTCTCATTTAATCAATGAACTTTAGACTTTTGCCAATATCTATATTGCAGTAAAAAGTGCAACTTTTAAGGTTTCGGCATGTTAATTAAATCCTTTTAGAAACAATTATAGCACTTTTTTACCATTTATAGATAATACTGTTTTTAAATTTTAGTGTACATCTCGTCATTTTTCAGTCTGAAACTTCAGTCCTGTACTTTTAGTTTTCGTTAAATATATTGACTACTTTAGCCATATCTGTAATCAGTCATTTGTTATGGTAATTTTTATTTATTAAATCTTTGTAAGATTAGTTGTAACCTAAGAAAATCCAAAATAGGATAATAACAATGGTAAAACAATATTAAACCATTATCTAAAGCATGTGTAAAGACTAAAGATAGAACCAGCAAAGGGGCTGTGTCAATATGACCAGCCATGATAAGGTTAATAATGCAAAATTCAGAGAAAGTAAAAAAATTACCAATTTTCTAAACTTTCTGATTTAGGCTGTATATAAAGATATCACAGTGGAGAATCTATCACACCTACTTGGTGACGGTCTCTATTTCTTAAAGAAGGTGTGTAACAAAAAATCCATGAAATATGTTTTTTGTTAACTAAGTAATTCAATTTGATAGTTAAATTTTTTTGTTAAGGTGGAAGAATATTACAAAGAGGTAATCGATATATATATAAAAGAAATAGGACCAAGTGATACAAACCTTTATAAAGGTATTTTTGGTATAATCATAATGACCCGTATAGTTTTTCCCGTTTGTTGGTTTCTTCTTCCTCTTATAAGTGTATAGATCATGTAGTAGGTTTTATATTAACCTGCAGTGGTGATTAATGGCAAGTCTATTTAGGTGCCTCAAATTGTTATAGTGCTGTCTTGTATGTATGATAAATGTTGTATGTGACTAAAATGAGACCCTGTCATAGACCCTTTAATGTGGACCCGAGTCTAATATGTAAGCTTTTGATTACCAACTGCATTTACCAATGCGCCATGTCATTATGACTTTTAGTTGATTTAAGCTTTTCTTCGTCATAGATGCACTTAATGAAGCATGTAATGGATTAAAAGAGCAGCTACATGTTCTTGATGAACATCTCGTCAAGCGAGTAGCAGAAGAAGGAAGCACGTTTTTAGACAACGTAAAAAATGTTCCGAGGCTATATCGAAGAACAAACAAGGAGGTACCATGATTCTGTTTCCATTCCAAAATTAACTGTGTAACTTAACCAATGGACAAGTTTAAATTTATAAGCCAGTTTAAATAAACACGGCATTAATTGCAGGTAAAAAAGAAACCCCAAGTATCACAGGCTAATCGAAGCCGTTGTCTCTTTAGACTTTTGCCAACGTTTACAGTAGAAGGTGTAGCTACCTAACTGCATTTAGTAAAAGAAAGATAATTTAAAAATTTTGTTGCAGCCAAATGTATTTGCCTACTTTCACTTTTTAGCCAGAGGAAACAAATAGCTAGATAGCCACAGCCCACAGTTGCGGCTTAGTAAAAATCGTAAAAGAAAAACAGAAAAAGAAATAATGTTAGCAAGGATTAAAATCTGTTATACCAAACTGAATAATAAGGCCTGCTAGCTAGCTGATTGGCGATGCTTCATCAGAATCTACGTTTGTAGCTATAATCTTAGCATTGGTTTGTTTAAAATTTATAAACTGCTAAAAACGTGTTAAAATATTAATCCTAAAATTCAAAATGCCTTTTTTAAAAAATGCCTTCAAAATGCAGTTTTTATGACCCCTGCTTTTTTAATTTTTTTTTTTGAAAAGTTACAATTTTGGCTCACACACAGATAGTCAAGTATTTAAAATGGTTTAATTGTCTTTTACATGGAGACTAACTACAGGGCCAGAACCCACAACCAGGATAAATATAAATTCATAGTTACCAACAGTGGGTCTCTTTAATAATAGCCGTATTCCGTCTGTCTGTTTATGCGCGAGAAAAAGTATGTTACTGAAACAAGAAATACGTTATACAAAGGACGGACGAACCTGCGGATTTATCCACGGGCTACCGACTAGTCTCTTTAATAATAGCCGTATTCCGTCTGTCTGTCACGCAAAATAGTACCGCAAGTAGCGAGACGCACGCAACAGGGTTATAAAAAAGACGAGCGAACCTGTGGATTTTTCTACAGGTCACCGACTAGTGTGTAAAAAAACATCCAGAAATGAAAGTCATATACAGAATGTTCAATTACTAAAGGAGCAAGGTGAAGTATAGTCAACAAATTTTACAGACGGAAAAACAACTAAATTTCAGAGAGCATATAATATGACTAAAAGCATACTTTAATGGGATAAATTTTAGCATTTCGCGGGAACTTATTTTTGCGGAAAAGGGATGTTTTGTTTTTTCGCGGAGACTTTTCGCAGATGAGGTCATAATAGCAATTTTTAAAGAAAGCAAAATAAGTTGTCAAAAGGGTTCGGGGCTGAAAAGTACTGTCTCATCGACCCTCGTTACATCTGTCATTTCTACACCGACCGAGACAAAATGTAGTTTTGCATTTTAGTTCAAAGCTTTTTCAACACAACTATAACGTCAGGTAAAATAAATACAATTATATAAAAACGAAACGAAATTCTAATTGAATTCCAAAAAATCTGATTCTTTATCCGTTACATCCACTACTACTATTTAATTCTGTGGGTGTAAGGAACTTTCAATTGTTCCTACGTAAGGCTGGAAAGAGAACTCATATGCGGTTGATCATCTGCATTAGAAGCTGGGAGCAAAGGATCAACTGATTCGAGACCTTTGTCAGTTTTCCCTTATATTTTCATCTTCAGTACTGGGCTGAATAATTAGGCCTACAAAAAAATGTGTGATCATCTGTAGTAAAATGTGTGATCGTCTGTACTAAAATGTGTGATTGTCTGTAGTAAAATGTGTGATCGTCTGTAGTAAAATGCGTGATCATCTGTACTAAAATGTGTGATCGTCTGTACTAAAATGTGTGATTGTCTGTACTAAAATGTGTGATCGTCTGTAGTAAAATGTGTGATCGTCTGTACTAAAATGTGTGATCGTCTGTACTAAAATGTGTGATCGTCTGTACTAAAATGTGTGATTGTCTGTAGTAAAATGTGTGATCGTCTGTAGTAAAATGTGTGATCGTCTGTACTAAAATGTGTGATCGTCTGTACTAAAATGTGTGATTGTCTGTTAGTAAAAATCGTAAAAGAAAAACAGAAAAAGAAATAATGTTAGCAAGGATTAAAATCTGTTATACCAAACTGAATAATAAGGCCTGCTAGCTAGCTGATTGGCGATGCTTCATCAGAATCTACGTTTGTAGCTATAATCTTAGCATTGGTTTGTTTAAAATTTATAAACTGCTAAAAACGTGTTAAAATATTAATCCTAAAATTCAAAATGCCTTTTTTAAAAAATGCCTTCAAAATGCAGTTTTTATGACCCCTGCTTTTTTAATTTTTTTTTTTGAAAAGTTACAATTTTGGCTCACACACAGATAGTCAAGTATTTAAAATGGTTTAATTGTCTTTTACATGGAGACTAACTACAGGGCCAGAACCCACAACCAGGATAAATATAAATTCATAGTTACCAACAGTGGGTCTCTTTAATAATAGCCGTATTCCGTCTGTCTGTTTATGCGCGAGAAAAAGTATGTTACTGAAACAAGAAATACGTTATACAAAGGACGGACGAACCTGCGGATTTATCCACGGGCTACCGACTAGTCTCTTTAATAATAGCCGTATTCCGTCTGTCTGTCACGCAAAATAGTACCGCAAGTAGCGAGACGCACGCAACAGGGTTATAAAAAAGACGAGCGAACCTGTGGATTTTTCTACAGGTCACCGACTAGTGTGTAAAAAAACATCCAGAAATGAAAGTCATATACAGAATGTTCAATTACTAAAGGAGCAAGGTGAAGTATAGTCAACAAATTTTACAGACGGAAAAACAACTAAATTTCAGAGAGCATATAATATGACTAAAAGCATACTTTAATGGGATAAATTTTAGCATTTCGCGGGAACTTATTTTTGCGGAAAAGGGATGTTTTGTTTTTTCGCGGAGACTTTTCGCAGATGAGGTCATAATAGCAATTTTTAAAGAAAGCAAAATAAGTTGTCAAAAGGGTTCGGGGCTGAAAAGTACTGTCTCATCGACCCTCGTTACATCTGTCATTTCTACACCGACCGAGACAAAATGTAGTTTTGCATTTTAGTTCAAAGCTTTTTCAACACAACTATAACGTCAGGTAAAATAAATACAATTATATAAAAACGAAACGAAATTCTAATTGAATTCCAAAAAATCTGATTCTTTATCCGTTACATCCACTACTACTATTTAATTCTGTGGGTGTAAGGAACTTTCAATTGTTCCTACGTAAGGCTGGAAAGAGAACTCATATGCGGTTGATCATCTGCATTAGAAGCTGGGAGCAAAGGATCAACTGATTCGAGACCTTTGTCAGTTTTCCCTTATATTTTCATCTTCAGTACTGGGCTGAATAATTAGGCCTACAAAAAAGGAAGCCTCAGACTTTGAAAACAAAGAAAAACAAAAAATTAGAATTTCGCGCATCGAGCATATTTTTCAAAACTTTTTGCGGGAACAAATTTTCGCGGATGGCCTCTTTCAAAATTTTTGAAGGGACATATTTTCGCGGATAGTACCCAAATCCGCGAATCGCGCGAAGTTTAATCCCCGCGAAGATTTATCCCATTAAAGTAATTTACAAAAGGATGAATATATATGATGTTGTAGTAGCTATCACTGTAATGTAATGTTCGAGCGGTAAACGTATCAAAATTTAAAAAAATTATAACATTCTAACCAGAACGAACGAAGTGAAAATTAGCTACAGCTTTATGCCTAACATGTCATCACCGCCTACAACAAGAACATTATGCAGAAGAAGAACACCACCATGGAAAACCTGTGACTGTATGAACACAGAAGAATGAATAACCAGTGTTTATCAAACAATTTTTTCACGAAGCAACTTTAACCACATTAAATATATGTTGTTTTACCCTTTTTTAAATAGTTTTAATCAGTTTTTAAGTGAAATTAGTATATTATATCGGTCAAATATACTAATTCTACTTAAAAAATGAAAATTTTGTAGGCCCTGTAAGTTACAGAATTACAGGTCTACATATTTATAGGGAGTTTTTTAGGTTTCTAATTAGTGTTTAAAGATGGTAGCAAGGTTGTTATACGCAATAATGGTATTAGTACAAAAAACACCTGTGATTTGCTTCTTATTAAGTTATAACTGTAGGTTAGTGGTTAATTGGGTCTGCGTAGCTCAGAGTGAGCATTAAACACTTTAGCTGAAAATAATAGACAGGGTATATCCCTCGATCCATGCAGAATATGCACATCTCTCTCTATAGATTCATGTAAGAAACGAGGAAAATCAGACCTGAATTTGTGCAACAAAATATCTTATTAGAAAAGTGGTTTAATGGCACCCTCCTGTGCCTTTGCTTTTGATATTTTTTAGTTTATTCTTCAATTTAATTTTTAGCCACCACAGCAACCTTCTTCATATGTGTCTGCTGCTTTTACACCTCTGACAAACTTCAAGAAAACTTCTAGTACATTAGATGAACGTAGAAAAGAGGATGTTGTGAAGTCAGCTGTTATAGCAATGACGTCATCGTAAGGAAAACTTTGTTATTTTTTGGAAACATATTGAACTGTTATATGTGTATTTATATGTATTTACTCCACCTTTAAATCCTATTCAGTAGTCAAAAGCATGCATTTTTATCATTTTTAAGCATGCACAAAAATTATTTTTTTACTTCTAAAAAATTCATTCAAATTCTTAGGAAATGTGCAACTAAAATACGATAACAAATGTTTGGGAACTTTTTTCAAGCAACCTGTTTGTTGCAGCATTGTCATCGATCTTAAGAAACCTGGAAAAGCATTTAATTTCCGACTAAACTAAGAATATGAGCCTGGAAAAATTCATTATGGCATAAGTGATCTTTTCTTCAAAATATTGTATTGATTACAATAGCCACTATCATTTAATGCTGTGTATATTACTAAAATGTGTGATCGTCTGTACTAAAATGTGTGATCGTCTGTACTAAAATGTGTGATTGTCTGTAGTAAAATGTGTGATCGTCTGTAGTAAAATGTGTGATCATCTGTACTAAAATGTGTGATCGTCTGTACTAAAATGTGTGATTGTCTGTACTAAAATGTGTGATCGTCTGTAGTAAAATGTGTGATCGTCTGTACTAAAATGTGTGATCGTCTGTACTAAAATGTGTGATCGTCTGTACTAAAATGTGTGATTGTCTGTAGTAAAATGTGTGATCGTCTGTAGTAAAATGTGTGATCGTCTGTACTAAAATGTGTGATCGTCTGTACTAAAATGTGTGATTGTCTGTAGTAAAATGTGTGATCGTCTGTATTAAAATGTGTGATCGTCTGTACTAAAATGTGTGATCGTCTGTACTAAAATGTGTGATTGTCTGTAGTAAAATGTGTGATCGTCTGTACTAAAATGTGTGATCATCTGTAGTAAAATGTGTGATCATCTGTAGTAAAATGTGTGATCGTCTGTACTAAAATGTGTGATTGTCTGTAGTAAAATGTGTGATCGTCTGTAGTAAAATGCGTGATCATCTGTACTAAAATGTGTGATCGTCTGTACTAAAATGTGTGATTGTCTGTACTAAAATGTGTGATCGTCTGTAGTAAAATGTGTGATCGTCTGTACTAAAATGTGTGATCGTCTGTACTAAAATGTGTGATCGTCTGTACTAAAATGTGTGATTGTCTGTAGTAAAATGTGTGATCGTCTGTAGTAAAATGTGTGATCGTCTGTACTAAAATGTGTGATCGTCTGTACTAAAATGTGTGATTGTCTGTAGTAAAATGTGTGATCGTCTGTAGTAAAATGTGTGATCGTCTGTACTAAAATGTGTGATCGTCTGTACTAAAATGTGTGATTGTCTGTAGTAAAATGTGTGATCGTCTGTACTAAAATGTGTGATCATCTGTAGTAAAATGTGTGATCATCTGTAGTAAAATGTGTTAGTGATAAAATCTGTGTAGTGCTGGGATTGTGCGTCAACTCACTGGCTAAATTTTGAAGAGAGGATAAATCATAGTTTTTACAGAGTTGTAGTCTTTAAATGCTGATGTCAGTAATTCTGTAAGAGTTTTTATAAAAAAATAATGGAATCTATTGAAAGAGAAAAGTTAATTTAAAAAATGGTATAAAATAATACCAAATTTAATAAAAGAATAACACGCCATTTTTAAAGTAAAATATCAAGCATAGACTGTAAAAAACGTAAATTTTTCCACTTGGGAGTACTTAAAAGTACGATTAATTACGTAAATTTAAGTAATCCCATTGCGAAAATGTGACAATGATTGGTCATCTACCTGATCATTTAATTCCGGTTTGCGTAGAGTAATAAAGGCAGCCTCGAAAATTTTTCTTTTACGGAAGTGGGAGGGCGCAAAGGACAAAATTTTTCAGGTACACTTGACTACCAAATTCCTTCAAATGTTTAGAAGGTTCGGATTTTCCTTTCTTATCCTCGTCTTCCAATCAATCATCGAGTAGTACAGTTTCTCTCAGTTTCACCAATGTAGGTTTTACCGCAGGAACACACTCCTTCATAATTGACACATGATTTGTGAGCAATTTCGTCCTTGAGTGTAAATAAAGATCTAATATTGCGTGTTGACCAAATTACAACAAAGCGACATTTCCCATTCGTAAAAATTTCAATTCTTTCAATGAACTTTTTTACATCGGATTCGTTACTAGGACATTAAGGTAGTTTTGAAAACAATTTTGAAACAACCAATTTTGAAACAAACAACTAGGAATCAAAGGCTCATTGTCCGATTTATTTTGGTAATCTCGAATAACAGAATTTATGAATCCTAACGGAAAAGCAACTTCTTGAAAACGTTGTTTGATTGTATGAATTTCGGCCAAAGTCTGATGAAATCTTCTCAGCACGGTGTAGTTCGCCATTAATTGCATTCCGCTGGTAGCGTTTAGGTACTTGGGAACACCAGAATGTAGGTAACTCACCAGGTTTTCGATACACTTTCGTACTAACTGATCCGTCATGGTTTACTTGCAATGCAGTATCTAAAAATTTTGTTAGATTTACTAAATAAATTTGAACTACATGTTTATTTTAAAAGCTCTGCTTTGCAGTCTCTTAAAGAACTCTTGTAAGTTACCTCTTCGATTATCCAGGTTTAAGCCCTGTGATACCTGGGATTTTTTGGCGTGTGTAACCCTAGGCAGGTGCTGCGGTTAATAAATCCTGATGCTATAAATGCTATAAATTTGTTATAATTAAAAGCAACTCGGAATTAGTAATGAAAATACTAGTCCTGACAATTTGAAATTGGTTTGCATTATATACACTTACTCGTATGAATCCCTAGTAACAATATTTATTAAGGAACTGAATTAAAAAAACTGCACCCATTGATAAAATAGCAAAAAAAATGGCATTGCACTTATAACTTTAGGGATTGGAGACCAGTAAAAATAACTGATGTCATCTCTTACGTGAGAACTAGGTACCAGGTTGGACCAGCTGGGATAAGTTGCCCAAAACAGCTATACACAATGCGTTTTGGAATAGACGGATTGATAGTGTCATCATAAAATCTTTAAATTTTAGTAAATCTCCTTAACTGTTTGTTAAGTGGTCTATATAATAGAAGGATTGGCTAAACAAATTTCTAAAAATAATTTTGTTATGTAAGTAGACAGGCTGTTCATAATTTGTTGGGAAATAGCAGCTTTTTAGCCATCTTTCAGTGAAAAAACAGATCGCCTGACGATCGCTCCGCACCTGAAAGGCTGCGAGAGTTCCGTTTTGACAAATGGGTAGTGCGAGCGCGGAAGGTCGAAAATGCGCTAGTTGCAATTTCTGCGATGTCCGCATTATGGAACAAATAACGCAGCCCGCACCGCTTCAGGAAATCGAAAAAAATAAGCTATGCTGACGTCAGCATGAATCATCACAGTTTGAGGTTTCGAATCTGACAAAATAACTTTAAGAAAAAAATAATTGCAGCATCGCCTGACTCAAATTCATTAAATTCATTTAAAAATATTTGATTGTATTTATTTATATATTTTATGCTTTTGTGTGTATTTAAAGTAGTTTACAAGTGCTACCAACTTTTGTCCGTTCAATATACGCTGATCTTTCCTAATCATAATACCAATGTTTTTTTTGCAACTATTTCTTTCATAAACTAAATTATTTAATGTTTGATATTCGTTTTTGTGTTTTATGATTTTTTACTTTGCGCTATTTTATACATTTACTTACGCAAGATAATAATTATTTGTAATCTATGGATATGCTTGAAAAAAAAATGGATTATTACTATTGCATTTGATCAAGGAGACAATGGCTTACGGGGATATATCAATGTATGCACGGAAACACCTTTTCAAGAATTTATTAACTTGCTTCTTTACTGATAAAGCATAAAATGCTGATCAAAATAATATTTAAGATCCACCACTTTTGTTAATATAATGCCCATAGCTTTTAATTTAAATTAGTGAAGCCGTTGAAATGCACTTATTTATTTATTTTTTCATTTTATTTATTTGTCCAATATTTATACAGGGTTGCCAATTCAGATTTTATACAAGTAAATACATGTACAATTCTATTATCAATATGGGTCCTGTTAATAATAAAATTGTCAAAAATTAAAAATTGATGTTTGAGAAGTAAAAAGACTTTAAAACCACAATAGAAGGATTAAAAGGGGGAAAAGAAAGAAAAAAAAACAAAGTAGGAGAGCAACTACCACTAAGAGATACGAGGTAAAAAGTTTCTAAGCTGATACGGCATAGGCGCACAAAGAGTAAATAACAGAACAAATGTATATGTATGATGTTAGATAAACAACAATAACAACAAAAAATAAGAACAATTGAAATGACTTCTAATTAAGATTTTATTCATATTAATTTTTTTTTGATTTCGGATATTTACAGGAAGTTTGTTATAAATAATATCATCAGTGTAATAAAATGACGTTCTTTCGAATTCGAGACGTGCTTTCGGCAGTTTCAACGAGATCTTGTTGTTTCTTCTTTGCTTGGTATGATTCATTGAATTAAAATAGTTCACGTAGTTCTCCTATACGTTTCCGTTGATCGATTTTCGTACAAAAATACAGGCTTTAGTAAGAAGTAATGCCGTGATTAATAATCCTACAAGCTGTAAGGTGATGTTGTGACAGTTTTAAGCGTTTAGTTTCACAGACGGTCAGTTTTACAAAACCACAGTATGTAACCATAGGCTGTATCATACTTTTGTAGATAGCTGTAGCTAAGACTTTGGTCGAATTTTTCGTAAGAGGCGTACTTTATTTGTGGCTTTCTTGAAGGTATTGTCAAAATTTTTGTTCAGGTTCAGGTGTGGGTCCAGAGTGATACCAAGATATTTGTATGACATGGTAAAATGTATGTTGCTGGATCCATATGTTCAACGTTGTTGGCTGCAGTTTAAGATTTTTTGCAGTATTGAAAAACATACATTCCGTTCTTCCAGGTTTTAGATTGAGTCACATTTCGTTCTCACCGCACCAATCGTATATTCTTTTCATGGCCGATGATAAACGGGACTCAATTATATGTGTATCCTTCCCTGCAACAAAGAGGACTGTGTCATCAGCATACATGATGGCATCAGAGTGATTAAGAATTTCGAATAGATCGTAAAAAAAATGAACAGTACGGGTCCCAAAATTGACCCATGTGGTACTCTCGAGGTACTAGATGGTAATCGGAAAGTGCATTATCATATGTGACATATTGAGTCATATTGAACGGACAGTCTGTGAACCAATTCAGTTCACGTTCTTTAATACCATAATAGGATAGTTTGGATAGTAACTTTAAGTGACTTAACATATCAAACGCTTTTGTGAGATTTAAAAACACCAACTACTTTTTTCTCGTCTGCCTTTCGCCGAATGGAGTCAGTAGAAAAAGCTGCCGCAAGCTCAGTGGAACTTTTTTATCTAAAACCAAATTAATTATTAAGAAGATTGTTTGTTTCAATGTGGGAAACTAACTCTTATGTACTAATCGTTCGATAATATTTGAAATAGCTGGTATGACAGATATTGGTCGATAGTTGCCGACGTCCGCTGATGCACCTGATTTATAGAGTGCGGTAACTTTGGTGCGTTTCCTATCGGGTGGGTACGTTGACGATGATAGGGGTGTATTGATAAGGTGTGTCAAATGCTTGGCGATCACATCCTTACAGTCTTTTAGTAGCCACCCTGGTATGTCATCCAAGCCAACTGATTTTTTACGCTTCATATTTCCAAGAAGTTGTTTTACTTCAGCGACAGAAGAAGCATTGAATTCGAACCGTTTGTTTGCTATATTCTTTGCGGGTTGATAGTACTTGCAGGTTGAATCAACAAATAGTCCGACGACTCTGGAAAAGAAGCGGCAAAAACCCTCTGCGATCTCTTTAGCATGGGTAGTAGTTTTTTTGTCAATTGTGAAAGAACTTATAAGTTTGAGACCAAATTACTTGGAAAGGGGTGTTAATAACTGACGCCATTTCCTGCGTTGACAACTAGGGACCACCTTGGACCAAATTTGGATCAATTTTCTAGAGCTGGGTAAACTCAACCTTTCGGAACAGATGGGTGGATGGCGTTATCATCTGAATATGTTATGCTCTTTAGGAAAACGGACCACTGTGTAATTCGTATCTTGTAAACTACGACATGGAAATTTCACGTTTTTAAAAATACTAGTGGTTGGTAAGTGGAAAGTCGTATAAATTATATTGAACTCGTTATTTGTAGGTTAAAAATTTCTTGCGTGAATAAACCGCTCTTGGCCAACAGACAAAGTGCGAAATAAGTATTTCTGAAAAAAAAATTTTCTAGTTGGAACATTTGTGTGGGTTCAGAGTCAAAATTTCGCCTTGAAAAGGCTCTTGAAAACAGTTTAAATTGAGAAATGATATTGCTTGTTACACACTTCTACACACTGAATTAGCCTTATAGAACTAGATATCTCCCTGTGTGAATCCCGAGCGACTTCTTGTTGCAATTCTCGAAAATTGCACGAGTTTTGAATTTTATAAAAAAGCTTTATTTGAATTACAAATTGATTTTTTGACTTGATAAAAAAATGTTGGTATGTTGGCATAACGCTTAAGAATTCTGAAATCCTAACTTTAATTATCATATATAACCAACGTATGACTTTTATCCGTCGTAATTACACGCTATAATTTAAGTTTTTATTTCTAAATTTGACGTCTATTGTGCTAAGTACTATATTATTAATAAACATTTTAGTTATTACTGTTCTGTGAACGAACTTCTAACTGCCATAAAGAAGACTGAAGACAGTCTACAAAGATTGAAACAACAACGAAAAGCTGTTACCGGTCAGTGTGATGCAAGTACAGGTACGAAGACAAATGAGATATCTGATGAGAATAAGATACGCAAACAAATCTATCTTGATGCAGAAGAATTTGGAAAACAAGTAGGTACATTACTATTATAATTACTAGTCGATAACGCCCGTGGAAAAATCCACTTAGGCAATAGGACATTGAAAAAGTTGGTTTGCTGACGTCAGCATTGCAAATCCAAAAACAAATTGGCGAAATTTAGTTTATTCGTTGCCTGTAACGTGTAGAGGTTGAAACGTTGATCAAAATATATAGGATCATATCTTTTCAGCGAACGAAAAAGGACATAAAAGGGTTTAAAAATTTTGCTGACGGCAGCAAAGGCCCGTTAAAACGCAAAAAAAAATTTTCAGAAATTTATATCCCTGTTACCTTCATCGTATAGACCTTGAAACGATGATCAAGAATAGGATCATGTACTTTCGACAAACGGTTGCAGAGATATTGGGGTTTAAAGGTTTTTTGATGACGTCATCAACCCGTCCATTCCGAAACGGATTGGGGAACCAGGTTTTGGAAAATTACCCAAATTGGTCCTAGGTACTCCCTAGTTTTACCTACGCGGTGAAAAATCATTGACGTCACCACCTAGTTTCCAAGTTATTTGGCCTCTAAGTTTTAGGTGCACTGTAATGGCTTCATTAATTTAATATAGGACATTGACGTTAAAGTAGTGTTATTGACGTTGCGCCGTAACGTCAGAAAATTTAACATATTAGACATAAGTTTTTCGGCGACATCAAAGGAAAATGACGATATCCACTTTGCCTGTTACAAGCAGACACAGTCTCTGTATTATTATAAGAGACTAGTCGATAAGGCCCGTGGAGTAATCCACTTAGGCAGAGGGACAATGGAAAATAGGTTTTTTTAGATTTTTTGCTGACGTCAGCAGTGCAGGTACAAAAAAAATTGGCGAAGTTTAGTTTATTCGTTGCCTGTAATGTGTAGAGGTTAAAAACGCTGATCAAAATAATGTATAGGATGATATGTTTTCGACAAACGCCTAAGGAGATATAAGGTTTTAAAAATTTTGCTGACGTCAGCAATGAACCGTCAAAACCCAAAAATTTTTTTAAGAAATTCGTATACCTGTTGCCTTCATCGTATAGATCTTGAAGCACTGATTAAGAAAATGTATAGGATCATGTACTTTTGGTAAACGGTTGCAGAGATATTAGGGTTTGAAGATTTTTGATGACGTAATTAACCCGTCCATTCCGAAATGGATTCGGGGACCCAGGTTTGGGAAAATTACCCAAATTGGTCCTAGGTGGTCCCTAGTTACCCACGCGGTGAAAAATCATTGACGTCACCACCTCCTTTCCAAGTTATTTGCCCTCAAAGTTTTAGATGCACTGTAATGGCTTCATTATTTTAATATAGGATATTGACGTTAAAGTAGTATTATTGACGTCGCGCTGTAACGTCAGAAAATTTGACGTAATAGACATGTATTTTTCGGCATCATCAAAGAAAAATGAACACATCCACTTTGCCTGTCACAGACACACGGAACTGGCGTATTATTATATAGACTAGTCGATAATGCCCGTGGAAAAATCCACTTAGGCAGAAGGACAATGGAAAAATAGGTTAAGTTAGATTTTTTGCTGACGTCAGCAGTGCAATTACAAAAATTTTTGGCGAAATTTAATTTATTCGTTGCCTGTAGTGTGCAGAGGTTTAAACGCTGACCAAGAAAATGTATATGATCATGTCTTTTTGATAAGCGTTTAATGAGATATAAGGGTTTTAAAATTTTGCTGACGTCAGCAATGGCCAGTCAACCGCCCAAAAAATTTTTTTTAGATATTTGTATACCTGCTGCCTTCATTGTATAGGTCTTGAAACGCTGATCAAGATAATGTATAGGATCGCGTGTTTTTGACAAACGGTTGCAGAGATATTAGGGTTGAAGGTTTTTTGGTGACGTCATCAACCCGTCTATTCCGAAACGGATTCGGGGACCCAGGTTTGGGAAACTTACCCAAATTGGTCCCAGGTGGTCTCTAGTTACCTACACAGGAGATGACGTCAGTTATTTCCACCCGTTTCCAAGTTATTTAGCCTCAAATTTAAAAGTGCAATGCAATGGCTTCACTAATTTTAATATACTTTCGTTTGACGTCAATATTACTTTAACGTCAAAGTTTGGTAATTTACAGAACAAATTTATAGACGATGTTTTATAGACTTTATCAAAGAAGGTTTATCCACTTTGCAAAAGTCACAGACAGACAGAACTGGCGTATTATTATATAGACTAGTCGATTAGGCCCGTGGAAAAATGCACTTAGGCAGAAAAACAATTGAAAAGTTCTGTCATTTGAATTTTGATGACATCAGCAAATATTTCAGTATATTGAATATGCCTTTTACTAAAAAAAATAATCTGAAAATGCATAAAAAGAAAGTATCTATATAATAATACGCCAGTTCCGTGTCTCTGTGACAGGCAAAGTGGATGTCTTCATTTTCCTTTGATATTGCCGAAAAATGCATGTCTAATATGGTAAATATTCAGACATTACGGCGCGACGTCAATAACACCACTTTAACGTCAATATCCTATATTAAATTAATGAAGCCATTACAGTGCACCTAAAACTTTGAGGCCAAATAACTTGGAAACGAGGTGGTAACGTCAATGATTTTTCACCGCGTGGGTAACTAGGGACCACCTTGGACCAATTTGGGTAAGTTTCCCAAACCTGGGTCCCCGAATCCGTTTTGGAATGGACGGGTTGATGACGTCATCGAAAAACCTTCAAATCCTAATATCTCTGCAACCGTTTGTCAAAGATATATGATCCTATACATTTTCTTGATCATCGTTTCAAGACCTATACAATGAAGGCAGCAGGTATACAAATTTCTAAAAAAAAAATTTGGGGGGTTTGACTGGCCATTGCTGACATCAGCAAAATGTTAAAACCCTTATGTCTCATTAACTGCTTATCAAAAAGATATGATCATATACATTTTCTTGGTCAGCGTTTTAACATCTGCATAGTACAGGCAACAAATAAACTAAATTTCGCCAAATATTTTTGTAATTGCACTGCTGACGTCAGCAAAAAATCTAAAACAACCTACTTTTCCATTGTCCTTCTGCCTAAGTGGATTTTTCCACGGACCTTATCGACTAGTCTCTTATAATAATACGGAGCTTTTGTCTGTGACTTTTGCAAAGTGTATAAAATTTCTTTGATAAAGTCTATAAAACATCGCCTATAAATTTGTTCTGTAAATTAGCAAACTTTGACGTTAGAGCAATATTGACGTCAAAGGAAAGTATATTAAGATTAGTGAAGCCATTGCATTGTACTTTTAAATTTAAGGCTAAATAACTTGGAAACGGATGGAAATAACTGACGTCATCTCCTGCGTGGGTAACTAGGGACTACCTGGGACCAATTTGGGTAAGTTTCCCAAACCTGGATCCCCAAATCTGTTTCGGGAATGGTCGGGTTGATGACGTCACCAAAAAACTTGCAAACCCTAATATCTCTGCAACCATTTGTCAAAAATACGCGATCCTATACATTTTCTTGATCAGCGTTTCAAGAAGACCTATACAATGAAGGCAGCAGGTATACAAATTTCTAAAAAAAATTTTTGGGGGGTTGACTGGCCATTGTTGACGTCAGCAAAATTTTAAAACCCTTATATCTCATTAACCGCTTATCAAAAAGACATGATCGTATACATTTTCTTGGTCAGCGTGTTAACCTCTGCACAGTACAGGCAACGAATAAACTAAATTTCGCCAAAAATTTTTGTAATTGCACTGCTGACGTCAGCAAAAAATCTAAAACAACCTATTGTTCCATTGTCCTTCTGCCTAAGTGGATTTTTCCACGGGCCTTATCGACTAGTATAAGTCATAATTTAGCAAAAAAGTTCTTAAAATCTAACACAAAATATCAAATGTCAAATCGCATGAAATCCTCCCAACAAAACTTCAGACAAAATATGAAAAACAACGGCGTGCAAGGTGTAAAATCTAGTTAGTAGAAAGTTACAACATTGACAGTCACAACCCAGACAGTTACGACAACAATAATAATAATGTCAGAAATAACACATATCTCAAATATGTATACATCTTATTATGTGATTATGTTGAAAACCTTCAATATTTTAATCTGAAATGTCGAAAAGAAAGGCTTGCAACAGTAAGCACAGATCTATGAAATAAGTTCTTTAAGCATTTTAAACATTGTCTTTTCCCTAAATGCTTATACAACAATACAACCTGAACAATATCCAAAAGCCAAACTTAAACAAACACAAAACACCTAAAAACAAAAAGTTAAACTTTGAAAAATCATTTATTCGGTTGCATACCATCCTCTCCCGCAAAAATATGCACAAAATGTAAAAATTAACCGGTTAACAAAACAATTTTTTGTCTAATGATCCGTACTGACTTTACCAAACATTTTTACCTGAAATGTCGAAAAAGCAATGAGCAAGGAGTAAATTTCAAATCAACAAAAATCATTATTTTGAAAACATTGTATATATATATGGTCCTTCCTCACAAAAGTTTACAATAAATGTAGAACACAAAGGTTTATGAGGAGCAAATCAAAATATGAACAAAAATCAGTTCAATTGGCATGTTCTATATTGTCTTCAGCCATAAAATCTTCCACAAAATTGATATGAAACCCATCAAATTCAACTCAGAAAAAGCAGTCATTTAAGTGCATACAAAAATACAACTTGTAGAATATCAAATTATTATTTTTAGTATATATATAATTGCATATGGTCCTCCCTCACAACAGTTAAATTTTTGCACTAAATTTGCAACACAAAATACAAATTCTAAATAATTCCTATGGTTTTCCTTTTCCTTTCCTTTCCTTTTCCTTTTAAGTTTAATCAAAATATAAAAGATGAGAGGTGAACGACAAAATCAAAGTTTGCAGAATTTAATTATTTTGGTATATATATGTCTATTGATATATGCCCTTTATAACAATATTTCAATCCAAAATGTGAAAAAGAAAAACAGTTTGCAAAAAAATCAGTTATTCTGATGATATTGCATACACTTTTTCTCCACAAAAGTGTAAAAAAAGAATGGTTGTAGGAAATACTTCTGATTCAACAAAAATCAGTATTTGCATCTTGTACTCATTAAATATTACCCAAAATTTCAAAAAACTGTGATTTGGAACGCATCAAATTTATAAATAGAGAGGGATCAGTCATTTCGGTATGTTGTACAGAGTCCTTCCCGGTAAGAATTTATACAAAATATAAAAAAAAACAGGTTTTTTCGGTGTTGTACTCCCTCAAAAAAGTTGAAACTTTTCTTAATTGAGACAAAATGCCATAAACAAAAACATTTTAGTCAGAACATCTAGAACAACAAAAATCACTACACTTAAGGTACCAGAATTACTACATGTTAAATAAAAATCGTTTCGTCATATTGCATGTAACCGATGTATATAAGTTTAGTTACACAAAATGTGAAAAATACATTATTTGCATACACAAATTGTGAAAAATACATTATTTGCTTAAAAACAGTCCTTAAACTCTTCTTAAATAATATGTAATACTTTTTTAAAAGTTGTTGTGGCTTGTTAATTTAAGCTTAAAATGTCAATTAAAATAAGTTACAGTCACATTCTTAGCAAAGACCACTAAGATTAGCTTACATGTAAAAAGCAACATAAAACTGAAGCTAACATAAGGTAGCTACAGCAGCTAATAGCTGGTCACTTAAATATAAACTGGAGACTTAGCTAGGTATAAAAAACATGGCTACATATTTATAAATTCCTAGCTAACTAGCTAGTTGTTGTTGGTGTGGTTGATGCTAGCTAACAAACATGTCTCGCATCAATAATATCATCAAAACTTTAAAAAACATAAACAAACCTTTCTATACTTCATTTATATACCATGCCCCTTTTTAAATGCTTTTGTAAAGATTTATTTTGAAGGCAAGAGAAGACAAATGCTTAAAAAGGACAGCCATCTTTTTTGCAAACACAATTTCCGTTACTTTGTGCTAGAACTTCATTTAACAAACCACACAAAACTCGCGGCTTTTCACGACAAAGAAGACATATTTTTTTCGGCAACATCAAAGATTTTTTTCGGCAACATCAAAGGAAAATGACGATATCAACTTTGCCTGTCACAGACAGACGGACACACTCTCCGTATTATTATAAGAGATCATCTGAATCAGGCGCAGTTCATGATGTCAGTGCATTTAGAAGTTTACTCCCGTAAAGGGAAAACTGAAGATTTAGTCTGAATAAACAAGAATTCTTGTTGTTTTTTTGCTCAAAATGCATTCACGGATTATGCTGTCCCTTTATTAACTATAAAAGATATTGTATAAAGTGGTTTTTATCTGTTGTGTACGTAGCTTGTTTGTTTTTTCTGCAATTTTTTCTTTTTTATCTTTGATTGACACTTGTTATTTTATCCAACGATCTTCATTTTTTTGTTTACCATTATAATTTTTTTTAAATATGCCGAAACTACCTGCACAACTGACTAAAAATTTTACTAAGAGAAACTTGATACAGCAATTTTAGAAAATCGGACAAATTAAAACAAAAAAATTTGCCAAAATATATTGAATAATAAACACCTGTTAAAAGTTTCACCATACGCCGTGCGTTGGATAGAGCGATGAGTGAACAAACAATTTTACGTTATTATTGTTGTTCAGTCCCAGCCTATCGGTACAAAATGCGTCCCGCCAAACAAGAATTTTTTTTTTATAAACCAACATTTTTGGACACTTCAGCAAGTCTATATGCACCAATTTCATTCGCTTAACCTAATCGTGTATTGTTGGCGATTCCAGATATTCGTGGGGAAAATAATGCATTCAGAAAATAAGGAATTAAAGAAACTAGTTACGCAGTCACGAAACAAACTTCAGTAAATTCTGAATATCAATAATGTCCAATGCTGACCAATCCAACCTATCGCTATTTATGAAGTTTTTCCGGCAGCTTCTGAAAACTGTGTTTGTTATCATCCCATTATAATTGCCTTCCGTTAGCATCTAAATCACCAGCAATGTATGATGAAGTCAGGCATGATAAAAAAACAGGCACTGGTTTTGGAATTTACCCAGTCGTCGACGGTTACGCGATTAGAAAATTATATTCGCCTGAAGCATGATTTTAACAAGCACATAATCCAAGAATTACAACGTAAAGTTAATGATCTAGAAAGATTTGTTGTGCTTCTTTTTGATGAAATGAAAATGCAACAAAATGTGGAATGGGATAAGCACACCCGAGAACGGACTGGTTATATCGACTTGGGTGATTTTACTTCAAAAAGTTGATAATTTGACCAGTCATGTTTTTTTGTTCCTGGAACGTAGTATTGTCAATAAAGGTCAGGGCACTTCCAAATACTCCTTAAAAACTTGTATTGGTACCTCAGTTTGGTACATCAATTGGTACATCGTCTGCATTTCAGGGAGTACCATGCGGGAAATTTTCATTATTTATTATTTTAAAGCCGTCACAATCCCTTCATTGCGCATGCCGAAAAGCCGCCATTTTTCCGTTTACATTGTCTCGCTCGGCCAAAATAAATAAGTAAAAGGCCCACAGCTCTGGAACTAATGCTTATAAGACATGTGTGGCAAGAACGAGTTTACAATTGGTCAGTATTTTATCAAAATAGAGCAGAAAAACGAAAAATGTTGGTTGTCGTCGGTATGTGTGAAGCATGTCAGAAGGCTTTTTGAGATATTTTTTTGGTAATTTACCTCATACTTTTCCTCTTTGGAAGGGAAAGTAAAGCCAATAATGAAATGTTTTGAAATAAGGAACTTGTTCATGGCGGTGCGGTGGTAAATGGCTGCCTGACAGTAAACTGAGGTACGACTTTCTTCGACCTTAGTGCCACTTAATCTCGTCCCAAGGGCTTTTCTACGCATATTATTAACATATCGTAGGCGTTTAGAGGTTCTGCCAGACGAGTTTGAGTTTGGGTGCCGCTGAAAAAATTGTTAAAAGTCGACCATGGATATCTTATCGGTTATTCCAGACTGTCATGGCATGCAGGATGCTAGGTATAGCTTGCCTACATATCTAAACACATAAAATTTTGAAACCAAAACTTTGGTATGCTTAACAAACTTTTATTTTCAGGCAAGCTTAGCTTCAAACAGCGTGCAGGTTTTTGCTACCCTTTTTTACACAACAACGAAATTCCCTCACCTTTGAAGTGTCAAGCAGTCATTTGAAGTATAAACGAATATAAACTATTTCCAGTATAGTATATTAAAGCACAAAACTATGTCTAGTCTAGCTAGTGTAAAGTGAAGTAAGTAATACTTTGGTTTAGAGCGAGCAAGCAACAACTGCGTACGGTCAACAACAGTCAAAATGGCCAACAATATGGCCAACGTGACTTGTACAGGAACCAACATTTTCAGGACCAAGGATTTAAAGCAAATTGGGCTACATAGATTAAATTTTTCTGAAAAAGATTTTGGAGAATTAATACAATTAGACAAAAAGTAATAAATCTAGTTAGAAAACAAAATAATTTCACGAAAAATAAGAAATAGAACAGTACGATCGTAAGTCTGTGGTTTATCGAGATTTGCAAAAAGTGCCGGGAATAGGGAAACCAAACAATTTCCTCGCAGAGCGCGGAAATTGAATAACGTTCTCTGTGAAATTGTCCTTTCTCTTCTGTACGTTATTTCAAAATAAATCTGGAATGTGTTTACTCTTTGACGGTGGTTTACTTTATTGTAATAAATAGATATTGCGATAGAATAGATTATATTTCATAATTTTAACTCGTTTTTTTTTTCTTATGGGTAAACAGGAAGGTGGCAAAGAAAGTAAGATAAAGGATGAACGCTTGTTGAAGAGATTTCGACCATAAAAATGTTTTGGAAATTTCGCGGATAAGACAATTATTCAAAAATTTTACGGGGACAAATTTTCGCGGATGTCTACTTTCCAAATTTTCGTGGGGATTTAATTTCGCGGATTAGGCCAAAATCCGCGAAATTTAATCTTTCACTGTCATTGTGATTTTCTGTAGTGTGTTACAGTAAGTTTCGCGGAAACCGTCGCACCTCTATCGAGTAAAAACTTTGATGCACGGAAAATTTCCCTTGGCAAGTGCCCCACAATTCTTTTCTCATTTCCAATTTTGTATGTTTTGATGTTGAGCAGATTATACTTGTTGCCAGGTTCATGAAGGCAATTCAATATTTTATTCTGTATTGGTTCTTCAAAACACCTGGAATCCGCGAACGGCAGCAGAAAATTGGAAGGATCTATTTGTGTTTATAGTCGTATTCTTTCTTTCGACTGTCTAACATGTTTAGATACTTCACCAAAATCAAAAATTACATTCGAATCCTCTTTCGAATATTAAGCCTTCGAATTTCGAATTTGAAAAGAATTAATGAATTGTTTTGTGTGTCTCATTATTTGAAGACGGCATCTAGGCATGATAATTCTCTAGGGGAGCTTAACTTTCAAACGCTAGTTAGGGAGGTGTCTTGAGCCAAAAGAGCAGAGTAGACAAAGTATTCTGATGTTAATCGATTCAATATTGGGAAATACACTCAATAAAAGTACCGTTAGATCTTTTCGTCAAAAAAAAGATGAAGTAAAGAAGTTATGTTTCAGAAGTTATAACAAAGGAGAAAAGAGAAAGACCAATAATATTAGGGGATGTTCTCGATAAAAAAGTTCAAAATTATCTTAAGGTAAATTAAAACTTAGGTAGCAAGGTACCTTGAACTTTCTTATATTTCAACAAAATAGCATGTTTTTAATTGTATTTAGTGCTGAAGGAACTACCTAGCTCAGCTCAGGCTCAAAGATCCCATGGTGGAGCTATTTCAAATACTGTAGCTATTGCAACAACCTAGGCTTTGATTAAACGATTAAACTCAACCTAAAGCATTCAAATTTCGAAGATTCATCATGGTCAAAAAGTCTTTTCAGTTTCAGAGAAGGAAATTGAATAATCATACTCGTACTCCATTGTTAAAAAGATCAAAAACAACGAAATTCCACTATCTCTCGTTATCAATTTGGACTAACACCATCAAAATTTGTTCCCGGTTGTAACAAACTTGTTAAATTTGTTCCGACCTCTCGACGTTCTAGGAGGACCAAATGTGTGTTAAGAAAATGCTGATTAAATTAATCAAGCCTTTGAGGAAGGAGAAAATCTGGAAAACATCGAAGTTAGTCTGAAACTATCCACAGTGAAACCATCGCACGGTAAATGGATTATGGAAGTTTACGACCACATGACATCAGCCGCTGGAAGATCGGTACGTTAAAGGCACAGGATGGTACAGGTATCACCGGCGCTGTCATAAAAGGTAAAGGAATGGCGCAAATCGATCCTTTTTACGATATCGATACCTTAGACGGCATGGAAAGCAATTCTGAGGATTCTTTGTATTATGAAAGAGGGATATACATCCACGATGCTCAGGATCTCGAAAGTGAATTAAATTACGAAGATGACGATGGATATACATTTAGTATTTTGGAAGATGATATGGAAGAAATATTAGCTAATGTACCTACAACTTACATACAATACAAAAAAACATACTCACCGGAATAGTTTTCTTTTTTTTTTCTTTTATTCTTAATTTATATTTATCTAAAAATTGCGAGCCGCGAAAATAAATTCTTGCGAAATTTCAAAATTTGTCTCATCCGTTTCTCTTTTTCCCCGCGATATTCCATTGGAAAAAGATCCGCGAAAATAATTTCCTTAAGGTACTTGCCAATTTAATATTAATCTCCCTTTTTGGTCTAGTTACTTAGAACCTTTCCTCTTCACACTTCTACTCACTCATAGTTTCGTTACAAATATTTTTTTATAAAAGTACGATCAACATTCTATTTTTTAAAGATCAATTTCTAATTTCGAACAACACTTAAGTTTAGTTCACACTAGCAAGAAAAACTCGTACTTATTTTGAGCTTAGCTTACACGAGGTAATTAAGAATATAGAAAGCAATTATTATGTTATTATTATCACTTGTTGTCTCTCGTTGTGTGGCTTGTTATCACTCGTCACTCGTATGGCTTGTTGTCTCTCGTTGTATGGCTTGTTGTCACTCGTTGTATGTCGCTCGTTTTTCTTTTTATCAACAATCATGTTGGACAGCCCTTTCCGGATGTACTTTGTTTCACTTAACTTTTGCAGCTCTACACCATTCACCACACCAGTTATTACACCATTCTTTCATTTGTATCAAATCCTCAACAATTTCAAGTTTCCTTATATTACGGTTAAATTCTTCTTTGATATTGCCTACACCTCTCCTATACGTATGTTCTTTTTGATTTCCAATTTTTGTCTTTCATGTATTTTTTTAAATACTCGTTTCTCAGGAATTTGTTTGCATCGTTTGAGTACTTGTTTCTTTTTGGTAGGTCTCCTTTGAAAACAATATTTTCTTCGAGTATTCGAGTGTTACCATGTGCTAAAGTGTTACGTGTTATTATCGGAAACTTAACATCATCTTCCATGTAGGAAAACTGTCGATTATTTAAGTCTGCTCAAATTAAACTGCCAAGATTACGGTTTTCACTTTCACATAGCCGCTGAACTGTTCTGAATTTATAATGTTTTTTATCCGTTTTGATGCGGCTGGTAGATCTTTGCATTGTCTGAATATTCCTTGTGCAATCTTCCACTCCTTGCAACAAATCTTTTAAAGCAGGTGGTAAATTCTTTTCACTTTTAACTGCTAACAAATTCTAAATGTACGGCTTGGCTAAGACTGCAACTAATCAAAAAAATATACACTGACTTTATTTTGTAGTAAGTTAGAATGCAAAATCTAAACTTGAAAAACGCGATAACCGTTTGTTCTGTCGGATGGTAACGGTCCAGGAAACGGTTCATGACATTTGTAAATTCGTTGGCTCATCTTTTGAAAATTGAGTGTTTCTGCCTTTTTAAGGTCCGAAAAGTTCTCGAATTCGATTTAGTAGGTTTGTGCAACCTTTGTCCTTCGTTCAACTTCTTTAGTAGTAAGAGGACTATGATTTCTCTCGCTTGTTTTGACTCTGCAAATTGTAACAAATCTTTTCACTTATGCTAAGTGTTCGATTGACCTTCTAAGTTAAACTTCGTTAAGAGTTGATGTTTGGTAAGTTATCTTCATGGCAGCCTCTGCTTCCGACATCAGTTCCATTCGATGTAAGGCTTGAAATTGATTTTTTGGATTGGAGTTTAATTCGTCTCAGTGCGCATTAAAATTCTATTCAAATTTGTATTTTTTCGGCATCCCTTTGATATCCATGCGTGATGTGATTTCACTGGATTTTTAGAAAAAAAACAGTACGTAATTCTTCAGTTAAAAAACCTGATTTTTACGTACAAAGCACGAAAATTTTGGATTTGTTTTCTCTCTCAGGGAAAGTGAGTTGTCATAACAATATTTAATCAGCTTTTTTAACCTTTTGTACAAAGCAAAATATGCTTAAAAATTTACTAAAATTTAGCATGATAAACCTCGAATCAATAGTCAGAAGTGCAAAAAAGTAGGAAAATTATTGTCATTTTTTTTAAATAGTGTAATTTCATTAATAGATCCGAAAGTTATTAAAAATTTTCCGTTCCAGTATTTTTTACTTGTTGACACACAAACAAAAGAGTTCAATCTCCTTCTTTATTTCTACCTCCATTTTTCCAGCACACCGGCGCTATTAGATCATAAGATACTTTTGTAATAGAATTTCCGCCATATGTGCAGCGACTAACTCTTACTAGGGTATGGTATCATTCTTTGATACACGCCTTTTTTGATTAAAGTAGTCCTTACTTTTACAGGGGTGCTTGATTGACGACAATATAACAGAAACTGTTGCATGACATATAAATCTTTCCTTAGTAACATCGCGGGATAAATTAAACCAATCGGATCGTAAATGGATGGTGAAAATTTCAGCATGCCTGCGTAAAGTGGGATTGTTTCCAATATAATCTTCCTTATTTCAAGGTACATTTAAGATTTTGATTTCTGATCCATTTGTTCCAAGTTCTTGCCTTGTATATGATAAATCGAAATGAATTTCCTCTGTCGGATCTTAAAGTTCTTTTATGTTTGAATGTCATTTGTATAGCAAAATATCTCATGCCTATCATGCCGACATAGAACAATAAAACAATGCTATTGGGAAATTCCCATGTGTCGATATTGTGTTCATCTGGATTGCTGACTCATTCGGTTGTAACATTTAAGGAATAATATTTACTTATTCTTCAATTCTACAGTGCAAAAAGTTTCTTTCATTGGCTGAAATACCGTGCAAAAAGCTTTTTTCTTGATTGGTTGAGTAAAGTTCTTGTTTCCTTAAAAAAAGAAAACTTGTCGGGAAATTTTTTACAAAATTTTATTCTCAAATAAAACTTAATTTTTATAAAACTAATCTAAATATTGAGAGTTTAGTTAGCTCTTCACTGCTGAGAATGTTCAGTTTATCTGTGGCTTAAGAAAAATTTATAACAGATTTAAAGTGGTTTGCGTTTATTTAATTTCTTTAAATTCGAACTCCTATAATTCGAAAACTCATTTAAGTCGGATAGATTCTTCTGTCCTTTCAGAATTTGCACGTAAACCCGTATAAGAAAACTAATTTAATTTGAACTCCCCGAAATCAAATAATCATGTAAACCGAACAGATTCTTTGGTCTAGTCGAATTTGTGCTCATGTAACTCGAATTTTGCGTTAATTCAAACTTCTAAAATTTGAACGTTTTATCCTTTCGAATTTTAGGAGATGAATTTTAGCAATTTTTAAATTTAAAGTCGGTAGTTCACATCATACAAACGTATTAAACGGCAACCAAAATGAATCATTGAAAGTAAGGTACAATTTTCTAAAGGGGAAACGAAATAAATAATTAAGATGTGGCAAGTCAATTCAAAATTCTGGGTAGTACCCTTGCTTTTTGGAAGAAGAAAAAAAGAAGAAAAAGATATTTAGCAATTGTCTGTTGCGAAAAGAGTGAGTGAATATCAAACGGTTGAAACTGTTGATCTCCATATTATCAGCAGCGATGAGGATGACTTTTCTGACGATGATTCTCTATCACCACCATCACAAAATAAAATCAACGACGCTATTGAAATTCGGAACAAGTTAACCTTGTTCACAGCTGATTCGGCGCTTGATCCGTTGTTGTTGAAATTGTCGAACAAAATTAGTAAAAGAAGATTGGAACGAATAAAAAAAAGCCCAATTACTGATTTTTTTGTTAAAAAATAATTGTAAAAGTTTTTGTTAAAAAGATATGTATAAATGATTCTACAAACATCTTGTATCTTTACTTAGCCTCTAAGTCTGTGTAAGATCTTGCGCCGCATAATACAAACACCCCTTAACAATATTTTTTCAAAAGTTACCCAATAAATCAAACTTCTATAATTCAAAAACTCGTGTAATTCGAACAAATTTTAAACCCTCCTGAATATTCGAATTACATGAGATAACTGTAAGTAAATTTATTATGAAATAAATCGCACAGTCACATATTATCTTGCAATCACGTTATTCGCTGTTGAAAAAAAATCATCTGCCGAGCATTACAAATACAATAGTTTATGCTCAGTTTATATGGTAAAGTAGTTATCCCACTATCTCTCGTATATTTTACTTGGCTTAAATCTCGTAAAATATTTAAAGGAGAACTTGAACAACTTAAAAAATATTTTCGCTATTTTTCTTGTTACTGTGCAACAACTACTGCCAACCTTCTCCCTACTACTTATTAACATTCGGATTTTATCTGCAGATATCGCATCTTGGATTATCCAGTCAAGATATAGTGGAATGCGCACAATTAACAGAAGTAACGAAAAAGGCCATGGAAGTTACAATGGATTAGAATTCTAACACTTAAAATTTTTTTCAAAATATCTTTTTTGAGGATAATTTAAATTATACTTGGTATATGATACGGTTATATTCGTGATATGTTTAAAGCATTGGACAAGACTTACACGTAACGATATTTATGACAAATATTGCTTTTTACGATTACGATTATTTTTCAACATTTAATTCGTAAGAATATTGACGAAAGAATAATGTTATGTTAATTTTTAAATATTCTTCCTGGTAACACAAGAAAGAATAAAATACATTGAACGTTATGCTCAATCTTTCAACACACTTTCGAACTTAGTTGAAGCAATGTAATTGCGTGAAATCATCGTTGAATATTAAATATTCTTGCTGGGTGAATTAATTTTAAAAAGAATTAATTCATCTCGATAAGAATGTTCAGGCAATAAGTACATTTTATTTATTAAACACTATTTTATTTTTGTGGTGGATTAGAAAATGTAACTTACTTAAGGAAAGAAATGATGGGCGATGTAAATTTTGTCTGTAGTTCGTTATTGGATCATCCTTTAAAAAAGGAGTCTAATAGCCTGGGTTCCTTATTCATTATTTCAAGGTTTAAAGGTTCCCTTTCCCTCAAAAAAACTTTTTCTTTATCGTGTATAATGTTTACCTATTACAGAATTCACTAATTATTTTGTAAAATTCGTTAATATAACTTGAAGTATTGCATTACTTTATGGGCTATTTTTTAATTGGTCAACACCTAGACAAAAAATTAGAAATACGAAATAAGAGTTTTGATTGCCTTTTTAGCACTCTTTAATCATATGTACAACAGAAAAAATCAAATTCAAAACATTAATTTCGAAAAAAGGAGTAAAATTTGCATTATTTCACCTCAAAGTATACTTTCTAATCTGTTGGACGCACGTGAACAATTTGTTAAATACCCTTTTGTTTCTCTCGCTAAACAGATATTTTTTTATTTATGTGCCAATGCGATGGATACCTTTCAAGCAATAACAAAATTTTGAGACTAGAGATATTTTCCACTATTTTGGGGGCATTAGGGTAATAAATTGTGCGTCCAGCAGATTATACTGGTCCTTAAAAGTAGATCCATGTTTTTGCAAATGAAAACGCCTTGCTATAACTTATTTAACCTATCAATCCTAGTCGTAGTTAATTCAGAAAACTAAACTTTGAATGGTTCTTTTAATTCATTTAGGTTCCAGTCAAATAAAACTCAAGTGTCCGTCCGACAGATTTTTACCGGTTTTTATGTGGTTGATGAAGCTTATTTCTCTGCAACTGTGCATTTTTTCTTTATGAAAATCAAGGTCCTTTAATTTAGAAAATGTTGGTCCTGGTCTTAAAGGATAGTTTTAAACTAAGTCAATATTTTGCCTTGAAATAGAAACAAAGCCTTATTTATTCAAATCGAATGAGACGTTCGATTAAGAAAATCGAATATTAAAAAAAACAATGATAGAATGATCGATGAACGAGATTGTTTTTGGAATGCATTATTTATACGTGGTCGGGTCGCATAAAAAGCATAATTAAAGGTATGTTTTATATTCTTTTGTTTTTGTTGGATATTTTAGTTATGAGATTTTTTTTATAATTATTTTATAATTTATGACATTTTAAAGTCACGTAACATTTTGTGATGTCTAGACATGACTCGGCCAAATAAGACATCCGCTTCAAAAAATAAGGATTACTGTAAACGCTACCGTGAAAGAAATGTAGAAAAAATTAAAGAAAACGGCCGTTTACGAAAAAAACATTCTCGCGCTTTAAAGAAAATGGAAGGTGGTATTGCATACCTAGAAGCGAAGCGAAAAAATCGGGAGAGGATGAGAAATGCAAGAAAACAGAAAAAAGAAAATGAAGCCTCAGTACTAATTACTTCGCCCGTCCCTTTACCCCAAGTGCCATCGTCATCGTTTTCATCAAAACAAAGAAGAGCGCGATCAATTAAACGAGCGGAAGAAGGCTTACCAGGAAGTCCGCGTAAACGCCTTGAAATCATTGGCAGTCTTGCGCAAAAATATAAAGTTCTACTCGCTCGCCCCTCTAATAGAGGAAGACAATTTCGTGCGTTGGACGAAGACCAAACTGCTTGGCTTATGGACTTTCTAGATCGTCCAGATATTACCTGACAAATCCGGGGACAAAGGAAAGTGTGTACATTGGCAAGATTAACGGTTGGATTAGATTAACGGTTAATTGGGATGAGAAGAAAATCATTGACAGAGAATCCAGCTAGGAACAACGGCTAGGAAGATTAAAGAAACCATCAACAGTGTAGCACGTAACAAACACATAAACAGCATCTCGTATCAACTTCCTGAGATTTGGTTACCAGCCCTACAGAAGAAGTAGTTACCTACATCTAGGTCCGAAAATGTTAATTACCGTAATTAACTGTAATTATCAGCTCGTCTCTAATTGGTTAATTTCTATGAATTTCGATCCTCTGCAATTATATAAATACATGCTCAACATCAATTTTACTTTGCCCGATGATGGGAGAAGGATCTCCCGAAACGTCGCCTGCTAAACTATCATGTTCAAGAAATGATAAACTTTCCACAGTAATATGAATACTGAACAGACAAGCCGAAATAATATCTTCAATAAGATTAACGGTGTCTCGCAATTCTTGTAAAAGCAACACCTTCTTTGGACTTTGAAAGACCTTCTTGATATTATCAATGGCAGCGATGTATCTGGTATTGGTGTAAATGATAATTCCTTCGCTGAAAAGTTCGACGAAAAGCTTTCTTTTTCCCAACTGTATTCGTTTTTAAAGGCAAAAAACAGTTTTTTTGGAACAAGAATATTCCGGAAGTATCGTGTTTGTGCGAAGTTTGTGAGAATGCCTGCTTGTTCGCAAGACGAAAGCTTTCGACGAAAAGCTTTCTTTTTCCCAACTGTATTCGTTTTTAAAGGCAAAAAACAGTTTTTTTGGAACAAGAATATTCCGGAAGTATCGTGTTTGTGCGAAGTTTGTGAGAATGCCTGCTTGTTCGCAAGAGGAATAAATAAACAACTTAAGCTGAGTTTGCCAACGAATCCACATAGTTTGGTTGAAGAGAATTCTTGTAGTTCGTGTGAATCGTGTATGACTGGAGGCTGTGACGAATACCAATTGCCCCCTTGTTGGAATAACTTTCAAGAAGAAGGATCTTCGTCAAATGATGACTCTTTAAGTAATGATTCTTCCTCTGATGAGACCAAGGCTACCATCTCATTGAGGCGAGATAAAGCTTGGGAGACGTGGTGTGATACCATAAAGGAATTAAAATGTCACATATACCGCAAAAGAAGGCAAGTTGAGTACTACAATCATTTGAAAGCGTCGATGACAAAACATGAATGCTTAATTCATGTGGACTATAGTGAATCGTACTCAAACAAACAGCAAGGAGAGATTCAAAGCGCATACTTTGGCCATTCTAATTTTTCAATATTTATAGCTTGCGGGTACTTCCGAACAGATGAAGGTAACGATCTCACAGAAATACCAATCACTATCGTTAGCGAAGCCAATGACCAGTCACGAATCGCTGCCAATACATGTATTTCTAAAGCTATCGAGTCTGTCGAAGGACCAAATGCCTATCGCAAATAAGTGAAAGCGAGTTATTATTTGGAGCGACGGCTGTGCAGCTCAATTTCGGTCGCGTTTTACTTTTAGCCTCGTCGATTCGTGCCCTCCTAAATCTATTGAATAGAATTCCAACGAAGCCCACCATGCCAAAGGGTGGACGGAATTGGGGGTACGATAAAAAACCAAGTGCACCAAAACGTCAAGTCAGGTAAAATTATTCTTTATTCTCAAAAGAATTCTGTGATGCTGCTCGGTCAATTGTGCCTTCAATAACAACAATTTATTTACTTGAAGCAGAAATACCTGAAGAGCGTCAACGTGAATCACCGCCCATCCCTGGTACGCTCCAAGTGCATCAGGTAATTAGGAGAAAAAATGATCAAGGGGTTGTATATCTAGAATTTTTTAAACTGTCCCTTGATGAAAAACCGTTTTATCTATATAATAATACGCCAGTTCCGTGTCTCTGTGATAGGCAAAGTGGATGTCTTCATTTTCTTTTGATATTGCCGAAAAATGCATGTCTAATATGGTAAATATTCAGACATAACGGCGCGACGTCAATAACACCACTTTAACGTCAATATCCTATATTAAATTAATGAAGCCATTACAGTGCACCTAAAACTTTGAGGCTAAATAACTTGGAAACGAGTTGGTGACGTCAATGATAGTGGTAAATTAATGTATATTCCACTACCCCTCGAATATAAGACCAAAAATACTAAACTTTGCCCTGCCTGCCGGAGGTCTTTGGTGAACAATCGTGGCGGTGTATTGATTTGCTCCGCATGTGCCGCGCTATACCCCGAGATTCACGATCGAAAGTGGAGCAACTATTAGTAAATGGACCGGTAAAATTTGTGTTGGTCATTAAGGGCAAATATGGATGCATGGAGGGTACCGAGAAATGTTCGAGATGTAAGGACTGCAGAGGTGGAAGCATCTGCGACGAGCATGGTAGGCGAAGATCAGAGTGCAAAGACTATGGGGAAGAGGTATTTGCGAACATGGTAGGCGAAGATCCACCTGTTCAATTCACGATCCTGCCGGACATCTCGCCCATGTTGTACGCAGCAGAACACACAAAGCTCTGAAGGGAAACAAGAAGCTCAGTTCTCAGGACTATATTGGGTGCGACATTGCTATGCTGCGGACCCATATTGAAGCTCAGTTTGTTAGTTTGTTAAGGGTATGACCTGGGATAATTATGGAGAGTGGCACATTGATCACAAAATCCCGCTACGGTATCGAGGAAATGATGGTGCCCCATCACTTGGCGAGATTGGTAGGAGATTGCACTACATCAATACCCAACCTATGTGGGCAAGTGAGAAAATAGCCAAGGGTAATCGATATATTACAGAATAGGCGTGGCCTGATAATGAAATCTCTCGGCAAGAATAAAATGTTAAACATTGTGGGGGACCCCCACCCAGCAATTTTCATGGGACCCACAAGTTGTGGAAAAACGCAACGTGTCCTGGACCTGCTCGAGAATGAGTATAAGCACAAAATTGTGATACTATGCCCTACCCTGAAATGGAATAAGACATACCTTGAGAAGGCCTCACTTTGGAAAGACCCCTATGCATTTCTGATAGACCCTGGAAATGAGCTGTTCTAAGGGATATCGAAACTGTCCTCATTGTTGGCAGGAGAGGACACGTTGTTTGTGATTGACGACGCCATAGCCTATAAATTTCTCAATAAGCGTCGACAAAGACTACTTGAACTTGCTATTTCAGGTAGGCATCGGAAGCACAGTTTGTGGCTATTAACCCAATTGTATACTGCCCTCCCAAAGAATCTGAGGAGACAGAAAAAATCCCTATTTTTGTGGTACTCTAATGAACGCAGTGACATGAAGATGATAGACGAGGAAACCAACTTGATGTCCGATTAAGATGATATCAAAGCTGAGCCTAAAAGATCCAAGCATGCATAGTTATATGTGAGATTGGAACATCCTAGGACTTGGAGGGTTCTCGAATGACCACATTGAAATCTTCCGGCCTGCGTCGATATATTAGAAAGATGTCGTTGCAAGTTAAGTTCAACGAAGAGGCCATCGAAACCCTGTCCGGCAATCAAAATCAACCTATGTTCAAACGTGCCGATATTGGAAGTTTTTTAGGTATTGCCCACATAGCGCGCAGTTTTCAATATTTAGCCGGGGAAACTATAACAAGGCAAGAAATTGTGGGTCTGAAGGTCCAGGGTGCCACCGTGATCCGTGAAGAGGGAAAAATCCACATGATGTATTTGTCACATTGGATCAATCATTGGAAATCATCCGTCGTTCCCGAAAACCAAAGGCTGTGGGGCTAATCAAATGCCTAGCCCGGGCAGGTGTGAAAAAACTACCAGACAAACTTGGGAAGCAGCGTCAAGCCCTTGAGGAGATGGATAATGCCCTGGCCTTTCTCAATGATGAAATTGAGGATAGGGATAGCCAGGTGTTGGGGGATGAAATTGAGGAGCTACAGCAACGTGCCGTGCCCCACCTCAAAGATCCTGGAAAGGATAATAGTATGGTGATTATCCAGAAGAATAACGACGATCCTTTCCAATACCTTGCCATTTGCGGTCAACAGGGGTATATAGCTCAAAAAATACGGAATAAGCTTGGTGACTACCTCAAGGGTGAGATTGTGGTACTAGCAGAGACACCAAATGCTATCGTCCATTACAATTGGCTTCGGGAACGTGGATGTATAGAGGTAAACACGGAGAGGGTCAGATATTTTAGGCTCGGTGAACACTATACGCACGAACGCCTCTTGAAGCTTGCGGAATGACTTGAACGGGCACTAATTTTTACTTCTCTTGTGGGTAGTAAAAACTATCCTCACGTCATATATTGGTTTCAAACCAACCCCCAAATGAAGGCTAAAATTGGCATGATACCTTCAATGTTCCAGGTCCGGGGGCATCCCGGGGACGCCCCCACGATCAGCCAACTGTAGCGGGTCTACCACTCTTTAACATGTTCCGAAAGTACCCGAACATCCTCCAGGATCAGCATGAGTTCTTCCAAAACGAATCTCCTTTCAGGACCATCCTTCAAATAGTGTATAACACGGCCACCCGCTACTATACGGTACAGCCTATACATTTTACTACTCCATAAAGCATCAGTGGCGCGTCTTTTCGAGTCCCCATGCTCCTCTCCGGGCTGCAGGAGGTATAAGTACAACACATCCTCAGGTAGGGATTTCTCTTCGGGATATTGCTGACGTTTTGCGAGCGGTACTTCCTCAAGCTTTATCGCCTTATTAGGCTTCGTATCGATCATGGCAGTCTTGGTATTGTTGAGATTTTTGACAATAGCATATAGATTTTTCACCCATATACTGCTGGTCTCGCCAGAGACTAGCTCTTGTGCATCCTGAGGCTTAAAGAGCCTTTCTGCAAGTACCTTGTTGTAGGACTCTACAACGCCTTTTTGGTTCGCAACTACCTAGCTACTTTGTAACGTTAAACCACGTCAATACCTGTCAGGATATACTTGTACGTATTGCCACACAACCGATCATGGGGCATGTACAGTAGATCAAACTGATGCATTTCATTGGACCTCGTAACGGTAAAATGGGGGTAGTCAATACGCTTCGAACATCGAATATGCCGTAGCCAGAGCAGCTACCTGGATAGCCAATGAGTGGCCTTCTTTTGGATAGGCCAGCTTAGCTAGAGTAGTACACCCTTATAAACAGGTTTTCGGTTTTCGACGGTCAAACCCTCATTAAAAAACGCTGCTTTTAGACCCCCTAAAAAATCTGTGACGTCACAGATTTCATCATTCCTCAAATGAGTAAACAAGTCACGTGACATCATGACGGCACTCGACAAAACTGCTGACATCAACAAACGCGCAAATCTGTTTGATTAGAAAGGGAAATTCCCTACTCAAATTGCGACCGCTGTTAGTTGAAGTCAAAAATCTGTATATAATAAAGAGAAATGAGTTGGTTCAAGAATGCAATTAGTAAATTATATACCGCTGTCTCAGCGCCAGTAGCAGCAACTCGCGATGCTCTTGCGGATCGACTACAGAGCGTGCGAGACACTGTCAGGCACTATTATAACAAGGCGAGGGAGCAAATTGCTGGAAGGACGACGCTGCACGATGAAATCGAAGCCGAGGCGCAAGAGGACTTTTACGATGCTGGAGACATACAAAACGAATACAGTGGAGTCGAAGACATCAAGCACATGTTCTCACAAGAGAAAAACCGATCCGAAGGCGTCGAAGACATTCAGCATATTTTTAATGAAAATGACACACAGATGTTGGAAGACGGAAATCGCGTCAAGACATGGCGGTTCAACAAGAACCTTAATCAGCCACTGGCGGAGGCCATCATGCAAAAAATTACACCCTACATAGACATGAGAGTCAAGGTAGTCTACAGTTTTGCTTGCACCATCTACGAAGCAGGAGGTGGCACGGCTCCGTATCACAAAACCAAGGAAAGCGAAGGATCGCTTACGAGCCTAGCTGACATCGAAGCCTTTATCGAAAAATGTGAAATGCAGCGATTAGATCTTGAAGATAACGAATTTTGGGGGAAGGCGTACTTGCCACCAGAAAGAACAATCGAGACCCCAGGATCGTACGAAGGGAAAATAGTCTTCAAGCATGTGCAGATCAAGATCATCTCCACAAGGGAGCCCCTGTTAGGCTGTGGACCTTTTCCAGACTGGTTGCGAAAAAAGAGCTGCATCTACGCTGTGGATGGTAAAGAAGAGCGAACGGACAACCTATGTGTCTGGCGATGCCTAGCCGGGGTAGAACGTGGAACAGAGTACCTTACAAGGCCAGCCCTCAAACTAGCACGCGAGTACTACGAGAAACCCAAACTGAAGCGTGAGGACGTGCGTCCTACAAAGCTCGTTGACTTCGAGGGCATAGCGAAGCGTTTCAAGATCAATATCAGAGTCTTTGAACCCAAGAACAACTCTGAGAAAGCGCCATGGAGACTCGTGTACGGTCAGAATCAATACAAAAAAGATTTAGACACAATCAATCTTGGTATGCTGGATGGACACTGTTTCTACATCAAGGATTTAGACGTACTGGCATGACAGAAATGGGAATGCAAAGCCTGCAAGCAAATGTTTACAAGCAGCGGAGATCTTACGAGACATAAGAAGATATGTGAAGGAAAAAAGCCGACTATCATCTGCAAAGGCAAGAAGGTCAAGCGCATGCCTAGCAAGTCAGAGAAGGTCTTTTACGATGAGGGCTTCAGCTATGACGCTTGTAAATGGCTCGAGCACATGTCGCTAAAATCGGGAAGACACATCCATCACGCGCTGTATGGGCATGGAGGAGAACGAGTCATACGCTATGGCAAAAAGGAAAACCAAGTCTACCTTGTAGACGGCTATGAACCTCAGACCAAGAGAGTCTATGAGTACCACGGTTGCAAGTGGCACGGATGCCCCTGCCAAGGAACAAACACGAATAAATATCGATATACGGCCACCAAGTCAAAGGAGGAAGGCATCCGAAAACTTGGCTACAACCTCGTGACAGTGTGGGAGTGTGAGAGCCCACCTAAATCCAAAATGTACTTCAAGAAAGAATTTCGACCCTACCCTCACTACATCGTGTTTGATTTCGAGGCCCTCCTAGCACCTTTACACCAGCGGCAAACATCCGATCTAACATACATCTCAGAGCATGTGCCGGTCAGCGTCGCAATTCACGATAGTCTGAACGGAGATCCAACGTTCCTGGAGCACGATGATCCCAAGATCTTGGTTGAACGATTTGTGGAGCAGCTCGAAAAGAGACACGCCCTCATCGTGAAAGAAGTGGAGAGAATGTACCCAAGGCCTGATGATTTTGACATGCTTCCAGACAAGACTCAGAAGGCATGGAACGAGTGGGTAAACCAAGTGGCCGTGATTGGCTTCAACAGTGGCAAGTATGACCTGAACATGATCAAGCGGTACCTTGTCGATCAAATTACCAAAGACGATAGCGAAAAGATCAACGTTGCGAAGAAAGACAACGACTACATGTTCTTCACGACCTCGAGGTTCAAATTTCTCGATCAAAAATTTTCTCGCTCTTGTTATGAGCTACGACCTATGGTGCAAGTCTCTGGATTGCAAGCTCAAAAAGCTGGTGTTCCCATACGAGTGGCTGACAAGCTATGACAAGCTAACCCACGTCGGACCCGTGGCGTACGAACACTTCTATAGAAGTCTTAGTGGGAAAAACACCCTCTCTCCTGAAGAGTACGAAACATTCCGTGCAGAGTTTTACAAGCGAGGCTGTGTCACCATGATGGACTGGTTGCGCGAGTACAATCTAGCCGACGTGGAACCTTTCATCGAAGCTGTGGACAAGACAAAGTTGCAGTACTACGACGACGAGATAGACATTTTGAAAGACGCAGTAAGCATTCCAGGCGTATCGATGCGCTACGTCTTGAACAAGTCTCTACGACTGAATCCAAAGCTAGAGCTATACGCTCCAGGAGAGCCTTGTAAGCATAAGTGTAATGAAGACTGCTTCAACAAGAAGTGCAAGGCGTGCAAAAAGGTGCAAAAAACTTGCACTGAGTGCACAAAGAATGTGGCCTACGAGCTCTTGCAGACGGGCATGGTGGGAGGGCCTGCCATCGTGTTCTGTAGGCACCACGAGAGAGACGTGACGGGTATCAGATCCCACATCTACCAGGAGCCACGCGAACATGCTGTACCCGTATACGTTGATGCAAGACTTTCCTTGTGGGAAGGAGAAGCTGATCAAGGTGCCTACACCGACAGGGAAACACAATCTCGAGCTACTAACACAAGGGGTGCAGAGCGGCAGCTTATTCGGTTTTGCGCAGGTCGACATCGAGGTCCCTTTGGAACTGTATGACAAATTCAGCGAGATGGCTCCGCTATTTGTGGTCAAGGAGATACCCGACGATCAAATCCCCGAGCACATGCAAGAGTACCTAAAAGCAACAGGGCGAAAGCGTGTTCCAGGTACGCGTAAGCTCCTAGGGTTGATGAAAGCTGAAAAGATCCTGCTCTATACACCTCTGTTGAAATGGTACCTCGACCATGGCCTGAAAGTGATGGCTTTTTACCAGTTCCTCAAGTACAAACGAGGTAAACCGTTTGCCTGGTTTCCGGAAGAAATTGCCGATTTAAAACGACAAGCCGATAAAGACCCCGACAAGCGCATCGCGGAAGATACGGCCAAGTTGAAGGGGAACTCGTTCTATGGAAAAATGATCGAAGATCTCGCGAGGCACGCGAACACCACCTTTACGAGAGATGAAAAGAAGGTGGATGCAGCGATGAGATCGCCATACCTTGAAGATCTTGAAGAGATAGGTGATGCTTACGAGATCCGAGAAGGAAAGAAAAAGGTGCATATCGACAGAGCGTACCAGTACGGCATTGCGGTGTACCAGCTGGCCAAATTGCGCATGCTTGAGTTCTATTACGATTTTTTAGATAAGTACGTGGATTGAAGTTTATGGGGTTTAGGATGATTACCACGACAGCCAAGTGTTGCTTTGTGGAAGGGAAAGGGGGCACAAAGTTCTCCTGTAAGGGTATGTCAAAGAAGCGGAAAGCTATGACATGGGAGAGGTATAAGAACGCGTTGAATGGCTCTATTGACACTGCGAAAAACGTAGGTTTCCGGGTGCGCAACCAGGGGATGGTTACGTACGAACAAAACAAGCTGGGGCTCTTGGCGTTTTATGATAAGCGGAAGGTACTCGAGGATGGCATCCACACAGTACCGCTAGAGTTGTAGGTCGCGTTGAAAAATATTTGTGTTTTTAAATTTTCAGGCAACTTCGAGTCACTCCTCTTCAGTATAAAGCGGTAGCAACAAGATAAAACTCATTTGCCTCATCCATTCAAAAATGATAAACACATTTCTGAATAATCAAGAGGTTTTCTGTATGATGCGCAAACGAGCTAGTCAGTGATGCGTAAATTTTCACACAGGTAGTACTCAAGGTGATACTGAATAGTTTTATACGAAGCTCGAATTATAGTAAAATTGTGGGAGCAGACTTAGATCCTAGCTGGAAGCGGCCGTCTCACCCCGGTTTCTCCCACACTGTGCCACGACGGGAAAAATTGTGCCAGTCGGGAAAAATTGTGCCAAATGCCGGTTAAATGTCAGTGCTAGGAACGGCCTCTGAAAGTGCTCACTTAAAAAAGGTGGGTTTCGTTAATGCGTAGTACAAGCACGACATTATGTATAGAGTATAAAGAGCAAGTACGCTAAGCCTGCAAAGCAGGACAGCACGGAAAAACACTTTGGATATGGTGAACCAAGGCTCTGAGTGGTATACTCACAGAATCAAAAACCCTCTGGGTTCAAACAACAACAACAAAAACAACAAAAACCTAGAGGGTTCCCTTGCAAGGGTTTTGTTTTGAAAAATAAAAATGATGAACGACATAGGCCTCACTGTAGCAATAATTCTTCCGTACGTCTTGATCGTGCTCTGCTTTTTGCGTTATAGAAGGCTTCTAATAAAGATGAGTGAGATTACAGCTATATTTTATGACACACCTGCGGAAGCCTTTCAACCCAAAGAAAAACCTATCGACAAACGTCAAGCCTTGAAGGATGCTATACGCAAAGGCAAATAGCATCTCTTACCGAACAAATGTACAGAAGGATTTGTCGACAAAGCTCCAGATGAGGTGATCGAAAAAGCGTACGCCGACTTTACACGCGAGGCACGCGAACACCACCTTTACGAGAGATGAAAAGAAGGTGGATGCAGCGATGAGATCGCCATACCTTGAAGATCTTGAAGAGATAGGTGATGCTTACGAGATCCGAGAAGGAAAGAAAAAGGTGCATATCGACAGAGCGTACCAGTACGGCATTGCGGTGTACCAGCTGGCCAAATTGCGCATGCTTGAGTTCTATTACGATTTTTTAGATAAGTACGTGGATTGAAGTTTATGGGGTTTAGGATGATTACCACGACAGCCAAGTGTTGCTTTGTGGAAGGGAAAGGGGGCACAAAGTTCTCCTGTAAGGGTATGTCAAAGAAGCGGAAAGCTATGACATGGGAGAGGTATAAGAACGCGTTGAATGGCTCTATTGACACTGCGAAAAACGTAGGTTTCCGGGTGCGCAACCAGGGGATGGTTACGTACGAACAAAACAAGCTGGGGCTCTTGGCGTTTTATGATAAGCGGAAGGTACTCGAGGATGGCATCCACACAGTACCGCTAGAGTTGTAGGTCGCGTTGAAAAATATTTGTGTTTTTAAATTTTCAGGCAACTTCGAGTCACTCCTCTTCAGTATAAAGCGGTAGCAACAAGATAAAACTCATTTGCCTCATCCATTCAAAAATGATAAACACATTTCTGAATAATCAAGAGGTTTTCTGTATGATGCGCAAACGAGCTAGTCAGTGATGCGTAAATTTTCACACAGGTAGTACTCAAGGTGATACTGAATAGTTTTATACGAAGCTCGAATTATAGTAAAATTGTGGGAGCAGACTTAGATCCTAGCTGGAAGCGGCCGTCTCACCCCGGTTTCTCCCACACTGTGCCACGACGGGAAAAATTGTGCCAGTCGGGAAAAATTGTGCCAAATGCCGGTTAAATGTCAGTGCTAGGAACGGCCTCTGAAAGTGCTCACTTAAAAAAGGTGGGTTTCGTTAATGCGTAGTACAAGCACGACATTATGTATAGAGTATAAAGAGCAAGTACGCTAAGCCTGCAAAGCAGGACAGCACGGAAAAACACTTTGGATATGGTGAACCAAGGCTCTGAGTGGTATACTCACAGAATCAAAAACCCTCTGGGTTCAAACAACAACAACAAAAACAACAAAAACCTAGAGGGTTCCCTTGCAAGGGTTTTGTTTTGAAAAATAAAAATGATGAACGACATAGGCCTCACTGTAGCAATAATTCTTCCGTACGTCTTGATCGTGCTCTGCTTTTTGCGTTATAGAAGGCTTCTAATAAAGATGAGTGAGATTACAGCTATATTTTATGACACACCTGCGGAAGCCTTTCAACCCAAAGAAAAACCTATCGACAAACGTCAAGCCTTGAAGGATGCTATACGCAAAGGCAAATAGCATCTCTTACCGAACAAATGTACAGAAGGATTTGTCGACAAAGCTCCAGATGAGGTGATCGAAAAAGCGTACGCCGACTATGTTCAATGAGAGCTCCACGATAAGGGAGAAAAAACCGCCAAGGCACTATCTTCACATGCGATTAGCATGTATGCGAAGGCCATAGATAATGTTGTTCAACTCGATAGTGCGGAGGGTCTGAAAAAAGACATCGAGGAAGATCCGATTATCAAGGGGTCCATGGCAGATTTCGGGATCCTTGTGTACTCTGCCTTTGGAAAATTTCCAGCGCCACTCTTGGTTGCTGCTCATACCATTAATCACACTTTAGCTCATGTGTCCAAGACAGATGAAAAGCGAGATGACGAACAGCAGGAAAAAGATGGGGAGCAGTCTTTCGAAGTTTCATATGAGCAATTGTGAAAATATTATAAGTATAAGCAAGGGGAAAATGGGCAGAATAAAAGCACGGTACACAGATTGGTGCAGCATTTACGGTGACTCCCACTCACGCGGTTGGGTAATCCTGACACCAGAAGCTGATCGCTTTCCACCACAGGCGTGTAATTTAGTGAGGACTTCGTAAAAGAACGCGATAAGATACGCTGGCAGAAACGGTTTGAAGGCCTCCAGATGTATGATCAAGATCTAGCCGTCTTGATGTAAAAAAAAAGAAATGGGGAGCAGTCAGATATTTAACAAAATGGAAAAATTAAAAAGGCAGCATTGGATGGCAGACGAAGACGAGTACCAGAATGTTATAAATAAAACTGCGACGCTAGCCGAACTCTCGCAAAAGCGGAAAAACCACGCATGCATAGAGGAATTTCTAAAAGGGTGGGAAGCCCTGTTTGCGTACGGAACCTACCCATCGGAAGGAGAGGTAGACTCCAACTTTTCAGCATCTGAGACTTGGAACCTGATGCAAGATCCTGAAGACGCACATCTTGACGGCAAGACGAAAAGTTTCAAAAGGCAGATGATAAACTTTATGCGCGCTCTAAAATAGATGCAGTGCTGCGGACGTCTCACGCCTGACAAAGTCCAAACTATCCATGAGATCATGATGCGCGGGGAAAAACACGAATTTGCCCCTGTTTCTGCAATCCCAAGGTTAGTGACATACGCCCTGGATCGATACTACTCTACAGAGACTGACGATCCGATATGGAACGCGGTGAGGTTGTTCATAGACTTGATTAACATCCATACATTCGAAGATGGGAACGGGAGGTTGTGTAGGCTCGTTATTTCCCACGTACTTGTGGAGAGTGGAATGAGCCTCCTTCCAGTTTTGCTTAGCTCGTTGCACAAACGCGGCAGGTGTCATTACATTCAGGCTGTTAAAAGGTTTAAAGAGAGACCATCGTTACTCTACACGATGGTCTGTAGGTCTTTGGTGAAGGTATGGGAGAATTTTGAGCAAAACTTAGCTCTACTAGAAAAGTCGAAATTTCACTGATTCGTCGGGGCCACTACGAGGAAATTTTGTAAAGCTCAAAACTTTACAAAACTAGTACTTTTAACCCAAACGTGCCTTCGGTCGTTTAAAACTACTATTTTTCCAACCGATGTGGGTAAGTCTCCAACTAAATAAATGAGTGAAGAACAATCTAACCAAGTCATAACCAAGAAGAATGAGGGTCGTGTTGCTGCTGGCAAGAGACTTGCTGAATGGAATCGCAAAAACAAGGCTGACTTACAGAAGAACTTGGGCAAAAGTACTTCGCGAGAGGGTCAGGAACCTGTCGCAGGTCCTCACAGGTTCCCGGACAGTGCATATCTCTATGTCGCTGGAGGTCTCGCTGCCGTACTTGCCGCTTGCGCGGCAGTCTATTACATACGTAAGAAGCCTGCTGAAATCCCAGAGCCTAGCGTCTCCACAGGAGTACGTGCGCCCGTGTCAGCGGAAGGGCGAAGCCCGTCTCAACCCACGCAACGCGAAGAGCGTCATATCGACATTTTCAAGATGAAATAGGATATAATAAATGAGCTCTAACGTGACACCCCAGGAGAAAGAAATTATCGACATGATCTATGAAACAGTCGTGGACCTAGGCTTTACATTCACTTACGCCATAACCGGGAAGAAATTTCTGGGAATCTCTACCCCCAGCACCAAGATGGATACCAGCGACGTGCTGAAGATGTTTGCTTACTTTTCAGCGGGTCGAGGCTCCCGGGAATTTGTGGTAGCAAAGGGGTGGATTCCGGCATCTATCGTACCAAAGCCTAAGTAAGTCTACAAGGTTTATGTCTGCCCAAGGCAAACACAAAGCGCTGCAATACCCTCAGAATAAAATGACTCTAGACATTGTCAAAGACCCGCATACAGCAATCTTTACTGGACCGACAAGCTGTGGCAAGACGCAGCGTGTCCTGGATTTGGTTGAGAACGAGTATAGGCAGCATTGTGACAACATTGTCATTCTCTGCCCTACAATCCGCTGGAACAAGACCTATCTCGAGAGGTCCTCGCTGTGGAAAGATGACTACGTGTTTCTGGTGGACCCCAAGGAGCAGCTGTTCGAGTGGATCCAAAAACTATCGTCATTGCTGGCGGGCGAAGAGACGTTGTTTATCGTTGACGATATGATAGCCGACGAGAGTCTCGACAAAAAGCGACAGCCCTTGCTTGAGCTTGCAATCAGTGGTAGACATCGCAAACACAGCCTCTGGCTACTCACTCAAAGCTACACGGCCATCCCGAAGAACCTCAGACGACAGAAGAAGCAGCTATTCATGTGGTACCCCTCGGAAAGGAGCGATATGAAAATGGTAGACGAAGAGACCAATATGATCAACGACTGGGAGACTATCAAGGCTGAGCTGAAAAAGTCCAAGCACGCTTGCCTTTGGATCAGACTTGAGCACCCCAGGACTTGGAAATTTTTTGAGTGATGAGTTCTGTCCCAAGCAACCTGGTTGGAATTATTCCAAAACTACAAGATGAAAAATATTGAGACTAAGATAAATCGTCTTTTCAGATCCCTTCCATCCCGTTTTAAACAAACCCGCAAGCAGCTCAGGAATAACAACGGCAATCCCCACGATCTCTTCATCTCTCTCGAGGGACTCAAGTGGATGGAAAGCAATACAAGAGACCTCGATGTTCGAGGTAGACTGCGAGCACTTATAGATGCATATAGCACGACGGCTTCGTCCCATTAGATGGTGCCCTGGGGACGAGGTAAGTATTAATGTGAGCCACAGGTTCACATTAACTACCCACAGCACATGTTGTTTCAAAATCACGAGCACCGTCCATGCAACATGATCCCCGGAATTCCAAAAAAACTCACAAGCAAAATGTCTCTTGTAACGGTTGATGATTACTTTGAAGGAAAGCAAGTCCGATCATTTTTTGTTCAGGATAAAGGTCAATGCATCGTAGCCTCCGATGTTTGGAGAGCTGCGGGCTATAAGCGGGAGGCGGGAGTAAAAGCCCTTCAGAGACTTGTTCCCAACAAGTACAAAATACGGCTTGGCGACGCTATTACTAAACTCCAAGGTGTGGACAGATCTGTCCACACCCAGCCAAACACAGTTTTGCTGACAGAGCCAGGCCTTTATTGCTTCCTTTTGAGGTGTGGCAGACCTAAGGCAGAACCATTTTTGGATTGGGTTGTTGGAGAGGTTTTACCTCGAGAGGTCCGCAAGCTTGCTGGAATTGTAGAAGAAAATCAAGCGGCGCTGGCTCTGCTCAACGACGACTTGGAGGACAAAGATCGTCAAATTCTTACCCTAGAGGAAGATGTTGACGACTTAGATCGAACGATAGCCGTACAAGAGTAAGAAATTGAAGAACTACATAAGCGAGCCGTTCCTCACCTTGAAGACCCTAGAAAGGATAATGGGATGGTTATAATCCAAAAGAATAACGACGATGAATATCCGTATGTCGCTATATGTGGGCAACAAGGCTATGTAGCGCAAACGATTCGCAACAAGTTAACAGATCATCCCAACGGTCAACTCGTCGTTCTTGCAGAAACTCCAAATGCCATTGTACATTACAACTGGCTCCGAGAGCGTGGATGCATCAAAGTAAATCCCGAACGTCCAAGGCACTTTCGATTAGGTCGTAATTATACACATCAGAGATTGATGGAGCTTGCCGAGATCTAGGCTTTTTTTGTAACCCGTGTCAGCGGAAGGGCGAAGCCCGTCTTGATAGATTACAAAAACTACGCGAAGTTTACCACTCCTTAACATGCTCGGGAGGTACTTGAACATCTTCCGGAATTTCCATGAGTTCTTCTGAAACAAAGCTCCGCTCTAGCCCGTCTTGCAAGTAATATAGCACACGGTTGTTTGGTTGCTGCTCGATGCGGTCGAGTCTATACGTCTGTTTGCTCCACCAGGCGTCAGTAGCACGTCTTCTCGCATCACCATGCTCTTCTCCCAGTTGTAGCAGGTACAAGTAAAGACCGTCCTCAGGTAGAGGCTTTTCCTGCTCCTGCGGAGCCGCCAGGCGATGTTGGTACTCCTAGTGCTCTTGCTGAGCCGCCAGGCGATCTTTCGTAAGCGGTACCTCAACCATCTTGATCGCTTTTGAAGGTTTCATACCGATCATGACAGTTTTGGTATTGTTCATGCTTTTCACGATGGTGTACAAGTGCTTGACCCATGTGGTACTAGTCTCTTCAGTGACCAACTCTTGTGCATCCTGGGACTTGAACAGTCTCTCCGCAAGCACCTTGTTGTATCTCTCGACAAAGGCTGTGAAAGTATGGTGGTACTTGGTAGTTGTGCGCTTGAGTTCGACGCCCTTGCCCTCTAGCAGCTTCGTCACATCTGACTTGAACTCACTACCGTTGTCGCACTGGAAGATCTTTGGATAGCGTAAAGGTCCTGCTTTGTAAATGTCCTTGATCATATCAGCGACTTCGCTGGCTTTCTTCGTTCTCAATGGTCTAGCTACCTTATATCTCGAGGCTACATCGATCCCTGTGAGGATATATTTGTAAACGTTACTATAGACTTTGTCATGAGGCATGTAGAGCAAGTCAAATTGGTGCATTTCATTAGGTTTTTTAATGGTAAAATGCGGGTAATCAATCCTTTTAGGTCCTCGAATATGTCTAAGCCATAAGAGTTGCCTAGACAGCCAGTGTACGACTTTCTTATTAGGTAGTCCACTCTGCTCAGCGAGCAATTTAACAGCCTTCCGACCAGTCCAGAGATTTTCAGGGGTATAGTAAATACTGCTCAATTTTTCTACCTCCTTCTCTGTGGGAATATGTGTTACTCCTTTCGACATGTTTATTACATGTCGAAAACATTTTACATATAACCGCTGACACGGCCGCTAGGCGAACTTGTACGCTGCAAAACCAAGGAGGGCTAAGGATCCAACAATGAACGTCAGCTCGCCGTCTTGTTGTTGCTTGGAAGGTGTGTAAAAATCGGATAGTTTTGAAGCTTTTTCGATCGTTGCGATATAGTACTCCCTCATGCCTTCATCGAGGTCCTTCAAGCTCTCTCCAGCTTGCCTTTTCAGCTCTCGTTGATGGTTATACCAACCTGCCGATCTCTTACCCACTGTTGCTAAGCTGCTTGAAGTTGTTCAATTGCTTTATCATGCCTTTTACGCTCGGCCTCACCGTGGCCTGACAGCTTACTGAACAGGAAATTTGATCCGCTAAAGGCTAATGCATTAATCGCAGCACCAGCCACAAGAACACCGATAGTTGCCATTTACTGTTTAACCTTCTTGCATTCTTTGCACCTGTATTTCCTTTTTTGATGTTCACAAATGCCTCCGCCTCCACATTCCTTGCAATAGGATCTTATTCTTTCATGAGGGCAGATTTGACTGCCCTTGCACTCCTTGCAATAGGATCTTATTCTTTCATGAGGGCAGATTTCACTGCCCTTGCACTCCTTACATTGAGATCTTCGCCTTTCTTGAGGGCAGATTTGACTGCCCTTGCACTCCTGACATTGAGATCTTCGCCTTTCATGTGCACAGATTTGACTGCCCTTGCACTCCTTGCACCTGGATTTCCTTTTTTATGAGCGCAGATTTGACTGCCCTTGCACTCCTTACACTGAGATCTTATTCTTTCATGTGCGCAGATTTGACTGCCCTTGCACTCCTTACATTGAGATCTTCGCCTTTCATGTGCACAGATTTGACTGCCCTTGCACTCCTTGCACCTGGATTTCCTTTTTTTATGAGCGCAGATTTGACTGCCCTTGCACTCCTTACACTGAGATCTTATTCTTTCTTGTGCGCAGATTTGACTGCCCTTGCACTCCTTTCACCGAGATCTTATTCTTTCGTAAGGGCAGATTTGAGTGCCCTTGCACTCCTTACACCGAGATCTTATTCTTTCGTGAGGGCAGATTTGACTGCCCTTGCACTCCTTACACCGAGATCCTATTCTTTCGTGAGGGCAGATTTGACTGCCCTTGCACTACTTGCACTGGGCCCTCTGCCTTTCGTGAGGGCAGATTTGACTGCCCTTGCACTCCTTACACTTGGACCTCTGCTTTTCGTAAGGGCAGATTTGACTGCCCTTGCACTCCTTACACTGAGATCTTATTCTTTCGTGAGGGCAGATTTCACTGCCCTTGCACTCCTTGCACCTGGATTTCCTTTTTTCATGTACGCAGATTTGACTGCCTTTGCACTCCTTGTACTTGGACCTCTGCTTTTTATGCGGGCACTTTGTACGTTCCCGTGACGCCTTGTTAACATCGAGGCATTTGATGCATGTTTTTGTCGTTTGACAATTTTTTGTCACCTTGAATGCATCTAGTAAAAGGCTCCTTTTACACTTTGAACAGCTCTTGTTTTCCATATTATTTTGTATTTACCCTATTGGGTAAATACAAAATTGTGGTCACTACCATTTATTTTCAGTATTCCACAGAGTGAAATCTACAATCTAAGATGTTCAGCTGAGCATCCTGAAGTAGGAAAACGTAGCATTTAATATTTCCGGTTGTTCCGTCTGCCTTCTTTGTCATATGCAATGTTATACCGTCTGACAATCTCTGTAATTGCCTTCCGGAACTGTGGAGATTATGATCAGGTGATGCTCGGAAATCAACAAACAGGGCGTATCTCTCTGTGAAGAACTGCCCAATCGTCACCTCCGAATCGTGGCTACCGAATAAGTTTACGATCTGCTCGAGGTGATCTTTCGGGAGCATCGCGTGCGTGTAGAGCTCATTAGGCTCAGCCTCGACAGTGATCGAGATTTTTTCGATCTTTGGGTTATAAAACACCTCGTTAGTGCCCGAGTAAGCCTTCACTTTTCCAGGGTCTACAAAGAGCAGTAAAACGCCTTTCAAACTTTTTGCAGGCGTATCAATTTGCAAATTGTAGCTTGTGTCAGCCTTTTTCATCGTGACAACCTTGCTACGGAGTACCCTTTCATAGGGTAGCGCAAAACGACTATACCGTGACATCATAGCGCTCGCGAGACCCTCGTTTACAACCTTGTCAAACTCTAGTGTGATATTAGAAATCTTATACGCGGCATCCGGTGGTTTAGCTGCGGTATTTCCAATAGCTGCCGTACCGCCATCTTTGATAACGTCACCATATGATGCAAAATGTATAACGAATTGCAGCCTGTCGTATAATCTTGCCTGGTAGAACGGCAAGTCTCGTGTCAATTCAAACATTTTTTCCAAGGGCACGCAAAAGGTGTTGCCATAGGCTGCGACGATCGATTTTTCCTCATCCGTGCCTACATGATCAGTCGCTTTTACCTGTAGGGCGCGGATTGTACCGTCGTTGGGATTGATCCCCTCTAGGATCAAGTTGTTTCCCCGATCAAACTTGGGCAACCATAGGTCCTTGTAGGTAGCGAGCACCCTGTAGTCGCTAATATTTTGCACCTCGTTGCCTTTCAAAGTTTGCATCAAGGATTTACCTATATTGCTGACGATAGTGCGCTTCGTATTTGTTCCCGTAAGTTCAAAATCGAAAAGTAGTTTGATACTGCCTAGAAAAATTACATCGTTCTGCCTCATGTTTGGGATGTCAACATACAAGTCTTCGTTCTGATTAATCGTACTAGGCACATGACTTACTTTTACACGCTGCTTCTTCCCTTTCATAGCCATCATTGTTTTAATCTCCGCGTAGGGATCGAGCTTAGTTCCGAATATGTTACTCATGCTTTATTATTAGCTGATTTTCGTTTCAAATAAATGCCGGTTAATCCAATATACGAAGGAGACGACTTTACGCCAGAGGAAAACATTCCAGACGAGGATGGATCTTTGCCTGATGCCAGCTCCACGCTAACGCCAGATCGCCTGGCGGCTCTGCAGGAGCAGCAAGAGCAGGGTTAATCGCCTAGCGTCTCAGCACGAGACACCACGACAAGGCAGAGGGAAGAGCTACTAAAATCAAAGGTCGACGATCTTTACGAACACCTTGGTGAGGAGCTGGGGCAGCCAATCGCGAGATATTACAACGAGTTTGAGGCACGAGGAAACCAGCTTCTTTTCGATGGCATAGAGATCACGAAAAGGCATGGTGAATTAAGGAGCGTTGCCGAGATACGGAGGAGGTTAGGTACAAATCGCTTGCGAGCCATGGGGTTTACCGACTATACTACACCAAACAAAGGCAGTAAAGCAATGGCTCAGAAACTCCTTAACGAGATTGTTCACGTTGAAGAGAAGGCCAATGATATCGAAATGATGCCGCTGCTCGAGAACGTCCTTGATGAAACGGAGAGCCTGATCGAAGAGACTCCCTTTGGCGCCAGCGAAGCCTTCACAGAGCGTGAAAGAAGAGGGCTCAACCTCGAGCTTCAAACACTAAGGGGTAACCTAAAGCACTTGAAAAATAAGATGATCTTCTATGACAGCGAGATCGCCAAAGCAGAAGCCAAGGTGAAAAGGCTTGAGACGAAGAAAGCTACACCTGGACTGCTAGCGCAGTCTGCAACTTTATCAGAGGAACAGCAAACTATATGGAACGAAGATATTGCAAGGGCTAGGGAAGATCTAGAACGACTCCAAGATCAAAAGGAAGCAGTACGAGAAGCACACGGTTTACTATCATCTGACACTCAGAGCCAACTGAAAGCAATTAAGGAAACGCTGATGAAAATCGCAGAAGGCGATAAGTCTCTGACTGAAAAGCTTAGAATCTTGTTCAAGGAGCAAGGGATTACTATAGCAAGCATCGTCTCGGCTGTTGGTCTACTGATTTCCACCATCGTACTCGCAGTTACAGGTGGTGGAGGAGCGGGTGCTGCAGCGGCAGGAAGCGCTGGGGAAAAGGGTTTTATACAAAAACAGCTGGAAAGACTTGGAAATTTTTTAAAATACTTAGCAGGTAAGGCAGGTGCGGCGCTACCAGGGATCATTGGCACGGTTGTCTCGTTCTTTTTTTCAGAGTGGCTTCAAAAGTTGTTGAATACGCAGCCAAACACCTCTACATGACAATCGCTGCCTCTGCTGCTTTTGTTGTGGCCTACGTTGGGAAGAGTGGCAAGAAGTCGTAGATGATCTAGTATGTTGACAAAAAAAAAACATATTAGACCTTTATTTAACCCATAGGTATGCTAAGATGAGACCTACTCCCGCAGTAACCAAGGTGGCCTTGGTGTTCTCGTGAGGGTTTCCATCTTCTAGACCTGACTGAGGTATCGGTGGCATCGACATCTTTTCAGACCCCGGGGTTAGGGTGGCACCACCCCTCGATATTTCTTGTCCAGGTGGTGACCTGACTCGTTTTAAACCTCAAGGCTGTGTGGTAATGGGTTTGTTGTTTAGGTCTAGCCTTATGCCAATCATTGCACTTGCCGGCGCAATCAAGATGTTGTTGTTATACCCCACAATTTTACCAATACGCAGGTTCATATCGGATGGTAGCATGTACACGTGGTGCATCACGGCAAAATTCACTGGGGTCCTGGCATATTGAAGCACCTTTTGAAACTCGGTGATATCGTGGCCTACGTTCTCCTCACGTTGTACCATGGCTTCGAATTTCTGTAGTAGTATCTGTCTCGCTGTGAAATTGTCAGCATCCGAAACTATAAGGGATGCCTTGGCATCAGCTTGGGACCCTAGTAGTAAAATCACGTAAACACGAATACTCTCGCTAAGCTTCGTCAGACCTTCCGATGTCAGGCCTTGGCTCGTAGGCATGATAAACTGGGCCCAATCACCATCTACTTGCGGCCACCATCTACCATTTGTGAGCGAGGACATGGGAGCTTTAAACTTGTATTGGGCATTGGGGTCGGCACCATATTCACGACAAATCTGGGCATATCCAGATGTAGAGTAGGGGTTCTCGTATTGGGAAAAGCCGTCATCGTATGGCATGGGTACCTTCATTCTCGGATTCTAGGATACGCCGCATGTGGTAATAGACGTGGAATTTAAAGATACTGGTGATGAGAGGCACGGAGCCATTTAAGTGTTTGGCGGATATACCCAAGGCGGTGCTAGCGCAATGACAAGCGAAATTAACTTGTATATTCCAGTAGCCAAGGGCTTGAGCGGTCCAATTTACACTTACGGGGTCGTTCAATAGGTAAATGGGGACTTTTATGGGGTATTTCGTGAACATCGAGAAGGTCACGGGAATGTGCGATTCTGTAGAAACGTAGAGGTCTTGATGCTCTAGATTAATTACACCGAGAGGCCATTCGCCTCTATTGGACTTGTATTTTGCCTTGTGGTTATAGCTATAAATGTTCATGTTTCTTTAAAGAAACATGAGACAGCTGTATGTCACGGATATAGAGAAGCCTACTATTTTTGACGATTACCTAGGGCAGGCTACAAGGATCGCTCTAAAGTCGATAAGTATCAGGCCCGTATGACTGAACCTTTACAGCGACAATGATTTTGTCATTCGTAGGACAGGGCCTGATCAGACAGAGACTAGAATTGAAATTATGAACGGTCTATACAGGATAGAGGATTTGGCAACCATCGTCAATAGCCAGGCAGGGGACAAGATTAAGCTGTTTGTCCTGAAAAATGGACTCTGTAGGCTTAGGGTTAGTGACGGGTATACTGTGGTAATCCATCGAAAACTACAGGAGCTTATGGGGCTACCCTACGACCCTGCAAAAAAGTACTTTACCAAAGGCGACTATGACAGCTTCTACAAAACTGACGTGTACCAAAGATTGAGACTCGTTTGCCCCCAGCTGGATGAAGACGATTGCCTACTGGATGGGAAGAAATCAAAAATTCTTGCTTTGCTTCCCACCAAAGAGTTAAACGCATGGGGAGACATGCTTACATGGAATTTTGACACTCCAATCTACCTTCCTTTGAAAGGCTCAACAGACAGACTGGAGTTCATGCTGACGGACGAGCATCATCATGAAAAAAATGTTTCGTTCGTCGGAATTACGATGCACTTACTCATAGAATAAATGGCTGATACAATGAAGCTTTACCCAACTTTGCCGTCAAGTGCGCCTGAGCATGAGCCTGAAGAAAGTCAGGTATACAGACTCAAGAAGATCGAGGAGGTGGAACAGTACTTGCGTGGTGAGATCAAAGAGCGTGACAAACTCGCCAAAAAGTTCAAGATGCATGGTACGTGGGTTAGATTCACTGATCATGGATTGCTAGCTGTAAGTATTATAACTTCAGGTGTTGGGATTGGTAGTATGCTGTCCGGAATAGGTGTACCACTAGCTGTGGCGATGGGTGGTATCACGATCGCTGTAGGACTAGGGCAGGCAGGCTTACGGAATGCGGGGAAGAGGCTAGACGTTAAGCCAAAGAAGCATGAGGGCATCAGACTCTTAGCAGAGACTAAGTTGAACTCCGTTGTCGACCTCATCTCAAAGGCTGTGGAGAACGGTGTGATTAGTGATTATGAGTTCAGCCTAATCATGCAGGAGAAGCAACGCTACATGTTGCTGAAGGAGCAGGTCCGACAACGAACGAGAAAGATCGTAGATTCCATCAATGATCGGGAGCGACAGCAGCTTGTCGCAAAGGGGCGTGAGGAGGCCAAAGAGGAGCTTATGAAAAAACTTCAATCTGCGCAGTATGTCAGCGATACTTAGAGTCTCCACCTGCTTATTCGTAGATCTAGTGTATTATTCAAAACACTAGATCACCTACACAATCTCGATCACTTCTCCCGTATCTTGAACTATGAGCAAGTCGACATCATGTACGACACGTCGCTGTTTTTTAGCGAGATCCCTCAAATATTGTTCAAGATTTTTCTCCCATGCAATTTTAGCACAAGGCTCGCAGTACGGTCCATCCGTTTGTGTCGACGCATCCTCATACTTGACTTTGCGTATGGCTTCGACAAGGTCTATTCGCTTCAACGTAGAGTACCCTTTGAGACCCAAGGCTTTAGCTTCTTGTCGCAGTTTGTCCATTTGTTTATATGAACACCGCCAGGCTACATTCTACATGGAGATATGACGGCTGCCTTTTATTGTAGGTGGTATGCGATCTACAGTCCACCCCCAAAAGACCCAGAACAGTTCATCGTAAAAGTCCTCTCGCGCTTCAGTTTCGATTTCGTCGTGCAGCGTTGCGATTTATTTTGTATATTTTTGGGTCTAACCTGCTTTGCCTCATGGACAAAAAAGTCTCACAAGCGCAGTGGCCACCATTGTAAGTGACGTAGTCTTGGTAGCAATACCAACAAAGCACCTTCTCTCCCATACGCAGACGTCTTTGACATCTACCACACCTATCGTAGGCATCTAGAGTTCTTTGACAGTCATCGCGGATTTCTCGCATTTATTTTATGATCCACCAAAGATTATTCAGTTTTTGCGATCAAAATACTGTTTCTTCTAGTTCTTTAATTCTCTCTACTAGAGCGTTGATATCCCTCTCACACTCTTCTTATTTCGCACTTTTCATCACAAGTGCGGTAGAGGTGATGGCTAGGGCAGCTATCACAAGTGCGGTAGAGGTGAGGGCTAGGACAGCTCCCACACCTCCAAAAAACGTTACAAGTATAAAAACGGCGTACCAATCTAGCGCTGTCTTTTTATCGTTGCTTGACATTTATTATACGTACATTCAGACTTCAACTAACAACGGTCGCAATTTGAGTAGGGAATTTCCCTTTCTAATCAAACAGATTTGCGCGTTTGTTGATGTCAGCAGTTTTGTCAAATGCCGTCATGATGTCACGTGACTTGTTTACTCATTTGAGGTATGATGAAATCTGTGACGTCACAGATTTTTTAGGGGGTCTAGAAGCAGCGTTTTTTAATGAGGGTTTGACCGTCGAAAATCGAAAACCTGTTTATAAGGGTGTACTACTCTAGCTAGCTTCTGCAGCGAGTAATTTCATAGCCTTTCGCCCGGTCCAGAGATGTTCCGGCATGTAGTAAATTTGGCCTAGCTTCCCAGCCTCCTCCTCGGTAGTGATATGTGATGATTTTTCTGACATATTTATTATATGTCGGAAAAACGTTCTTATAGATACTTATATGCCGCGAAGCCTAGCAGAGACAACGAGCCAAGGACAAACGTTAACTCGCCATCTTGTTGTTGCTTTGAAGCAATGTAATATTGGTACATACTATCGTCCAATTCTCTCAGGCTTTTACCGGTTTTTAGCTGCATCTCCCGCTGTTCACTGAACCAATCAAGCTTGGCTTGCCTTTTACGTATCCACTCTGCCTGAGCTTTGTTAATCTTTTCAACGGCCCGGTACTGACGCCTGCGCTCCACCTCACCGTGTCCCGAGAGCTTACTGAGTAGAAAATTTGTTCCACTGGATGCAAGGGCGTTTATAGCCGCCCCGGCCACTATCACAGCTATTGTCGCCATGTCTCTTTATTCAATATTCCACACCATCGAGCCTACCCCCCAGTATGTTCATTTGAGCGTCTTTCAGGAGGTATACATAGATGCGGTCTTGGTATCCTCATGCTGGTTTTGTGGTGGTTGCTCGGGTATAGGAGGTGTAGCATGTTTGGGAGGTATAGATGGTATAGCCTGTATGGTATGATCGGAAGTATGTATGGGAGGTGTAATAGGTGTGGTATGCTTCGGAGGTATAGGAGGTGTAGTATGCATAGGTGGTTTGTTAGTATGCTTGGGTGGTGTAGTATGTATGGGTGGTTTGATATTATGCCTGGGGGCATATTATGCCTCACAATAGGCCTGTTTTTCACATTGACCTGCACCCCCACGTTTACATTGGAAGGTGCTATGAGGATATTGTTGTTGTAACCCATAATTTTTCCTATGCGCAGGTTCATGTCGGAAGGCAGCATGTACACGCCGGGCATGACGGCAAAATTTACCGGAGTTTGGGCATATTGCAACACCTTCTGGAATTCCGTAATGTCATGCCCCACATTTTCCTGACGTTGGACCATGGCCTCAAATTTCTGCAATAAGATTTACCTTGCTGTATAGTTGTCTACGCCGGAGCCAAGTAAGGATGCTTTTGCCTCTGCTTGCGATCCTAGCAATAGGACCACGTAAACCCGTATACTCTCGCTTAGCTTGGTCAGGCCCTCCGATGTTAGGCCCTAACTTGTGGGAGCTATAAATTTAGCCCAATCCCCATCAACTTGCGGCCACCATCTACCATTCGTCAACGACGACATGACAGCCTTGAATTTGTACAAAGCATTGACATCTGCACCGTATTCTCGACTTACCTGTGCATACCCAGAGGTGGAATAGGGATTTTTGTACTGAGAAAAACCGTCGTCCATTCTTGCTAGGATACGACGCATATGGTAGTACACGTGAAATGTGAAGATCAAATTGACAAGGGATACAGAACCCGTCAGATGCTTGGCAGATATGCCTAATGCAGTGCTTGCGCAATGAGTACCGAAATTAACCTGGATATTCCAGTGGTCCAACGCTTGCCCTGTCCAATCCACTCTGACGGGGTCATTTAGCAGATTGGAGGGGATTTTTATGGCATATTTGGTAAACTCGGGGAATGCCACCTCAATGTGCGAGTCCGTAGACACGTACAGGCCGTGATGCTCCAGGTTGGTTACACTAAGTGACCATTCTTCCCTTTTACTTTTGTACTTTGCCTTGGGGTTGTATGAGTATATATTCATCTTTGTTTTAAAACAAAGATGAAGCAACTGTATATTAGTGATATCGAGAAGCCCACTATGTTTGAAGACTACCTAGGACAGGACACTCGCATAGCTCTTAAGTCGATCAGTATCAGAACGGTATGGTTGAACCTGTACAGTAACAATGAGTTTACTATACGTAAGGTAGGGCCCGATCAGAGAGTGACTCGGATCGACATCCTGAATGGTTTATACAGGATAGAAGATATCGCGAGCATTGTCAAGTGCCAAGCAGAGGACAAGATTAAGCTTTTTGTCCTGAAAAATGGACTCTGCAGACTCCGTGTCAGTAACGGGTGTATTCTCATAGAATAAATGAATGATGTAACGAAGCTATACCCAAATTTACTGAGTGCACCTGCACAAGGCGCTGATATGCAGGAGGAAATCCAAATATACAGACTCAAAAAAATTGATGATATTGAAAACTATCTGCGAAATGAGATCAAGGAGCAAGATAAGCTTGCAAAGAAGTTTCAGATGCATGGGACGTGGGTACGCTTCTGTAACCATGGACTACTTGGTGTGAGCGTCATTACGTCGGGACTTGGTATCGGAGCTATAGCCTCGGGCCTAGGGATCCCATTGGCCATTGCCATGGGGGAACTCACGATTGCAGCCGGGATAGGGCAAGCCGGACTTAGAAACGCCTCAAAAAGGCTTGGGGTTAAGAGCAAGAAGCATGAGGAAAGTAAACTGAACTCTGTCGTTGATCTCATATCAAAGGCAATGGAAAACGTTGTGATCAGTGACTACGAGTACAGCCTGATTAGTAGGGAAAAGGAAAGGTATATGCTGCTAAAGGAACAGATGCGGCAACGTTTTAACCGTATCGTGAACAGCATCAATGAACAGGAGAGAGTCCAGCTAGTTGCGAAGGGCCGTGATGAAGGGAGGAAAGAAATGCAAGATGAAATTTTAAAAAACGTTCGACCTGTGCAGTATGCAAGCGCTACCTAGAGTCTCCACCTGAGTATAAGCCTTAATTTGGTATATTTTATAGGTCTACAAGGCCTATAAAATATATGTTTTTTATTCCTCACTCAGCAACCATTCCTTTTTAAAGTCCTTATATCGACATTCTGTATTAAGTACCCGAGGGTAGTAGTTTTTGCCTTGCACATACACCGATGAAATAGCCAGGATAGCACCGGCTTGGCAGGACTCATCATAGGGCACTGGAATACCATAGAATTTAGTTGTGATCGCGTCCTTGTTGTATTTGAGTTTAGCGTTCTCGTAACGGTCCTTTTTTACAGGGGCTGTCGTCAATTGCTCAGATGTCAACTTTTCGATCTTGGACCAGATTTGGCGATACTTTGCAACTCAATCAGGATACTCTTCAAAATCAAGACTCATCGCTGGCACTGCATTGGCGTTGTACCGGGTCACTTCATGTGGGGACCAGATTTTTGGTGTCTTCACTCTGAGGTCCACTACAAGGTCTCGTGTATGGTATCCTACTATGTACCGATTCTCCTTACCTCCATTGGCAGGAATGGGATCCGACACCGTCAGATAGTCCACATTGATATCGTTGATGTCCGTAAAGGTAGCAGCAAATGAGTAAAATAATTTAGGGTTGACAAGCTCATTTTCAAATTATTATATTTCAAACGACTTTGTACGTTGTAACCCATAATTTTTCCTATGCGCAGGTTCATGTCGGAAGGCAGCATGTACACGCCGGGCATGACGGCAAAATTTACCGGAGTTTGGGCATATTGCAACACCTTCTGGAATTCCGTAATGTCATGCCCCACATTTTCCTGACGTTGGACCATGGCCTCAAATTTCTGCAATAAGATTTACCTTGCTGTATAGTTGTCTACGCCGGAGCCAAGTAAGGATGCTTTTGCCTCTGCTTGCGATCCTAGCAATAGGACCACGTAAACCCGTATACTCTCGCTTAGCTTGGTCAGGCCCTCCGATGTTAGGCCCTAACTTGTGGGAGCTATAAATTTAGCCCAATCCCCATCAACTTGCGGCCACCATCTACCATTCGTCAACGACGACATGACAGCCTTGAATTTGTACAAAGCATTGACATCTGCACCGTATTCTCGACTTACCTGTGCATACCCAGAGGTGGAATAGGGATTTTTGTACTGAGAAAAACCGTCGTCCATTCTTGCTAGGATACGACGCATATGGTAGTACACGTGAAATGTGAAGATCAAATTGACAAGGGATACAGAACCCGTCAGATGCTTGGCAGATATGCCTAATGCAGTGCTTGCGCAATGAGTACCGAAATTAACCTGGATATTCCAGTGGTCCAACGCTTGCCCTGTCCAATCCACTCTGACGGGGTCATTTAGCAGATTGGAGGGGATTTTTATGGCATATTTGGTAAACTCGGGGAATGCCACCTCAATGTGCGAGTCCGTAGACACGTACAGGCCGTGATGCTCCAGGTTGGTTACACTAAGTGACCATTCTTCCCTTTTACTTTTGTACTTTGCCTTGGGGTTGTATGAGTATATATTCATCTTTGTTTTAAAACAAAGATGAAGCAACTGTATATTAGTGATATCGAGAAGCCCACTATGTTTGAAGACTACCTAGGACAGGACACTCGCATAGCTCTTAAGTCGATCAGTATCAGAACGGTATGGTTGAACCTGTACAGTAACAATGAGTTTACTATACGTAAGGTAGGGCCCGATCAGAGAGTGACTCGGATCGACATCCTGAATGGTTTATACAGGATAGAAGATATCGCGAGCATTGTCAAGTGCCAAGCAGAGGACAAGATTAAGCTTTTTGTCCTGAAAAATGGACTCTGCAGACTCCGTGTCAGTAACGGGTGTATTCTCATAGAATAAATGAATGATGTAACGAAGCTATACCCAAATTTACTGAGTGCACCTGCACAAGGCGCTGATATGCAGGAGGAAATCCAAATATACAGACTCAAAAAAATTGATGATATTGAAAACTATCTGCGAAATGAGATCAAGGAGCAAGATAAGCTTGCAAAGAAGTTTCAGATGCATGGGACGTGGGTACGCTTCTGTAACCATGGACTACTTGGTGTGAGCGTCATTACGTCGGGACTTGGTATCGGAGCTATAGCCTCGGGCCTAGGGATCCCATTGGCCATTGCCATGGGGGAACTCACGATTGCATCCGGGATAGGGCAAGCCGGACTTAGAAACGCCTCAAAAAGGCTTGGGGTTAAGAGCAAGAAGCATGAGGAAAGTAAACTGAACTCTGTCGTTGATCTCATATCAAAGGCAATGGAAAACGTTGTGATCAGTGACTACGAGTACAGCCTGATTAGTAGGGAAAAGGAAAGGTATATGCTGCTAAAGGAACAGATGCGGCAACGTTTTAACCGTATCGTGAACAGCATCAATGAACAGGAGAGAGTCCAGCTAGTTGCGAAGGGCCGTGATGAAGGGAGGAAAGAAATGCAAGATGAAATTTTAAAAAACGTTCGACCTGTGCAGTATGCAAGCGCTACCTAGAGTCTCCACCTGAGTATAAGCCTTAATTTGGTATATTTTATAGGTCTACAAGGCCTATAAAATATATGTTTTTTATTCCTCACTCAGCAACCATTCCTTTTTAAAGTCCTTATATCGACATTCTGTATTAAGTACCCGAGGGTAGTAGTTTTTGCCTTGCACATACACCGATGAAATAGCCAGGATAGCACCGGCTTGGCAGGACTCATCATAGGGCACTGGAATACCATAGAATTTAGTTGTGATCGCGTCCTTGTTGTATTTGAGTTTAGCGTTCTCGTAACGGTCCTTTTTTACAGGGGCTGTCGTCAATTGCTCAGATGTCAACTTTTCGATCTTGGACCAGATTTGGCGATACTTTGCAACTCAATCAGGATACTCTTCAAAATCAAGACTCATCGCTGGCACTGCATTGGCGTTGTACCGGGTCACTTCATGTGGGGACCAGATTTTTGGTGTCTTCACTCTGAGGTCCACTACAAGGTCTCGTGTATGGTATCCTACTATGTACCGATTCTCCTTACCTCCATTGGCAGGAATGGGATCCGACACCGTCAGATAGTCCACATTGATATCGTTGATGTCCGTAAAGGTAGCAGCAAATGAGTAAAATAATTTAGGGTTGACAAGCTCATTTTCAAATTATTATATTTCAAACGACTTCAGAGAATTGCATGTCATTGTACATGCGCAGCCGCCCCCATTATATGTAATATATTCGTGATAACAATACCAGCACAACATTTTACCATTTACCACGAACCGACGCCCGCAGGTACATCTGTCGTACGCATCGAATACCCCTTCACAGTCGTTACAATTCTCCATTTATTCTATCAATAAGATCCTCTAGGTCTTTAATCTTCCGTTCATTAGCCTTCTCCCTATCTGATTCTTGTACCAATGCCAGTGCTATGAGTAGGAGGGATATGCCAATACCAGCCATGAATGTCATAAACGCAGCTGTTCCAAAGATATCGAATTTTGATTGACAGTTAATGCACATTTATTATAGTATTATCTTATAACTATGCTGTAAGATAACGTTTCAAGCCAGTGCCAGGAATTCCTCTTGCGTCAGGTCACCCCCAAGTCTTTTGAGGCGTCTCCAATCCGGAGTAGACCTTCCTTTATAGCGCCTTTTCAACAACCATATCGACATTTCGTACGCGCTGTCATACACCTTTCGAACGCATCTCCACAAAAGTAGCCCTCATACACGTACTCACCACCATCGCCCATATGGGCAGCCATGTTTCCCTTGACATGAAAAAACCCAGATTTCGTCATATGTTTTTTACTCACCTGTGGAGGGTCGTATCTCATGGGGCACCCGACTTTGTCGCATAGTTCTACAGAGCACCAGTAACAGAGTACCATTTTATATATATATTTCAACAAGGTCTGAAGATTTCACCTTCATATACCTGCGTCTTTAAATGATCCGTAATAAACCAAAATATATCATGGTCCTTCGGGAAAGCCACGTTACACATATTTGAGTACCGGGGGAACCTTTTCAACGGCTTTATTACACATGTCCTGCGTTTTGAACCTATCCGGTATATACATGAGCACCAGGGGATCCTTTTCAACGGCTTTATTGCACATGTCTCGCGTCTTGAAACAACTCATTTATATATATAGATTTCAACAAAGTCAGAAGATTGCCGAGATTGACCGCGCATGCATTGATTTTTAGGGAATTCCCCTACTCATTTGCCGTATATTTTGATATGCGCGTAGACTATTAGGGATTTGCGCTAGAACATCTTTGACTCCTATTCTGCATACTTTGATGACGTCACTGCTCTGCATGGATTATTAGGGACACTGCCTTGGTATGCACTGATTATTAGGGATAACCCTTTGATAGGCACTGCATGGTACCGCAGGGTACTGGATTATCAGGTATTTTTTGTGCTTGACTGTGGCGTGCGCGTGCGCGAGATGTGCATTGCGTCAGAAGGAATATTTTTCTATCTCTGTGTCGAATTAACATTTTCACTATGTAGGTTTAATAGCAAATCATTTGACGTTATCTCGTGGCAATATGACAAAGTAGAAAATCTTCAAGTCGTACAATTTATCCCCAGTGTCCATAGCATATAGCATTAATAAATTCAAATTTCTGGGCCCTTATCACAAAGATGCTATACTCTTGTTCATATCACACCCGACCATTATTTGACTTAATTATTATTTATTTTCAGAAAGGTCAACTTCGTAACCAACCTCGTCCCCAAGGCTCTTCTATGCCTATTATGTAGCCGTCTTATTACAATTTTATATGCGAAGAAGGGTCCGGGGAACAATGTTAAACATGGTTGGTTAACAGTGACGAAATACTCTTAGCCAAAGCAGAAAAGTTTTTAAATGCCTGTTGATTTCGCCTGTTAGAGTCCCGTCAAGTCGCAAAAATTTTAACCCATCATAAGGTGATAATAGGATGGGCACTGTATGTTATCAAGCTAGGTAGATAGGTAGGTTGAAATGATAACGTTGATTTAACTTTTCGCTGGCAACATGGACATGTACGCATCAATTACATGACAAGGTGAGCAAGGAGGATAAAATTTGTTCACATAACGTGTAGTTAGCCTTATTTTTTCCTATGGGCTAAAGGTATTGCACCTATATGGGCTGTTTCCTATGTTCTTATTTAATCCGAAGTTGTGATAAAGTATTTTTAAAGAAGGGTATTAGGCCTATATGTGGCACATGGTTTGCCTGTACTACTCCCTAAGCCCGGTTGCACAATTTTCTTCTCTTTTTTTGAACCTTCACGGGAACTTATTCTGCAATATAAAATTGCTGAGTGAGGGTTTAACGAAAAGTTGTTTCCTTGTTCTTATTTAAACCGAATTTGTGATAAAGTGTATTACGCCTATACCCATGTGCGACGGGGTTTACCTGCACTAAGCCCTAAGCCTAAAAGTAACGACGGGCTGTTTCATGTGTTTCTACTTTACTTTGCGATAAAGTTTTTTTGGAAAAGGCTGTTACGCCTATGCGCATATGCGACACGGTTTAACTTAAGATTAATTTTTGAACTTTCTTGGAAACATATTCTGCAAAATAAAAAAATGTTGGCCGCGTGTGTTTGTTATGACGGGATTTGATTTCAGCAAAACTTGTCGAAAAGTTATTCTTGTGCACTTCACTCGATTTAAAACATACTGCATATCTGTACTTAAGGGTTCTACCTGGATGTGTGGTAAAGTTCACGGCTGTTACTAAGCATTCTTCCAGTCGTTCAACATCTGGTAAATTGACCTCTTTAATAATTGCCCCGTCCCACTTAGACAACTCCCATCTAGGACACCTTGTTCTGGATAATCCGACCGCGACATTTCCTTTTGACTAACTGACACCTGATTGCCTTATTTGTACGTTTTTGACAACAATTTCGACAAAAAAACCTGTCCGGGACAATTATCTAGGGGAAAATCGGACCAGATGGTAGTTATCCAGGGGCAATTATCTAGGATGAGTTATCCTAGGGGGGGGGGCTTCTCTGGAGGCAATTATCTAGGGTACATTAACGTGGAGCCGTTATCCGGGGCCAATTATCCAGGGGGATTGTCCTAGAACCTAAAAGTAAGCACCCTTTACGCGGACTTCTTATTTAAGAATAATGTAGCTATTACTAGCTTTTAACTTTGTCGCTAACAATTTTAAAAGAAGTGGAAACTTTTCTTTAAATTTGCGAACAGGAGGACACAGAAAATATGCTGTAACAGTTTGTTCTTAACAAAAAAATATTTGAGACATTCTGATAATGATATTGTCTACCACCATGTTATTTTTCGATTTATAAAACTGACCAAACACGGATATTTATTCAAGTTAAAAACAAAGAATAGTCGTGGCGGGAAATCTTACTTCATTCATATTTTAATCGTATAATGTGTCATCAATATATTATTGCGTTTTCTTATTTTAAAAATAAACGGAGAAGAAAACCATGTCTGTTTTAATGTCGTTGTGTCATTTGCTAGATTGAAAATTTAAAAAACAAAGCAGGACTGAAAGTAAGTACTTTTCTCTTCTGTAAATAATTAACGCCGTTTAAGACGTTGGCGTTATAAACAGGTACGTAGTAACATAGTGTGTCACAAAACTGAATACACGCTTTTGTAGTCTACGCGTTTTTTATTTTCCTATTCCTTCTTGCGAATTTTATGTCTTTAACCATTATTAATCAACAAATTCAAATACAATCAATGATAAACGCGTTAGTTTGTGGACAAGAGACCCAGCGTAATTTTTCTTACCACAGGGAAATCAGAATAGTTAAGATGGGAAATATTACACTGGGTCGCAAACGAATTTCCTGCGGTCAAGATATTGATCGTATTTTTTCATTGATTACTTCTATTGTTCTTTACTCCCGTGATCAATATCAAGAAATCCTTTTTTGTGAGCACAAATGGCCTTACTTGCCCGAATAAATATAATTAATTCTGGTATTATTTAAAAGGATAAGATGTGACCACACCGTGTGCTTATTGGTTGATTTTAATTCAGAGTTTTCTCTGAGATGAATTGAATTTTGGGGATTGGCTCTGACACATTCGTCTGAACTTAAAATATGAACAGAATAAGAACACCGACAAGGCTAAAATTTTACTGGTTTTTTCCGTTTTAAAAAAATACACATATACCTTGTTGAAATATCTTTTATAATTTTTGTGACTATTGTTCATTATATAACTAGTGAAAATATTTTTTGTAAAATTACATAATGCTCAAAATATTAGAACAATTTCGGAATGAGCATGCGGTAAAAATAAAAAGCGCGTCAGTTTGAAACCTCATTTTCAGGCTCTTCCTAATTATTTGGCATTATTAATCAAAGCAAAAATTTAAAAAAGGCGCCATATTCTTATTAGTTTCTTTCGGTTCTAATTTTTTGTCAATTTATCTTTCTTACCTAAGGTCAACAAATTTGTTACGAAAAGGGTATCGTAATAGCGTGTTAGCTTTTACGGGTAAAATTGTGAAATGCTGCTGTGTAGCTCAATCCAGTTTTAGTGGCATTGCTCCCTTTTGTTCTTTTTAAGATTTCTTATTTAAAAAGTGATTTAACTTTCAGAAAAATCAAAGTGGGTTTTTTCCTCAGGAGAAAGACCTCAAATTTTACAAAGCAACACCATTTGAAAAAAAAAATTGTAAAGAGATTGTAAAGCCATGCTTACAAATCATAATAGCGGTTTAATTTGTGGTTGCTTGAAACAGTATCGCGTTTGAACACGTCCGCGAGAATTGCAGAAGCCTATCGTAGTTTCTGCTACGCCTATCACAATATGACGTCAGCGCCTTAAATTCCATTCAATTGGAAAAACAAACCGCAGACAAAAATAATCATTGCATTAGAACATTTTCCTTTTTTACTAAATATAAATGAATGAACATAGCGTTTGATTTGAAATATGCGACAACTGATTTCTTGATTATTAAATTGAAAAAAGACACGAACTAAGTAAGTCCTATTTTCTACAGGAAATTCTAAATGCGGAGGTTTCATTTGAAACTGCTTACGAAGCTAAGATATACTGAATGTTTACTCATGGGTAAGCTCTATTTTTTTGTCGTTTTTATTATCCGTATTTTTATTTGATCTAAAGGTAGAAATAAACAAACTAGCCTTCTGGGAAATATTGTGAGAGAGTCTCGCATATTAGTTGTCATCTGTTTAGCGAAAATTTCTGCAGTTGCTGCGAATGTGAGATGTTGTTTCTTTTCGATGTTTTATATCTCATTCTGGAGAAATGTTAATCGAAATTAACTGAAGTTTTGATTAAAATTATGGTTTAGAATAATCTAACCCGTTGTTTTTAACTATCTATTATTTTCTGGGAGCTAAATTAATAATATAACCTCTTTATTCATAATTTGTTAATAAACTTTGGTTTGAGGCTTGCGATTTATAATAGTCAGATTACTTGAAGTCTAAGGATGCTAAATGTTTATAGAAAAAAAACTGAAATACAAACAGAACTTAAAGAACTTAGACTTAGTGATTCCTATAGGAACTTTTGTGGTTGTTGATAATGCAAAATAACGGTTCATTAAATTTTAGTGTTTTCTCATAGAATTGTTTGAAACAAAAAATAAAATGTTGATTCTCATTTTGAATAGACATGATGAGTTAAAATTACAATTACATGTACATAAATATGTTTGGGGTTTAAATAAAAGTGTCTTATCACATAAAATAACAAACTTGAAACTAACTAGTAGCTATACTTGGTATATTTCTTATCAACTTTTGTTTTTTGCAGAAATAATTTTACTGACCGGAAGGTACGAAAAAACACTCTTAAAAATTGAAACAATATTTGAATTTTTTTAAAAAAGAAAAAAAACATGTTGTTTAAAGGATTTATTTAACTTTACATTAGTCTTGCTACCATTTTTACTGCGAGTATGCACATTCGTTATCTTCTTCCATGAAATTTATATATAAAAAAATATATATAAAAAGTATTAGGATCACAAACAACATTTTCACATTTCCTTTATAAGTGTTTTTAATTGCAACAACAAAGTTCCGTATTTTGCATAAAAACCCGTTTTAAGGTGGCAGTAACACTTTGTTAGCTGTCCAAATAGCTGAATTATTTACTCAGTGTTTTATTTATACCATATATACTATTTTCTAAAAATATAGGCCTTAATACATAATAAAATGATTTTAACTTAACACTAAAATTGCTGAGTCAGCAGAATTTTCTTTTTAAAAATGTATCAAAAACAAGAAAAAAATCGGCTTCTACGAGCTCCAACTTCTTACAATCTCGTTATTTTTCATCAGCTTCTGTTTTTAAATGAACCTCCCCTATTAAAACGGTGTGCGAATTTTTCTTATTTTTTTAACAATAGCCTTTTGTTTTTTTCAAAAGATTCTTTGTTAGCATCCCCTGCTGAATCGAACGCTATTATAAAAAAATATTTCGAATAAAAAGATTTCCGCACACGGCATCATGGCTGCATGGTTCACCAAGCATGTCTGAAAATTCTAAAGTAAAACGAAAATGCTATCGAAAGTTAAAGCTCGTGCAGTGTAGCATAATGAAGATCTTCTCAAATTTCTACATAATGCGCCATCTTTGTTGTTATTAACGTTTCTCTTTAATAATTACGTCATTTTTTTCTGTAAGTTTCACAAGTGCGTAGACTTATACTATATTCGCCAGAAGTAATTAATTATTCATGAATTTTATTTTAAAGAGGAATTGTTGAGGCTGAATATTTTTGGTGAAAGATAATAGTATTTTAGCCATGAAATCGTGACAAGTGTGTTATAACAGAAAAAATGTGGATATATAGTCTGAAAATAACTTTTCGTAGCTCATTATGTAAAAAAAAATCGGATTTTTAAAAGGTTTACTCCCACCTTAATTGCAAAAATTTAGTGCCGGCGAAATTTATTGACACGCAAAATTTATATATTTTGTCTTTTTTTAAAGCGATTTATATTTTTTCTATTGATATACCTAAAAGTATGCGTTACTGGCCTTTATTACGCCAGTCTTAATTAAACGCGGACCCCTTTAACGCCGCTGCTCACCAAGACGAAATTTTGGATTACCGCCATTAAGGGCCAAAATTAATCCCGTAAATAGAAAACAAATGGTGAAAAAAGAGAAACTCAGGAATACGTGCTACTAGTCGTCTTTTTTACTGTGTAATATTTTCACATTTCACATTAGGTTATAAACTACAATCCTGCATAAAATATAGTGTGACTAGGAGACAAATTTCAGTTCATCCCCCATGTACAGGCTATATCTATACTAGGTTAATGCAATTTGAACTTTTCAATGTTCACAGCGGACTTAAGACCCAAAACGGTTATTTAATTAAATCTAAATATATTCAAAATATAGTAATTGTTGATCACGTCAACATCGCTATCGTCTGAAATTTCGGAACATTTGTGGTGTGGCACTTTGATTTGTTACACACCGACCTGTTAAAAAAATCCACCTAGCGCATTTTAAAAGCTACTTTCCTAACCTGTACATCTGCTTTTTTTTAGAATTCGTGAGTTGATGCTCATGGCGCCGTAGATTAGTGGTTATAGCTCTCGTACTCTGTGCGGGAGACCGGGGTTCGATTCCTCTTGACGGCGATTCAACATGGGCGAGTGAATGTTACCATAGCCCCGGGTTAACCCAAGCCATGTGAGGGAAATTGGGAAGATGGCACACTGTGTGGGCCGTTGGATGTTGCCGGGAGTTGTCTAGTAGAGTGCGGGCCCTAATTGGGTCTGCGTCGCTCAAAATGAGCATTAAATACTCTAGGACTCTCCATCTAAGCCATGGCCCCTCCTGGAAATAATAGACAGGGTAAATCCCTCGATATTTGTGAGGCTAGCCATGTAAAATATGCACATCTATCTATCTATCTATGCTCTTTGCAACTATGCAAAATGACCAAAAAATTGCCATTGTCTCATTATTTTGGTGAATGTTTGTTGGTATTTTTTTTTTTTAAATTCTTCTTAATGCTTTGTTTTCTTCTCTGCTTGGTTTTAAATGGTGCTAAAGTGCGTGGGAAAAAGGTCCTAGAGTATTTATATATATCACATATTTTCAAAAAATTTCGATTCGAAAAATCTTGTAAAAAGCCGCCTAGAATACTAAAAATAACACCACTTAGAGCTTTTTTCTTTAAAAAACCCGGCCATTTTAACGCCGGTTTTGTCATTCCGGCCTTTATTTCGCAAGAAGTTAACAAAACCGCCATCAGAGCGGGCGTAATAAGGATCAACAAGGTATAAAATAATAGATATGTGAATTTAAACTTCAGTAGACTTTTTTTCTCATCAGATACATCAATTTCCTAAAATTAGTTCTTACCAAAATTAACTCTCGTTGGCTAGTAATGTCTTAATTTGGAGTGCGCCCAAAACTACAAATTTTTAAGGTCCTTTAAATTTGTGATTTTGCTAATACGACATGACGTTTTATACCTGTGTACAACACTTATACAAGTGTAGCTAAATATGTATTCTTTCCAGTCAAATAAAACATAAAAGACCTCAAAACGCGGGTTTAACCACGCCATGTTTAACATCTTATGTGTAAAACCCTAAGGATTATGTTCGTCCCCTTAGTTCTTTGATTCAATTTGATGAAAATATTTAATAAGTTGAAAATGACCTGACAAAGAGGATATAATACATAACGGGAGGCTTTAGTCTGGAATGAAATGTCTATACCGACATAATGTAAGGAATTGCGAACTTCTGTGTCTGGACCAGGAATTTTTCAAGAATTGGCTTAATTAAAAAGACTTTCAATTAGGGCGCAATCCAAAACAACTGGAGGTTATTTGAAGGCGTTTTTAGAGACCGCCTCTAGGGCAACGGCTGTTGGTTTTCGACTTTATTTACCTACACGTAAGTCGGATTAATGGCGGTGAAAAATTTATGATCACTAAGGACAAAAACAACATCTTAAATCATCTTAAATATTATATTGGGGATCTACATATAATTGAAAAAAACCCAGAAAAGTCACCTTCATATATTTAATATCCATAATTTACTCGATATAAGCACTTAACTTGCTTTTAACTCAAGTTTTTAAATAAAATAAACTTTAAAATTACGAAGGATATAGCTAGCTAGTTCAAAAAGAACTAGCTAGCTATATCCTTCGTAATTTTGCATAGAAACGTACAAGTTTATTGCACATAAAGCAAATAGAATATCGAAGCAACAACAATGACTTTAAAATCTTTTTAGAGGTATTAATTACCTTCTTAAAGCTAGTAACATAGCACTTTTTAACAAATACATCTCCTCGTGTTGTCTCTGTTCCTCGTCAAAACAAACTTTTTATTTACTGATATTTAATATATTTTACAGACCATAGCTTATTTTACCGCCAAAAAGAATGCTGAAGGAAATATTCTTTTAAGAAAATAAAAAAAGTAGCAAATTCGTGATAAAAAAGCCAACTGTATTATTTGACTACTTTCCCTATTTAACCAGAGGTAGTTAACAGCTATCTTGATAGCCCCCAGTTGCAGCTTAGTAAAAATCAGATTGGTAAAAGTAACTTAAATAGACATTATGCTGGCTAAGATCAAAAGCTGTCGTATCAAACTGTCGTATCAAACGCTAGCTAGCTGGCTTTTCAGGATTCCTCGAAATCTACGTTCGTAGCCAAATTCTTAAAAAATTGATAAGTTCAAGGTTTGTATGTGGCTAAAAAACGTGTCAATATATCTCTTTAATCACATATATATCTCTAAATAGCCATATTTTGTCTGTCTGTTCAAAAGGGTTACCGATAATCCCTTGATCTTTCCGCAAGTTTTTAAAAACCAGGGGGTTGTTTAATCAGAAATCTTATTATTAATTTAATTAATTTAATAAAAATATAATTTAATTACTATAATTTATTAACCTGTAATTAAAAAAATAAATTAATTGATTAAAATGAATGCATTATTTTAATACGCCATTTTTAATAATAATCACCCCCGTGATCTTAATCGCCGATTCCGCTCAGTTGCCACAGAAAACAAATAGGCCAGTTTTACTGACACTTTAACTGACTTTGTTTTGACTACTCGCACATACTATACCAATGAATCAAAACATCTGAGTAATGGTGGTCAGTGGTGTTTGTAAGTCTTTTTTACCTTTTTGTCTTCTATAAGCTTTTTATTTTTGTAATATTTGTTTTTTGTATGTTCTAAAACGTTAAGATAAATATGTTGTCACGTCTTTTAGTCACGTACAGATCTTAAACGAACCAGTTTTAGGATTTTTGGCTAGGAACGAAGATTTTGAAGGCTAGCTTAGCTAGCTAGAGCCTTACTTATTACTATTCTGTATGGTATAAGAGCTTTTTATCCTACCCTACATTTATTTTTATGTTTTTGGCTAAAAAGTAAGAGTATAAAAATGTAGTTTGGCTACAACAATATTCTCAAGCAATGATTCTTATGTTAAATAATGCAGTTAGCTAGGTAGCTACATCTTTTATTATTTTTTTCCTGAAAACTTTTTCTGCAAAAACAATGGCTGAGCGATTGTTTTAGCTAGACGTGTAGCGACAGGCTGTTCCCTGTGTTTTTATTTTTTTAAACCGAAGTTGCAATGAAGTTTTTCTGAAAAAGAGTATTACTGCCTGTTTAATTTTGTTTAACTGTGCTAAGCGCTTAGTCAGTGTTAAAAACAGACTGTTTTTTGGAAAAGGCTGTTACGCCTATGATCATGTGCAATGTGGTTTACCTGGACTAAGGTGTCAGCCCAATGTGACAATTAATTTTTAAACCTTCTTGAAAAGCACGCCAGTACGGATGTGCAACACTGTTTATATAGACTAACCGCTCATCCCTGTGTTAGCAATGGACTTTTTCTTGTGTTTTTATTTAAACAGAGTCTGCGAGAAAGTTTTTTTCAAAAGGGTATTATCCCTATACGCCTGTGCAAAAGCCGCAACACTATAATGGTGTATGCGTTGGCGACATACTGTACATATACCTGTACTAAGCGCTCCACCTGATCGTGTGACACAGTTTACGGCTCTTATCAAGCGCCCGCATAGTGTTTAACGCCGGGTCACACCTTTACTTGTGGCTTAACTGCTTAACCCGGCGTTTCGATGCCGAGTCTCACGGCTAGTTGCCATTGTCTGTCTGTCTGCTCGTAACCGTGTTAACTACGTATGAAATCTTGATGCAACAAATTCCAATTCTAATATTGTTTTATCGACTTTTCTGCGATGGGCAAACTCGTCTTTCCACGGGCTAACGATGAGTTTATCTTAACGTGTAAAAACATATAAAAAACACAGATAAAAAGCTTTTAGAAAACAAAAGAGAAAAACAGACTCACTAACGTCAACGCCAAACTTTGACAATAACCGTAGTTACGCTAGCTCAGATTGTTTCATATTCCTTCGCACGTAAATATCGGGTTCCGCGGGAATTTTCCGAAAAAAGCTGCGCGCAACCATTTTGAACAAAATACGGCTGTTATTAAAGAGAACGATGTAAACCCTTGATTAATTGTAGTAAAAGCAGTGATCCATACAAGTACATTTTTCCTGTAGGTCTACATTTGGTGTGCGAAGCTGGGTCCTAGCTAGTTATTTAAATTGCCTGTCTGCTTTATTCTTTCATTTTTTCTTCCTTGCTAAGGCGTGTAATTTCGGATACGTGGTTCTATCCAAAGAACAGCCTTCTTTTAAGAAATCTTGAACAGCCCTAACAACGACAACTGGAATTTGCCAAAGAGATAGAAGACAACACTACTGGAAAGCTATAGAACACTGTCTTAGTGTTCAGCAAAACTAAGAAGGAAAAAGTGAGAATTACTTTTAAAAGACGACTTTTTGTAATCTTAGTTTCACGGGTTTTTTCTTTTGTCTTTAGAGATACTGTTACATCTAAATGATAATCTTTACCGCAAGACCCCTGTATAATTCTGCGTTGCTTAAGGAAAAAGTAAGGAACTTGAGTAATGAAATGTTGGCTAAAAAAGCAGTGTGTTTTCCTTTCAACTCCATGTTTCTTGAAAAAACGCATACATACGAATAAAACTGTTTTGCTTTTTGCTTACCGCGTGGTCACATTTAACATCAAAAGTTAACTTAATTTTTTGATTTAGCAAAGCGCCACAACATAGCTAAATTAAAAACTACGAAAACATCTATCGGTGTAAATAGTATTTAGTTGCAGTTAAAACAGTTTTTTGTTTTGCTTTGGTTTATTCTTTTTCTCATTTTAGTCGGCTTTGACTAGGAAAATGTAAAGTTTATTGCACTAGAAAATGCTCTTTTACAACTTTGTCAGCCAAGAATTCAAAAACAGCGGACTTTCTAAACACGAATTAAGAATGCCAATTTTCTAGAGCAACTTCTGAGGTCATTTGATAGCTATTTTTAACTAGTTACAAAAGATGTATGTTAGCATACTTCACCCGCTTATGTTTATCGAGTGTCTACAAATCATTAATATTTATCTTGTTCATGTTTAAGTGTCATAGCAATCCTCCCATCCTTGTGTTCCCTTTGTAATGCACAAAAAACTTGTTTAAGAACCATTTAAAGCCCAAAATATCAAATTTCTAAGAATCAAGATGCTCAAACCAAAAGTACAATTCCTATAATTTTGAGGAGATAAAAAAGCGAAAAATGTCACTGCTGAGATTGGTAAATAAAAAACAAATTGAGGAGTCAAAAGACGTGAAAAATGACCTTCCTTGTTTTAAAAGGTATCTTATAACAAGAAGTCAAGCCTAATGTGCAATGGTATAAAAATCTAAGGGAATGTTTTATTTTTCCGAAGCACTAGATAACTACTATAATAACAAATAAATAACTGTATTTCACAACTAAGTATCTATACATCTTCCTAGCAACATTTTACAGCATTTTCATGGCTCTATATAGTGAAATTAAGTAGGTTTTGGATGTACCTTACTAAACATCGAAAATAAGATCTTTGACACAAGATAACTAAGAATATTTTACGTACTATAGTAGTAACAGCATTTTAGAAGCTGCGTTTAAACTTCTTTGAACTAAAGAAATTCTGTCATGACCAACAACAATATTTTTTTTCATGTTTTAAATCCCCTTTCCATAACATACTACCAGTTTAGGACGATGAAGTTTGTTATGATGAGATGGCGTCAAATTTAAATAAATATACAGACCGGAAACATTCAACAACAATTCAAATAAGGTGGCTTCATCTTTATTCCCGAATCTTTACTCGTAAATTTGTTCAGTAAGTTCAGTAGTATAAAATAATAAAAATATGTTCGTCACATGTTGTTAAGAATTTTTGCTATTTTGATCTTTGACTTTTTCTTGTTTAATTACTTTGTGTATGTTAACCTGTGACCATCACAATAAAGAGAAACATATACCATTGTTTTTTAATTTAGCCAATCGTTTAGCAAATGTGTAAAAATACTCAATTTTAAACAATTCAGCACTCGCAAAGATGTAAACAAAATTGATTTATTATGAGGAATTTTTTATGGAGCGACTTCAAGGCGGACTACGAGTGACTACAAGTGACTACTAGTGACTACTAGTGACTACGAACCAGACTACGAGTTACGTCAAGTAACTACGAGTGACTACGAGTGAGTACAAGAGACTACGAGAGACTCCCAGTGACTACAAGTGACTACGAGCGACTACAAGTCAGACTACAAGTGACTACAAGTGACTGCTAGTGACTACGAGCCAGACTACGAGTTATGTCAACTGACTATGAGTGACTACGAGTGAGTACAAGAGACTATGAGTGACTACGAGAAACTACGAGAGACTACGAGAGACTCCGAGTGACTACGAGTGACTACGAGTGACTACGAGCGACTACAAGTCAGACCACGAGTGACTACAAGTGACTGCTAATGACTACGAGCCAGACTACGAGTTACGTCAAGTAACTACGAGTGAGTACAAGAGACTACGAGAGACTATGAGAGACTATGAGAGACTACGAGAGACTCAGAGTGACTACGAGTGACTACGAGCGACTACAAGTCAGACTAAGAATCACTACAAGTGACTGCTAGTCACTACGAGCCGGACTACGAGTTATGTCAAGTGACTACGAGTGACTGCGAGTGAGTACAAGAGACTATGAGTGACTACGAGAGACTTCCAGAGACTCCGAGTGACTACGAGGGACTACAAGTCAGACTAGGAGTGACTACAAGTGACTGAGAGTGACTATGAGCCAGACTACGAGTTACGTCAAGTGATTATGAGTGAGTACAAGAGACTATAAGTGACTACGAGCATATAGTACAATCAGTATAAATTGCTATAAATGTTTTTTTAAATTTGTTCAATGGCGGTCACCCTAAATATGATATTTTTTGTTAATGGTCCCGGAACCATTTTGCAGAACAATTTTCAAAATAAAATATTGAACTAAAATTTATCTAAAATTGTTGTGTATATATCATTAAAAAAAATAATAGAACAATAATACTCAAATGACGTAAAAACACAAATCATTATTCCAAATTAGTCTAATAAAACAAACTGGTTTGATTTTATTAGATCAATTTTTTGTCAAAGCAATATTATTTCGAAAACCGCTCACTTTCTTTCGAAACACACGTTTGAACTTTCATCTCTTTAATAATAGCCGTATTTTGTCTGTGTGTCCGCGAAAGCCGCGTCCCGTAACGGAAACACGAAATTTTTAAAATGCGCACCAATACCAAATGCGATATATTTTTGTCCACTTTGTTGCAACGGGTTAATTTAAGGGACGGGCGATCGCGTGGATTTTTCCACGGGCTAACGACTAGTCTATATTATAATACCCGTATACGCTTGTCCGTCTTTCTGTCACGCAAAATGGTAGCTTAGCTGCGCAAGTAGCGAGACGCACGCAATGCGGTATAAAAGGGACAACGAAACCGTGGATTTTTCCACGGGCCAACGACTAGTTCATTTTAAATGTTTTTATGCACGGAAAAGAGAGGTAATAGTAGTGAAGAGAAACGCGACTGAAAATTATGTCAGATAATTTTTTATTACCAAGTACGTTTTGATTGTATCAAAATCCGCCAATTTTAATTCGTTCACAATTGTATTATATGCTCCCCTTTCATTTCTGTGATGGAGCCAATCTTTCACCCATACAGTTCTTTTTTTTCTAAAGGGCTGTTTATATGAGAGGCGGGACGGGACATTTGCCGGGATCCCGCTCTCATTAATAATTATATTAAAAATCACTCACATCAGTTTTTGTCCCGGAAAATTTCGTACCGTCCCGGCTAAGCGGGACGTTTCTTCCATAAACACACACTTAGCCGGGACGGAACGAAATTATCAAGGGACAAAGTTTTTTCATATAAACAGAAAGTGATTTTTAGTATAATTATTAATGAGATGTCTACAAAATATTAAACCAAATAAAGAATTGAATAATTATTTTTTTCAACAATATTCCGACAAATAATATTTTTTGAAAATTGATCTACAAAATTGTCTCGACTATTCGGGCCTATTATTTTTTGCAGTATAAGTATATTCGAATTTATGGAAAATTTGATTAGCAAAAATAATTTAATTTTAAAATTTCCACCAGCGTGTTTGTATCATTGCTCAGACACGTACAGGGGAGAATGAATGAATGAATGAATGAATGAATGAATGAATGAATGAATGAATGAATGAACGAATAACAACAGCCCAAAGAGCATGTATGTAAAGTTTAAATAAACTTGTACGGTAAAACAGTACAAATGTCTAAGCGTATAGTAACAAAACAAGAAGAAGTTATCACGAAGAAGCGGGCGTTATTCAGTAAGGAAGACAGTGAATTTGATTTGTTCTTTTTACAACATTTGTCAAATATATGGGTATTATTACCATAAAAGCAACTACACGCATTTTTTTATAAGAACCTTGTGATAGCTTCAACTATCTGCTGCACGTGTGTATTTCCTACTTTGGCCGCAGCAATTTAAATATATAAACCCGACAAGTAAAAAACCCTGGAAACACGAAAAGATCCCTGCGAAATGGGATAATAGTTTGTTTTATGCTGGATTCTTATTTTAATCTGGTTTATAAAACGAATTTGTTGTATATTACTTTTTTTATTACTACTTTTTTGAAAGACTGCATGTACCTTGCTATTAAATCTACCGTTAGCAAGTGTGGTTTCTCAAGTAAGCGTTGAATGAGTCGTGAAATTAATTTTTTTTTATATATATATATATATATACATAACTGTATCACGTACGTAGAATAAAATGGCAGGAGTAAGTAGAAGACTATGCAGTCTTATCATCTCACACCTTACATAGCTGTCATTAAAAAGAGCGTCAAATAAAAATTGATAATTAAAAACTTAATAAAATATTAAATGTTATGTTAAATAAAAGAAAGCGTTTAATTATCACACGTAGTGTTGTTTCAGAAGAAGACTCGTTCGTTATTACTTCGTAACAGCTGATTTCTTAGTGCAATTTTAAATTGTTTTGTAGATGGAATGCTTTTTATCTCATCGTTTAGAAGCATGCTCCAGAGTTTTGGGCCTCGGTTTGATATTGAAAATTTTGTTACATTAGATATGATTTTTGGCCGAAGGAAATTATTACCTGAAAATCTAGTTGGATATTTATGTTGAACTTTCTTAAATAATGTAATGAATATATTTGGCGCTATTAAATTTTTAATCTTATACATGGAAATAAGGACTTGAAAAATGTTTAGCTGACATACATTAATGACATGTAAACCAACTATAATATTAAAAGACACTGCGTGGAAGAGCTTAGATGGGATATTTTTTTCTTTTTCTATTCTGCGAAACAGTAACAAAATATTACGGCGAGACTATTAGTCGGGGAGAAATGGATACTGAAAACCAGGAATTTATGCAATTTTTAAGATCAAAGTAAAACACGATTTAATATATGCTTTTTACCATAAATAACAAGATTTTATTGATCGGCTATATATAGGAGATTTCACTAGGTGATCAAATACATTTCTGTTAGAGTCTAAAAAATACCTACTGTGGCTTGATTATTTATTTGTTAAATCGCATACTTTTTTGTCGGATTTCTATTATATTGTAGCTGCGTTTTTCGTTATATTTTATTGTTAAACATCATCTACGTGAAACCAATATTTTATTTGATACTACACTCCTTGATAAAGATTTTACCTTGAAATAGTAATTTAAAGGATCATAGAATAATCAGATTCAATGTGACCACGGCCATTATATAAGATGCGGCGTTAAGGTTTGGAGGTGTCAGCACGCTGTTCTGTTAAGTTTTTAATTCAGTTTGGTATAAGAGCTTTTTATCCAAGACGACATTATTTATTTTTGTGTTATCTTCGTCAATCTGATTTTTACTCAGCTGCAACTGGCGTTGTGGCTAACTAGTTGTAGCCAAGCTTCTGCCGAAAAAGTAAAAGTAGCCAAATGCGGTAGCTGTAACAAAATTCTTAAATAATCTTTATCATGCTAAATGCAGTTATGTAGCTACACTTTTTACTGTAATACAGTTAACTCCCGGTTAATCGAATCCAATAGACCAAGGAAAATAGTTCAAATTAACGAATGTTTGAGTTTATCGAAGCTCCCGTTAAGTTGGATTTATTTAAAATAGGTTGAATTAACGAATGTTCCAGTTATTCGAGGTTCGAGTTAACAGGGTTTTTTATAAGAAAGTTTTAACGAAAGTTTAAGGGGCCCAAGAAAATGGTATCTCCTTTATCAAATAAAATTAATGAGTGATTGTTTAAGCTGGATGGGGTAACAACAAGTTGTTTCCCGTTTTTTAATTTAAACCGAAGTTGCGACAAACGTTGCGAATAGGGCGTGCTGATGTAAGCACTCCATACATGAATGTGCGACATGCAAGCACTCCATACATGAATGTGCTGATGTAAACACTCCATACATGAATGTGCGACATGCAAACACTCCATACATGAATGTGCGACATGCAAGCACTCCATACATGAATGTGCGACATGCAAACACTCCATACATGAATGTGCGACATGCAAGCACTCCATAGATGAAAGTGTGACATGCAAGCACTCCATACATGAATGTGCGACATGCAAGCACTCCATACATGAATGTGCGACATGCAAGCACTCCATAGATGAAAGTGCGACATGCAAGCACTCCATACATGAATGTGCGACATGCAAGCACTCCATACATGAATGTGCGACATGCAAGCACTCCATACATGAATGTGCGACATGCAAGCACTCCATAGATGAATGTGCGACATGCAAGCACTCCATACATGAATGTGCGACATGCAAGCACTCCATAGATGAATGTGCGACATGCAAGCACTCCATAGATGAATGTGCGACATGCAAGCACTCCATAGATGAAAGTGTGACATGCAAGCACTCCATACATGAATGTGCGACATGCAAGCACTCCATACATGAATGTGCGACATGCAAACACTCCATAGATGAAAGTGCGACATGCAAGCACTCCATAGATGAAAGTGCGACATGCAAGCACTCCATACATGAATGTGCGACATGCAAGCACTCCATACATGAATGTGCGACATGCAAGCACTCCATAGATGAAAGTGCGACATGCAAGCACTCCATACATGAATGTGCGACATGCAAGCACTCCATAGATGAAAGTGTGACATGCAAGCACTCCATACATGAATGTGCGACATGCAAACACTCCATACATGAATGTGCGACATGCAAGCACTCCATAGATGAAAGTGCGACATGCAAGCACTCCATACATGAATGTGCGACATGCAAGCACTCCATACATGAATGTGCGACATGCAAGCATTCCATACATGAATGTGCGACATGCAAGCACTCCATACATGAATGTGCGACATGCAAACACTCCATACATGAATGTGCGACATGCAAGCACTCCATACATGAATGTGCGACATGCAAACACTCCATACATGAATGTGCGACATGCAAACACTCCATACATGAATGTGCGACATGCAAGCACTCCATACATGAATGTGCGACATGCAAACACTCCATACATGAATGTGCGACATGCAAGCACTCCATACATGAATGTGCGACATGCAAACAGTCCATACATGAATGTGCGACATGCAAGCACTCCATAGATGAAAGTGCGACATGCAAGCACTCCATAGATGAAAGTGCGACATGCAAGCACTCCATACATGAATGTGCGACATGCAAGCACTCCATAGATGAAAGTGCGACATGCAAGCACTCCATACATGAATGTGCGACATGCAAACACTCCATACATGAATGTGCGACATGCAAGCACTCCATAGATGAAAGTGCGACATGCAAGCACTCCATACATGAATGTGCGACATGCAAGCACTCCATACATGAATGTGCGACATGCAAACACTCCATACATGAATGTGCGACATGCAAGCACTCCATAGATGAAAGTGTGACATGCAAGCACTCCATACATGAATGTGCGACATGCAAACACTCCATACATGAATGTGCGACATGCAAGCACTCCATAGATGAAAGTGCGACATGCAAGCACTCCATACATGAATGTGCGACATGCAAGCACTCCATACATGAATGTGCGACATGCAAGCACTCCATACATGAATGTGCGACATGCAAGCACTCCATAGATGAAAGTGCGACATGCAAGCACTCCATACATGAATGTGCGACATGCAAACACTCCATACATGAATGTGCGACATGCAAGCACTCCATAGATGAAAGTGCGACATGCAAGCACTCCATACATGAATGTGCGACATGCAAGCACTCCATAGATGAAAGTGCGACATGCAAGCACTCCATACATGAATGTGCGACATGCAAACACTCCATACATGAATGTGCGACATGCAAGCACTCCATAGATGAAAGTGCGACATGCAAGCACTCCATACATGAATGTGCGACATGCAAGCACTCCATACATGAATGTGCGACATGCAAACACTCCATACATGAATGTGCGACATGCAAGCACTCCATAGATGAAAGTGTGACATGCAAGCACTCCATACATGAATGTGCGACATGCAAACACTCCATACATGAATGTGCGACATGCAAGCACTCCATAGATGAAAGTGCGACATGCAAGCACTCCATACATGAATGTGCGACATGCAAGCACTCCATACATGAATGTGCGACATGCAAGCACTCCATACATGAATGTGCGACATGCAAGCACTCCATACATGAATGTGCGACATGCAAACACTCCATACATGAATGTGCGACATGCAAGCACTCCATAGATGAAAGTGCGACATGCAAGCACTCCATACATGAATGTGCGACATGCAAACACTCCATACATGAATGTGCGACATGCAAGCACTCCATAGATGAAAGTGCGACATGCAAGCACTCCATACATGAATGTGCGACATGCAAACACTCCATACATGAATGTGCGACATGCAAGCACTCCATAGATGAAAGTGCGACATGCAAGCACTCCATACATGAATGTGCGACATGCAAGCACTCCATACATGAATGTGCGACATGCAAACACTCCATACATGAATGTGCGACATGCAAGCACTCCATAGATGAAAGTGTGACATGCAAGCACTCCATACATGAATGTGCGACATGCAAACACTCCATACATGAATGTGCGACATGCAAGCACTCCATAGATGAAAGTGCGACATGCAAGCACTCCATACATGAATGTGCGACATGCAAGCACTCCATACATGAATGTGCGACATGCAAGCACTCCATACATGAATGTGCGACATGCAAGCACTCCATACATGAATGTGCGACATGCAAACACTCCATACATGAATGTGCGACATGCAAGCACTCCATACATGAATGTGCGACATGCAAACACTCCATACATGAATGTGCGACATGCAAGCACTCCATAGATGAAAGTGCGACATGCAAGCACTCCATAGATGAAAGTGCGACATGCAAGCACTCCATACATGAATGTGCGACATGCAAGCACTCCATAGATGAAAGTGCGACATGCAAGCACTCCATACATGAATGTGCGACATGCAAGCACTCCATAGATGAAAGTGCGACATGCAAGCACTCCATACATGAATGTGCGACATGCAAACACTCCATACATGAATGTGCGACATGCAAGCACTCCATAGATGAAAGTGCGACATGCAAGCACTCCATGGATGAAAGTGCGACATGCAAGCACTCCATACATGAATGTGCGACATGCAAGCACTCCATAGATGAAAGTGCGACATGCAAGCACTCCATACATGAATGTGCGACATGCAAACACTCCATACATGAATGTGCGACATGCAAGCACTCCATACATGAAAGTGCGACATGCAAGCACTCCATAGATGAATGTGCGACATGCAAGCACTCCATACATGAATGTGCGACATGCAAGCACTCCATAGATGAAAGTGCGACATGCAAGCACTCCATACATGAATGTGCGACATGCAAACACTCCATACATGAATGTGCGACATGCAAGCACTCCATAGATGAAAGTGCGACATGCAAGCACTCCATACATGAATGTGCGACATGCAAGCACTCCATAGATGAAAGTGCGACATGCAAGCACTCCATACATGAATGTGCGACATGCAAACACTCCATACATGAATGTGCGACATGCAAGCACTCCATACATGAATGTGCGACATGCAAGCACTCCATACATGAAAGTGCGACATGCAAGCACTCCATAGATGAAAGTGCGACATGCAAGCACTCCATACATGAATGTGCGACATGCAAGCACTCCATAGATGAAAGTGCGACATGGTCTATTTGTACTAAGCGCCCATACCGTTGTCAGGATTAACTTTTAACCTTTCGCGGGAACTTTTCCGCAAATTAAAAAATGCTAGTGGATTGTTTTTGATCCGATGCGAAAAAAAACTAACATGCAAAATTAGCTAAAATAAAACACTTGTGATGTATCACTATAAGCGCTTCACTAGACTTGCCACAGGGTGTACCGCTCCACCTGGAAGTATGACATTGTTTACTTGCAATTAAACGTTGGGAGACTTTATTGCTTTTAACTCTACACTGAATTTGCACCAATCCTGTACTATAAATCCCCAACCCGAATGTTTATCTGAACTAAAGCGCTCAACCCGGCGTTCAACGTTTAACTAATTAGTTAGTCAAAGTAATACCTCCCGTCCAACCTTCCCAATGTAACTTCGAAATTGGCCAGGGTAGCCACAACTTCTCTATGTCCCTGTTTAGCTCTTTCTCTTTACTTCCTTTTTTATATTTTTATATATTTCAAATGTTTAGTTTGATTTTTATCAACTTTTTTACCTATATACAAATTTTAAATGCACTTATTTTGATGTTTTAGCTAGTTAGTTTGTGATTTCGAATTACCCTAACTAACATATTACATTACTTGTAATTTTTACCTGCCTTTATTTTTAATTTAATTAATTGTGATACGCGATAAGTTGCGTTATGATGGTGAAGCACAATAATAATCTTTTTTAAACCGGGTCGTGGGATAAAAATAAAGAGTAGAGCTTAACCAACATTTTTAGCTTAAAAACAGAATGACAATCTCTGTTGCTCTGAATTTTTTTACCTTGAACTTTGATCACATTCCATTGATAAATAATCTAACCTTTTTTATAATTATTTGGCTGAGATCTGTTGTCTTATTGGCCTTCTTTAAAATGCCTACATTGTGGAACTTAGGAAGTGTAGCTAATGCAAAAAATATTCTCGCATTAATTCTATTGCATTGTTCTAAAAACACCTCATAACAACTTTCCAAAATCCTTTTTTCTTTTAAGTTATTGCGTTTTTATTTTCACAAAATAGATCCAGGGGACGCTCAATCATGACTAGATCACGGCTACAGTTTAACATGAATTGTTTCAGATATTTACTCCTATTTACGTTCTTAGATAAAACCAGAAACAAATTGACTCTAGAATTCTGATCATTCAATCTTTTTATGATTTTATCATATTTGGTCAAAATAACTTATTTTATTGTATTACTGTATTGTAACGTTTTATATAAAATTTGGTTAAAAAAATTTACACGGCTGTACATTAAAAATGGTAGAAGTTGTACCGAAAGCTTGGAATAAAGAATGTGACAATAAATCCTGCCGTTTTTATTTTCATTTTTAAAAAAAATTTTACGTTCTACTTTACTTGACTCTAAGTTCGTCTTGTCGCAGCCAAGAGCTTCGGCGCCACAACTACCCAATGGGCCAATTTCACTTGTACTTGGAAAGAATGTGTGCTGCATCGGCTAGCATTAGATACTTATCAAGCTAAAGTTTAACTTAGAGCAAGTAATTAAATATTTACTATCATTACCAGTAACAATCACTCATAATCTTCAGTAACGTATTTAAGGGAGTAAAAACACCTCCGTACAATGGGAGAGGAATTTATTTCAAAACCATTTTTTTTCACAATAGAATAAGTACCAAAATACGAATAAGCGATTATAGCTAAATTTAGAAATAATTAATAAGTTGTAAGTGAAATATTTTTGCTGTCTTGTTCAATATATTTCAAGAAAGAAAATCAACATTTCCTGTGCCGATATTTAAGAATCGTGCATGATTTTCTAGTTGTCACATGTTTGATAAATTAACAACCAAGTAGCAGCTTACCACACAAACACTGTTAGTTCATTTCATGTGCATATCATCAGACAGAGACATAAATGAAATAAATTCTCCTAAAGTAGGTAATGTTTTATAAGGTTCTATCATTCTGTAGCCAGTTAAAATTCCACAGAAATCCGCCCATGGCATAGTTTGAAGATGTCGTGCGTGGCTGTATTTTGGCCGACAGTGAAAGTACAGCTATCATCATAGATATTAGTCGCTAGTCCATTGTGATTTAACTATCGTAGCAAAGTCGATAAAATATCGCCTTTGTTATTTATAGCTTAAAGATTTCATGCGTGGTTAACACGAACCAGTCTAGTCCAATATTTCGTGAAAAATCCACTTTTATAGACAAAAAAATTACATAGGTTGTTTTAAGATTTTGGATGACGCCAGCAGTGCAAAAACATAAAATTTTATTTGAGAAATTTCTTCAGCCGTTACCTCTAATATGCAGAGCCTGAAATGCTGGTGAAGAAAATGTATACATGAAGAATGTATATGTGATGAATCTTTTGACAAACGGTTAAGGAGATTAAAAAGGTTTAAAGATTTTGCCGAATTTTTTTTTCAGAAGTTTGTATATCTGCTGCCTCCTTTGTGAAGCTTGAAACGCTGATCAAGAAAATGTATAAGATCATGTCCTAACGAACGGTTTCAGAGATATTAGAGTTTAAAAGCTTCTTTGATGACATCATCAAACCGTCCGTTCTGCAACGGGTGAGTTGACTCTGCTTTTATCACGAATGCGTTTACCTTTGTTGCAATTACTATGACAAACTCTGGTCAACATAACGTATTGGGTCATGTGTTTTTAAGGAACGTTTATGAAGATGTTAGGGTGTCAAGATTTTTCTGACGTCAGCAAAGATGCGAAGATGATGGAAAAGCCATAAATTTTACCTCACTTTGATTCGAACGAGGGTGCTTTGACTCGAAATAACTAAGAATATTTTACGTACTATAGTAGTAACAAAATTTTACAACATTCATTTGAACTTATGTGAACTTATATCTGTCATGACCAACAACCATGTTTTGAGTCCCTTTTCCATACCTTAGTACAAACTTTGAACGATGAAGTTTATTATGATGAAATGGCGCCAAATTTGATAAATATGCAGACCGGAAATATTCCGCAACAAATCGATATGGTATCATCATCGTTCTTTACGATTCTTTATTTTCTTTATCTTTGATCACAAATTTGTTCAGTAGGTTCAGTAATATAAAGTAATAGAAATATGTTCGCCACATTTTGTTCAACATTTCTGCTATTTTGGTCCTCAACTTTTTCTTGTTTTTTTTTTATTTTGTGTGCACCCGTGACCATCACAATAAAGAGAAATCGATTGCATTATTCACCCGTTTGGCAATTGTGTAAAAATACTCAGTTATAAATAATTCAGCACACCCCAAGTCGTTCTGGTCTTCAAAATTAACACTGTCATTATGAACAGCGCAGTTCGGCTCTCCATTAAAACCGGCGAACACGAAATTATTACACAGGGAACATAGTTGCTTAATTCGAATTTTTAAACTGTGTATAAAGGGTTAAAGCCTGAAAAACAAGTTGATATGATTGCTATTGCGAAATAACAAGTTGTTTGAGTTTTAAAAAAGGTTTTGAAATTCCTTTTAAAATAAAGTTAGACTTTATAAAGAATTTTGAGAATTTCAAAAAAATTCCCATGCCCGATATCTATAAAAAAAAAATAGGTCAAGTATAAGTTACTTTTTATTACATTTTCTACAGGTGATCGGTATTTTTTTTATGAAGGTTATTGTTCAATTTTACGAAGTATATCACTAAGTCAACTGGGTGCGCAAGTGTAAAGTTAAGCTGTTGTTATCATAACATTATTTTGTTTACATTTGGAATTACGATTCTACATGCACATCAAACAAATTCTGACATATTATTCAAATATCTTGCTTTCTTCTATCCATGTTGTGTTTTATTTGCTCGAAGATTTAACTTTACCATACAAAGTCTATTTATTGATCTTTTGTCTCGATTTTTAACACTTAAAAGCTTATAGAAAAGGCTTACAGAGCTTCTTTCTGCACACCTCCTTGTACTATGCAGACAGTTAATTGCAGAACGAAAACGTGATTCGTAAGTATTTATTTTATTCCACGTAGAAGTAGTTTATATACCCAAGTGAATCAAGTTATTGGAAATTATGTTTCTGGCATTGCCTACGGACATTTTATCCCATAAACATGTGTGCATTCTTTGTTGAGCAACATAACAACACTTCCCGTTATTTTTTTATTGTGATCTATTGTAGGACGACTTTGGTAATAAAATTTTTTGTTACAAATAAACTGAGTTGGCCAGTATGCGCTATTATGCATAAGCAACTGTCTGCTACTGCTTTAATAACACCCAATAGATGCCGCAATGTGTGCAACTCATATACGTTTATACATGTATTATGGATGTGACTCTCCTATTGGGTTATAAGTCGTAATATGCAAAATGAGTTGAAAAATGTGCCCAACTAGCTGCTTAGCCATGAGCTAAATAAAGAACTTAAGAACAAATATAAATAAATTGATAACTTTGAATATGTACAGTCCATGTTTAATCAGCCATTACAAATAGAGGATTACTACTTCTTTACTTTTTAAAACGCGTTTTCAGTCGGTGATTCACCAAAATAACACTTTTCTATCGCGTCGCAAAAACTAATGACGCAGGGTAATTTTACAGACGTGTTGTTTTCGGCACTATGTCAACATAATCTATGATTAAAAACGTGTTTTTATGGCGAGCTATCAACACAGTTGTCCAGTGAGATTGTTGTTATATTTAATTAACGTTGCCCAGCAGCAGGTTTTAATCCTGATGCTATTGTACGATAAAACCTTTGCACCTTTTAGTTAGACATTTGGAGTTGTTTTTCTGTTAGCATAGGATAGAAATTTGTAAGCAGGACTTGTGAATCATCTTTTCTTCAAGTACCCGTGTCGCTTAAATTTTGGGATTACCTTGATAAATACCACATCAAGATCTTTTATTTCAATTTTTATTTTCATGTTTTCGCACGATCGGTTCTATTAACAAATATTCCTGTAAAAGAATTAAGATCGTTTTTAGGCAGAATACAGGTTATTTCCTTTTGTAAGATTTATCAACCTTAAATCCAACACAATCTAAGGCGTCAATTGAGTGTTGCTCGCAACCGAATGTCTCTACTAAAATATATATTTCAGCTTATTCAGATATAAATAATGTTATGCACAAGTAAGTAGAAAAATAGAACGTGCAAATTCAATCAAAAAAAAATCTTAGGGGCTTTAAAAATTTCCGCGAAGGGTGAATGCGAGGAAAACTATTGCAACCTGGAGGTCACCAAAATGTTTGGCTTTATGACCGGTAAACTGTCTCCACAAGCGAAACAACTTTATAAATTTAGCTTTTATTTACGCAGGCTGTTTTTTGCAGACACTTTATGTGGCATTTTTGAAGCGTGAATCATCCATAGACGATGACCAGTTTCTCATATTTATAGCATAATCATAAGTAAATAAATATTAGCAATATCATCGCATGTAAACATCAGTTTTTTTCTTAATCCCGATTTTTAAGACGCTTATCATTAGTTAATAAAACCATCTTGTGTGGCTTAGATTTTTCTGTTGTCCTAACGACATTCGCCATTTTTCTGATCTGTAATTCGATGATACTAATGGAAGAATAATGTATTATATATTGACAAAGGAATTAAAAGGAAGAAAGGAATCAAGGTTGGGTTGTTGATTTGAGTTGTCACTTGCATTCATATTTACTTCATATATGGTAAAATAATATCGACCTTGTGAATCCATGGAATTAACATTGAAGATTCAATTGGAGTTAAAATCCTGTGAAATTTTGAAAACAGTCACTTAAGGTGGACTAAACAAATAAATTTGAAATGCATGATTATTAGAAAAACAAACTGGAAATTCAAGTATGAAGTATGTTAAAATGCATTCAGAAAAAGCAACTTCCTGGCAAACATTGTCCTCTTAAAAGCGTAAAAACATTCTATTGGACAACTGGAATTCATATGCTACACCTTCAGATAAATATTAATCAAAGAAGAACAAGTGTGGTTATCTATACGCTCTAAAGACGATAAGCTACAGCTTTTAAAAATTACAGATAGGACGAAAAAATAAGTCAATGACATTAATTTTTATAGGAAAGTTTACCTCGCAAAATCTTCTTTATTTCGCGAGTTGTTCTCCTTGTCAATTTCGAATTTTTAGACTTTTATGACAGTAATAATCGATTAAAAACAAATAACAATTGAAACAAGTATTTTACAGCATGATAAAAACAGTGAAAATCGAAGAACATGATATAAAATAAAAAGTAATGTCTGTAATTCCGCCTAAAGTTAAGTCCCATAACAATGGGCTACACTCATATGAGAAATCCATGTTATGTCTCTTAGTTGACTAATAAGCCCAATAAGAACAGGGGGAGATTGAAAACCAAGCAATATAAAAACTTGCAAGTAATAGCTTTAAAAAAAAAGTTTTCGTCACTTTCAGACGTCGAAACACATCTTTCTAACATGTTGTAGACCTATTTATAAGTTTCTCTTCACTTTATATTATGCACATGATGAAGAAATATCTAAATGCCATACTACTACGAATTCAAGAACCTGTTTGTGGTTACACATCATTTAAACTTAAACTTTTGTCTGTGTTTACGGTTTACATACGGTTTACGGTTTTCATCCGCCCATACATTGACATCACGCTAACTTTTCAACTACATATCGTATAGCAATCTTTACTTAGTTTGCGTTCAGCATTACTTGATATTATTTCGTTGTGTATCTGTAAAAAAATAAACAATTCTTCTAATATTTAACGAGTAAAGTATTCCTAACACGAAAGCGTAGAATTATGCACAGCATAAAAATGTAAAGATATTTATTTAAAATCCCCCAAAATATCACAATGAAAAACGTACACAAACATATCGAACAAAAAATTCTAAAAGACGTCTTTTGTAAGACGTCTTTTAGAATTTTAGTAGTATTTAGATATTTAGATAAACAGCAACGCGTGTTTCAAAGACGTAAAGTAGCTTAATTTAAACGCCTTATAGGTGTCTTGTGTAGGTTACTAATGTAGCATTTGAATCTAGTTTATTTTTTATAGAAACCATAGCTAGTGTAGTTAAATATTTAATGTTCGAAAAGTAGCTAATAAATGCTTATCGTCAAGAAGCTACCCAATTAAAAATCAATGTGCTTTTAAACTGTTGAGCTTTTTTCCAGACACAAAATTTAGGGTCGGCTTTTGTGAAGGGTTTGACTTAATTAATGCTATATCCGAAACACACTGATATTAAAAATAACAAAACTGATAATAAAATATTCATTTTGTTCATTTATAATACACGCAAAACATTTTAGCCCGTGTGTGTGAATATGTAATACTACACAAAGACACAAACTGCATACACCAGCCGTAATTTCCCACGAGCAGTCACATTTTTTAAATAGTACAAAGTAAAAAAATAATACGCCTACATGAAAAATAATTGAATTAAAATAAGTAACTTTAAAGAAAAAAGAATGTTAAAAGCCACTTAACCGCTAAGAAGATTTCAACCGTTAAAGCGGTAAAGCACAAGGAGTATAATATAAACCGTCTGGGTTAATGTAAGTGTTTGGTGTATATTCACAGAAGATAATGAAGACGCTGCTCAATTATGTATTTGACAGTTGTTTCTATTGTTTTTGTACGGTATAGTAGTGATGTTAAAGTTGTTTCTACCACCAGTGTTTGTTTTTGAGCAACTAATACTATTGAAATTTTGTCGCATTTCTTTTTTGAGGTTACCAATGTATTTTCTTTGGTTATAGATCAAGCTCCCCAACCATGAGTTGCGGCACGCTGAGCCTACGTTGTTGTTCCAATCCAAAATCATTGATAACTTAAATGATTTTGTTATGCGTAAAACTGGATTGCTCTGACAATGAAAATTCAATCTTTCGCCATCAGAATCTTTTTTTACGTAAACTTTTCTCTCCTCGTTATTCTTGTTATTCTATCTAGCTATGATCGATACACGTAGATCACAGCTAATCATAGTGTTCCCATCATGTCATATTTATGTCCCATTTAATTTTTTTTCTCGGTAGGAACAGACTACACATTTTATCTATAAAGTCACGATTTCTTCCCACGCATCTTTTTCGTTTTATCAACAATGATAAACTTCCTGCTTTATTTTAATAAGCTGTTTATATCAATATTTTGTGATTTATTTCTACAAAGGTGGGTGTACCTCCGTACAGTCATATAAAATCTAAACATAACAATGTGTCACCATGTTAGTAATTCAAGAGGGCTTTTCGTTACTTCAATAGTTAAATAAAAGAAATAATCGAATTACTATGACAAATAAAGAGGATAAAGTCTTTAGTTCTCACATTAAAACAAAACTCTGTACATTTTTTAATTGACACTAAATAAATGCCAGCTAATTTGGACACACTGGCATAACTAATGCATTTGTTCCTTATTAGTTTTTACGATAAAAAAACTATGTTACCGTCGTTAGAATACTCCGACACACACTGTATCCTTCAGCACGTCAAAACGCTTTCGGTCTTGTCGACCTGCTAAAATAAAAATGGGTGTTCGATTTAAATGCCTGCAACAACATGCCTAACAACGTGCGAAATCAAACAACTCGCATCATTATAATAACAATCAATATATAATTAGCTATTACGTGCGATGATTTAAAACAATGCTGTTCTGTGTAATTTTATTTGCATTATGATTTTATCCTAGCTAAGTCAATAATGTGAATTAAGCTGATTGCCAGACTATCTCCATCGAAAATTTCATGGGGACATTTGTTTAAAAAGAATGTTATTGTTTCTTATATAATGACAATGATCCTTTCTATTTCATTTCCTTAGATTCATATAAAGTTGACCAAGGATTTTAAAGATATACTAAGGGAGCAGAGACACTTCACATGAGAAGATAAATAAAAGGTGCATAATGTTGCAGAAAATTCAACGCGAGATCAAAGAAGATATTGAACATTTTAAAACTCTTCCAGGTATAGTGTTACAGGTATAGCCTATAACCAAGATTTGTGGATATTCTATTATTTCTCTTTATTTATTTATCGTTGTGATCGTTGTCGTTGTTGTTGTGATCGTTGTCGTTGTGATCGTTGTCGTTGTTGTTGTGATCGTTGTCGTTGTGATCGTTGTCGTTGTGATCGTTGTCGTTGTGATCGTTATCGTTGTGATCGTTGTCGTTGTGATCGTTGTCGTTGTGATCGTTGTCGTTGTGATCGTTGTCGTTGTGATCGTTGTCGTTGTGTTGTGATCGTTGTCGTTGTTGTTGTAATCGTTGTCGTTGTTGTTGTGATCGTTGTCGTTGTCGTTGTCGTTGTGATCGTCGTTGTCGTTGTCGTCGTTGTCTTTGTCGTAGCTGTTGTTCCTGTTGTTGTTTTTTATTCTACTATATTTGTACTTGTTGTTGTTGTTTTGGATATTCCAATTATTTACCCTGCCTTGCATTGTTTTGCATTGTTAATAACGCTTTAAAACTTTAATTGTTAAAAAACGAAGTGCATATAGCCAGCAAGATGCAAAAAATGTCATTTCTAGTACTTAGAGATAGCTCAGAGGCAGCTAAAAGTAAAAAAATATGGCAACGTGGTATATACAAAATTTTTGTTAAATAGCCACCAAGACAAAGTAAGAATATAGAAAATCAAAATAACTTCAATCTTTAAATGAGCTATTGTCACCTTGTTGATTGCTGGCACATCATACTTCAAACTTAGTTCTGTTTTTTTTTTAAGTTGTAAGTCGTGCAAAGTGCTGACCACTATTTAATGCATCACCAGCATGAATTAGTGTAGCAAGTATTATCCCAGGGGCTGCAGTAGGAAGGAGTAGGGGTGGAAGGAACTTTAAGGACATATTTTCATGTTTTCATTTTTTTTAAACACTTTTTTTAAACAGGTTGTTTCTATCATTGTGTTTCGTTAAATTAATTTTCTGTATCGCCCAGTCATGGTGTACGACGATTTTTCCACAATGTTGTAAAATTAAAATTTCAAATGTACTGCGTAAAAACTGTTCTTGACAACACCAACAAATGCACGATTTCGTGTTGAATAAAAGTAATTTTAAAACAACTCTGATAAATATTCACTCTCCTATTCAGACATGTGTCATAGGATAAAAATAATACGTTAGCGTGATTAATAGCTCAGACAGTGTCATCAAACAAACAAACATTACATTACTAACGCTGTTAATGTTTAGTCGGCGCTTAATACTCTCTACTAACTGAAATAAAGGTTGTTAATTTGTTGCTAAGCTTGGTTGACGTCTAATATTTAAATTATGCAAGCTTAATTTTTTTCTTTTCTTCTTGTGGGACTGACATTATTTTTCTTCGTACAAATAAACAACCAACCCTGAGATCAAACATAAACAGAAAATATCTCACGAGAAGTATGTTATCAAACAAGGAGTTTTTTGTGGGGTCGTAAGAACTAATTTTAGTCCAATCTTTATTTTGAATTGTTTCTCCATGCTATACGCTACCTCTCTTGTTTTTCTGCTGCATAGAAATGACGCGCATTTTAAAAGCCTTCGCCACCAGGCTCCTAACATGATAATATCGATATGATCTCCTTAGATTGCTTGGTCTCGTCTTACATTGTTTTATTATAATACATTTTTTTTTTAAGAATAGTGCTGTGAGAATGCAACTGTGGAAATATTTAAAATGACACTAAAACGGGGAAGGAGAGTAACAAGAAATCCGGGCGGCTAAAAAACTAAAAGATATATATTTTAAAGCTGTTACAAGAAATTTAGAAATCAAATCATAATTTGATTTTTTTTAAAGGGTATGGTTAAATAAGCTAAAAATTACTCTGTGTGGAACTGGAAAGCGTAAACTCACTTACAAAACAACACAAATTTAGAGAGGGCGTGCAAAAAACTGAAAACGTAAGCAGACATTTTTAATGCTTTTTTTAAATATCTCCTAGAGAAGATAAATGATAAAATTTTGGTAAAAAAAAGAGTGTCAAAAGAAAAATTAATGACTACTACGAGAAAAAGTTAAGAAATAAAGTTATGCTGGCCAAATCAGAAACTTTGTTCCACAGTTAATAACAGCCAGCAAAGTACCAAAATTAACACTATCATAATAAACCATTGCTAGGTTTTATGCATCACTTGCAGTCGCCTTCAACACAGCGTACACAGCTTAAGTAAACAAACATAAAAAACAAGTGTTAATGCAGGTAGCAGCTACACATAGTTATTAAATCTGTGTAATGCTCTAAAAAAAATTTTTTTTAACCAACTACTGTTATTTTTATTAATCAATAAATCTAATTATTCTACTTTTCATATTTTTGTTGGTGTCGGCAGGCTTAAAAAGCATTTGAAAGTAGTAAATAAATTATGAGATTATGGAGTTAAAATTTTTATCCGTCATCACTTAAAATAAATTTAATTTCATTTTCTAGAAATCTATTTAAAATTTATTTTAACGACACGGACACTTTTCCTGAGTTCAAAATGAGTGGAACAGGTATCAACTGATTTTTGTTTGATTTAGGCTTTTTAGGCTTTAGGTTTTCAGAAAATTTTCCGAAGTAGCTTTGTTGCTTTTGTGGTTTTTCCTTTTAATCTGTTGAAAGTTTATAAAATGCTTATGCTTTTGCATGATAATTATCTTCTTCCATAACTACATCTCTTTCTTTGTCAAGTCCTTCGTTGTTACAAAGGAAGTCAATTACATTCTATATCAACACACAGCTCTATCCTGTTGAATTCAAAGCGCTTTTTAGACTGGGTCATTGTGACTTTAACAAGCATCTAAACAGTATCGTTAATTAAATCAACATGGGCGCTAACCAAAAGAAGGAAATTATCAGTGGCAGCCATGCTGGCCAGTAGCAAAGCACATAATGTGCGCAATACGAAAAAATGTTTGCAATGCGAATAGCAGGATTACAAATATGTGTGTCATATAAAACGTTGTAGTAAGGTATCTGATGAAAGAACAAAATGTAAACAAGGCAAATAAAGAATTTCTCATATCGTCCCTATTATTATCCCCTTTAGTTTTGTATATCGCGTTTCTTGAAGCAAAAGTCACGGCCTTAAAAAAGAGATCACTATATCAAATAAACAAAAACAACCACAAAAAAACCTGCACGTATCGAAAATTAGTAAATCAATATACCAGTTATCGCAAATGTCCGCCATGAATACTCGTTTGCACTAACGCTATATATATGTTTTTGCGCGGGGCTTGAATTGATGATATAATGCTAATTTATCTTCTTTTGTTAATACTTCGGCATGCCCCAAATAATTATTTTTTCGATCGCACTAAATTATAAAAATTTTGTTATTGTTTGGTAACATATATATATAGCGTTGGTGCAGACGTGTTTTCATGGCGGACATTTGCGCGCATAACTGGTATATTGATTTACTAATGTTGTGCAGTTTTTTTGTGGTTGTTTTTGTTTGTTTGATGTAGTTTGTGTACTATAGAGCAGGTCAATATAATTTAATTCAACCCTAGCAACTAACCGAAATATATAATAAGACATTTACGTTTACGTAACAACATTTTCCCTTTCTTCCATTGTCAACGATCGTCGCGCTAATCCCTTTGGAAATTCATTTTTAAGCTCGCGAGTCAAGTGTCACTCAAGATATAAAACAAATGAAGCTCTTCGTGTCCTTTTCGCTACTATTTATTTTAATGTGGTAAACCGTTGGTTTTATACTTAAAAACATAAACAAACAAGTCGAATTGTAAGCAATGTTTCATTCTTGAAAAGAACTGTGGATAAGGTTATCTACCATAGTACAGTAAATCTGTAATAAGCGGTGCCTTTCTGGTAAGTAGGTGTGATGCCGGATATAAATCAGTTATTAAAATTGTCTTTTTCTTTGCCAACATCATCAATCTAAGGGATGATGATAAAAAATATAACGGCGTACTTTTTTTATTTCATGCAGTTTCTACATTTTTACTGTCCAGACTGTAAAGTTGAAAAAACAACAATTTTTTAACACGTCATTCGATACTGTTGTGACATATTACTCATACATCTAACACATAACTAAGGGATTCCTTTAAAATTTTAAGAATAATGTGCTGAATTACTTTTTTCTACTGAGTAAATCGTGCGAATAATATATAGCATGTAGCTACATACTGGAGTTGGATACTAAATTTACAGGTTCTTATAAAAGAAAGTGTAGTTGAGATTTTTTTAAGACTTAAAAATTAGCAGCATTCTTCCAATACAGAATCACTATTTAAACATATGTAGCTGTATACCATTTTTTACTCCTTGATTCATTATCTTATATTATAAGGTTTCTTAATTTCAGTACAGTTCGCGTCGTTCACAACGTTTCTAAAAAAATAAATATTAGGAGGGCGGGGGGAGTGCCGCTATGTTTGCAGCATAGAAGGTATACTTGCAGTATAGATTCTGTTGTGATTCCTAAATTGCAATTGACGATAGAATATTTCTTGTACAGATCATTTTTTGTTTGAAACCTAGAGATTTTAAAAAAGATAAAAAAATATGAACGCTGTAAGAAAAAAGATATTTGTTTGTTTATGACAAGCCGCCACAGCTTTTAATGAAGTACACTTGACAGTTAAAAGAAGACAAAATATACACATTCAACTCTCAGACATACATAAAAACAGATGGCAAAATATTATTAGCTACAATTATTTTGTTCGACGGACGAGATTTTATATAGCTTTCGTGTTGTTTTTTTATGGTAACCATGTTTTTATAACTAAACTTATTTGAGAGTTCTTCTTGTAAAAGTAAGTACCATGTTATAAGTAGTCAGTGGAAATATATTCTTGTTTTTTCAAGTATAAATAGGTAACAGCCTTATACTTACGGTCATATCTAATTAAGGAAAATACGGTAGTTACTTGCCGGAGGTATTACACAATCTATAATCGAAGAAAATTGTGCAATAGTTTTGATAGCTGTTTTTGTTTACTTGTTTGTTGTTGTAATTTATTGTTGTTTTTTGTTGTTGTAGTTTATTGCTAAATGTTGTTTGTTTGTTTGTTGTTTTTGTTGTTTTTGTTGTTGTTGTTGTTGTTGATGTTACTACTGTTAATTTTGTCGCGGCTGTTAATAATGCTGTCTTTATTAATTTATTACTGTTTTGCCACACTTTTTGCTGATAACTGCCCGCCTGACTTTGTACTTTGTGTTCACTCTTCTGATTACAGTTTTTGTTAAAAACGACTAAAATCACTCATGATGGGATAGGTAAATAAAATTATTTTTACTATATTTTGATAATCACGTCTGCCTTTCATTCCACCAACTAGTTGCTATGCCTAATTTCCGATCTGCGGACATGTGCAGGAAGCAGCTCTATACAAAAATCAATAAACATATTAATATAGATCAATTCAATGTCACATTTCACTTAACATAGTGTGAAACTTCCTTGGAATGAATCTCAGAAGAAAAGAGAACTTTATGTGAGTTGTTAAAAAGCATTATGAACTTAGTTCACAGACTGTTTGTTGCGTTCTACCTTGTTGTGGTTTGATTTCAAGTCTTTTTGGAGAATGGGATCTCCAATATCTAAATCGATGTTAGAAATTCTGTTTTTAAGTGGAAGCAGAAAATATTACCTGTACAATGTGAAGTTCAGGTTTACTATTCTAGTTAAATATAAAAAGCCTGGTGACAAAGGTGAACACCATTGAAAAGCCGTAGCTAAACAAATAATAATTTGAGTTTACAGACAGAAAAAAATAATATTGGGAAGACTAACATAGAGTGTGGGTGTCAGAAAAGTTAAATGTGTCGCTCACTGTTTCGTCCTTCCTGATGTAAATATATAAATTTATGCGGTTAACGGGAAAGGCTTGCTGACACGCTGTCGTTGTCAAATGGCAGCGTCAAGGTAGACATTTGTAGGAACGTGTTTCACTTTGGTATGGTTGTGTTTCTGTTTTTTGCTGATTATTGTAGGAAAATCTGCTTGCCGGTTTGTGTTTTGTGTTTGTGTATTCTAATCAATTCCCTAGTATTTTTTTTTTTGATTGATATAATATTAGTTTTAAAAATCAGTTACAATTAAATGTGTTTTACAAACTTGTTTTTTCTTGTCTAGATATGGATTTAAAATATTTAAGCTGATTGAAGGAAAAACTTTCTTGCTTGATTACTGAAGACATCTAAAACAATAACAAGATGCTTAACATGGTTATGGAATTAGCTGAAGCGGAACACGTCATGTCTAAAAGTAATAAACTGGCAGAACAAACATTTGCTATGAAAATCGTCGAAGATGCAAGTACTTGTTTTGCAGATATTACCAAAGTCGATAATGCGAAAAGCATTTTTAAAGACAACATGCATGCAAGCCCTCAGGAGCTGTTTTCCACATTTGCAGTACCAAATTTACCAGAAGAAAAGCGAAATAAACCACGGAATATGGAAAACAAAAAGGCGAACTGTAATGATACTAGTAGTGGCGATAATGAAAATAATAACGATAAACGTAACATCAACAACAATAACAACAGTAATAGTAACATTAGCAGCTCGAAGAAGGCGACCACTTTTTCTTTGTTTTCTGAAAGCAAGCACTCATTGTCACAAGAAGTACTAAAATCACATAAAAATCAAAACAGTATTACGCTTTATCAATCCACTTCAAAAAGCGTTTCAACACCGACGTCACCAACAAACTTTCCATCTAAAGTCAAGACAAGTAATTTTTCGCCAGCGCAAATCCCGACTCCTTCCAGGCCAGTGTTGCTACAAAGTCATCCACATGGTTCTTATTATTATATGAATCAAAGTTATATTGGTTACTCGACATCGCATCACCCTGGTTTCTACGGAATATCTAACAGCTATCCAGACCCTCATTTATATTATACATCTCAAAATGTACATCAGAAAAATGGTCAGTGTTATTTAGCACAAAACGGTACAAATAAGCACGAGCATTTAACAAAATTATCACGCGCAAAACAATCATTCGCGTCTGTGCAAGGACAAATGGCGGCTAATCAAATTCCTTTATGTTTAGTACAGGATTCGACTGGACATTTACATCAACTAGTATATACTGTACCAGAAAAACTGTATGAACAGTATGTTGCTGCTGCTGCTGCTAAAGGAGCTAAGGTCAAAGTTCAACCGCAGCTTGATAATTCTATGGCGCCAATAGAGAATAGTGTTGCTGGAAAACAACAGGTTAAAAGCAAGATCAAGTTACATCCCGTGAAACAAAATGATGCGACAAGCAAGGATTATCAAAACAAAATTGTTAATGTTCCTACTAAGGAAATAAATAAGGAGAATAATTGTCTAAATTCAAGTGGCACCGATCAATACAAATGCAAACAAAAGAATATTAGCTGCCTAGATAAGTCACATGGCTATTCAGTAAAAAAAGAAAGCACCGATATGACAGAAGGAGACGTTCAAAAAGTCGAGGCAAAGAAGACAAGTACTCAGGCAGTTCTTGCAACAGCAGATGATACCTCGAACAAATCGCCGAAGAAACTATATAAAGATATAAATAGATGTGAACGTCGATTAGAAAATTCTTCAATAACAGAGATAAGGAAAGAAGATTCATGCAGTAATAAAACAAATTTAGCACAAAAGGAAATAAAAAATAATAAAAACACTGAGTGTCTTAAGGAAGACTTTTTGTCTATTAACCATAGAACAAGTTTAGCAGCCTGTAAAACTGTACAAGGAACGCCAGTAAAACTTAAACAAGATGATACAAATCTAGAGACATTTAAGACATGCATAGACCTTACTAATCGATCTAGTCAGAAAAAAACTGCACCACTCAAAGAAAGTCAAACATACAAAGTATCGCCTCTAAATACATCAATGGCGAACAAAATATCACAAACTCGACACCATGCTGCAGCTCAACATAAGCAACGTAAAAGTAAACAAGAAAATCAATCGAGACGCAGTAACAATAACAAGAAAACTGGCGAGGATTGCAGATATGAAAATAACTTAACAAGTATAGACGATATTCTTTCGCGTAAAGACACTGACTTTATACCAAAATCAGATGTTGAAGAACTTCTGCGCACTTTAAAGAGAAAACTAGAAGAATCGGAAAAAGGTGGAAAATGCAACAAACGTGCAAAATACCAAAATAATCATTTGTCTAATAGTCACGAGGATGAATTTCTTAACACGTTATCACCTTTAAATTGTACACTAAACTATGACGAAGACAGCTCGAATTCATTACTTTTGTCACGTGATATGGGTAGTGTATCAAGTGTTGATTCTGCACTGAGTTATAGTCAACAGAGTAGTGTGTCCAGTGTGAGCTCTGAAGCGAATGGAAATATATTTAATACACAGGACTTTGAACAGATATTTAGCGAGAATACTGAAATTGATATCGATAGAGAAATTATACAAGAATCGATATTTAACTCATCTAGCCAAAATTCGGACAATGCTATTACCACTTGCAATAACAATCAATCAGAAACTAGCATTGATTTAAACTTTTTCGTTAATTTTAAAGAAGATATTAGTAACGATAATTTATTTTCTATCCCATCTTCTGGCAACGAGCTATTGTTTTCACCTACTACCAATGAACAATCTTCAACTTGTGAGAAACAAAAAAGCAATGGTACCATGTACACAGGTCAGGTTAGTTTTCCAAGCGGACAGCCGGCAGCCGATATGGATTTGTTCGATCATTTATGGAGTGAATTAGAAAGTTTATGAGATATTTTTACAAATTTACCTTTTAAGACAAATTTTTTGCGGACATATGGTGAATTTTTCGCCATATGAAAAATATGATGTTTTACTTAGATATCACGTTTTAGTTTGATGAAGCTTTTTTTTAATCGTATTTTTATTGACCGGACTAACAGTGTAACTATAGGTTGTTAAACGTCGTAAATAAAGGAAGAAGCTGTAAGAAAACGTCAAAGGTCACTCCACGAATAGTCTAGGAATTATGTGTTTTAAAACAACATTTTTGTTTCAGAGATGTTAGTTTTATTTTTCGGAGCCATCAAAAAAGATTATTTGTTGAGTAAATTTCCGTATCAACTTAGTTTTAACTTTTCTTTGATACAAATAAAATAAAATTATTAAACAAAACAAAAGTTAGAAAGAAACTCAAACAATTCTTGTTTACTTGTAAAAACGAGTAACTTTTTGGCTCGTTCTGTCTGTTGTCTAGCTTGCTCGGAAACTCTTTTTTACAACGAGGGCAAATGTCAAATGACTTGGTTATAAAATGTATTAAAATAACTAAAAAAGGTTTACGTATTATGCTCACAACTATATAATACAATGTTATTAGCTGATAAAAAATGTCTAAACCGCGCAAAAAACAGCAAAGGCGATCACTTCCTCTTTTTGCCGTTTTAGAACGTTAAACAAAACGTAATTTGTTTTCGTTTATCGGAAAGACTTTTATGGCGATCAAAATTATTTATTGTTTGTATATTATGTAGATTTTTCAAATAGAAAATTGAACTTAATAGTATTTAAAAACTTTTTTTATGTCATTTAACAAACATTTTCAAACTTCAAATACAGTCGAAATGATCAATCTCCATATTTGTCTTTGACAAAAACAGCTATAGTAAAATAACAACTTATTTTGCAGTGCACTGGTTAGGTTTTGAGGTATCATCAAATTGTTCGTTAGTTATGTATGTTGTTGTTGTTGTTGTTGATGATGATGTTGTTAAACTTTTTGTTGCCTTAAGTCGAGTGTTTTTACAAAGTTAGATCAGTTCTGTTTTTTGACCAATTAAGCCCATAATTAAAACGTTTAAGCGAAATTAAACGGGTTCTTAATATTTTACTGCAATTTTATTTATTTTGTGAATACTGTGTTGTTGTTTTTATTATTTCGTTTTTATTTGTATTTTAGATTTTATATTACCCTTTTTTACTTTCATGAATACACAATACATGACAACTGTTGACCTGCTTTCGTTTGTGAATTTTTATCTGAATGAGGAATGCTCTTTCCTTACCGACGGCGCGAGACATGTATGTAGAGATTTTTTTAGAGTTTTTATCTTTGTGAAGGATAATTAAGTATGCAATTCAACACACCAAGGTCGATTTAAGCACACCAAAAAGGTATAACACATTAAGTAAATTGCTACTTTTTCTACATATACACAGATATATGGTTCTCTCTTCTAGTTGCTGTGGATGCCTTTGTAATCGTAACTTTATTAACATTTAAATTTACCGTTAAATTTAGATTTTTATGATCTGTATTGTTGAAGTAAGCACTACAAACAAAACCTATATCTTGTTTTTTCAAAAAGGAGTGTTACTTCTTAAAAAGGACAGTGATGTTAAATACATTACCACCAGTGAATGACAGATTTCGTACAGACTACCAACGATAAACCACAAATATTTCAACAAAAGTTAAGCAAATGGCAAATCTGTCATTTATACGGAACTCTGAATAAAGGTAATCTAAGATTGTAACAATTATACTTGCTTTGTAATTTTTGTAGAATTGTGACTTTCTATTGTAGGTGTGATTAATTTAATTGTCGACCCAATAACAGAAATACAAATAAGCTCACTTTGAAGTAATAAAATAGTGCGAAATTCTTTTTTGTCCGTGTAATTTTCACTGCAAGAAAAACTTAAATCGTGGCTTTTATTTCATCTGTTTCTGACTTCAATCAATTGTCATTCATTTCAATCAATTCACAGTAAAGAATAATTTTAAGGGAGTGTTCATGAGCTCAATTAGACGATTGGCTCGGTTGAAATCACCTCGCTAAATAAATTTTATTGATAAAAGTTTACCTATTATTGAAGATATTATTTCGGTTTGTCTGTTCAGTATTCATATTACTGTGGAAAGTTTATCATTTCCTGAGCATGATAGTTTAGCAGGCGACGTTTCGGGAGATCCTTCTCTCATCATCGGGCAAAGTAAATGGTGTTGAGCATGTATTTATATAATTGCAGAGGATCGAAATTCATAGAAATTAACCAATTAGAAACGAGCTGATAATTACAGTTAATTACGGTAATTAACATTTTCGGACCTAGATGTAGGTAACTACTTTTTCTGTAGAGCTGGTAACTAAATCTCAGGAAGTTGATACGAGATGCTGTTTATGTGTTTGTTACGTGCTACACTGTTGATGGTTTCTTTAATCTTCCTGTCCGTTGTTCTGGATTCTCTGTCAATGATTTTCTTCTCATCCCAATTAAACTGATGACTTCTGCTCCAGCTGTGGTCCGCAATTTCGTTTTTATTCACATCTCCGTTTCTCACTGCGCGCATACGTTCTTGTACTCGTTGCTTAAACTTTCTTTTTGTTTCGCCTTTGTACACTGTATCACAATCTTTACACGGGATTTTGTAAACAACATTGCATTGTTCTTCCAGGTTTATTTTGTCTTTTGGTTTAGACAAAGTGCTTCTCAGAGTGTCTTTACAGTTAAGAATGCATTTGATCTTGTGTTGCCTTAAAACTCGACGAAGGATCTCGCTAGTACCTGGTACAAAGGGTAGGAATGCTGATGCGATGAAATCCTCTGATGTTTCCTTGTTGTCTCCGTTGCATCTTCTCTTCATTTTATTTTCTACTTGCGTGATGACTTTATGACTGTATCCATTTGCCATTAATGCATTTCTTACACGTCGAATTTCATCTTTCCTCTCCTGTTTGTCACTGACTACGCTGTTGGCACAAGACAAACCGAAATAATATCTTCAATAATTACAAAATTTTCTTGCAATATAATAAAAGACGTGGCGATGTTTCGTAGAAAGTTAAAATTTTAAGAATGGGTGCGTCTTGCGAATGTGTATGAATTAGTCGTTTGTTTTGCAGGTTTTAGAAAAGCACCCTGTAAGCTGGTCTTGGGGGCTATTCCAACGATCTTTGTACACAAGCCTGAAAAAAAGTTTGCGTCGTTGAGAAGTTACAAAAAAGAAGGTGAAGGCATGAGGAATTTCTGTACACATATTGACTTCTTTTTCTTTTTTCTTTTTCTTCCGAGGATTTAAATTCTGAACTAGACCATGAAGAACAGAATTTACTCCTGGATGCCGACGATGACGATATCTTTTTACGGAACTGCGTCTCTACGCAGAAAAAAGTTGCTACCACGGAATGCAAAGGTTCACAAGCGAACAGGTAAATTGAGCAAAAAAAATTTACATTGTATCAAAATTGCAAATATTCTTAAATTTAATTTCGCCCAATGTAGCCAAACATTAGGAGCAAAGCAGTTCAGGCTACCAAAGAAAACAGATTTACTCGAAGATGGTGCGACCTTCCCTTCTAATAATGTAATTTTGCTATCGTTGTGTAACTATATCACAGTTGTAACTATATCACAGTTGTTACTATATCACAGTTGTAACTATATCACAGTTGTAACTATATCACAGTTGTAACTATATTACAGTTGTAACTATATCACAGTTGTAACTATATCACATTTGTAACTATATCACAGTTGTAACTATATCACAGTTGTTACTATATCACAGTTGTAACTATATCACAGTTGTTACTATATCACAGTTGTTACTATATCACAGTTGTTACTATATCACAGTTGTAACTATATTACAGTTGTTACTATATCACAGTTGTTACTATATCACAGTTGTTACTATATCACAGTTGTAACTATATCACAGTTGTTACTATATCACAGTTGTAACCATATCACAGTTGTAACTATATCACAGTTGTTACTATATCACAGTTGTTACTATATCACAGTTGTAACTATATCACAGTTGTTACTATATCACAGTTGTAACTATATCACAGTTGTTACTATATCACAGTTGTAACTATATCACACTTGTTACTATATCACAGTTGTAACTATATTACAGTTGTAACTATATCATAGTTGTAACTATATCACAGTTGTAACTATATCACAGTTGTAACTATATTACAGTTGTTACTATATCACAGTTGTAACTATATCACAGCTGTAACTATATCACAGTTGTAACTATATCACAGTTGTAACTATATCACAGTTGTTACTATATCACAGTTGTAACTATATCACAATTGTGTCTATATTACAGTTGTTACTATATCACAATTGTGTCTATATTACAGTTGTTACTATATCACAGTTGTGTCTATATTACAGTTGTAACTATATCACAGTTGTAACCATATCACAGTTGTAACTATATCACAGTTGTAACTATATCACAGTTGTAACTATATCACAGTTGTAACTATATCACAGTTGTAACTATATCACAGTTGCTACTATATCACAGTTGTGTCTATATTACAGTTGTGTCTATATTACAGTTGTAACTATATCACAGTTGTTAATATATCACAGTTGTTACTATATCACAGTTGTTACTATATCACAGTTGTAACTATATCACAGTTGTAACTATATCACAGTTGTAACTATATCACATTTGTAACTATATCACAGTTGTTACTATATCACAGTTGTTACTATATCACAGTTGTAACTATATCACAGTTGTAACTATATCACAGTTGTAACTATATCACAGTTGTTACTATATCACAGTTGTAACTGTATCACAGTTGTTACTATATCACAGTTGTAACTATATCACAGTTGTTACTATATCACAGTTGTAACTATATCACAGTTGTTACTATATCACAGTTGTAACTATATCACAGTTGTTACTATATCACAGTTGTAACCATATCACAGTTGTAACTATATCACAGTTGTTACTATATCACAGTTGTTACTATATCACAGTTGTAACTATATCACAGTAGTAACTATATCACAGTTGTAACTATATCACAGTTGTTACTATATCACAGTTGTTACTATATCACAGTTGTTACTATATCACAGTTGTAACTATATCACAATTGTGTCTATATTACAGTTGTTACTATATCACAGTTGTTACTATACCACAGTTGTAACTATATCACAGTTGTAACTATATCACAGTTGTAACTATATCACAGTTGTTACTATATCACAGTTGTTACTATATCACAGTTGTAACTATATCACAGTTGTAACTATATCACAGTTGTAACTATATCACAGTTGTAACTATATCACAGTTGTTACTATATCACAGTTGTTACTATATCACAGTTGTAACTATATCACAGTAGTAACTATATCACAGTTGTAACTATATCACAGTTGTTACTATATCACAGTTGTTACTATATCACAGTTGTTACTATATCACAGTTGTAACTATATCACAATTGTGTCTATATTACAGTTGTTACTATATCACAGTTGTTACTATACCACAGTTGTAACTATATCACAGTTGTAACTATATCACAGTTGTAACTATATCACAGTTGTTACTATATCACAGTTGTTACTATATCACAGTTGTTACTATATCACAGTTGTTACTATATCACAGTTGTTACTATATCACAGTTGTTACTATATCACAGTTGTAACTATATCACAGTTGTAACTATATCACAGTTGTTACTATATCACAGTTGTGTCTATATTACAGTTGTAACTATATCACAGTTGTAACTATATCACAGTTGTAACTATATCACATTTGTAACTATATCACAGTTGTTACTATATCACAGTTGTTACTATATCACAGTTGTAACTATATCACAGTTGTAACTATATCACAGTTGTAACTATATCACAGTTGTTACTATATCACAGTTGTAACTGTATCACAGTTGTTACTATATCACAGTTGTAACTATATCACAGTTGTTACTATATCACAGTTGTAACTATATCACAGTTGTTACTATATCACAGTTGTAACTATATCACAGTTGTTACTATATCACAGTTGTAACCATATCACAGTTGTAACTATATCACAGTTGTTACTATATCACAGTTGTTACTATATCACAGTTGTAACTATATCACAGTAGTAACTATATCACAGTTGTAACTATATCACAGTTGTTACTATATCACAGTTGTAACTATATCACAGTTGTGTCTATATTACAGTAGAATTTATTTTCGGTGTAGAACAGGCTTTACAGTAATAACCTCGGTATCACGTTGTCACGTGATTTTAAGCAAAGGGCGGATTTTCAGAAAGTTCAATCACACGTCGATTGGCTTTCAAGTATTCAAGGTCACGCAATTGCATTTACAATGGACGGAACCTCTAATAATAACATGGAAGAACCTGTTATCAACAGCCAATCTGCCCCACAAACGCTAAACGGAATGGAACAATTTAACCTAATCAGAAGCTACCTGGAAAAAATGTTTATCAAACAGAAACAAGAATTCGAAACAAAACTACAACAACAGAGTACATCGAACAACATGAAGGTTTCAGCTAAACCAGAATCATCGAGACAATTTAAGTTCAAAGGTAATCAAATCCAATTCGAATTTAACCAAAATTAGCGGAAGATTTGGAAGATGTTATCGACCTTATCAAAAAAGGTTCTGTATCAAGATCAACAAAACGTTTAGCAGGAATGAAACTCGAAATCACGAAGCGAAACAAGCTAATAAAAATGGCGGATAGATCACCAGCAGGATGGGCCACTGTAGAAGAGTACTTATCTGATGAATTAGCAAGCGATTCAGATGACGAAAAACGGATAAATCGGCTGAGTTAAAAGCACTGGCAAAAAAGAAAGCAAAGGTAAAGCCAAAGTCCTTCTACCCTCCACCTTTCAGCCCTATGCACACCCAACTAATGTCCTCGTCGCCACTTACGCCAAACCATTTCCAATCACAAAGATTCGCATTTCCAAGAGAACCATTTCAACCATCTGGGAGTATCGGTAACCATAACACACCATATTCTTCCCAATCAGCGTATAGATTCCAAAGTGCAAGATCAATGTGCTTCGGTTGTGGCAAGACTGGACACTGGAGAAAAGACTGCCCAAACGTTATCGGCCATAAGCAAGTCTAAAGAAAAGACAACAGATAAGTGTTTAAATATTTTAATAACAATGTAAGAGATGAGGAAACGTACGAATTTTGTCAAGTAAAACTACGGCTGGAACTAGAGTTAAGATCTTCAAGTTATTGCTAAAAATATATTTTATATGTAGGAAAAATAGAATTGACCTAATGGTAAACTGGGTTCCAAGGGAACATTTAAGATTTGCTGACACTCTTAGTCGTATGATAGATCACGATGACTGACAAGTAAAAGAAGAGCTTTATAATAATTTGAACCAACTGTGGGGCCCTTTTACTGTTGACAGATCTGCTGACGACGACAACAAAAAGATATGTCGGTTTTATTCAAAATTTTATTGTCCCAATACAGAAGGAGTAAATGCGCTAAATTACGATTGGAAGGCGAAAACAACTACGTAGTACCTCCAACAAGTCTTGTAGGAAAAGTGTTAAAATACATGAAAACTTCGAAATGTAAAGGTGTAATTGTGTCACCTTAATGGCCTTCTGCTTATTTCTGGCCACTCCTGTTTTCAAAAAACAAAACTGCAATCACAGACAGAAAGGTTTTTGGTGACCCAAAAGTATGTGTAACAAAGGGAAAAAATAAGAAGTGTTTCATTGGCAGCAAAAAATTCGTTTCGCCAATACTAGCTGTCAATTTAGATTTCAGCTAAAAATGCCACAGTGCAAATGCATCCGCTGGGACTACAAAAAATTAGAGCAATATACCACAGGGTACGAGTACTGGTCCACTGGGACTTTGATTAAGAGCACAATACTATACTCTGAAAGTTCAAGTAGAATCAAATTGTCATAATTTTCTCCCTTTTAGGCTTTATCACAAAACACTTGAAAATTGAAATTGAGAATGAATCTTTAAAACATTTGGCTACTGAGCTGCCAACATACATGTCATTTTGTAGAGAGGAGAATACCCTGAAGAAATATAAATCGTCTTTCAACCTTTGGGAACGCTGGTGTAAGTCTTTTAAAGTGTCAATTAAGCCAGCTAAACCAACCACTATTGCGTTGTTTATATTAGGCGGAGTTCAGTCCGGTTGGTCTTTGTCAAAAATCGAAGGTGCTTATTATGCTATAAAGTTTTTTCATCTTCTCGGAGGGTACGAAAACCCATGTGAAAATCCTATTGTTACTGAAATGCTTGAGGCTTCTAAACGAATTATTTCGACCAAGAAAAATAGAAAACAAACTATTACAATTGAACATTTAAAGTTATTACACACAAAACTTTCGCAGAAAAAAAACATTTACAATATGCAGGGTTTATGAGGTTTTCCGAGATAGGTGGTCTTAGACGTTGTGATATATCAATTTGTGAACCTTACATGAAACTGTTCGTAGAAAAGTGCAAAACTGACGTTTACAGAGAAGGAAGTTGGATTTTTATTAGTAAGACTGGAAACGAATTATGTCCAGTCAAAAATCTAAAAGTATACTTAGAACTTACAAAGTTAACGGACAAGAGTTCAGAGGAATTTATTTTTGGAGCAGTTACTGTGACAAAATCTAATCCGATTGGAACTCTTAGAAAAGGAAAGAGCTTATCATACACAAGAATGAGAGAAATACTCCTAGAAGAGCTCGATAGTATCGGTTTAGAAAAATCAAAGTTTGGCCTACATAGCCTTAGATCCGGTGGTGCAACAGCGGCTGCAAATGGCGGAGTCGCAGACAGGTAATTCAAACGACATGGGCGTTGGAAATCGAAATCAGCCAAAGATGGATACGTGCAAGATGATCTTAACTCGTTACCTCCAGTTTTAAAAGCATTAGGTTTTTAATAAAAGTTAGAAAATTTTAATACGATAAGTAATACGACCAATAACCCTTACTTTTAAGTACAAGCTAAGACGACTCCTCTTCTCAAACAACTTGTTTTTATTCTGTCAGGTCTGGCTACGGGAAAATAAATAAGGTTAATTTCGTTTAAGCAAATCGAATTAGAAATTAAAGGTAGACGAGTTTAAAAGGTATTTGAGGTGGGAGGTTAGAAGGTTAGCTGGAGAAAATGCGAATTAGTAGCTAGGTATTTGCAGCTAGCGAAAATATTGTTCCAGTCAACAAAACAGCATAGGAGGTAGAGATAGCTTTACATAAAAAATACCAGGCTGAGCTTACAGTCAGTAAGTCTGGTGTTGTACTTCCTGACCCAAAGTATCTTCCTTCTGAATAGCTCTGTGAGAATTATGGCATATAGTTTTAGCCATGCGTACTGTATAGTGATATATTCAATTCCCTAATGTTTAACCCCAGTGAGCTTGGTAGTTCAGATTTAAACGATTACAAAAGTTCAAAAGCATATAGCTATTTTAGTAATGGTTGGCTTGGCCTAATATTGTACCATGAAGTTGAACCAACCTTCAGTTATTGTTTTTTAAACGCTGATTGTCGACCATCACAGCGTATAAATGACCCTCCACATAACCTTTGGATTTGTGTGACAACAAGTAATAGCAAAGTTAAGTCTGCACATTGTGACTCCGTAGCTGATATGTCAGAGACCTAAAACCACATAGCAGCATTGTTTTTTCATCTTGAAGCAGCAGTTAGGCTTGGACTGACCAATATGTCATGTACCAGTAAACCGTGAGAGTGGCTCCCTAACCGTACAGAGGTAAAACCGGTCAAGATCAAAGATGTTACATTTAAACGTGATGATTTTGGAAAAAGAGGTAAAGAATCGAAGGGTCTTTCAAGTACATCAAAGAAGGACTATAATCCCTTTGATGTGTCATTAAGAACTTTAAAGCTTTGCGATGTAGTTGCTGCACTTGAAAAGGTTGTTCCAGACAGCACTCTTTCAATGGCTGTTCCAAAACCGGAAGCAGATTTCATGCGTAAGATTGTCACTGGAAAATTACCGAACCCCAATACCCTTGTTAGCATCAATGATGTCATTTTAATGTCCAATTCTATTGAAACTTTTCATAGCAATGTTGCAGTACACTTTTCAGCATCAAATATTAAGCAAATTAAAATTATTACTCGATATCAATGTTGTAATGAAAACTGGTATGCTTTTCGCAAAGGTGTCATAACTGCATCCAGAGCTCATGAAGTAAAAACCAAAGCGGAAAGGTTTGTGAAAAAGGTGGATGTACCATAAATTTTTGGCAGTTGTTTCAAAAGATTTCCGGTTTTGTGTTCCTTAGTCCAAATACTCCAGCATTAAAGTATGGACGCTCAGTGGAAGTTAACGCAGTGAATAAATTTTATAAGTATTATTCTGAAGGTCATAAGAATGTTGAAGTCATTGAGCGTGGGTTATTTTTAGACAAGTTTTTCCAGTCATAGGTGCTAGTCCAGACAGAGTTATTTTGTGTTCGTGTTGTCCTAAGTCATGCTTAGAAGTATAATGTCCATACTCCATTAATTACAAATCTCCAAATCATCCTAAAATTCATCTACCCTATTTAAAATATGTCGAAGGGAAGTTAGTTCTGAACAAAAATCATCAGTATTTTACCCAGTGTCAAATGCAGATGGGAGTTACTGGTTTAAAATTTTGCAACTTTTTTGTTTGGACTCAGTATGGTTTTTTGGTAGAGGAAGTTCAGTTTGATCCTAAGTTTTGGAACGATCTTAAAAAAAATTATCTTATCTTTCTATGTGCATTATCTGAAACGCACGTTCTCACAATAAATGGTATATATGGAATAAAAACAATAAAAAGGCTATTTTTATAGCCTGTTCCAGTAAGAAGGTAAGTAAACAGGTTTTGTTATCATAATATATATAATATGCATAACAATACCTACATATATGGTCGCTAGTTCAAATTCCGCTCAGTCCAAGTTTTTACTTTTGCCGACAGAGATCACCTCCACTTCTGAATATTGTATAATGTGTATATGCCTGGTACTACTGTTGTTTTACTACTGTTCCATGAATTGTATGATATGTAATGTAATACTACTGTTCTACTACTGTTCTCTAAATTGGATAATGTATAATACTGTACCCAGAATACATAAATATATATGTATATATCATTTTATATGATGAAAACAAGTTGAGGAAAGTAAGGTAAAACTTAAAAAACAAAACATTTTGTGTTTGCCAATAATGTTTTTTATAGATATGTGGCTTTAAAAAAAGCCGTTTTTTTCTTCATCAAGATTATTTTGCTTGCATGAGGCGTGGCGTTAAATTGCACAGAGCAGCACAGGTTGGAACAATATGATCAGCATGTTGAAGCATGGTGATTGGTAACACATACTTGAGAATGCGAAACGTTTTTATGCGATTAATTGCTCGTTTAACATGAATCCGCAAATTTGCAACATCTTTAGTACGTTTACATTCTTCAGTGGTCATTTGCGCTTTTATTCTAGCACCTGGTGGAACACTTAAACTACAAAATCTTAAAAGTAGATCTTCTTTTATTTGGAACCCTCTGTCTGCCATTATTTCATCCTCTCTTTCCAGCGCATCAAAAAACCCACTATCCTCACAAATGCGTTCGTTCGTTCGACCACCATAACAATCTGACAGGAAAGTGATGAAACCAGTAGGAGAAATTCCAATTAAAAATTTAATTGTATTATGGCTTTTGTAATCTGACCAGGTTTGTGCTTGAAGCTCCAAAGATTTTGGTCTTTCGATAAAAACCTCTGTGCAGTCGATAATGCAGCGCAGCTTTTAATGTCCCATTTTTTTGTAAATATTTGCCAAATGATCCCTAATAGCCTCTCGAGGAAGCCAGTTTACCAAGCAATTTCCAAGGGCAGTGCTAAGCAAACGTACCCAAGTTGTGAAAATATTTGAACATGTTGCTGGAGTACAGGTATGCAGTATGTCGTTAATCGAGTAAAGCCGAAATAAAATTTAGCCGCAATAAAAACACAATTTACAACCTTTTGTTACCCCGTCATAGGAAAAACAATTGGTCAATTTCATTTTATTTTGCGAAATAAGTTTTAGTAAAGGTTAACAAATTAACTGGTGACACTGAACTGAGCGCTTAGTACGGGAAAACCGTGCGGCATATGCGTTCAGGCTTAAAACCCTATTCAAAAAAACTATTGCATCTGTGGTTTACAAACCACAGGATACACTCTGTTGAAACGCCGGGTTAAGCCACAAATAACTGTGTTACCCAGCGTTAAACACCAGAATGAGTGATTAATAAGAACCGTCAACTGTGCCACACATTCAAGTAAAGCGCTTTAGTGCAGACAAATAGTGTGTAGAAAATCAAGTGAACTGCACACAACTTTGTGGTGTTTCTGGTGTAATATACTATTCCAAAAATAACTCTTGACAACTTAGGTAAAATAAAAACACAGATTACAATTCATTGTTACCACGTCATAGCGAAAGCAGCAGGCAACTTTCTTTATTTGTTCAGGGAATGTTCCCGGTAAAAGTTTAAAAAAATCTTAATCTGAGCGCTTAGTATAGGTAAACAATGTGTAGTTTTTTCTGTAAAAAACGTTATCACAACCTCGGTTAAACAGAAACACAGGAAACAGCTCGTTGTTAACACCGGACTAAGCGCTTAGTACAGGTAGACTGTTGAGCGCTTAGTATAGGTAAACAATGTGACACGTCCATATAGGTGTAATACACTTTTCTGTAAAAAAAACGTTATCGCAACTTCAGTTAAACAGAAACACAGGAAACAGCCCGGTCGTCAACACCAGACTGAGCACTTAAGAGTTAAACCGTGTCATACATGAGCTTAGGCTAACACTATTTTCCAAAAATCTTTATCACTTTGGTTTTAAAAGAAATAAGGAAACAGGCTGGCTTTACCCAGTCCAGTTAAAAAAACACTCAGCAATTTAATTTTAGAATAAATTTTCATAACAGTATTAAAAGCTGTGGCTACCTGGCTGTATTTAGCATAATTATTTAAGGAATGTTGTTGGTAGCTAAACTGTATTTGGCTACCTTAACCTTTTAGTTAGTGGTAGCTACACAGGAAACAGCCCGTTGTTAACACTGGACTGAGCTGTTAATACAGGTAAACTGTGTCGCACATGATTATAGGCGTAACACCATTTTTTGAAAAACTTTCCCGCAGCTTCGGTTAAAAAAAACGTAAGTTTTCATAGCAGTAATAAAATTGGTAGCTGCCTAACTGCATTTAGCATAAGAATAAAGAATTGTGTAGCAGCCAAACTGCATTTAGCTACTTTCACTTTTTAGCTACAGTTAGCTAAAGGGAGCTAGCTAGGTAGACCCAACTTCAACATAAAAATAAATAACAATATACCAAACTGAAAAAAACTTTAAAAGAATAGGAATGAACAAAGATAACTATAGCAAGCTGCCTCAAAATCTACGTTTTGTAGCTAGCCAAAAACTTAAAATTGGTTTGTTTAAGATTTATACGTAGCTAGAAAACGTGATGAAATATTCCCCTTAACATGTGAAAACATACAGAAACTAAATAATCCTAAGAAAGAATAGGATACAACGTACTCAGAAGAAAAAAGGATTAAAAAGAGACAAATTTCAAACATCGCTTGCAAACGAAAATGAACGTGGAACCGTAAATAATTACTCCCCGAAAAAAATTACTCACCCAGTAGGAGTGGTAATTTCCCAGAAAATCATTACTCCTACTCGGAAATTATTACTCCCTTGAAATCACTCTTTTATGAATGGAGGATTACTTTTTTCCCAGTAAAAACTAACTTTCCTATTAAAACTAACCCATGAAGACATTCCACTGCAAATTCGAATGTGCGAGCTTCCTTTATTCATAATTTTTATACTTTGTTTTATCGATTTCTAATCTTAAACAGTTCTTAAACATGTTGTCAAGCTTCAGTAATTTTTACTCTGTTTGGTACATTTTTGAAACTCAAACGTTTATTTTATCTACAACAAAATATTATTATTTACTTTATCCGATAAGTTCTTAAGCTTAAGGTCAAAAGTTTGTTTTCCTATTATTTAAAGCTCTAATAATCTATTATTTACTTCATTTATGAATTTTTAAGCTTGATGTTTTCCAGATTTTATAAGATTTTAAGCTCCGAAAAGTTTTTCTCTCGTGATTTGTTAGCTATAATCATTTTGTTTCTAAACTCAAAACCGATTGTACTTTTTTGTATTTGTTAAATTTTTTTCCTATTCATTTTATTACAGTTTTTGTTGTAAGGTTGTAGTTATCGTGAGAAAAAAGATTATCAAATGATCTTGAAATGATTATTCTAAAGTCAAGTTTAGCTGCATATATACATAGAGATATCTCTATGATATATACCAACCATTATAAAAAACAATTAAAATCATTTGATTCTGAAAACTTTTTGTATTGACATTTCTTTAAACAACTCTTGCTTCTTATAAAAACCTGTATATATATAGATTTTGATGGTCCCACTGAAAAAGGAAGCCAGACCCACCCCATCGGATTTTTGACTCTTTCGGTAGTCCACTGTAAGTTCTCTTAATAAATTCTTTTTATCAGCATAATAATGGTCATGTTTATTTATTAAGATAGGGGAGTAAAAATTTCCTGCGAGGAGTAATAATTTTCTGGTAAATAGATACTACCGGGAGTAACAATATCCCGGGAAATAACTACTGGGGATTACTTATTTCCTAGTAAATTATTACTAGGGAGTAAACTTTTAGGGGAGTATGTTTTTACGGTGACACCGGTACCTGTTCTTTAAGCTCAAAATCGCTTGAAGATCCGGTAAATTTAAAAATGGCAGAAAGGGGCTTTAATCAAACAGCTTTCTGTGTAGCTAGTTAGTTACCTAGGTAGCTTTTACTAAGAAGGGGCAGGTCAACACCAAATGATTATGCTGCTAACTAGCTAACAAAACTAAAAATAGTTCTTGCCTGATAAAAGACTTGTTTTTTGATTGGGTGTCCCTAATCTCCAGTGGAGGATTGGAAGTATCGTATGTAGAAAAAGGATTTTGTGTGGGTAAAGGGATGACCTAAGAAACAAGGGCTTTATCAGACGCACAGGCCTTGTTTCTTATACCGCTTTCTGCTCGGGTAGTGAAATTGATCCGTGATAGAATCAAAACAACCCGACCTGGCGTAAGCGGTCGTTCATTTTGAAGGGTCTGTTTATAACGGAAGGGTTACCTCTATATATATCTTTCTCGATTTGTTTGTTGGCCATGATTAACAGATTTTGTAAGTAATCGATAACAAACCACGTGCGATGATTAGCGAGGTGAAAAAGGAAAGGGAAAAATGTACTTTCTCGTTGCTAAAGAAGACTGAGTCACGTGATTTCATGGGTAAATATAATTGGTAGGTGAAGGGCACCTGTAATGGTGAGATTTTAATTGGTTGAGAGCACCACTGCGCCTCGGGTAAGTGACGTAATGTACAGTTTGTGAGTAGCGAATATACAACAAGGTAGAGGGGCAATGCTAGAGACGTGGAACAGGCGCGCCTGGGGGTAATCTGGATGAGTAGAAAACTAGGCTAACGACCGAGCTAGCGTGTATGTACAGTTCTAAAAGCCGTTAAATGTGCACAGCGTTAGTCTTCACTGGAAAGGAATAAAGGAAATGGTGAAGGTACTCATGCACCCTTCTCTTCCGTGTATACGGACTCTCGAAACGCGGGTCCACCGCAGAGCTGGCTGTATTTTCTGGATTTAAAATTTTTTTTTGATTGGTGAACTACGCGGCGAGTAGGGTCTTTTCAGGGCCAAGTGCGTAACAAAGGGCCGGGCGAACTGAAATAAAGTAGCCAAAGGAGCAATTAAAATCGTAAATAAGACTAAAAACATAAGGGGTTTGATATCAAAAATTGAGGAAATAACAAGAGTTATATTGACAGTCGTGTTATATAATACAAGTATTATGTATAACACGTTAGTTCGTTACAAATAGAATAATATCTATTTTATTTGATCCGTACCACGTGGTAGTGGCAATTGTTTGTAATACATTCTATTTCATAAGGACACAGCCGGTATCGCAGTAGGTTACTTCAGTAAAACATCAACAGTGATGGCGGTTAGCTAGGTTACATTCTTATGTTGTTTTAGTATAAAAATCGCAATATTGCTGTTTCCCACGTATTTCCTAATAGGGTTTTCGTATTCTTGTCTAGTGTCGTAATAAATTATTTGATACTGGTATAGCAAAACAAACGTCATTATCGAACAGTATGTGATTGGATTTACAATATTCCACCATTATTGTTACGTCATTGTTTATTTTTACTAGCATGATAGTAGCTTTTTTGCATCACATTTTTTAATTCGATTGGTAACGAAGATGTATGTGCCAATGTCGAGGGATCCATATCGGCGATTCCGAGGCAAACAACGTGTTGGGACGGGGGCCTAAAAGGAGAGAGAGAGAGGGATGTTCCTTACAGAAGGAACAAGGCCTGTGCGTCTGATGAAACCCTTGTTTCTTGGGGCCATCCCTTTACCCACACAACATCCTTTATCTACATACGATACATCGAATCCTCCACTGCAGATTAGGGACACCCAATCAAAAAACATATTATATTAATAATAGCTACTACCAAGCAGTCCAGCAAGGAAGCAAAAAAAAAAAATTCGGTCATACGTCTGTGGAATGTCCTGGCCGCATGAAGAATATAGTCTATTCATGAGGCCCGTCAAAATCAGATTACTTACGATATGTGTTCAGTTTGGTTATTGTATTGGCTAAGATTGAAATGAAGCATTCTCATTGGCTTTTGGGAAAATGGAAATTTTCCATTTTGGAAAGGCTATATCTCAAGGACTCGTGACTTTTGAACACTCTAGATCGGTTTTTATGAAAGTAAACTGAATTTCCTGTAAGACCAAGAGGTTTTGGGGCCGCTCTGCCCCAGGGGATGTTGGATTGATACTGGATAGAATTATTCCCAAATGTGACTGTTCTCACTCTAAGTAAACGTATTGAGCCCGGATTAGCACGATAATTTGGACGATTGCAAGCATCAAATGTAATTATAAAATTATTTAAAAGAGTAAGAGGTAGTTTCTTATTGATTAACTTATGAAGAAAAATAATATTGCACATCTTGACATAATCAAAAAAAGAAAGAATTTTAAGATTCAGAAACAGAGGAGCTGAATGAGAATTAAAGTCGGAAAAGGTTATTATGTGCATAGCTCTTTTTTGTAGATTTAAAACTCGGTGGGTTTTATAAGATGAGTTCTGACCCCAGACTTGACAAGTGTAAGACATATGTGAGTGAAATAGGGCGAAGTATAGAGACACTACTATAGATGGAGAAACATAATGCCTGAGTTTGCACAGTGCGCCATTAGCTTGTTTTAACTTATCGCAAACAATATCTGTGTTTTTCTCAATTGATGTTTTCGTCAATAAAAACACCTAGGACTTGGCGCGCCACTACGTATTCCTCCGCGAGGTATAACTTTAGCTATGAGCGTAGGACAAGCAGGTCTGAAGAATGCTTCAAAAAGGCTAGGGATAAAGGCTATGAAACATGAGAGTATTATACTACTTGCAGAATTAAGGCTGAACTCAATTGTTGATTTAATCTCCTAAGCGATCGAGAATGGTGTTGTAAGCGACAATATTATTTATTTATTTATTTATTTGACGAATGTTTTACAAGGATGGCCATTTCAGATAAAATCTGTTATCAACATGGGTCCTTGAAATAAATAGGATAAAAAATATTAGTAACAATAAAACAAGAAATGTAAATGTACAATAAAAACGGTCGTATAAATATATAAACAGCAGAAAACACAGACAAAAGGCTAAAAATCAAAATACCACACTAGAAAAATGAGTTGATCAAGACAAAAAACAAACAAAAAACAAACAAAAAGCCATAAAAAAGACTAAATACGCAGATAATATTCTCTCAGTTGCAACTTAAAAATATTGTATGATTCACATTTTCTAATGTCCAACGGGAGTGTATTGTAAATATGTGCTCCAGTGTAACAGAAAGCTCCACGAGCATATTCCAAACGAAGATTAGGTAATTTCAAGCTATTTCTATTGTTACGTGTGTGTCTTGTGTGGTTTGTTTTTGTGAAGTAATTTTTAACATTTTCACACACATCATTGTCCAAGCAACGGCGAATGAAATTACAACCTCGCATTTCTATCATATTAACAGTATCAGGTGGTGTCAAGATTTGATTTCCAGTAATTGAAGCTGCTCGTCTATGTAAAGATTGGAGCTTGAGTAGTTGTGTCTGAGAATTCTTAAGGTGAACAAATCCGCAATATGTTAATACTGGTTGAATCATTGTTTAAAAAATTACAAATGCAGCTTTTTCTGTAATCAGCGGTCGAATGCGATATAGTAAACGTAATCTACTGGAAGCTTTTTGATACGTTAAATCAAACTTGCTGCTCAAATCCAATGATGGTACGATAAGTACACCAAGATATTTATACGTGGATGTTACCCTCACAGTTTGGTAGCCGTAAGTTACGTTTAATGAGCTGTTTTGTTTAGAGAGGTTATTTTTCGAACCAAATAACATTGCTTTAGTTGTGCCCAAAATTGACCCTTGTGGTACTCCACTATTGACTGGATGTTCAAAGAATTTTTGTATTTAACTTGCTGAAATCTACCAAACAAATAGTCTGTGAACCACTCGTGCTCGTCTCCAACAATTCCAAAACTGGTTAATTTTGACAGTAGTTTACCATGACTTAACATGTCGAATGCTTTTGTGAGGTCTAAAAATACGGCACCGACCATTTTGCCATCGTTAACCGTCAATTTCACAGTGTTGATAAAGATTGTTGCAGCCACATTAGTTGAGCGAGAGGCCTGAAACCAAACTGGTTATTGTTTATTAAATTGTTACTTTCCAGATATACAGTCAATTGTTCATGCACAACTTTTTCAATCACCTTGGATATAGCTGGAATAACAGATATTGGTCTGTAGTTATTAACAGATGACTTTGTTCCAGATTTGAAAATGGTAACACTTTGGTGCGTTTCCAGTCACTTGGAAAAGTTGAAGTTTCAAAAGACATGTTAATAATGTATGTCAGTGGTGAAGCGATTACCTCTTTGAGTAACCAGAATGGTAGATCATCTAGCCCAACAGACTTTTTACGTTTTAATGATTGTAGATGTTTCATGGTTTCATTAACAGTGATTGATTTAAGTCGAAATTTTGGGTTAGATTTACTCGTTATTTCTTATGATATTTCCAAACGGAGTTTGTCAACACAAAAGCAGATCTTTTAAGTGAATTTAAAACATTAGAAAAAAATCTACAAAACGCATTAGCAATAGAATGTTGATCGGTTACCAATTTCTCGTCGATTTGTATAGTAGTATTCACTTGAGAGTTCGATCTAAGTGGAAATACTTTTTTTATCGATCGCCAGAAGGATTCTGGACTTCCGGGGTTCTCCTCAAATAACTGTCGCTGATACGTATTCTTTGCTTTACGAACTTTATTATTAACCTTGTTTCTTATTTTTTTTATAAGCGGTGATATCTGCTTCTGATTTGGTTTTACGCGATTTTCGTAACAATTTGTCGCGTGAGTTCATCTCCTTCTTGAGATCAACAATAATCCAATCACATGGCTTACCGCAAACTTTTTTATGAATTAATGGAGCCATGGAATCGTAGGTGCGATATATAATTCCCTTTAACAAAGACCATGCTTTATTGACGTTCGTTGAATTATAAACATCTTGAAAATTTTGTGATGAAAGTGTTTGATAAAATTTATCTCCGTCATAATTTTGATAGCTTCGACAATTTATTGTTTTGTTAAAGAAACGGGTGTGATGTTGTTTTCTAATACAAAAAGGTCATGGTCACTAAAAGAAATAGGGTGACTTTAGTATCCGCTATAACTGCGCAATTAGTTGTAGCGATAATGTCAATAAGTGTTTATGACGTTTCCACTATTCGGGTTGGTGATTTAATGACTTGTTTAAAACCGTGTAAGGTTAAAGTTGTTTTAATCCCAACATGATCGTTCTTTTTCAGAAAATCGACATTAAGATCCCCTAAGATTATAACTTCTTTGATGCCGTCTAATGTTAATGATCAGATAGAAGAGATGAAAAATCTTATTAAGATACTTTGAATTATCCGGGGGTCTATAAATTACGGAAAGTAAATATGATTTCGCATTTTTTGGACATATTTCTAACTTCAATTTCATTTATTTCTAGATCGTGTCGCCTTTTATAAATAACATGATCAACAACATAAAATGCTACTCCGTCTCTTTTCCAAATTTACGAGATTTATGTAAAATGTGTATCCAATATTTGCAAACATGTCCTCCGGTTCATCTCCCGTATGTATTTCCGCAAGAGAAAAAATGTCGATTTTTCTGTTGTTTATAAGAATGTTCGAAATCTCAGCAAAATTTGCCCATAGACCTTTAACGTTCAGGTGCAACATATTCATACCCTTTGCATTCGTAAATTCACGGATTTCATCTGTGGCATTAGGTCCAGGATACTTTTCAACATCACCGCTTAAAAGCAACAACACAAACAACCATCTGCTTCGTCTTGAGAAATATACTCGCGTTTTGTTAAGACTTGTAAAAAAGCACGATTCGATGTTACAAATACCACTACTCTCGACAATATCCATACCACTTTTAAAATAAAGCGAATAGTTTTCATTTGAGCACAAGTAAAAACGTTTTTGCAGCAATAATACAACAAATAATAGAGCAGCCATAAGCGCTACTGATTTCTGTGCTGCTATTTGAGTTCAGCTTCACAATGAGTTCAGCTTGATCATGCGGGAAAAGCAGCACTACACGGTGCTAAAAGAACGGATGTGACAGCGAGTGAGACGTATGGTGAATAACATCGATGAACGAGAGCGTGCGGATATCTCAAGAGGTAGACAACAAGGAAAAGATAAGGTATTAAAAAATATAGAGACCATGTTCCTCCAGCTAAAACAAAAGACCTCTTTAGTAGCAGAATCGTTTAGTAAGTCACTGTCATGAATTATGCGACTTGCTTTTCTCCTAAGTTCCTCTATGTATAGTCTAAAATTCACCTCTTTTGCCGTCTGTACACAAGGCACATAGTACGGACCCATCGTCTGCATTATAGCGTCCTTAAACTTTACTTTTCGGATGCCCCTCTCCAATTCCTCTCTTGACATCTTCGATCTTCCTTTGATGCCAAAAATCGCGCTTTCTTCTTCGATATTCATGTTTCTTACAATTTTTAAGGTCCAACTAGCAGCCGGTAATGCACATACCTGTTGTTCGTTGCATGCATAGCTGGCTCCATTATAGAATGCAGCTATCAAACTCATCAAGTATACGTACACGGTCATTCCACTGTTGTTTCATCGCTTTATCTCATGTATCCTGAGGTCATAACATAACGTTCTGCGTAATGTTATAACCTCTAGAGCACCAACCCTATCCGATTGTTTATCAACCATATATAATAGGTCCTCAATATCCCTCTCATTGTGATGTTTCTTCTAACTTTTCCCTATGAGAGCCGTGACTATGAGCAAGAAATATCAGGTCCGCTACAGCTTCAAACCATTCAAATATTGACATCTCTTTGATACCCATTTATTATACACTTTCCCTTTTCTTACTCTCTAGCTAACGCTATCTGTGAGTAAACACGGTCAAACCCTTATACAATGACAAATGGCAAAATCTAGTGTCGAGGCAGCGTTGTAAACATCGAGGTTCGCACAATGTTCACAAGTGTTCATTGATACTCAGGATAGAGCCGATAAGCAGCGGACAGGAGGCGGGGGGTCAATCGACGTTCACAAGTGTGCACGTCACTGACCTAGAACTACAAATACTCTCTTATTTTGATGTAACGTTTTACTAGTTGTATGTCTTTGCTGCACATGTCTTGAGTTGAGATGATCTGGGACATATTCGAGCATGTAGGGCTCTAGTTTAGCCGACTTGTTGCACATGTTCTGGGTCTTCAACTTGCCTGGAACATATTTCAGTGCATGGAGGTCCTCCGCAGCAGCCGTGCTACATATGTCTTGGGTCTTCAACTTGTCTGGGACATACTCAAGCATGTAGGGCTTAGCATCTACTGCCCTGCTGCACATGTCTTGGGACTTGAGATGATCTTGGACATACTGGAGCATCTAGGGCTTCTCCTTAACAACTTTGTTACACATGTCTTGGCTTTTGAGATTCTTTGATGCATGCTTGAGCATCCAGGACTTCTCCTCAACAGATTTGTTTGTGGATAATTCTGAGACGCTCATTTATAGCTACACAACTATCATCGGATATTGAAAAGGGACTTTTCCCGTCTCTACCCAACTTCTACATGATCTTTTTTGCGCGTGCATCAATTTTTGATAATTTCAGGAAATTCCCATTTTTTGATGGTTGCTGCGGAAGGACTGCAGGAAATTTCACGATAGATTGAAAAGATGCGGCGGAGCGGGTCGGAAGCGGGGATTTGGCCCGTGTAACAGTTTTGATCATTTTAGGGAATTCCCCTTCTTCGAGGAAGGGACCTGTGGAGTGCCTGCGGTGGTAGTCGAAGGTGTGGAATAGAGCGTGAAAAGCTAACTATTTGAGTGATTCCCTTCTTCTACTATCAAAGAAAAAATTTAATTGAATTTTGCGTCTGTAGCATTAATAAAGTAATTGAAATTGACTAACTATAAAGCAGATTGTGTCTTCAATAATACATGTTTATCAGACTTAAATTTAACCTTTCAGTTACATATCCTAAGCATGCCGATTACTTTTTTATAAAAAATTTGCAAATGATGAAGTTTAATTTTCGCTAAAATTAATTCCTGTGAAAATTAATCCACGTAAGACATATAGAAAATGTGCTTCTCAATTCAAGAAACCTTCAAAGTATTCACCAAAAAAATGTGGGTATTTTCATCTCCTTGTGAATAAAAAATATGGTTCTAGCTCTGGGTCCACTTGCTATCTTGTTTAAAGTTAAAACACAAGCCGAAAATATCGGTTCGTTGGAACAAAATTCTGCACTTCTAACACCAAGTAACGTTCTTGGGAAAAGCCGTTGCGTCCTTTCGAGCAACTAACTGATATGCGTCATTAACACTTGTTGGCTCTGTTGTGTCCTAACTTTCATCGCTGGCCCAACGTTGAAAGTTGGGTCAGAGCTTTGAAAGATGGGACGGCCTAACTATCAACGCCTGCGTTCACGGCGTAAAATTTGAATGAATAAATGTGGCGTTTAGAGATGGGCCACCTAGGTCAATGTATGCAAATTACTGGTTTGTACTTTAAACATATTTAAAGGACGACATTCAACTGTTGTGAATGACTTTCTTCTTCCAATGTTTGTTGATTCTGCGCCTCTAAATATATATAAAGTGGGAACAATAGCAAGTTCTATTTTACAACTTGTAGTTAAAGAAAATTTCATGTGCTCACTAATCTCCCTTCCGCAAATGGCACAAAACCAACTTGAAATCAGTTTTTTTCTCCAGCGATGATCAAGTGAAAAGTGTCCACAATAAACAGCATTTGCAGACTATGCTTCTTTTGGTTATAAGCTATTGGTTTGGAACAACCATTACATTTCCAATTTCGCGTTGCTTTCTTTTGGCGCTGTAGTACCTTCAGATTATTTAGAACATCTTTAATCAGGTTAACATTAAAAACTTTGTCGCATAACGCTCGCAAAGGATGACGAATTTTTTCGGTAGAATGTCAGTTGTAGCATCAATACTTTCAGCATCAATATCTGACGCAACATTAGGATCACTAATAATTGAGTTTAGAATTTTTTTTTTTTCGGGAATACGCAGTTCTTATAAAGTTCTGATTTTGCCTAAAGTAAAGAATTAAGGATAAGTTCAAACATTTTGGGGACGATTAAAATTTTGGCGATAAGTTTTTTAACCGTTCCTTTTCTACAGGCTCCATGTAGCTGAAGGATTCACGGTAGTAATCAACCGACCGCTGCTGGAACGTATTGGTCTACCAGAGCCTGTTGGCGGAAAGTATTTCACTAAGGGTGACTACTTTCTACAATACTGATGTCTACCTTCGATTACCGAGTCAAGAAGACAAGTCCTACAGTCGCGCCCAGGCATATATTATTACCAAAGCCGCTTCAAATAAGCCGAAGGTAGATCATCACTCAACTCCACATAATGTGGCAAAAGTAATTTAAGCTACCAACGTATATACAAAGAACAGCAATACAACATGAGGACAACAAAGCCGTATTGATCACTGTCGTAGTTCACTCTATTTTTTTTATTAAATAGTCGGACGGAAAATCGATAAAACATGTGCCTGCAGAAAACGTTTAAAGCTTACCTCCCACTTTAAAAAAAAGTAATCGAAATTCAACTCAAAATATTGTACTAATTCCGAAAAAAATTTCTTTTATACTTATTTTGATTTGTTCGCAAAATATTCGTTGTTAAAGTTGCAAAATATTAGCTAGAGAAGAAGCTTCGTGCCAGTCGCCATCTTGTGTCCCGATTGTAAATAAATGCCTTGGCGGGAGGGCTTGTGACGCGAAGAAGTTAGAAGCGCGAAACAGAGCTAAAGAGACTGACTAATATCGATTTCAAGTTCAGCTATTTGCATAACTATAATCTATCGAAGCATAAGGGATAGTACTATGAAAAGCTAAGTAGGCAAATAGAACCTACTTGAACAACTACCTGTTACATGGCACCTTGACAGAGCCCTAGATTAGTGTTTTACAAAGGATGAAAAGAAAGATCTTAAAATGTTGTGGAACTAGGTAGAGTACATTCTATGGGCTTGCGAGCGCTTAGCCGAAGGCTCACGCTAGTCCATAGAATAAAAGCCATGAAATAACAATTGATAATTGTGAAAGGGACATGTTAATGATGTATTATAATTTGAATAGTTTATTTATGATGTGCGTAACTGTGACGATTCACGCGTTGTACCGTGTCTTTGTTTTTCTCTTGTGTATTACGCTATTTGCAATATATAGTTTTTAGACATTTATAGTATCTTCTTTTAGAACGAAAGCCGTGTTAGTGAAGACTAACAATTCGATTTGTGAACGAAGGTTCAATTCCAATAAATGTCAATGGCAATAACAGGATACTTGATGAGTATAAAAAATTGTCGAAGTGTTGTCGAAGGCTTGTGTTTGAGGGCAAAATTATGTGCTGGTCCTGCTGCCGGGAATACATCACATTCAATGGAGGCAACTGTACATGTAGCGAAAGCGACGTCCAGAGATAAAAAAAATTCTGTCAAATACCCAATGCTAATTAAACCCTAAAAATAGCAAAAAAGGATAGTGTTCAAATCTGGAGATAAGACCGTTAAATCAAAAGAATTTTACAGCGATGTCAAGGTAAGGGTAAAGACGAGAGACATGTGAATGCATATTGTACTAAGGACAAGCCATCTCCACTGCTGTTAAAGACCCCCAAATCTTGGTGAATACCCTTAGTGGTTGGCTAAGTACTCCAGATTTTGGATAATGTAATCCAAGTACTCTGCATCTTGATTTTCTTTGTTAGACTGTCACGTTCTTTGGTCTCCCTGCGGAGGTATTGTCCAATCTCTTTGATCTTTCGTATTCTGAGGATTTGACATCTATCTTGCGTAAGCCCACGTATTCTGTCCTCCTCAGGCGCACTATGAAATGTCGGATAAGTTTCATACCCTCCTTCTTTATTCTATAAGCACCTGCACAGTGTGGGTTTACAGAAACTCCACACCAGGGTTTACAGAAACAGTTGTTGTAACCTTGGATTTTACCAATGTGCAGGCTCATATCGGATAGACATTAGACATTAAAGTTTACATGGGTTCTGGCATACTGCAGCACTGTTTGAAAGGTTACTATATCTTTCCAACATCTTCCTCACTCAGCACCATCGATTCAGAGTTTTGTAGTAGGAATTATCTTGCTGTATAGTTGTCTGCTCCAGGACCTAGCAAAGAGACTTTTGCTAGGTCCTGAAATAAGGTCCCAAACCACGAATAAGCACTGCATACACGCTTACACTTTCACTAAGCTTTGTCTTTCGAGGTAAGACGCTGACCTGTAGGCATGACGAACTTTGTATAATATCAAGTTGTGGCCACCACTCACCGTTGGTAAGTGAGGCATCTATATCTCTAAACTTGTACAAAACTTTAGTGTCTGCACCATACTCACTACACATTTGGGCAAATCCTGATGTTGAGTAAGGGTTGTTATACCGACTAAAGCCATCACCGAATGGCATGGGTACTTTCATTCGAGTAGGCGACACATGTGTTAGTGTACATGGAATTGAACGATACTGTTCATAGTGGCAAAGATCCCGTCAGATGCTTGATATATATGCCTATAGCTGTAGTAGTATAGTTCACTGCAAAGTTAACCTGAGTCTGCTAGAATTCTAGTTTCGCCGGCTTGCCATGCAACTCAGACATGATCGCTAAGCGTAAATGCAATATTTACTTGATAAACTCTGGTATATGAGTCATTGTGGACATGTAGATATCTTGATACTTGCTTTGTGCGCAGACGGTACACAAGAAAGCAGACGCAACTATGCGAACACACGGGAGCGGTAGAATAAAGTACGGTACATCGGTCGGTCTAGTACAGTATGATGATGACGTTTCATAGCTTAAATACAAACAGAAAAAATACAAAGATACAAAAGGATAAGCACAACATAAATAAATTCAAATATAGCCTGTGTCGATAGACATACTATTACACGTACAAAAAAAAACATGAAACACTAACTATTGCGTCGTTTACTGCGCCTGTTTCCTTTTTGCTGCTTGAAGAAACTCTTTACGTTAAGATTTCAATCAAGAACTACGATATTTTCGATTCTCACTTTTACCACACGCTTGTCCTATTCGTACGGAGATTAGAAACAATGTGAAAAGTGCGCGAAAAAACTATAAAAACCCAATTAAAATTAATGTGACGTGACGGGTCTCCATCTCCGAGACGGATCTTCCTCGTTTATGTTCAAAACACTCCCCATAGTGAGTACTCGTCTACAAACGACTGTCCATCTAGTAACGCCTTATTTGATATAATTGATTAGCTTGCTTAAGTCGGACTCGTTAAAGATGTACGTCGTTTATGTACGTCGTTTATGTACGTCATTCCGATTTCTTCATCATCGCTTTGCAATATCGTTTGGCCAAGATTTATCATCGAATTTTACAACGTCGTTGTTGGTTCTTCACGAATTATGTACACCTATAAAGAACACAATTCACCGTCGTATGCAAAGCATAGTTCAGGTGACATTTTCATTTAGCACTGCGTTCCAGTAACGCAAGTGATCGGATGGGACGAATGTAATTTCCATCAGCAGTTTTCACTTCTGCAACCCTGTTGATGCCATCGCTGCCAGGAAAGATTTTCGCAATGCGTCCCAGCGGCCAATGATTTTTCAAGACGTTCTGGTCTCTAACTATCACGAGATCTTCTTCCTTAATTTGGTCGTCGTTTGTATTCCATTTAGCACGTGTTGTCAAAGAAGGCAGGTATTCCTTTCTCCATCTATTCCAAAACATATTTGAAGCAGCCTGTACGGCTCTCCATCTTTTACGATCGTCGAGGTCTGTAAATACAGAATCTACAGGTGTATTTTGCGACGCTCTTCCAATGAGAAAATGATTTGGCGTTAGTGCTTGGTAGTCATCTGCGTCACTGCTGATAGAAGTCAACGGTCGGCTATTGATGGTTGCTTCTACTTCAGTCAAGAATGTACGTAACTCTTCTTCGGTGAAAAGGCGATCACGAACTATCGCTTTCAACGCTCGTTTAGTGATATTTACCATAGATTCCATCGCTCCATTTATCCATGGTGAAAATGGTGGGTTGAACTTCCATTCGATACTATTCTTTGTTAACTCTTTTCGAAGTTTTGTCTCATTCAGATTCGTTACCAGCTCTCTTAGTTCACGATCTGCGCCGACGAAGTTGGTTCCGTTGTCGCTGGTGATTTTTTTGGGGTTTCCTCTTCTTGAGATAAAACGTCGAAGTGCAAGAATGAAACTATCTGTCGATAAATCTCCAGCTAGCTCAATATGAACAGCACGTGACGTCATGCAGGTAAACAATGCTCCATACCTTTTCACGGTTCCAGATGAAGCTCTTGTCCTCTTACTTCTCTTGAGAATCATTGGACCAAAGTAATCTACTCCTGATCGATTAAATGGTGGTTCACCTACAGCAAGACGATCGATTGGTAGATCTCCCATAAGTGGTGAAATTGGCTTGACTTTCTTTGATTTTCAGTATGTGCATGCATTTATCAAATTCTTCACAAAGGATTTTCCAGTCGGAATCCAAATATTTTGTCTTGATAGTGCTAGTGTGGCGTTTTGTCCAACATGGAAGTTTGTATGATGAATGTGTTAAATTATGAGTCGTGCAATGTGGTGTTTCGGCGAGATTATCACTTGGTGCTTCGACTCAAATGGTATATCGATTAAACCAATTCTTCTTCAATTGTTCTGCATCATTGGTCTCAAAGCTACAAGTGGTGATCTTTTTGGTAGTTCCTTGTGTGATTGTAGGTTTTCGAATTCTGATGGGTAGGATTCTTGTTGTGAGATGCTATACAACTGTAACTTTGTTGCTTCAATTTCATCAACGGTCAGGTAATCAAATTTTTCACGTTCAGGTCCTCCCCTTTTTAATAACCAATTTCGTTTTAATTTGATAATCCACGCAATGTGGCGACAGAGTTTTTGCCAATTGGAATAACTTTCCCATTTGATAAAGGATGTTTTCTCTGGTATTGCATTACTAGTTGACTGAAAGTTGGTAATATCTGCGTCTTCTTCACTTTGAATGACATTTTGGTTTTGGTCTGGCCAATTGCATTCTTCTTCGATTAAAAACGATGGACCGGTTAACCATCTGGAATTCTCGGTCGATGATAGTGGTACATATCTTGTAGCATTGTCTGCTGGGTTCAGAGTTCCTGGCACAAAACGCCACGAATTGACGTCAGTCGTAGTACGAATTTCATTGATGCGATTCATAACGAATACTGGAAAGTTTCGGTTTTCATTCAAGATATATTTTAACTATTTGTGAATCTGTCCAAAATTTGGTACTGAGGTCCATGGAAAGACTACTCACTATTGATTCTCTCATTCTTGTAGACAAGACAGCAGCTTGTTATTCTAATTTTGGTATTGTGAGAGATTTCGGATTCAACGGGGCGACTCTGGATTTTCCCATCACGAATGTTACATTGACGGTATGCGTATCTTGAATACGTAGATATGCGACAGCACCATATGCATTGATTGAAGCGTCAGAAAAAATATGTAGTTGAATCAACTGATTATTGGATTGTAGTTTGAGCCATCGAGGAATGCTGATCGATAATAGTTTCTCCAGTTCACTTCTCCAGCTCAACCACCTTGTTTTTACTTCGGTTGGTATTTCTTCATCCCAGTGTATTTTGGATTTCCACAATGATTGGGTGATAAGTTTTCCTTCTAAAATGAATGATGTTAAGATGCCAAGTGGGTCAAATATTGAACTTGTTAAACTTAATATACCTCTTTTAGTTTCAGGTGATGGTTTGTTGACAACTTTGAATGTGAAATAGTCAGTATTCGGATTCCATAACATACCAAGTACTCTTTCAGTAATTCAGTCGGTAATTTGTTTAGGTCTAGATTGACGTTGATTACGGTTTCGGTATTTGGAAAACACTTGAATTTGAAAGCCATTTTGTTAACCGAAAGCCACAACTTTTCAATGCTTCTGTCACGGTTTTTGCAATCGATACGGCTTCGTCTACCGTTTTCATGGAGTCCAGATAATCATCCATGTAAAACTTTTTCGTGATAGCGTCTACGATTTCGCGATCGTGGTCGATACTAGTTTGTCGAAGAGCGTAATTCGCGCAACAAGGTGAGTCTACTTTACCAAATAAATGTACTTGCATGGCAAAGTCATCAATGTTGTCGCTAGTGTTTTCCCGCCAAACGAAACGAAGAGCATCTTGTTCTGTCCTTGATACTTTGACCTGATGAAACATTTTTTCAATGTCAGCCATAATTGCGTAACGATAGGTACGGAATGTGAGTAATACAGATACTAGGTTGTTTAGCAAGTCTGGGCCGGGCAACAAGTTGTCGTTTAATGAAATACCTTTGTACTTTGCAGCTGCGTCAAAGACTACACGAACTTTTCCGGGCTTGTTAGGATGGACAACACCATGATGTGGTATGTAGTTGGTGATATCGGATGTTTGGTTTTTCTCAAAGTCTGAAAGCTTTCTCGCATGTCCAAGAGCGATATATTCCTTGACTTGTAATCTGTAATTTTTTGCTAAAATTGATTGCTTGCTCAGTTTTCTTTCGTTAGATTTCAGACGTTTGACTGCTAATTCCCTGTTGTACGGTAATTTTGGTTTCTTATCTTTCCACAATAAACCTACTTCAAAATGACCGTCTTTCATTTTCGTGGTCGACTTAAGTATGTGTAACGCATGTTTTTCGTCTTTCGTTAGTAGGTCTGGATGGAGTGGAGGCTTTGTTCCATATGACTCGATTTCCCAAAATCTTTCTACTGCTTTAGTAAGATCATCCGTATCATTTTCTAATCGATTAATATTGGTAAATATGTTTTTATTTTTCCCACCAAATAGGATCCAACCAAGTTGCGTTTTAACAGCTACTGGTTCGTTGTGTTTTCCTACTCGATAATCGTGTTGAATATGAAGTGATGGTGTATCAATTCCAATAAGTACTGTTACTCTGTCGTCGTTTAAGGTTGGTATATCGATGTCTTTCAAATGAACATATTTTTCTTTTAAATCTGTGATGTTTCGTTTTTTAGTAGGAGTGTTAAGATCTGGTACAACCCATGCTTTTTCGATTCTGATTTCTTCTTTTAGATTGATAGGGTGAACATTAAATAATACGATTTTTGATTTAAACGTCTGTGAATTCGATAGGATCGTCGATACTCTCAACGGTTGCTCCTTCCCACCTAATCCGAGTTTCCGCGCTGTTTCTTCGCAAATTAAGGTGCTATCTGATCCACTATCTAAAATAGCGTTGGTTGTTACTGATTTGTTGTTATGAGTTACGGTAACCGGGATAACTTGAAGATAGGTGTCAATTGTGGTACGAGATCGGGTGATCCTTGCCTCAGGTTCATTCTTTGTATCTTCATTTTCATTTTGTTGTGGCGGTCCTAAATGCAGCAGGGTGTGGTGACGTTTTTCACATTTATCTTCTCGACACCTCTTCTTAGATTTACATTCTTTTATTTTGTGAGAAGGTGAAAGACAATTGAAGCTAAGTCCCTTTTCTAAAACAAACTTCCTACGATCTGCCACTGGTTTTGATTTGAATTCTCTGCACTTAAAAACAAAATGATTTTCTGAACAAATCCAACACTTCGTACTGCGTTCACTACCTGCACCTGTTGCAAATGTTCTCACTATTTTCTCATCTCTCTTCGACTCCTTTCCATTTTTAATCTTATTCTGTTCCTGATCTGCGATTAAATTTGCTATTGGATTGAATTGCTCTAATAACTTCCAACTCAACCATTTCTCAAAGTCAATCTCACTCGTAATTTTGCCTTTCGAAAATTTGTAAAACTGATTGCGAAAGTGGTGAGGTAATCTAGCTACAGCCTTTGCTAAATTCTCAGTTGAATTAATAGCAGATTTGTAGCCCATGGAGATTAGCCAAGTATTATTAGAATTAAGAAGCTGCTGATATCGCCGGAGAGATGTTCTGTCGCGAGGTGGTATTTGAGGAAGATCGAGCACGTTTTTTAATTTAAAGTATGATGCAACAACAGGATTACCGAAGTCACGTTTCAATGCTTTTAATGCAGATGCGTAAAATATGCCACTTGCACCTATCGATAACACCGTCTTCTTAGCCTCACCGTCCAATACACTAATCAACCTCTCCATCCTTGTGTTATCGTCAAAGGAAACCTTCAGGTGTACTCTAAATTTAAAGTTTTCCACAAACTCTGGCCATTTATTAGGTGAACCATCGAACTTAAACAGATCAATAACTGGTAAATTCCTTGATTCATGCTCTCAACGAAGTACCCTAGCGGTAGTTATCGCATTTGCATCTTCTATAATGGTTTCTTGTCCTTCAATAAGATCGTCAATAAATTTATCAATCGGTTGATAACGAGATTTATCGATATTTTCCGGATTATTGAAGACATTGTTTTCGACATCTTTTAGTTCTGAACGGTTCGTCTGAGATTTATCCTGATTTAAACATGGAAGTAATTTAGTCTGATCTTTATATGAATGTTGATTGACTGACGAAGATTTATCAGACGGGATATCATCGATGTTGAAGAAGTGACGGCTTTTTGTTGAATGGTTTGATGAAGACGAAGAATGTGGTTTAGAATAATGTTTGTTGATGTCACTAGGAATTACGAAAGTAGTGTCGTTTTTAGGATGTTGTAGAGATGATATGTCTATCTGAGATGAAATATTTCTCTCTTTTCTGTCAATTCTGCTATCTAATATTCGAAGGTTTTCGGTGGTTGGTACATAATAAGACGAGCTTTTCCTCTCTCTAAATATTAATGGCTGTGTAATTTGCGATCTAACGGACATATCTTCTGAAGCAACATGTTCTTCTATTATACTCTCTTAATCTGGCGATTTCAGCTTTATCTTTCACTACGTTCAAACTTTCTACTATTTCGTCTCTCTCTAGCATTTTTTTTGTTCCAATATTTTAAGCTCTATCTCTCTCTTCCGTTCTAATAAATTTAACTCCCTTTTTAGCTTTTCCTCCGCAAGTTTCGCCTGTAACTGAGCCTCAGCAGATTCAGTCTTCCTCTGTAGGAGCAAGTTTAAAGATGATGTCGATTGGGACTTACTATGATGGCTTTTTTGACTGCTGCGAGAAGAGTGATGATATAAACTGGAAAGCCTGGAAGATCTAGAGTGATTTGAAGGTGATCGATGCGACGACGAGCGGTGACGTGAGTCCTGACTTATGGCATTATCAATTTCTAAATTATTATCAGCGTTAGAATGTTTAAAATATTCCTCACAAACAGATTTTATTTGGTCGATTTTTTTTTTTTGCTCTCTTAAAAGTTGATTAGCAGCCTCACTCTCTTCCGTGGAGACCAGATTATTATGCTCAAAAGTTATTTTTTCAACTATTCCGAGTGTCTCTAAGTTTATTTGACATGTTAACTATCTCTGAATCTTTATTTTGTTCTGTTAGATGGAGTGATAAACGATTAATTATTTTAGTTATAATGCCAATATGACCACTTCGACTAGTCCTTAGAGAATTTACTTTTTCATTTAAAACTCCGGGTTGAGTTAACGGTAGCTCTAACTCGCTTATCCATTATGTATAGTGATTACGTTTATTCAACTGCTAATCTTCCTACCTATCTGCTACTAATGATGTTTCTAACACTAACAATCCGTACAGATAAAGTGGTTAAAACAGATTAAATAATAAGATATGAAACACCCAGCCGGGACTGTGATAAATTTGTCAAGCGAAAGTTTACGGTAAAATAATAAATAAGAATCGGTAAATTATCGTGATGCGATGTAGATCGGTTCGACTACTATGAAATGTTTTGTGCGCGGACGGTACACAAGAAAGCAGACGCAACTATGCGAACACACGGGGGCGGTAGAATAAAATACGGTACATCGGTCGGTCTAGTACAGTATGATTATGACGTTTCATAGCTTAAATACAAACAGAAAAAATACTAAGATACAAAAGGATAAGCACAACATAAATAAATTCAAATATAGCCTGTGTCGATAGACATACTATTACACGTACAAAATAAAACATGAAACACTAACTATTGCGTCGTTTACTGCGCTTGCTTCATTTTTGCTACTTGAAGAAACTCTTTACGTTAAGATTTCAATCAAGAACTACGATATTTCTCACTTTTACCACACGCTTGTTCTATTCGTACGGAGATTAGAAACAATGTGAAAAGTGCGCGAAAAAGCTATAAAAACCCAATTAAAATTAATGTGACGTGACGAGTCTCCATCTCCGAGACGGATCTTCATCGTTTATGTTCAAAACAATACTTTTTCTTGTGATACCGAAAGGCCATTCTCCGTGATACCGAGAAGCCATTCTCCCCGGTACCGACACCAACAAGAACGCTGTCTGGATCCAGATCATGAATGGGTTGTACAGAATCAAGGATATTTTTCTGTCTTTTGCACAGAAAGAACGACTGATTGCGATAAGAGTTATAAACGAACTGCCACAAGAAGGCCGAATGCGCGAGAAACGTGAGGAGGACTGGGGACTAACAGAAGCGAATCTAAAAACTAAAGAAAACCTAGCATCCTCCCCCGCCAGGCAAAAAGTAAGAAGCCTAAAATAAACCGTAAAACATAAAAAAAACCTATAAACTATAAAATAAAATAAAAAGTTTAAAATAAATGTCCACAAATATTTACATGTTCTTGACCCTTGGAATGTTTGCATCGTCAACAAAGGAAAAACCTCTACCTTCGATTTCACTTCAAGTAAAAAGAGTTTGTTGATAGGTCGGTCGACGAATAACGTTTTTCCATTGCGTACGTATCGAACTCTAGCACCTCGAATTTTTTCATCTGAGGAAGGCTTGATATTTTCCATAACGTTCGTGGCCGTTTTTCGTCGTTTATTAACACCATATCTTTCACTCGGATGGTTTCACCACTTCGTTGAAACTTGGATCGTTTTTGCGATTCGCGTAGATTTAGCAGATATTCGTTGTACTACGATTCCAAAAATAACGTAAGTTTTTTGAGATATCAACAGATTCTTCGATCGTATAAGCTTGTGTGTTTAATTTCCTACCAAAGAATAAGTGATTTGGTGTCAACACTTCGACTCCTGGTTCGTCGTATAAAAATGTTAATGGACGATTGTTGATTACCACTTCGATTTCCTTGAGAATTGTTAACAATTGCTCGTAATCAACTCTTTTATTGTGCAAATTTTTTTAAGACATCTCTTAGTTTATCGCACCATTCTCTCAAACATCCCAACCCACCACGGGGCCGCTGGCAAGTTGAATTTCCATAAAATCTTTTTCTCTGCAGCCAAGAGCTGTGTTTCTTCTGAGATAAATGGCGAACCATTATCAGGTATAATAACATTGGGGACGCTACGTGCACTAAAAAATCGAGTTAAGCCACGGATGCATGTAGTCGCGGAATAATCAGGAACCAAAACCCTGCCCGCTGACATCAACAAATCTAGCGCATGCGTAATGAGTAAGGGGTGTCCCTTACTCGACCGTGCTATTTGAGGCCTTGTACCTATAATAAAAGATGAGTTGGTTCAGGAACGCCATTAGCAAACTGTACGACACCGTGTCGGCACCGGTAGCAGTAACTCGGGACGCTCTTGCTGAAAGTGTACGGAGGGTGCGGGATACCGTTACCTACTAATACAACAAGGCGAAGGAGCGAGTCTCGGGAGCAACAACGCTCCACGATGAGGTTCAACAGATCACCATTGAAGACGAATATCAGGGCATAGCAGACCTAAAGCACATGCTCGCTAAGGAATCAAAGCAATCCACAAACTCTGAAGGTATAGAGGATATCCAGCACATATTTGACGAGAATGACACCCAGTTTTTAGAGGATAGAAACCGCATCAAGACGTGGCGGTTGAACAAAAACCTCAACCAACCGTTGACGGATGCTATTATGCGAAAAATCACACCATGTAGACATGCGCGTCAAGGTAGTCTACAGTTTCAGCTGTGACATCTACCGAGGCGGTGGCGACGTATCGGCCTACCACAAGACCAAGAGTTCCAACTCACTATCAAGCATGGCGAAGATCGAAGCCTTCATGGAAGAATGCGAGATGAAGTGGCTCGATCTGGAAGATACAGAGTTCTGGACCAAGGCCTACTTACCACCCGACAGAACTATCGAGACCCCTGGGGCATACGAAGGCAAGATAGTCTTCAAACATGTACAGCTCAAGATCATAGCCACGAGAGAGCCCCTACTTGGATGTGGACCTTAGCCCGATAGGCTGCGGGGCAAAAGGTGTATCTACAGCTTTGACAAAGATAATGAAAGAACGGACAGCTTGTGCTTCTGGAGATGTCTTGCCGTTCACTATCACGGAGAGCGAAAACAGCGCGAAAAGCATATCACACAAGAATCCCTCACTCTGGCACGCGAGTACTACGAGAACCCCAGGCTAAAGCGGGAAGAAGTACGTGGTACGAGGAAGGTGGGTTTGGAGGGTATTGCCAAGCACTTCAAGATTAACGTCCGAGTTTTCGAACCCAAGACAAACTCTAGCAAGTCCCCATGGCGGCTCGCCTATGGTCAAAACCAATGCAAGAAGGGGGTAGACACGATCGACCTCGGTATGCTGGATGGTCACTGCTTCTAAATCAAGAAGATGGATGTTTTGACCCAAAGTTGGGAATGCGAGGCTTGCACTCAAATCTTCACCAGATCCGTCAACCTCACGGGACACAAAGAATAACGAGTGCGAAGGCGCCAAACAACGATAATTTGCAAGGGTAAAAAAGTCCAGCGCATGCCTAGCAAATCGGAAAAGGTCTTCTACGAGCAATATGCATTCAGCTATGCGGCATGCCAATGGATTGAAGCATTAGTGGAGCAGGCGGAAATGCACATAAATCACGCGCTCTGCGGGCATGGAGGGGAACGCGTGATTTGTGTGATGGGTCAGGAGGACTATAGGGTAGATGGCTACGAACCCCACACTAAGACAGTCTATGAATATCACAGCTGCAAGTGGCATGGATGCCCATGCCAACCGCAGCGAACCAACGCCGATAAGAATAATTTCAAGTTCACCAAATTCAGGGAGGATCACATCCAAAAACTCGGCTACAACCTGGTTACCACATGGGAGTTTGAGAACCTCCCAAATGTTAAGAGGCTCTTCACTTCATCACTTTGAAGCTCTCCTAGCACCATTACATCAGCAGCAAACGGCCGATCTAACATACATTTCGGAGCATATCCCAGTGAGTGTGGCTATTCACGATAGAAGAACATCCCACGAAGAACATCCCACGTTCATCATGCACGAACATCCCAAAATCCTAGTGCGGAAGTTTGTTGAGCAACTCGAGCAGAGGCAAGCCCGCATCGTCAAAGAGGTCGAAAGGCTGCACCCCAAGCCCGATGATTTTGACATGCTCCCGAACCAAACCCAAAACGCTTGAAACGAGTGGTTGAACCAAGTGACGGTGATAGGTTTCAACAGCGGCAACTATGATATCAACCTGATCAAGCGGTACTTTGTCGAGAGAATTGCGGATGATGACGAGGATAAGATTAAAGTGGCAAAGAAGGATAACGACTACATGTTCCTCACCACTTCAAAGTTCAAATTCCTAGACATTAAAGACTTTCTAGCGCCCCGGATAAGACGGTTGCTGCAAGTCGTTGGATTGCAACCTCAAAAAACTCATGTTCCAGTACGAGTGGTTGTCGAGATATGACAAGCTGAATCATATCGGCCCTGTCGATCATGAGGCCTTCTATAGCAACTTCAGCGGTAAAAACACCCTCTCTCCCGAAGATTACCAGGTGTTCCGGGATGAGTTCTACAAAAGGGGTGTGTTACTATGATGGGCTGGTTGGCCGAGTACAACCTGACGGACGTGGTACCCTTTGTCGAAGCTGTCAATGAACTACATACTATGAGGATGAGATTGACATTCTGAAGAACGCCGTGAGTATACCAGGTGTATCGATGCGCTACGTTCTGAACAAATCCCTGCGCTTGAACCCCGAAATAGAGCTTTATGCAACGGGGGACCCCTGCATGCACAAGTGCCAAGACAACTGCGTCAAAAACCGATGCAAGGCCTGCATCGAGATCAAAAAAGCATGCGACGAGTGCACCGGGAATCAGGCTTATGATCTCCTGCAAACAGGCATGGTAGCTGGCCCCGCTATCGTCTTCTGTAGGTATCATGAGCAAAATGTGACAGCCATAAGATCTCACATCCATTACAGTCCAAGCAAGTGCAAGACCATAGTAGGTTATGACGCGAACATGCTCTACTCTAGCACCTTGCTGCAGGCTTCCCTTGTGGGAAGGAGAAGCTAATAAAGATGGCAGACCCCGTTGGAGGATTGGGGGTTCTGGTGCAAGGTGTTCTGCATGGATCGCTCTTTGGTTTTGCCCAAGTTGGTATCGAAGTGCCTGCCGAGCTGTACGACAAGTTCAGCGAAATGGCCCCGCTATTTGTGATGAAGGAGATCCCTGATAGCCAAATACCTCAGCACATGCACGAGTATTTGACCAAGACCAGGCGGAAACGTATCCCTGGCACTAGGAACTGCTGGGACTGATGAAAGCGGAGAATACCCTGCTGTGTAAAGACCTGTTCAAGTGGTAACTGTAGCGTGGGTTAGTAGTCACGGCCTGCTACCAGCTACTCAAGTATTGAAGGGGTAAACCATTTGCGTGGTTTCCCGAGGAAATTGCGGACGCGCGACGCCAAGCAGATAAAGACCCCGACAAGCGCATCGCAGGCGATACAGCAAAATTGAAAGGCAACAGCTTCTATGGAAAAATGATCGAAGACCTGGCAAGGCATGCCAACACAACCAAGGTGGTAGATGCGGCAATGAAGAGCCAATACCTGGAGGATTTGGAAGAGATTGGAGACGCGTACGAGGTGAGAAGGGGAAGCAAGGGGCTGCCATCGATCGAGCCTATCAATGTGCGATATATGTTTACCAATTAGCTGTTGGAGCTAGATACAGCGAAAAATATAGGTTTCCGGGTTCACAAACAAGGCATGGTGACGTACCAGCAAAACAAGCTCGGGCTATCGGCGTTCTATGACAAAAAGAGTCGTGCATGAGGATAACGTGCACACATCCCCACTCATGTAGAATAGCAAGGTTTTCCTTTCCAGATTCTGTGAAGTAGTACCTCACAGAAATTAACAAAAAAAAATGGAGGGTTATAAAAAAATGTACGCACTTTAAGTACTATTTTTTGCTTGACAACTTCAAGATTCAGCGTAGCGGTCCATTGACAAAATTGTGTATCAAATGCCTTGATATTAACAACGCGTCAACAGCACGTAGCAAATGTCCGCATCAAAAAAGAAGAAGTCATTGATCCATATGCGATTTCCCCGTGTATCAGCACAACCTTATTCTGGCAAGGATTCGCCATGCTCTAAAACATGATACGGAGATTGCATCCACCGAGTATCTGGGGTGCGGTATTTGCATATTAATAGGTCATATCCAGGTTAAATTCAAAGACGCGATGTGGTGGAGCAGCTGGGGGCAGTTGGAACTAGATCATATAATCCTGATTAAATACAGAGAGAATGGGGTATATCCAAGCGAAGAAGTGCAACTCGAGAGACTCCATTACACCAACATGCAGCCGATGTGGGTTGCGGATAACCAGACGAAGGGCAGCCGCTATATCCGCTAGTGGCCTATAGTTTGTTGTGTTGATCAACAAGATTAAACACATTTGCCTCATCCATTCAAAAATGATAAACACTTTCTGAATGATCAAGAGGTTTTCTATATGATGCGCAAATGAGCAAACCGGTGATGCGAGAATTTTTACACAGGTAGTACTCAAGGTGATATTGAATAGATGTATACAAAGCTCGATATATAGTAAAATTGTGGGAGCAGGCTTAGTTCCTGGCTGAAGGGTAGGGGTGAGCGGTCGAGAGCACGCCCTAGCCGGAGGCGGCCGTCTCGCCCCGGTTTCTCCCACACTGTGCCACGACTGAAATATTGCGCCAGTCGGGAAAAATTGTGCCAAATACCGGTTAAATTGCACGACATTCTGTATAATAGAGTATAAAGAGCAAGTACGCAGAGTATAAAGAGCAAGTACGCTAAGCCTGCAAAGCAGGACAGCACTGAAAAACACCTCGGATATGGTAAACCAAAGGCTCCGAGTGGTATACTCACAGAATTAAAGACCCTCTGGGTCCAAACAACATCAACAAAAAAAACCCAGAGGGTTCCCTTACGAGGGTTTTGCTTTGAAAAAACATGCCATACGAAATATGCCTATATATCGTCGTACTCCTGCCATACGTCTTGATACTCGCTTTCCTCTATCGGTATCGACGCATAATAAAGTGAATGTCAGATCTCGCTGAAATTTTCGAATAAATTGATACACCAGCCCTGTCCAAAGACATTGAGGACGACCCCATCATCAGGGATTCCATGGCTGATCTTGGCCTACTCGTATATTCCGCCTTTGGTAAATTCCTAACTCCTCTTCTGGTTGCGGCGCACACCTTGAATCACACTCAGTTATCCGCGTCCAAGGCGGTTGAAAAGATAGCTGATGAAGAACAAGAGAACAATGGGGAACAATCTAACAAAGATACGATTGGATAATTATGAAATTTATCAACGATCGAGAAATTTGACCCACAACTTATACAGAATGTCACCCATGGGCTATTCGGATTGGTGCAGCATGACGGGGGACTGTGGTATACACGATCGCGAAATATTGACACCAGCGGCCGATAGATTCCCATCACACGTGTGTATTCTAGAGACAAGGGGCTATATGAACAAGAACGTGCATAAAGGTCGATATTAGATCCGGGTTATTTTTGTAGGTTTTAAACCTACAAGAAATGAGCGAAAAACAAGCACAAGAAATGAGGGTAATTACAAAGCCAGTAAAGCACCCGGGGAGAGTAGCACAGGGCCACAAGTTGGCTGAAATCATGAAGAACAGGAACCAAGAAAAGAAGGCAGCCAAAGCAAGTACCGGTACCAGTCGCGTACAGTCAGGTGCCCTTGTCGGTGGAGACCTCCTTGCACTGCTCGCAGGGTGTCTTGGTGTATTCTACATCTTCCGTAAAAAGCCGGTCCAGAAGGCGGCTGAAACATTGGAGCCACCGGCAGCCAAGCCAGAACCAAAGCCTGATATTGACATTCTTCGAATGCGCTAAGCCATAATATAAATGAGTTCAAACGTGACACATCAGCATAAAGAGGTCATCGATATGATCTACGGAACAGTCGTGGACCTTGGGTTCACCTTTGCCTATGCCATGGCGGGGAAGAAATTCCTCGGGATCTCGAGCCCCATTACCAGGATGGATACTAAAGATGTTATAAAAATGGTGGTATACTTCACAGCAGGTAGAGGTTCAAGAGAGATGGCGGTAGCAAAGGGTTGGATCCCCGCATTGATAGTTCCAAAGCCGAAATAAGCAGCTATATGTTTGTATGTACCCCCGGTACACATAAGCCTGGAATAAAATGATTCTAGACATCGTTAAAGACCCACATACGGCGATCTTCACAGGGCCTACAAGCTGCGGGAAAACTCAGCGCGTCTTGTATCTACTTGAGAACGAGCACAGGCACCACTTCAACAATGTTGTGATTCTTTGACCAACAATTCGCTGGAACAAGACTTATCTTAATAGGGCATCGCTTTGTAAGGATGACTATGTGTTCCTAATCGAGCCACAAGACCAGTTTTTCGACTGGATCGAGCAACTATCAAAGCTCCTAGCGGGGGAGGAGACTCCGTTTATCATTGACGATATGATCGCGGACGAGAGCCTCGACAAGAAGCGTCAACCTCTGGTCGAGCTGCGTATCAGTGGGAGACATCGATAGCATAGCTTATGGTTGCTAACGCAGTCATACATGGCTTTACCTAAAAGTCTACGTCGTCAGAAGAAGCAATTGTTTACATGGTACCCACGAGCGCAGCGACATGAAGCTTTTGGATGAAGAAACCAACATGATCTTGGATTGGGAGTCGATGAAGAATCAGCTCAAAAAGTCGAAACATGCCTGCTTGTATGTGAAATTGGAACACCCTCGGACTTGGAAAATTTTGGAGTGACGCGGACATCAGTTGTACTCGGCGGATACAACTGAAATTTGGAGCATTTTGCCTCGACTTTCAACTTAATAAATATGTCTTGTATGGAAAAATTACAAGAGGAAGAGATCCGGAAATTGGAGGAATAAATCGAGGACTTGGAAACAGATCTCGATGAAAGAGATTGGGAGCTGAATAGGATGATTCTGAGGGATTAATACAACAACCGGATTGCTTTAATCGGCTACGTCTCGTCGCTGGCTCTTACCATGATACACTATATGATGAAATATTAAGACCCGGGTGTTACGACGCTAGAAGATTAAGTCGCATGTTTCTGTGGTTTATCAAAGCCACAAAAAAAATTGGAGTGATCACAGTCTATGCATACACGATCCCCGGATCCAAAACTGTAAGATAAAAATGTCTTGTCTTGCAAAATTACAGAGGAAGATTAGAGTGCAGAAACAGCAAATTGAGGCTCTTGAATATGACCTGATAAAACGACAGGAATGTGTTGACTATATGAATGAGGATCTCGAGTTCCTGAACGAAGATCTCGGGGAAAAATCCCGGGAAATTGAGAGATGACTTGTACAACTTAGGTGTTCCAGCGCTATATGACTAAGTCCCATGCTTTTGTTGCTCCTCTCGAGCAACAAAAAATCACGAGCACCGTTGAAAAGCTGTGGGCAACAATTCCCTATGAGGAGGAAGATGAGGGGGTCGAGGTTGATATTGAAGACCGGGGTCTGCATATTGTTTCCGCTGAGGTGAACAAGTGGGGCATGCTCTGCTACGAGATCATCAAGGATAAGGACTTAAGGCTCTCGGATCTGGCGGACTTGGAGAAAATTGGCGACATACTCAACATTCAAATCGATGACAGAGCATTGGTTGACATCGCCGACCTTGATAACGAGCCAAATGTTATCCAGAGAATCGTCTATGGCTATCCATTCTATACCCTACATCCTTATGATTATACGCGCCTTCATCCGATTGACTCCAACGATGATGACTCCGATGATAATTAAAAAAGGATGTTGCTCGGGGTAGGTATTAACGTGAACCTGTGGTTCACGTTAACTACCACAAAAACAACAAATTTACCACTCTTTAACATGCTCTGGAGGTACTTCAACATCCTCTGGTACTAGCATGAGCTCCTCCGCCACAAAGCTTCGATCAGGCCTATCTGCCAGATAGTATAACAGCCTCGTACCTGTCACGATACGGTCCAGTCTATACGTTTTCTTGCTCCACCATGCGTCTGTCGCGCGTTATTTAGCATCACCGTGCTCCTCTCCAGGTTGCAGCAGATACAAGTATAAGCCGTCATCGGGTAGAGGCTTTTCATCCGGACGCTGCTTACTTTTCGTAAGCGGGACTTCATCCAGCTTGATGGCTTTTAAAGGTTTCATGCCGATCATGACGGTCTTGCTATTGTTCAGACTTTTCACGATAGTGTACAAGTGCTTGACCCATGTGGTACTAGTTTCGTCATAGGCAAGCTCTTGTGCATCTTGAACAGTCTCTCCGCGAGCACCTTGTTGTACGACTCGACAAAAGCTGTAAAAGTGTGGTGGTACTTCGTAGTCGCCTGCTTGATCTCGACCCCTTTACCTTCTAGCAGCTTGCTCACGTCCGACTTGAACTCACTACCGTTATCGCATTGGAAGGTCTTCGGATAGCGGAGAGGTCCCGCTTTGTAAATTTCCTTGATCATGTCAGCGACTTTGCTGGTTTTCTTGGTTCTCAAATGTCTAGCTACTTTGTAGCGCGAAGCTACATCGATACCCATCAAAATGTGTTTGTAGGTGCTTCCATATAACTTGTCATGGGGCATATACAGCAAATCAAACTGATTCATCTCATTGGGTTTCGTAATGGTGAAATGAGGGTAGTCGATACGTTTAGGGCCTCGAATATGTCTGAGCCAAGCGATTTGACGAGTCAGCCAAAGGGTAACGCGCTTCTTAGTGAGACCACTCTCCTGGGCGAGCAGTTTGATAACCTTTCGGCCAGTCCAGAGATGTTCCGGGGTGTAGTAGATTTGGCTCAATTTCCCCGCTTCTTCCTCGGTAACGATATGTGATTTTCTTTTAAAGGAAAAAGCAAATGACTTTGCCAAAGAGTTGGGTATAGAAAGCTTCCAAGCATCTGAAGGGTGGTTAGAGAAATGGAAAAAAAAGGTTTGCGTTTTTTGTTTATACTTCATCTTCAGCAAATAAGAGCAGGCAACATGGTATTTTCATTGTATGAAACGCTGAATTCTGATCTTGATTACCTTCAGGCGAACTTTGGTGAGCGGATCGTAATTGGCATCACACCCTGACGACTACATCGATTTTGACCAAGACGTGAGCACCAACGAAGGTATTTTAACAGGGCAAGAAATTTTAGCTCAAGTTATTAGTCAAGATGATGATGACCGAGAGAATGAAATGTTCGATGAGGAGCAATTCGTTAAGACTGGAATAACTGAAGTCCGGAATGCTATTGAGATTTTAGAAAAGTTTAGTTTGTTTTCTTGACTTGGCGAGCAAATGATGAGACCGTTAAATATGCTTGATCGTTTTGTCGATAAGGAGGAGCAACACTAATACAGTAACAACCGATTACCCCTGGCTGTACCGCAAAATATCGCCCGAGGTCTAAGTGCCGACCGAGCTTGCGAGGTCGGTGCAATGACTGAGCTAAACACGTAAAACCTCATCCCGGGATGAGTTCATCCATGTGTCTACTGTTAGTCCTCACATTGTTTACACGTTTAAGGCAGGATGAAATTTCATCCCGGGATGAGATTAAGAAAAAAATGCGTGTAAACACAATAACTCTTTTCATCGCGGGATTGCTGAAGGTACACTTTTTCACACTTTTTGAACATGATTTCAAATATAAGAGCTAAAAATCAATTCTTTCTTGCTTTTTGTGACGACCGACGCAAAGAACTACAGAAAGCATTTGGAAGAAAAATATAGAGGTTGGTTGTAACTTTTTCGTAAATTTATATATCTTCAGTTTTTTATTTTCTTTTAATAAAACGAAATGTCATCCTAAATTCATACGAGTTCGACCATTAATTATGGTTCTTATGTTTCTATACGAGAAAGTGTTTCAAAAATGCACGCCATTTTATACTATAACAGAAGAAATGCTATATACTTAAACCTGTCGATATAATTGTGATCAACAATATTACACTTCTTCTCTCAGGCGCCACCGTTCTACGTTTTTCGTTGACCCTTTTACTCACAAATTAAGTAAAATCACTTCGAATTATCATACGCAAAGTTAGCAAAATTAATGCTTCATCCCGGGAAGAGATTACTCGTCCCGGGATGAAAATATGCTGATTTCATCCCGGGATGAGGCTCACGTGTAAACACTTTTTGTTTCATCCCGGGATGAGATTTTATTCCGCCTGCGTGTAAACGTGGTCTACCTATAGTGGAATTTTTTCAGTCGACGTACTTGAGTAGGGAGTTTTCCTTCCTATACTCCAACTATACTTGCGCATGCGCTCTCACAATTTGTGTCGGACGCCGTCAATTTGTGCCAGGTCACGTGACTCTGCAACGCTTTCGATAATTTATGCTGATGACGCCACCGGTTTTTCAGAGGGTGTCTGCGGAAGGAGTGTATAGAGAGGAGTCATCGATTTTAGCAGAGGCATCTGCGGAAGGATTCTGTAGCGGAATTTGACAGGTGTGTGATTCATTTGTGTTGATGGCGTCAGTTTTTTGAGTGTGTGTCGAAGGAGCTGTTGGAAGCGGGGGTTGCTCGTTCAGTGCAATTCTACTTTGGGTAACGTTCTACTATAGCTCCTTTTCCTACTAGACCGGCCCTGATTTCCGTTTCCTCTTTACAGTTGGTCATGCCGAAACATAGGTCAACAAACCCACTACTTTGACTAAAAAATTGTTACTTTAGGAAAATGTTTCGTGAAATTCGAGGCGACAGAGTCAGATTTTTGTGCGTATAGATTTTTTCGCCGTCAGCAGAATAAAAGGAGAAAACCGGGGTGCTGAAAGCACCAGCGAAACCAAGGGATCATGGCGCCTACTTTTTCTTAGAAACGAATTTTAAAATGTTCGTAACGAGCCAGATACACGGTGCAATTTGACGTACTCATTTTTGAATACGATTAAACTAAAGGTCTTTGAATCGTTACAATCCTATTTTTTTCATTCGTATATTTATACTTTCGGTGATTGGTTAAAAACGACTTTCTGTGATTTTGAACATGTTTAAACTTTCTTTTGTCGCATGCAATTTGTCGTGACTGGTACTTTTTGTGCGATTTAAGGTGGCAAAAAACGACAAACTGCGTGCAACGCAATCAACGATCAGGGACTACATTTTTCATGTGCCCCGCATACCTAGACATAACACATAATTAAATATAGTAAATATATATTTTACAGTACACAATCAGAAAAAAAAATATGAAATTATCTAAAACCATAACGGGTACCTCCATGTGAAGCTAAACATCGTCCGATAAATATTTATAAACATTCTGGCCAATTAATAAAACGTGAAACTCCTTCATGTGTATCATTTTTGCCGGTTGATCCATAAGTATAAAAAGTAACTCTAAAGTTGACGTTCATTTGCAACCACATGGTATGTTGAAATCTAAACCATGCAAAAACATCCGAAACAACAGCACTTAAACAACTACGAGTTTATCTTTTGTTGCTTGATTCGCCCAGATCCATAGCGTCGTCTTCATTATCGCTTTCATGTGATCTTTTCAACAAACCTAAACATATTCGCATTTTGTATGTAAATTTATTTAATGAAAAAAAAATATTAAAATTGCGGGCTTAGAAAGCTCACCCAAAGGCTCACGCTAGTCCATAGAATAAAAGCCATGAAACAACAATTGATAATTGTGAAAAGGATATATGTGACGATTTACGCGTTGTACCGTGTCTTCGTATGTCTCTTGGGTATCATGCTATGTATTTTTTGTAGATATTATACCGGCGCATTTGCGAAATAAATAAATAAACATCAGCAATAAAACAAAAGAAGAAAATTAACACAACTATTTTTTTTAACGATTTTATTTTACGACTTTTCAGAAACCCGCGGCTAAATTCACATATCTAGCGTGGGCTAAGTTTCATTCCCTAAGTGCCGCCTCATTGTTAAAATTTGCTGAAATTTATTTCATAGTTGGCTAAGGAAGAATTACCTCTTGACGAATACAAACTCACCATTTACAAACTGTTGTTGTTGCCGTTGTTGCGCAGCAGCTAGATAAATCGGTTCGTATTCCTGGAAAAAACACATTTCGGTTTTATCTACAAAAACTTTACCATGCAAAGGTTAAGTGGCTTTTAACCAGTTGAAACGATATTTTTGAGCTCAAGAACGACTTTTATTTAAGCGTACTTAGACGCAGTTCTTAATTTTTAGTATCTCGGCAAGCATTGGCGTCTGTATTTTGGCAGCTTTAAAAGTTGAAACGAGTCAACAAATGTTTTTCTCAATTACTAATCAATATTCTCCCCAATCTTTAATATCATGGAGATTAAGTATATTAACCACCGCTCGAGTGCAAGAGTTATGACATATCCCATAAAAGTTTTAGTGGAAACTGGCTTTTAACCTCACTGTACTCAACTAGAATTTAAAAGGTTGAGATATCCTTATAAACTTTTTAATCATATTTGGAAGTCATATTCCAGATAAGGCTCCAAATTTCAATACGAGCTTTTTTTACAAGCAACTGTACTCGAATCTGCCTAATGCCTAAGCCATTTACTAAAAGCTACATACCAAATCAAAGGCAAAGTTGAATCAAAGGTCTGTTTTTTATAATTTATACGCATAGATTGAACATTTCTTTTCCTTTTTCTAATTTTAAATTATTTGTTGTATGGGTATTAAATGGGAATTTGACATCGATGAAAATAATAGTGAGTGAATTCGGGTAACTCACAGCAGAATTTTTGATATTCTTTGATATTTTCTTCTAAGCAAGAAAGTAGGTCAAATATTCAGTTGTTTATGACGTGTAATAGGTTAAATAATGCAGAAAGCACCGTTATTATTTCTGCCCATTTCATAAAAATTAATTTTCCGCTTACCATTAGTTGTCTTGCAAATCCTTCGTTGGGATTAATGCAGTATCTCTTTTCTTGGACAAAGGAGAATGCTCTCGTATAAGGCAATCCATAAGTTGCCATTATATATGCAATCATAAATGCAGCACTAAAACAGCATATATATATATATATATATATATATATATATATATATATATATATATATATATATATATATATATATATATATATATATATATATACCTAATAAAAATTAAAAAAACAGTAAAGAGTAAGAGGTACGGAAGCAGAAGTTTTTGTAAGATCATTTATTGTGACATTTAAAAGCTAAATATACTAAAATTACTTGCTCTGACAATGCGAAAGTAAAGCAGAAGAAGTTCAACAAAGAATTTCAAAATACATACCACCCATAAAATTTAAAGTCTTCTATTACAAGCAAAAGTTAATAACTAAATTTTTAAAAATCACTTTGTAACATGTCACACACAAATCTATATATATCAAAATCGGTTAGTTTATTGCACAGTCCATCCCGCCAAAGGTTGACACAAAATGTTAAAAATTACAAGTTAACAACTCGTCAAATATTACATAGAGCCTCTAGCAAAAAATTTTATCCGAAATGTAAAAAAAAAAGGTTTGCAAAAGAGGTAAATCTTAATAGGACAAAAACGTTTTTTAATACATTTTTTACGGTACTTCCTCACCAAACTTTACAAAAAATGTTCAAAAAAAAAAAAAACGGTTTGTGAGGAGTAAATCCTAAATTACCAAAAATCGGTTCTCTCAGCCACTTGCACAATCTCTTTAATAATAAATCTCATAAAGTACCGCAATGATCCGATTAAACGCCCAGCATTTTTAAGCGCCCCCTCGAATAATCGCCCAGGTAATTTCCTTAAAGTTTAATAAGCAATCAGCACTTATTAAGCGCCCCCCTCAAGCACCCACTTGGTAAAAGGGAGCGCTTAATAGAAAACTGACTGGAGAAACTGGGCGACCATTTTCAGTGAACAACAAAACACTGTAAACCCATTTGAAATAACTGATTCTGATGTTGAGGATGCTCAGTTTCCTGGTAACATTTTATCTGACGATGAGGAAGATGATATCGATGTTGTATAAAAAGCAAAACTAAAAAACCCTAGAAAGACTAAGCTTTATTTTGTTACATCTTTTGTTCAGTTTTATTTTTGCAGGAAATAAAACAAAATTAAAAACTAACGTTGTCTTTAATACGCACAAAATTAGAAAAAAATTATAAGCACCTAGCATTTTGTAACAGCTTGTAAACCAAAAAAATTTTTTTTTCATTTTGCATATGATCCTTCCTCACAAAAGTCAAATAGGAAATGTAAAAAAATACAATTAAGTCACAACGTTAAAGCATAAACAATCAATGTAACAGCTCATCTTTTTTCACAAAATGTTTACATCACATTTTTAGAACCCGCTATTTGCAACACAAACATACAAATTAACTAAATTCTGTTGGTTCAGTTTGTAAAAAATTAAAGTTTGCAAAACTTAGTTATTTTAGTATATATATTTTACTAGTCGATAAGGCCTGTGGAAAAATCAACTAAGGCAAAAGGACAATGGAAAAATAAGTTGTTTAAGAAATTTTGCTGACGTCAGCAGCGCATAGAAAAATTAACAAAATTTAGTTATTTGTTGCCTGTAATGTGTAGAGGTTGAAACGCTGATCAAAATAATGTATGTGATCATATGTTTTGCACGATCACCTACAGAGATGAGTTTAAAAATTTTGCTGACGTCAGCAAAGAGAAAAAAATATACGAAAATTTTTTTTTTAAATTTATATACCGGTTGCCTTCATCATATAGATCTTGAAAAGCTGATCAAGAAAATGTATAGGATCATGTACTTTTGACAAACGGTTACAGAGATATTGGGGGTTTAAAGGTTTTTTGATGACGTCATCAACCCGTCCATTCCGAATTGGATTCGGGGCCCCGGTTTTGGAAACTTACCCAAATTGGTCCCAGGTGGACCCTTGTTACCCATGCAGTAAAAAATGACTGACGTCACACCTCGTTTCCAAGTTATTTGGCCTCAAAGTTTTAAGTGCTTTATTAATTTAAAGAAAGATACGGCGCGACGTCAACTATATTGACGTCGCGCCGTAACGTCAAAATATTTAACATTTGAGACATACCTTTTTCGGCAACATCAAGGGAAAATAAAGATATCCACTTTGTCTGTTACAAACAGACAAACAGAGAGACAGACAGATACAAAGACACAGTCTCTGTATTAAACTGTAAAAATATAATGGACTTCGCCTGTTACAGACAAACACAGTTATGGTATTATTATAATAGACTAGTTATTTAAACCCGTTAAGTGTCTACTTAAAAAACTTGTTAAAACGGGTTGTTGCTAATTAAAGGAGAGGCGAACTGCGCAAGGCACGGCTGCTGAATAAAAGTTCATGATGACACTGTTGATTTTGAAAACCATACTGACTAGCTTGGTTCGCTCCACAATAAAGCAATTTACACGCTACAGCCATCATGACAAAAATGGCCTGAAACAAAGACTAAGAATGTTTTAATATTAAAAATCAGGTGGAGCGCTTTAGTACAGGTATATAGTTTGTGGTAAATCAGTGAAACGCACACAACGTGGTGTGGTGTATGGTGTTTCTGGTGTAATATATTTTTCAAAAAATAACTTTCTACAACTTTAGCTGAAATAAAAACACAGTTTACAACTTGTTGCTGCCCTGTCATAAGAGAAACAGTCCGTCAACCTTTTTTTTATTTTTTGGAGGTTTCCCGCGTAAGTTCAAAAATGCGCCTGGTACAGGTACACCCTTTTTCGTAAAAAAACTTTATCGCAACTTCGGTTAAACAGAAACACAGGAAAACAGCCCGGCTTTAACACTGGACTGAGAACTTAGTACAGGTAAACTGTGTCGCAAATGCGTTTAGGCTTAGTACCCTTTTTAAAAAACTGTATCGCAACTTCGGTTTACACAGGATACACTGGGCATCGTGACCCCGTCCCGCTGAAAAAATCAGTCAGAAATTTTATTTTGTGGAAAAGTTTTTGTAAAAGTAAAAACATAGTTTACAACCTGTTTTTAGCCTGTTGAAGCAAAACATTGCTTTATTTTGCAGGAAAAGTTCCTGTAAAAGTTTAAAAACTAATTGTGACACTGAACTGAGCGCTTAGTTCAGGTAAACCATGTTGCATGTCCTTATAAGCGTAATACCCCCAAAACAACTTTACCACAATTTCGGTGTTACTGCCTCCATGCCAGTTCATTTATTTATTTGTTATATGTTTATGTGTGTATGTACCCTTTTATAGTCTATTTTTATGTTGTTAATTGTGTTAGTACAAGTGTGTCCCTTAAGTGTCCATGTGGGCATTAGTTTCTATGTAGTGATGTCACAGTGTATTGTTCTATTGTGTTACTTTATAATTGATTGTTTATTTGTCTATTAGTTTATGTTTGTAAGGTGTGTAGTTGTTCAGTTGTTGCAGTGTGTGTGCATGTGAGTTACTTGTAGCAAAATGTGGATAGTAAAGTTTTATTTTATACTTGTATGTCATTTAACTTTATGTTTCTTTCTTATACTTAATTTTTGTTCTCATATTTATTTATCTAGTGTGTTATGTCCTTTTAAGTGAACTTTTGTATTTTGTTTTAGCTTTGTTATTGTAACAATTGGTAAGATGAGTTTTACTGTTATGACACTCAGTTCTATAATTATCCCCTACCTATAACAGTTGTGTTTGTGCTGTTATAGTCGAATTAAAACACAGGAAACAACCCGTTGTTACCCACTCCAGCCAAAACAATCACTCAGCAATTTTATTTTGTAGAACAAGTTTTCATGAAAGTAATAAAACGTGTAGCTACCTAACAGCATTTAGCATAAAAATTATTATTATTATTACTAGTCGTTAGCCCGTGGAAAATCCACGGGTTCGCCCGTCCTTTTTATACCGCATTGCGTGCTTCTCGCTATTGCGCAGCTAAGCTACCATTTTGCGTGGCAGACAGACGGACGGATGGACAGACGTATACGGGCATTATAATATAGATTATTATTATTATTAAAAGACTATATTCTGGCATGTCCATATACAAATATTCATCCAGAAATTTTTAAACAAGGAGATTAATAAAATTTAAAATATATGTATATATATACATTATGCTTACACTAAAAGAAATTTCTAATATAAATATAAAAAAAAAATAATAATAATAATAATAATAATATTGTTAAAAGAAACGGACGAGAAAACAAAAACAACAACACAAACACCGAAGAGAAAGTGCGCGATTTTGAGTAAGGAAAAGTCAATTGACGCATAACAACAGAATGATCCACAAATATTTACTTAAATTTCTTTCAGTAAAAATAATTTTGTCCCTTTTAAACGTTATCAGCTTTTTAATCGAGCGAATTTCTTTAGGAAGTCGATTGAAAGACGTAGTTGTTACATCTTTGAAAGTGTTTTTGCGAAGTGATGTCTTTAATCGAATTTCGTCAGCATTTAGAAGAGTTTTTTGTGAACAACAAATTCATTTTTCAAATACTTTGGCCAATTATTCTGATGAACACTTTTAAAGGCTGTGATCATTAAATGCCATTCTCGTCTTTGTTTAATAGGTAACCATCCTAAACGTGTTATATCTTCAGTATGGCAGTACTTATTCCATACAAAGCTGGCTGCACATATCATCACTTTATGCAGCTTTCGAATTTGGATAGCTGTTGATGGAATATAAACAGTGTCGGTAAAGTCTAATTTTGACAAGACTAGCATTTCAGCTAATTGTTTTCGTAACTTAAGTGGTGCCATGCGTTTTAGTTTACGTAATATAGATAAGATGCCATGACAGCACGATACTACACTCTGTACATGATCATTCCAACTTAGGTGTTCATCTTATTTAGCACCCAAAACAGACCATGTTGGAACTCTTTCAATCTGGAAGTCATCCAGTTTGATATCAGTACAATCGAGGTCGTTGAGATCGTGTCGTTTTGACATTTGTGATGTTGAAAACACCATTAACTTTGTTTTTTCCTTGTTCAGAACAAGATTGTTATTTGTAGACATCTTTGAAGTTGACTTATATCTCCGTTTATTTGTTCTGACTGATTTCGTTTTTACTCATTACTTCTTTGATATCCGTTCTTAGTTTCATCAACAAAGTAGTCGAGGAGTGTCCTTTTTGGTAACCGGACATCGTTTCGGAATATAAAGTTTTCTCATCGATAAAGATAATCATTTGTGTAAGGATAAGACGTTCAAATACTTAGGATAAAATAGGAAGGATGGAGATCGGTCGTAGTTCTTTTATTAATGTAGGAACATTCACTTTTGGAATAGGTGCGACTCTTGCCACTTTCCATTGACACGGGAAGCATTGATTGGAAGTATTGATTACGAATTGTGTTGTAGCCAAACTGTATTTGGCTACTTTCCCTTTTTAGCCAGAGGTAGTGAGATAGCCACAACACCAATATGAAAATAACTAATAGCTAGGATAAAAGCTTTTATAAAAAACTGAATAGTTAACTAAGGCTAGCTAGCTGGCTTTAAAATTAAGATTAGTCGGTGACCCGTGGAAAAATCCACGAGGTGGCCCCTTTCTTTTTATACTGCATTGCAAGCGTCTCGCTACGTGTGGTACCATTTTGCGTGACAGACGTATACGGGTATTATAATATACACACTAGCTGGTACCCTGTGGATAAATCTATGGGTATGCCATCCTTTATATATCGCATTTCGTGTTTCTGTAAGGCAACTTTTTCCTCGCGCAGAAACAGTCAGATGGAATACGGCAGTTATGAGACTAGTCGGTGGTCCTTGGATAAATCCACATGTTCGCCCGTCCTTTATATACCGCATTTTGTGTGTCTCGCTACTTGAGATACCATTTTGCGCAAAGACAGACAGACGACGGCTATTATTATAGAGATAGCCAGGAGACCCGGAGTCGAAAAAGTGTTGTTGAACGCCCTGAGGAGCGCTTAGTAAGAGTCGCAAACTGCGCCCCATGGTCAGGTGGAGTGGTTTAGTACAGATATGCAGTATGTCGTAAATCAAGTGAAGCGCATACACCATTGTAGTGTTGCGACTGTTACATATATTTTAAAAAATAACTTTCCGCAACAAAAGCTGAAATACAAACAGAGTTTACAAACTGTTGTTTCTCCATCATAGAAAAAAAATTAGTCAATATTATTTTACAAGTCTCAGTAAATATTAAGAAATTAATTGTGACACTGGACTAGGTGCTTAGTACAGCTAAACCGTGTCACACATGAGTTAATAGCCGTATAAAACCATTTTCCAAAAAAACTGTATCGCAACAGTTAAAATAAAAACAGAGAAAACGTTTTTTGGAAAATGTTTTTGGTGAAAGCTTAGTACAGTTAAACGGTGTTGCACAAGCGTATAAAGATAAACACAATTTCTTGCAGACTGTGTTTATATAAAAACACAAAAAGAAGTCCTTTGCTAACACGGGGTTGACCGGTTAGCCCACCCGTACAGGCGTGATTCCCAAGAAAGTTTAAAAATTAATTGTCACAGTGGGCTGACCCCTTAGTACAGGTAAACCACATTGCACATGCGCCTAGGCGTAACAGCCTTTTCCAAAAACAGCACGTTGTTAACACTGAGCTTAGCGCTTAGTGCTTAGTTCAGGTAAAATGTGTCGCACCTGCGTATAAGTTTAATAGCCTTTTCCAAAATACTTCAGTTTAAATAAAAACATAGGAAACAGACCGTCGTTTAACAACACGGGATAGGCACATAGCACAGGTACTCCGTCTTACATTACAGTAAAGTGGTAGCTAACTACTTACTTGCATTTAGTATGAAAAAGATTACTTAAAAATTCTGTTGCAGACAACTGTATTTGGTTGCTTTTACATTTTAGCTAGAGGTGGCTAACCCCAGTCACAACCAACCCAAAATCAGATTGGCTAAGATAACACAAAAACTAGAAAAGTTAGCTAACATCTACGTTGGTAGCCAGAATCTTAAAATTGGTTTTGTTTAAGATTAATATATGGCTAGAGAACGTGACTAAGAGGCAAATAAAACTAATACAAAGCTTTAGGTGGCTGAATAGTAGCTTAGCTAGCTAGCTAACTATAAAGTATAGGTGAATAAACATGTAAACACATAGAAAAAATACCCAAAAGTAGTTTTAAATGAAACTGCGATCTTGTTAGAATTAGAAGTATCAGAAAGAAAAAATGAACCAAACAGTTAAAGGAGAGGCGAACTGCGCTGTGGGACGGCTGCTGAATAAAAGTTCATGATAAAGTGTTGATTTTAAAGACCAGACTGACTTACTTGGTCGTCTGCCCCATAAAAAAGTCCCACTCTAAATTAATTTTGTTTACGTTTTTGTGAGTGCTGAATTATTTATAATTGAGTATTTTTACGCATTTGCCAAACGGGTGGATAAATTAAAAGACATTGTGATATATTTCTCTTTATTGTGATGGTCACAGGTCAATGTGCACCGAGTAATTAGAAGAAGTTGAAGATCAAAAAAGCAAAAATGTTGAACACATGTGAAGAACATTATTTTTATTATTTTATACTACTAAACTTGCTAACAAAATTTGTGGGTAAAGATAAAGAAAGTAAAGATAGATTCAAGAAATAAAGATAAAGCCACCATATTTGTTCGATTTGTTATTGAATGTTTCCCGTGTGTATATTTATTCGAACTTGGCGCTATCTCATCATAACAAACTTTATCGTTCGAAGTTGATACATAGTATGGTGTGGAAAAGGGACTCAAAACATAAAAAAAATATTGTTGATGGTCATGACAGATATTTCTTTAGTTCAAAGAAGTTTAAACGAAGGTTTTAAAATGCTGTTACTACTATAGTACGTAAAATATTCTTGGTTATCTCGAGTCAAAGATCTTATTTTTGATGTTTACTGGTAAGTACATCCAAAACCTATTTATTTTTACCCCATACAGCCATGAAAATTGTGTAAAAACGTTGCCAGGAAGATATATGGATACTTAGTTGTGAAATATAGTTATTTATTTGTTATTATAGTAGTTATTCGTTCGTAGTTGTTCGCCTCTCCTTTAAGGAACTTTTCTTTCCCCAGCAATGAGTTGGTTCAATCTGCTTGCCAAATTTCGGACCGTAACGTAAAAATCGTTGCTAAGAAATATAAAGAGCTTTAGTTTCTGATTGGTCATTTATATAAAACTCTGCTCCTGATTGGACCAGCAGGAACCCGTCCCTGTGTAAGCAGGGGCCTGACGGGTTTTCGTCTCTGCGCTAGCAGAGTATTTCGTGCGTGGTTAACACAAGTCGCTTTTGACGCACGAACAGACAGACAAACGAAGGCTATTATTAAAGAGAAGTCAATGACCCGTGGATAAATCCACGGGTTCGCTCGTCCTTTATATGATGCGTCTCGCTACTTGAGGTACCATTTTGCGCAGAGACAGACAGAATACGGCTATTATTATAGAGACTAGCCGGGAAACCCGGCGTCGAAACGCCGGGTTAAGCCACAAGTAAAGGTGTGATCCGGCATTGAACACTCTGTGGAGCGCTTAATAAGAGCTGTAAACTGTCCCACACGATCAGGTGGAGCGCTTTAGTACAGGTATACAGTATGTCGTTAATCATTTGAAGCGCATACAACATTATAGTGTGCGACTGTAACATATTTTTCAAAAAATAACTTTCCCGCAACGATAACTGATATAAAAACAGAGTTTACAAAGTGTTGTTACTCCATCATAGCAAAAACAATCGGTCAATATTATTTTATTTTGTGGAAAAGTCTTTTTAAAAGTTAAAAAATTAATCGTGACACTGGGCTGAGCGCTTAGTACAGTTAAACCGTGTTGTACAGCGTATAGTAATAATACCCTTTTGAAAAAAACTTTCTCGCAGACACAGGGCTGAGCGGTTAGTCCAGGCGTGATTCCCAAGAAAGTTTAAAAATTAATTGTCACAGTGGTGGGCTGACCTTAGTATATACAGGTAAACGGTGTTGCACATGCCCATAGGCGTAACAGCCTTTTACAAAAAACAGTCTGTTTTTAACACTGGGCTAACCGCTTAGTACAGTTAAACACAGTTGAACAGGCACATAAGGCGTATTACCCTTTTCCAAAAATGTTCATTGCAACTTCTGTTTAAATAAAAACACAGGGAACAGCCTGTCGTTACTCGTCCAGCCAAAACAATCGCTCAGCCATTTCATTTGCAGAAAAAGTTTGCAGAAAAATAATAAAATATGTAGCTATACCTAGCTAGCTAACTGCATTTAGCATAAAAATTATATATTGCTTAAGAATATTGTTGTAGCCAAACTGCATTTTTATACTTTCACTTTTTAAGGAGCTAGCTAAATAGCCACAGCCTCAACATAAAAATAAATGTTGGCTAGGATAAAAAGCTCTTATACCGTACAGAATAGCAACAAGTGAGGCTCTAGCTAGCTAGTAGCTATAGCTAGCTAATCTTCGTTCCTAGCCAAACATCCTAAAACTGGTGCGTTTAAGATCTGTACGTGGCTAAAAAACGTGACAATATATTTATCCTAACATTGAAAACAAACAGAAAACAAATATTACAAATATATAAGGCTTTTAGAAGATAAGAAAGTCAAACAGGCCTACAAACCTCACACATCGAACTCGACGCAAGACTTCGTAGCGAACGGACGTGTTCATAAGCTATAAGCGGATGTAAAACTTCTCTATCTACAACGGGGAGTGATTAGAATAATAAACTTAAATAAATAAATAGTTAATTTCAAATAAAGATATAATGGCTTCGTCTTTTACACTTGCCAACTTAAGTGACATTGTGGGAAAATCTAAATCACAAATTGATAAATTCACAAAGCCAGATTTGGTTCAATTTTTGATAAAAGTTCAGGATGAAGTGAAAGAAAAGGTTGGACTGAAAGAAATAAAAGACAGCGTAGATGAAATCAAAAATAATGTTCTTAAACGAATTCTCGACGACAACAAAAATATGAAAAAAAGAATTAGATTACTTGAAAAGGAAAACGACGAAATTTACGAATCTCAAATTAACCTTGAAATGAAGATTAACGCCCAGGACCAATACTCCAGAAGAAATAATCTGGAAATCATTGGCATATCAGATGATATCGCTGATCGAAATCTCGAAGCAAAGGTAATAAGCATTCTTCAGGAAATCGGTGTTACCTGTGATTGTAACGAAATTGAGGCTTGTCATCGCCTACCAAAGTCAAAGAGGGAAAGAGACTCGAAATTTCCAAAGCGCACTATAGTTAGGTTCGTCAACAGGAAAAAGGCTGAAAAAGCGCTCGAAAACCGTAAAAAGTTGAAAGACAGTGTAAATCATCGTAAAGTTGTTATTTCAGATAATCTTTGCCCAGCTTATAAAGCCCTGTTGGGAATGAGCAGTCAATTATATCACGAAGGTAGAATTGCATCATCTTGGTCTTGGAAGGGTAATGTTTTTATTAAACCAAATATAACAGATGAACCTTTTAAAATTTTTCACGTAAGCGACTTAGATTATTATTATGACGATGTTTCCTTGGAATAAGGTAAATTTTTAAACGTGTCTTTTTCGCGCCAAACTCGATTTAATAATTTATTTATTTATTTATTTTTGCGCGCTTGCTTGCTGAATCGGTCATAATAATCAATTTTCACTCCCCTGTAGTTTATCATCTTGTCTAGCTTTTGAAACGCTAAACACATCTTTTGACACATCCCATTGTCATTTTGTGTGTTGTGTCATTTCCTGCTTGTTTTCGTTTGCTCTCATACGTGATTATCTTGTTTCTATAGGCTTGTTGATAATTTTTGTGTGATATTTTTATGTTCTGTGTGTTCACTTAAAAATGATAAATTTTCCGTGTGGTGTCTGTGGAAAGTCTGTTAATTCAAATCATAAGGCTATTCAGTGTGATATTTGTAAATTCTGGATTCATATTAAATGCAATGGTCTCAATGCTGATGATTATATATCTCTCCAAAACTCTGATGAACTTTGGTTCTGTTGTAAATGTATCAACAAAATTCTCCCCTTTGGCTCAACAACTCCCCCCTTAGTTTATGACAAGAGTCTTTCCTCTATGGAAATGAAAAGGTTTCTCTCCCAGCTCAACTCTATTGAAATCAACGAGGTCCCCCATCCTGAAACCATGGGTGGTGTCAACTGCAAATATTACGATCCAATTGAATTCTCTGCCCTTCAAGTTAATTCTGATAAATTCTCCCTTTTTCATATGAATATCGCCTCTCTGTCTAAACATATTGATGAACTAAAGATTCTGTTAGGTCAACTTGGGCATGACTTCAGTGTTATTGGTATCACTGAGACCAAATTCCAGACTAAAATCCCACCTATTAACTGCGATCTATCGGGTTATTCCTTCACGCACACACCTACTGAAGGTGAAAAGGGTGGTGCTCTTTTGTACATCCCTAATCACTTGCAATTTATTGAACGTCCCGACCTGGATACTCTTGCATATAAAAGCAAGGAGCTTGAATCTAAATTCATTGAAATTATACGGGCCAAAGATAGAAACATGATTGTTGGATGCATCTACAGACATCCCTCGATGTCTGTTGATGAGTTCAACAATCATTTTTTATTGCCTCTTCTTGAGAAAGCGTCTTCAGATAACAAGTCTATCTTCCTCCTTGGAGACTTTAATATTGACCTTCTAAAGTCTGAAACAGTCAAAGAAGTGTCCGATTACATCGATATTACTTCGCAATTTAACTTACTCCCGCATATAATTCTTCCCACAAGAGTTACTGAAGTTTCTAGCACGATTATTGATAATATTTATTTTAGTTCAGCCAAGTGGGACACTGTGTCTGGTAATATTATAAGTTCAATATCTGACCATTTCCCTCAGTTCTTAGTCTTAAAAAACTTGTCTGCAATCAATCCTTTGCACACCTCTGATGATATATTTGTTCATGATTGGAAGAAATTTCATCACAATGACTTTCTCACCGAACTTCACAATAAAAATTGGGATGATATCCTACAATTGAATGTAGATGATCCCAACTTATCGTTTAACAATTTTTACAATTGTATCAACAGTCTATTGGTCAATCATGCTCCTCTAAAAAAAACATGCAACAAAAAAAGAAAAAAAAAATCCAATCCTTGGATTACTAATGGTATCCTTACCTCAATAATCAAAAGAGACCATCTGCATAAATGCTTTTTAAGAGAGAAAGATCCACTTTTAAAGTCTTCCTTGCTAGAGAGTTTTAAAAAGTACCGCAACAAAATTGTATCTCTATGTAGAATGAGTAAGAGTAATTTCCTCAATAAATATTTCAGCAATAACCAAAAAAATATTGGCAATATTTGGAAAGGGGTTAAAAATATTATTTCTGTTCGTTCTTCTGTTTCTGCTTCTCCCACCTGTATGAACATTAATAACTCTGTTGTAACTGATCCAGTGACAATTGCTAATTCTTTTAATGATTACTTTGCTTCAATTGCAGATAACATCAGAATGAATATCCCGTTCACTCGAAAACATTTCTCCTCTTTTCTAAAAAATTCTACTTCTAATTCGATGTTTCTTTCACCAACTGATGATTTAGAAGTTCTGCATTGCATTTCTTCCCTTGACCCTGGTAAATCTTCTGGGCCATTCAGTATTCCTGCCCATATTTTAACTCTTGTTAAATCTGAATTATCTATACCACTTTCAAAACTTATTAATTTGTCTTTCACAACTGGTATTTTTCCTACAAACCTAAAAACTGCCAAGACCATCCCTATTTATAAAAAAGGGTCCAAATTAGAATTAACAAATTACCGACCTATATCCTTACTCTCAAATATTGATAAAATATATGAAAAAATCATATACAAACGAGTGTATGGTTTTCTCGAAGCAAACAACGCCCTCTACAAGCATCAATTTGGCTTTAGGAAAAATTACTCGACTTCTCAAACACTTCTGAACATCTCTCAAAAAATTATGGATGCTCTTGATAAAGGAAATTATGCATGTGGAGTGTTCATTGATCTTCAAAAGGCTTTTGATACGGTTGATCATGAAATTTTGCTTAAAAAGCTTTTTCACTATGGAATTCGTGGTACCCCACTCTCACTATTTAAGTCTTACTTAACAGGACGTCAACAGTTTGTATCCATCAATGGAAATATATCAACTAGTAATCTTATCAGGCATGGTGTCCCTCAGGGCTCTGTTTTAGGACCTCTTTTATTTTTAATTTATATTAACGACCTGCATTGTTCAATTAATTTTTCTTTGGTGCATCACTTTGCTGATGACACCAATCTCTTAAACTTCAGTAAATCTTTGAAACAACTGGCCAAACAAATGAATTTTGACCTCAAGCTTCTTTGCCATTGGCTCAATGCCAATAAAATTTCTCTTAATGCTAGTAAGACTGAGTACATTGTTTTTAAACATACACGGAAACCTCTTAATTACGATTTTAGGCTTTTTATCAATGGTAAAAGGCTTATACCTAGTAATTGTATTAAATATCTTGGTGTTCTATTAGATTCTGATTTAAGCTGGAAGTCTCAGATCAATGATACTGTTGCCAAGCTCAAGAGGGCCAATGGAGCTTTAGCTAAACTTCGTCACTTTGTGCCTTTAAATGTTCTTATTCTAGTTTACTATGCCATTTTTCATTCACACTTGCAATATTGTAATCAAATTTGGGGTCAGCCAAACAGTCTTGATGTTAATCGTATTACTGTTTTGCAAAATTTTGCTATTAGACTCATGTCTTTTGAATCTCGAAGAGCATCATCCAGTCACCTGTATGGTAATCTTGAGCTCCTCAAATTCTCTGATATTGTCAAATGTCACAATATTCTATTTTTACATAAACTATTTCATGAAAAATTGCCTGCTTCTATCCTTAATACATTTGCGGTTGACTTCACCCATGCTCAAGGCACTCGGGCAGAGAAAATTGGTTTGATCAATCTCCCTACCTTTAATACTATTTCTTTTGGTAAAAACTCAATTAGATTTAATGCCATTAATTCCTGGAATAAATTGCAGTCTTTAATGACTAGAAAATTTGTTTCCCTTGATTATTTTAATCTTAGAAGTGATCTGAAAAAGTACTTTGTTTCCTCTTACTAATCCTTCCTGAATTGTCAGACTTGGCCATTTGTTTCCCGCATGGTTGTTTATCATTTGACCCACTTTTATGTGTGTGTTGTTTTGTGCGTCTCGTATCGTTTACTGTAATTGTCCAAGGGTGGCCATACCCTTTGCCTTAGCTTTATGCTATTAGGTATGGTCTCCCTTCAATAGCATTATATATTTTAATTTTGTTACCCTGACTAATTATGATATTTATTTTCTTTTTCTTTATATTTATTTTCTTTTAATTTTAATTGTATATATATAACTGCTATTGATAAATAAAATATCTATCTATCTATCTATCTATCACACTGACCACAAACACGACCATTATCAAAATGGCCTTCGTTCCGCGAAGATCTTGGATTCTTTCTGGTCGCGAAAATCTTGGTTTTTTTTTTAAAGAATCAGGCGTTGTGAATGGTGTTCCACGCGCGAGCGGTCAAAACAAAGTCGGTAAAAATATATCGCATTTGGTATCGGCGCGTAATTTACAAAATTTCGTGTTTCCGTTACGGGACGCGGTTTTCGCGGACACACAGACAGACAGACGGAATACGGCTATTATTAAAGAGACTAGTCGTTGCCCGTGGAAAAATCCACGGGTTCGCCCGTCCATTATATTTACCCGTCGTAACAAAGTGGATAAAAATATATCGCATTTGATATTCGTGTTTCCGTGACATAATTTTCTAACTCAGCGGGGGTTCCGCGCAGAGACAGACAGACGGAATACGGCTATTATAATAGAGACTAGTCGTTGCCCGTGGAAAAATCCACGGGTTCGCCCGTCCTTTATATTTACCCGTCGCAACAAAGTGGATAAAATTATATCCGTAACATCATTTTCTAACTCAGCGGGGGTCTGCGCAGAGACAGACAGACGGAATACGGCTATTATTATAGAGACTAGCCGGGAAACCCGGCGTTGAAACGCCGGGGTAAGCCACAAGTCAAGGTGTGACCCGCCATTGAACACTATGTGGAGTGCTTAATAAGAGCCGTAAACTATACTACACGGTCAGGTGGAGCGCTTTAGTACAGGTACGCAGCATGTCGTTAATCGAGTAAAGCGCACACAACACTATAGTGTTTCGGCTGTAGTGTATTTTTGAAAATATAACTCTACTGTAACTTTAGCCAAAATAAAAACACAATTTACAACCATTTGTTACCTAGTCATAGGAAAAACAATTGGTCAATTTTATTTTATTTTGCGAAATAAGTTTCAGTAAAGGTTAACAAATTAATTGTGACATTGGACTGAGCACTTAGTACAGGTAAATCGTGCGACACATGCGTTTAGGCTTAAGACCCTATTCAAAAAAACTATTGAAGCTTTGGTTTACAAAACACAGAATACACTCTGTTGAAACGCCGGGTTAAGCCACAAGTAGCTGTGTTACCCAGCGTTAAACACCAGATTGAGTGATTAATAAGAACCGTCAACACACATTCAGGTAAAGCGCTATAGTACAGCCATATAGTGTGTAGAAAATCAAGTGAAGTGCACACAACTTTATGGTGTTTCCGGTGTAATATACTATTCAAAAAATAACTTAGGTGAGACAACTTAGGTAAAATAAAAACCCAGATTACAATTCAATGTTACCCCGTCATAGCGAAAGCAGCTGGCCAACCTTCTTTATTTTTCAGGGAATGTTCCCGGGAAAAGTTCAAAAAAATGTTAAGCTGAGCGCTTAGTATAGGTAAACAGTGTGTACTTTTTTTCTGTAAAAAACGTTATCACAACTTCGGTTAAACAGAAACACAGGAAACAGCCCGTTGTTACCACCGAACTAAGCGCTTAGTACAGCTAGACTGTGTCGCACATGAGTATAGGCATAACACCATTTTTAAAAAAACTTTATTGCGACTTCAGTTTAAAAAAAATCAGGAAACCGCCTGTCGTTATCAAGTTCAGTTAAAAAAAATATACTCAGCAATTTTATTTTTCAGCATAAGCTTTCATAGCAGTAATAAAATTGGTAGGTGCATAACTGCATTTAGCTACTTTCACTTTTTAGCCAGAGGTAGAGCTAAAAGGAGCTAGATAGGTAGACCCAACTGCAACATAAAAATAAAGAACAATATACCAAACTGAATAAAAACTTTAAAAGAATAGGAATAAATAAAGATAGCTATAGCTAGCTGCCTCAAAATGTACGTTGTGTAGCTAGCCAAAAACTTAAAATTGGTTTGTTTAAGATTAAGAAAATGTGATGAAATATTCACCTTAACATGTGAAAACAAACTAAATAATCCTATAGCATAAAAAGTACTCAGAAGAAATAAGGAGAAAGAAAATCGAAAGGAAACTATTATAACTTCAGAAAGATGGGGAAAAACAGACAGACAGAAAATGTATATACCACTTCTTAGACCGCCATCTTTATAATAAAATCACATGTACAAATCTCGCAAAGATATAAGCGGAAAACACAAACACATGGTTTTAAAGTATAACCAATAGCATAGAACAAAATGTAAACATAAATGGCGGATATATAACAATCCTCCACCAATAGTCCACAGTTTAAACGTATACAATGCGGTTCAAGTCATAGTCCTCGAAATGCTTTGGTAAACGGCGAGATCGTTCAGGTCGAGAATTGGTGTCCTTGTTCACATCTTCTGCAACGTCTTCAAACGGCTCAGATGTCTCAGGAACAGGTAACTGGACTCTTGGCTCGATTTCAGTAACGGTTTCGTCAACTTCTGACGGTTCAAACTGTGGTAGCACAGCCAGAGGTGGGTCTGTCTCTACCATTGCTGAATCAGCTAATCTCTCGCCGGTTGCAGCTCGCATTTGATCGATGTGGCGTTGAACGATTTTCTCTCCCACTTCAACATCGTATGTCACAGGTCCTCTCTTTCTCGAAATGTTTCCTCTCACCCACCGTGGTCCTTGACCAAAATTTCTAATCAGTACCTCCTCTTGGTCTAGAAATTGCCGCAGCGGTTTCAATCGATGACTTCGATTCTCAGAATCCATCTGTTTCCCCTTGACTGTCTGTTTCAGATCTGGTTTAACGAAATGGAGGGCACTCCTTAATTGACGATTGAACAGTAGTTCTGCAGGTGACCTGCCCGTGGTGGTGTGTGGTGTGATGCGGTACGTGAACAGCAAACGGCTTACTCTGGTCTCAATGGATTGACCATTCGATTCTATCTTTTTAAGACTGTTTTTCACAGTTTGGACGGTTCTCTCTGCTTGTCCATTTGAAGCAGGATGGTATGGTGCAGAAAAAATGTGTCTGATGTTATTTCGTTTCATAAATTGCTCAAATTCAGTGCTTGCGAAACACGGTCCATTATCACTAACACAAACTCCAGGCAGGCCATGCGTGGCAAAGATTTTGCGCAGTTGCTCAATAGTCGCAGTGGAGGTGGAGCTATTCATGACTATTACTTCCACCCATTTCGAAAAAGCATCAACAACTATCAAAAACATTTTGTTCAAAAACGGTCCCGCATAATCCATGTGGATCCGCTCCCAGGGTTGGCTTGGGTATTCCCAGGAATGTATTGGTGCTGCAGCTGGCATTTTTTGGTGGATTTCACAGGTTTTGCAATTTTTGACGGTTAACTCAATCTCAGAATCCATCTTTGGCCACCACACAAAACTTCTCGACAAACTTTTCATGCGAGTGATCCCTGGGTGAGACTGGTGAAGTTGTCCAAGCAGTTGTGGTCGTAACGAGCTTGGTATAATGACACGAGAACCCCACAGCAAGCATTGGTTGTCGATGCTGAGTTGATCCTTCCTTGAAAAGTACGGTTGTAATTCTATTTCTCGGTTTACTTTCCAACCGTTGGATATCAAGTCCAACACTTTGCTCAGGACTGGGTCACGACTTGTATGTAGCTTAACATCAGCGGAGGTTAGTGGTGCTTGCACTAGGTCCATCATGTGAATTGCACTTTCATTGTTCGAGTAATCAGAACTGTCTGCTTGAAGTGGAAGGCGGCTTAGACAGTCAGCGTTGGCGTGATTGACACCTGGTTTGTACTCCAAGACGTAGCTATAAGCAGACAGCAGGAGGGCCCATCTCTGAACACGAGCAGCTGCAAGCGGTGGAATTGGTTTGTTTTGTCCGAATAGTCCCAAAAGAGGTTTGTGATCAGTTATAATTCTGAAAGACTGTCCATAAAGATATTGATGAAGCTTTTTGACTGCGAATACTATGGCTAAACCCTCTTTCTCAATGTGGGCATAATTCCTCTCTGCTGGAGAAAGAGTCCGTGAAATATAACATACGGGCTTCTCGGAACCATCATCCATTACATGGGCGAGAACAGCACCTATCCCATAAGGAGAGGCGTCACAGGACACAAGGATCGAACGTTGGGGGTCAAAATGCGTCAGCAACGGTGCTTTATATAGTAGAGCTTTCGATTCGGTAAACGCTTTTTCTTGTTCGGTTTTCCAGTGAAAGGTTGTCCCCTTTCTCAGCAGACGATGCAGTGGTTCAATCATTGCAGAAAGGTTTGGTAGATAACGATTATAATAGTTGAGCATTCCGAGATAAGCCTTTAACTGTGTAACATTCTCTGGAGGGGCTGCATTCCTTATAGCTTTGACCTTCTCTGGTGAAGGCGATATTCCTTCCTTGGTAATGTTGTAACCCAGATAAGTCACCTCTTCTGCTAGAAATACGCATTTGACTTCCTTCAGTCGCAATCCAGAGCTTTCAATCACTTGCAGGACTGACGATAAATTTCTCAAATGTTCCTCATCATCCTTACCAGATATTAAAATATCGTCTACTCGCACTTTGGTACGTGGTATATGGCGGAGTCGCCTATCCATTTCCCTCTGAAAAATGCCGGTGGCGGAATGTACTCCATACTGAAGTCTTGTGGGGCGGTACAAGCCACGGTGTGTGTTGATTGTGAGGTATTCTCTTGTTTCCTCGTCCAACTCCAATTGCTGGTATGCATGACTCAAATCCAGCTTTGTGAACTTTTCACCCCCTGACATTGAGGCGAAAAGATCTTCAGTTCGCGGAATTGGATAAGAGTCACAAGGTGCAGCCTGGTTTATTGTCTGTTTGTAATCGCCGCATATTCTGATAGTACCGTCCTCTTTCTTTACCGGTACGATAGGGGCTGCCCATCTTGAATATTCAACTGGTTCATATATGCCATCTTGTACAAGTCTATCAAGTTCAGTGTCGATCCTGTCTTTTAAGGCATACGGGACTGGTCGTGCTTTGCAAAACTTTGGTGCGACAGAGGAGTCCACAGGAATATGGACTCTAAAGTCCTTCAGCAATCCCATACTTTCCGTAAACACGGCGGCATGCTGTACTAATATTTGCTGTAGATTGGTATTGCTAGAATGCTTGACCTGGAACAAACTGGGCCAATCTAACTTGATTACTTTTAGCCAATCTCGACCTAACAATGAAGGAGATTCCCCGGGTACGATAGTCAATGACAGTGTGTATTTCTGTTTTTGGTGTTCAACGTTTACAGCAGCTGATCCCAAGGGTGTTATGATTTCCCCTGTAAAAGTTTTTAACTTTAAGTTACTAGGCTGGATGGTCAACTCTGGAATGCATTTCCGTAATGTTTTTTCACTTATCACCGACATCGATGCACCGGTATCGACCTCCATCTTGATGGTTTTTCCTTCAATACTGACATTTACAAAAAGCGGTTCAACTCTGCTCCCTTCTAATTTATACAGGTTAAACATATCGGACTGTTCAACAGTTTCGTTGTAAACATTTCCTTCATGTTCGGACTCCAGTTGGTTTATTGGTTTCCGGGGTGGTCTGGATTTCTCATCATTTCGTTTCTTTTGACGACATTTTTTAACGGTGTGTCCTTTTTTGTGGCAATAATAACATTCAGCATCCTTGAATGGACATGCCTCTGCTGTATGTTTTGTCCCTCCACATCGATAGCAATCCCTCCCTGGGTTGTCTCGGGCTCTCTCCAAAGCGTGGACACTCTCTGAAATGTTGCCTGTCGCTTGATGTTGGAGAATGCTTTTGGAGTAGCTTGCTGCTGATTCCATAGAACATGCAATTCGTAGGGCTTTGGCTAAGGTGAGGTCTTTCTCACTCAGGAGCTTTTGTTGTATTTTTTCCTCCTTAATACCACAAACAAGTCTATCTCTTAACATGTCGTCCAGTGTTTCTCCATACTCACAATGTTCACTGAGTCGACGCAAAACTGCCAAGTACTGGGAAATTGTTTCAGAAGGTTGCCTATCACGAGTGTTGAATCTGAATCTCTCAGCTATCGAATTGGGAGTGGGATATAAATGATCTTTCATTAATTGTACTAGCTGGTCATAAGATTTGGAAGCAGGATTGTTATTTGACAAACCTCTCAACAGCTGGTAGGCTTTGGCTCCACATGAGCTCAGCAGGATTGCTCTCTTCTTGGTGGCATCTGCAATGTCATTTGCTATGTAGAACTGATTCACTCTCTCGATGTAATTGTTCCAGAGTTCCGTTGCCGGATCAAACTCTCCAATTTTTCCGTAGGTAGCCATTTCGGTAATATATCCTCGTCGCCACTTATTATAACTTCAGAAAGATGGGGAAAAACAGACAGACAGAAAATGTATATACCACTTCTTAGACCGCCATCTTTATAATAAAATCACATGTACAAATCTCGCAAAGATATAAGCGGAAAACACAAACACATGGTTTTAAAGTATAACCAATAGCATAGAACAAAATGTAAACATAAATGGCGGATATATAACAGAAACCTACAAACTTCACACCATCACTTCCAAACCAAAATGGCCTTAGGGGTAGCATGTTTCCTCCCGTCGGCATGTTGAGGCCGCGAAGCACTTGGATTGGTCATTAGTGAAAATGGAGCCTCGTGATTGGTTTATTACAATGAGCGGCAAAGCAAGACCGGTAAAAAAACGGGGTCTGCCGGGGATTCGAAATAAAGCTGCAGGGCCGCGGGGATTTTCGGCGGGTCTCGCTACTTGCTCCGCCATGTTGCGCAGAGACAGACAAAATACGGCTATTATTGCGCCCCGCCGGAGGGGTGCACATTTAGTGGACCGCGGGTATCACTATCTCTATTATAATAGCCGTATTCCGTCTGTCTGTCTCTGCTCGGACCCCCCGCTGAGTTAGAAAATGATGTTACGGAAACAAGAATATCAAATGCGATATATTTTTATCCACTTTGTTGCGACGGGTAAATATAAAGGACGGGCGAACCCGTGGATTTTTCCACGGGCAACGACTAGTACTATATATTTTGTGGTGTATGGAGAAGTTTTTTTCTTACTCTTAACTTCGCGGGGGACTTCAGCTCGAACATCCAACCTAGGTTTGATATAACACAACCTGTGTGTTTGGTACCATCAGGACAAAAAAAACACTGATCGAGCAAAACTTATCTTGTCTCGGTTTCCTTGTTGTCTCTGAAGATTTGACTGCCATAAAAAATGTTTATCGAGATTCTTTTGTTATGTTAATTTGAGGCTTTGTAATATTGTCTCGTTTAATGTGCTAGAATGTCGCTGCACGTGAATTTATCTTCAAGAAAAGATTTGTTTTTGTTTATCCACGTTGTTGCCAAACTTGTTAACAGTAAGTAAGTAGAAGGATTACTTATATCTTACATGAAATTAAACTCAGAACGGTTTATGGCGTTGATTCAAAGGCCGCAATTTATAAATGTATTACAATTTAAAGTCAATCAAGAACAGAAGATTCCGTGTATGGCAATGACTATTTTCTTACATTTTGTTGGTCTCCCCTTCCCGAGGGTCTGGCTTGTCGTAATAGCTTTACTTATGTAGCTAGGGAGCTAAATACTTATTTTTAAATTCTTGCATTTTATTAGGTAATAGTCGTAAAACTACTCTTACTTGTACTACAGCTATCAAGCTAGAACTGCACAAAATAGTGCTTTCATTAGAGTCCCCTTTTTTCAAAAGTCGCAAGCAACAAAAAACTTTTATCCTGCCCTATGTAATTTTATCAACGAGGGTGCTGATATGCCACATACACCGTAAAAAGTACAGGTGTTTTGGGTGAGTAAAATAACTTCTTAAGGAACCTTTGTGGGGCTACTATCAGGTGTATATATAAAAAGATATTTGTTGAATCATGAAAAAATATTGTTGTTCATTGCACGGAACAGTCAAGTTGAACTGATAAATTAACCAACAACATAACATAATTAGCTGTTGTAGTACAACTAGACGCTACCCACAGTATGTTTCTTTGTTTTCTTCACTTTTTCATGTTTTTTCTTGAAATTATAAATGATGTTGTTGATTTATCAAATCTGACAAATTTATTAATTGAGTGTCTACCCTTTTTTGTATCAACTTGTTCAATTCAATTCGAAAACAATGACCAATCAATTTCCTCGATAATAAACAATCAAATTTGTAAAATTCAATAAATCGATTTCAACAAAATAAGTCCTGTATTGTCCACAGGTTTGAAAATCTTGTATCGCCTGCTTAATATTATACTTGTTTAACAATGATATCAAAGCCAGCTTGACTAAATTTATATATATATTTTTATTTATATAGTATACCTTTTGTGTATCACATGGCATTGATTTGTATCTTTTTATTAAATTCTAACTTTAAATCAGATAAGTAGACAATAATTAAACAACCTAGTATTAATTCAGTTCTGGTAAAATTGTATTCTTCTTTCTCAATTTTAAATATACTTTCTTTTTCAGATCATTTGTTATGAAACCATGCACCATCAGCAGTTTCGAAAAATCTTCAACGAGAGAAATTTTTAAGGATTTTATTGGTAACTTAACAGAGTAATAATTCATTGAAATTGAAATTGCTCAGAAGTTATTATATATATTCGAATCGTGAAGTTCATACATAGCAATCCTGCATCCTGGAATTTTCGAGATCAGTTATAAAAAAATCCAGTTAAAGTTTTAACTATTGTTTTAGAATATATACTATATATATGTAAAAAAAAAATTATTTTTTATTTATCAAGTTGTATTTTACGCAATAATAATTGAGAATTAGGATAGTTATGATGTGTTTATATACCCCATTGTTCTCCGTTTTTAAAGTCTACTTCATATTTCAGAATTTTTCAGACTAATGATGGAAATCTTCAAGTCACAGGTCTTTTTATTTAAAAATTTTCCCCCGGGCAATAAGCTTATTCACAAGCCTCTATGCAATTCCGTACTGCATTTCTGTTATCATATTCGTTATCACGCAGAACTAAAATTTTTGGTGGAAAATGTTTTAGCAGAAAAACTTTCGGACACAATTTGTTATTTCAGCACAAGAATTTTCGGAGATTTGTTAAGTAAAAAATGTATGCGTAAGTCTTTTGAACGAATTTTAACCAAAATTCAAAAGCAATGATTACGTGTTTAATCAAGATCTAAGAAAGAGTCTTCAGGATCCAACTTTATAGATAGAGCCTTAGCGAAATGTGAAAATAACGAAAATAATAAGTTCTAATACCACGATTTTCCATTTTAATTTTTTTTTTTAAATCATTATTAGCAATTCGAGGCGCATTAGTGGTAACTATGGCTAGTAATAGAGATTAGCCCGTGGAAAAATCCACGGGTTCGGCCGTCCTTTAAATTCACCCGTTGCAACAAAGTGGACAAAAATATATCGCATTTGGTATTGGTGCGCATTATAAAAATTTCGCAATTCCGTTACGGGACACGGCTCTCGCGGACACACAGACAAAATACGGCCATTATTAACAAGAGTAGTCGTTAACCCGTGGAAAAATCCCCGTTGTGCCCGTCCTTTATATATACCGCATTTCGTATGTCACGCTACTTGAGGTGCCATCTTGCGCAGAGACAGACAGACGACGGCTATTATTATAGAGACTAGCCGGGAAACCCGGCGTCGAAACGCCGGGTTAAGCCACAAGTAAAGGGGTGATCCGGCATTGAACACTCTGTGGAGCGCTTAATAAGAGCCGTAAACTGTCCCACACGATCAGGTGGAGCGCTTTAGTACAGGTATACAGTATGTCGTTAATCTTTTGAAGCGCATACACCATTATAGTGTGCGACTGTAACATATTTTTCAAAAAATAACTTTCCCGCAACGATAACTGATATAAAAACAGAGTTTACAAAGTGTTGTTACTCCATCATAGCAAAAACAATCGTCAATTTTATTTCATTTTGCAGAATAACTTTTTGCGCAAGTTAAAAAATTAATCGTGACACTGGGCTGAGCGCTTAGTACAGTTAAACCGTGTTGCACAGCGTATAGGAATAATACCCTTTTGAAAAAAACTTTCTCGCAGACACAGGGCTGAGCGGTTAGTCCAGGCGTGATTCCCAAGAAAGTTTAAAAATTAATTGTCACAGTGGTGGGCTGACCTTAGTATATACAGGTAAACGGTGTTGCACATGCCCATAGGCGTAACAGCCTTTTACAAAAAACAGTCTGTTTTTAACACTGGGCTAACCGCTTAGTACAGTTAAACACAGTTGAACAGGCGCATAAGGCGTATTACCCTTTTCCAAAAATGTTCATTGCAACTTCGGTTTAAATAAAAACACAGGGAACAGCCTGTCGTTACTCGTCCAGCCAAAACAATCGCTCAGCCATTTCATTTGCAGAAAAAGTTTGCAGAAAAATTATAAAATATGTAGCTATACCTAGCTAGCTAACTGCATTTAGCATAAAAATTATGTATTGCTTAAGAATATTGTTGTAGCCAAACTGCATTTTTATACTTTCACTTTTTAAATAGCCACAGCCTCAACATAAAAATAAATGTTGGCTAGGATAAAAAGCTCTTATACCAAACAGAATAGCAATAAGTGAGGCTCTAGCTAGCTAGTAGCTATAGCTAGCTAATCTTCGTTCCTAGCCAAACATCCTAAAACTGGTGCGTTTAAGATCTGTACGTGGCTAAAAAACGTGACAATATATTTATCCTAACATTGAAAACAAACAGAAAACAAATATTACAAATATATAAGGCTTTTAGAAGATAAAAAAGTCAAACAGGCCTACAAACCTCACACACTGACCACAAACACGACCATTATCAAAATGGCCTTCGTTCCGCGAAGATCTTGGATTCTTTCTGGTCGCGAATCTTGTTTGTTTTTTTAAAGAATCAGGCGTTGTGAATGGTATTCTACGCGCGAGCGGTCAAAACAAAGTGGATAAAAATATATCGCATTTGATATTCGTGCACATTTTAAAAATTTCGTGTTTCCGTTACGGGAGGCGGCTTTCGCGGACACACAGACAGACGGAATACGGCTATTATTAAAGAGACTAGCCGGTAGCCCGTGGAAAAATCTACGGGGTTGCCCGTCCTTTATATATCGCATTTTGTGTTTCCGTAACACAACTTTTTTCTTGCACACAAACAGACAGACGGAATACGGCTATTATCCTAGAGACTAGTCGTTAGCCCGTGGAAGAATCCACGGGTTCGCCCATCCTTTAAATTTACCCGTCGCGGCAAAGTGGATAAAAATATATTGCATTTCATATTCGTGTTTCCGTAGCACGATTTTCTAACTAAGCGGGGGGTCCGCGCAGAGATAGACAAAATACGGCTATTATTAAAGAGATTTGAGCATGAAACAAAATACAATAGCAACTAAAGCTATGCCAGTAATATCGGAACTGGAAAACTCAAAGGCAGTATTTGCAATGTTCCAATAGACACAGCGGATTTATGTTGAAATTAAAGCACAAATTAACTTCTAAAATCATTTTAACAAATCAAATGCACAATTATCAGACTCAACGTTAATACTTCACATAGTCAAAAATGCCTAGTGTTAAAATACTGTTTTTTATTCTAAAGATAATGCGATCATTAATAAAATTGAAAATTTTAGGCAAAATTTTAGGCAAAACTTTCGCAAAATGAAGGCATGTAAAGCCTTTTAGAATTTTAAAAAACATAAACATGATCTGAAATTGCCAAGCGTCTAGAAGTTTGTACTTATAAAGTGTATTCATAGTTTTCTTAAGTATGGCAGAATTTGATTCTTACCTTCGAGATAAACCTCCATTACCATGAAGAAGAACTTTACCTAAATGCAAAACATCACAAAAATGTCAATAAAAACCACATGTATAAGAGAAAATTTGAAGACTATTAATTATTAATTACTATTAATAGTTTATCCGGATGGTGTGTATACATATAGGTGAATATTTATCATAGCACATCCGTATTCCATTCTCAACAGAGAATACTTCACCCCGATCAGACCTCTGATCAAGTAGTTCTTCTTCAATATGACTTAAACGCATTATACTCGCCCGTCATGATCAGATCGGGGTGAACCATTCTCTGTTGAGAATGAAATACGGATGTGCTATGATAAATATTCACCTATATGTATACACACCATCCGGATAAACTATCTGAGTTCATAGCTAACATATTGCCGCACGTAGTGTAGTGGGTTCGTCTGCGGCTCCCAGTTCTGGGGACCGCGGATCGAATCCCGCTCACTGCTTGGCAGTATGTTAGTGATGAACAAAGTAGTTCTTCTTCAATATGTCATAATATGAGCATTTGGTTTAGCAACATTTCGTTGCTTACCATTTTTTATTGGTGATGAGTGGTCCATGATATTGAAGATAAAATGTAAGGTAGCTCTTTAATTTAAGCGTTTGTGACCATGAAAAGACAGATAATCAAGGCCAGCGCATTAGCCCAGGACAAATACGGTTTATAAATAAAACAGATTTGTATAATATAAATATAATGATATGTTATGGATATGCAGAAAGTTATTCATAAAGATTATGCTTGAAATAATTTCGAGTTTTTTTGACCTGCTTTGTGTGTTAGATCAGGATGGAAAGCAATATTTTCAGGTTATGGTGACAAATTCAATTTTGTTACAAACGTCCAACAAACAGATTGTGTCGCCACACAAAGAATTCGTTATAATTAGTGCATTGTGGTTGGCTTAATACAAAATTTTTGACAACATGAAGAAATTTTTTAGTGTCCAGATTTTTTATGGTACTACCAACGTTTTTTAGTTGCACACAACATTTTAGTGTTACCAGTAACACGATTTGATTTTGATTTACTAGCAACAAAAATAATGTTGCGAGTACCAAAAAATGTGAGCAGCAAAAAGCTACACTGGCGACGTGGTTCAGAAACAGTATGACTGTTAAAGTTTTCATGTTTTATATAAACAAAATTGTTGGGTTCAGCCTGTATGTTAACCCTTTTTAGCAATCTAGTTTTTCAATCTTCTCAATATCGTTTGATTTAGCAGTTGAAAGTACCTTTAATCCCACCTTAAGTTAAGAAACATTGTGTTTCTTATAAAAAAGATGTGTACTAAATAACCTGATATTTAATTTCACAAAACAGGCAATAAAAAAATTCGAAGATTTTACTTCCGTGAATCATGTAAATAACTTCTCACATTAAAGTAGTCACATGTTCGGCCGTCAGTGATAATTCTGTTATATGTGTTTATTAAAAAGTTCCCATAGTTTGTTGAAATTTTAATTTCGAAATTCATAATATATCATTATTTTGTCCTATTTCAACCACAAAAAAACTAGGAAACATACATTGTCCAAAACACGGATTCCACATTATTCTACTGCTTCTTTTTCACAATGAATAAATAAATAAATATACACATATACAAATCAAAAATTAATTAAACAAGAAAGTTTTACTTTACAAGAGAGTTTTACTTTTTACCTTGAGAAGCCAGGCATTCATCAATAAAATGTTTCACCTAAAACAAATAAGTTTACTTATAACAAATTAAACTGGTGACTTATTCAAGTGACATACACGTTCCTAGAAGAAAGTAGTGCTCTTTGTGTTACCCTAACCCTATTTAGTCCAGGCTTTTTCGAACATTATTATGACCAGACGGGGTGAGAGGGCGGATTTTTTATAAGCTTAAGTAACATTAAAAAAACTTAAAGAAAAACCGTTTCAGCAAAAATTTCGGACATGAATCGCGAATTAGGTATGGTTAAAATCATTTTCAATAAAAATAATTTTATTCAAATAGACCTATTTCCATATCCATTTTAATTCCGCAGAATATACGAATAACATGAAAACGAGATTAGTTATGAGCAAATCTTTAATTTGCAGCGAAGTAGTGGGATATGGTTTGTTTACTTGCAATATTTGCAAAATTAATTTGTCATAAAGATTGTTATCAACATTTGGTGATAATATGGCATAATAGCATGTATCTGCCAAACAGTGGGCCGTTCTAATGGCTTGTTTGTTATTCTTGGTGTTTATTGAACTAGGTATTAGCTAGCTTTGAATATAGCTGACTGGCTGACTTGTTCCAAACAAACATGCAATTTCAAGCTGTTTACCAAAATTAATGATATTGCTGGTATATATCCTATCACAAGTTATTAAGTGTAACTTATTTTTCAAAGTCTATAAAAATAACATTAGCCAGGCTTACTGACAGTTCTTTTAAAATAATAGTTGACCTTGTTAAACTCACATTGTACACATTTGTGATCTCAGAATTAGGACACTAATTTGACTTGGTGGGGCAAATTGGATTTTAAACTTTCCTTGGCATGTTCTTGCTTATTTTTGTGCCATTTTAAGCCTCCATCGTAAATTGTATTTGGTAAAAAAGTTTTCAAAATTCAAACTATAAGGTTGAATGACTCTACTTCACTAATACCAATATATATATATATATATATATATATATATATATATATATATATATATATATATATATATATATATATATATATATATATATATATATATATATATATATATATATATATATATATATATATATATATATATATATATATATATATATATATATATATATATATATATATATATATATATATATATATATATATATATATATATATATATATATATATATATATATATATATATATATATATATATATATATATATATATATATATATATATATATATATATATATATATATATATATATATATATATATATATATATATATATATATATATATGGTTGTCGGTGTTATAAAGCTGTGGCGCAATTGCGAACAACTTGGGACGTCGTAGTCCATTGAGAGTACATGGACTAGTCCGATCGTAACTTGCGCAGGCACGTGGATCTACGTGATTCATGTGTACGGCCTCTATTACGCAGCAAAAGGCCATGCTATAGACTTTAGAGGCCTGTACACGTGGGTGACTGTGTTGTAAAGCCGTGGCGCAATTGCAAACAACTTGGGACATCGTAGTCCATTGAGAGTGGAAGGATAAGACCAATGATAACCTGCGCAGGCACGTGCAACCACGTGATATACGTGTAAGGCCTTTACTAGGGTACAAGAGGCTATATTACAGACCTTAGGGGCCTGTACACGTGACTGACGCTGTTATAAAGCCGTGGCGCATTGGAAAACCACTTGGGACGTCGTAGTCCGTTGAGAGTGGAAGGATTACACCAATGCTAACCTGTGCAGGCACGTGCAACCACGTGATATACGTGTAAAGCCTTTATTAGGCTGCAAGAGGCCATATTGCAGTCGTTAGAGGCATGTACTCGTAGTTAACGGTGTTATAACGCCATGGCGCAATGGAAAACGACTTGGGACGTCGTAGTCCATTGAGAGTGGAAGGATAGGACCAATGATAACCTGCGCAGGCACGTGCAACCACGTGATATACGTGTAAGGCCTTTATTATGGGTACAAGAGGCTATATTACAGCCCTTAGGGGCCTGTACCTGTAATTGACGGCGTTATAACGCCATGACACAATGGTAAACAACTTGGGACGTCGTAGTCCATTGAGAGTGGAAGGATTAGACCAATAGTAACCTGCGCAGGCACGTGGAACAACGTGATTTATGTATACGGACTTTATTAGGCCGCAAAAGGCCATATTACAGCCTTTAGGGGCCTGTACACGTGGTTGACGGGTACATGCGTCTAACGACTGTAATATCGCCTCTTGCAGCCTAATAAAGGCCTTACACGTATATCACGTGGTTGCACGTGCCTGCGCAGGTTAGCATTGGTCTTTCAATGTTATGTATCTATAGTACTCTAGGTTTTAAACATATTCAATATTCAACATTGATTTGGGAGCAAAAAGAAATTCATAAAAATGATTTTCCAGGATTGTAGCTTAGCTGGCTAATTGCTGTTTTGCCTGGTAGTTCATTTTATTTTTTTGAAATGATCAGAGTAATAGAAAGTGCCATTAAGCGTTAACATTAAGTTTTTGTTCTAAATTTACTAGAAAATAGTAAAATAAAAATGTTTATTCTAAAAATGGGTCTACGTTTAGCTACCTAACATATATTGAAAGATATGCTTATTAAATCTGGAATATTGCCACTTTTTTGTCACACTATCACTACCAGTACTTTTTTTATAACTGTGTTAACTACGATTTGGTGAAAATGCAAGTTAAAAAAGTCAACATTTTGTTTACACATTCTTTAAACTTGCATGTAAACAACTAGCATTCCGAAATTTGCTCAACATCTTTCTCATTTATATATATATATATATATATATATATATATATATATATATATATATATATATATATATATATATATATATATATATATATATATATATATATATATATATATATATATATATATATATATATATATATATATATATATATATATATATATATATATATATATATATATATATATATATATATATATATATATATATATATATATGGTTGTCGGTGTTATAAAGCTGTGGCGCAATTGCGAACAACTTGGGACGTCGTAGTCCATTGAGAGTACATGGACTAGTCCGATCGTAACTTGCGCAGGCACGTGGATCTACGTGATTCATGTGTACGGCCTCTATTACGCAGCAAAAGGCCATGCTATAGACTTTAGAGGCCTGTACACGTGGGTGACTGTGTTGTAAAGCCGTGGCGCAATTGCAAACAACTTGGGACATCGTAGTCCATTGAGAGTGGAAGGATAAGACCAATGATAACCTGCGCAGGCACGTGCAACCACGTGATATACGTGTAAGGCCTTTACTAGGGTACAAGAGGCTATATTACAGACCTTAGGGGCCTGTACACGTGACTGACGCTGTTATAAAGCCGTGGCGCATTGGAAAACCACTTGGGACGTCGTAGTCCGTTGAGAGTGGAAGGATTACACCAATGCTAACCTGTGCAGGCACGTGCAACCACGTGATATACGTGTAAAGCCTTTATTAGGCTGCAAGAGGCCATATTGCAGTCGTTAGAGGCATGTACTCGTAGTTAACGGTGTTATAACGCCATGGCGCAATGGAAAACGACTTGGGACGTCGTAGTCCATTGAGAGTGGAAGGATAGGACCAATGATAACCTGCGCAGGCACGTGCAACCACGTGATATACGTGTAAGGCCTTTATTATGGGTACAAGAGGCTATATTACAGCCCTTAGGGGCCTGTACCTGTAATTGACGGCGTTATAACGCCATGACACAATGGTAAACAACTTGGGACGTCGTAGTCCATTGAGAGTGGAAGGATTAGACCAATAGTAACCTGCGCAGGCACGTGGAACAACGTGATTTATGTATACGGACTTTATTAGGCCGCAAAAGGCCATATTACAGCCTTTAGGGGCCTGTACACGTGGTTGACGGGTACATGCGTCTAACGACTGTAATATCGCCTCTTGCAGCCTAATAAAGGCCTTACACGTATATCACGTGGTTGCACGTGCCTGCGCAGGTTAGCATTGGTCTTTCAATGTTATGTATCTATAGTACTCTAGGTTTTAAACATATTCAATATTCAACATTGATTTGGGAGCAAAAAGAAATTCATAAAAATGATTTTCCAGGATTGTAGCTTAGCTGGCTAATTGCTGTTTTGCCTGGTAGTTCATTTTATTTTTTTGAAATGATCAGAGTAATAGAAAGTGCCATTAAGCGTTAACATTAAGTTTTTGTTCTAAATTTACTAGAAAATAGTAAAATAAAAATGTTTATTCTAAAAATGGGTCTACGTTTAGCTACCTAACATATATTGAAAGATATGCTTATTAAATCTGGAATATTGCCACTTTTTTGTCACACTATCACTACCAGTACTTTTTTTATAACTGTGTTAACTACGATTTGGTGAAAATGCAAGTTAAAAAAGTCAACATTTTGTTTACACATTCTTTAAACTTGCATGTAAACAACTAGCATTCCGAAATTTGCTCAACATCTTTCTCATTTTATATATATATATATATATATATATATATATATATATATATATATATATATATATATATATATATATATATATATATATATATATATATATATATATATATATATATATATATATATATATATATATATATATATATATATATATATATATATATATATATATATATATATATATATATATATATATATATATATATATATATATATATGGTTGTCGGTGTTATAAAGCTGTGGCGCAATTGCGAACAACTTGGGACGTCGTAGTCCATTGAGAGTACATGGACTAGTCCGATCGTAACTTGCGCAGGCACGTGGATCTACGTGATTCATGTGTACGGCCTCTATTACGCAGCAAAAGGCCATGCTATAGACTTTAGAGGCCTGTACACGTGGGTGACTGTGTTGTAAAGCCGTGGCGCAATTGCAAACAACTTGGGACATCGTAGTCCATTGAGAGTGGAAGGATAAGCCAATGATAACCTGCGCAGGCACGTGCAACCACGTGATATACGTGTAAGGCCTTTACTAGGGTACAAGAGGCTATATTACAGACCTTAGGGGCCTGTACACGTGACTGACGCTGTTATAAAGCCGTGGCGCATTGGAAAACCACTTGGGACGTCGTAGTCCGTTGAGAGTGGAAGGATTACACCAATGCTAACCTGTGCAGGCACGTGCAACCACGTGATATACGTGTAAAGCCTTTATTAGGCTGCAAGAGGCCATATTGCAGTCGTTAGAGGCATGTACTCGTAGTTAACGGTGTTATAACGCCATGGCGCAATGGAAAACGACTTGGGACGTCGTAGTCCATTGAGAGTGGAAGGATAGGACCAATGATAACCTGCGCAGGCACGTGCAACCACGTGATATACGTGTAAGGCCTTTATTATGGGTACAAGAGGCTATATTACAGCCCTTAGGGGCCTGTACCTGTAATTGACGGCGTTATAACGCCATGACACAATGGTAAACAACTTGGGACGTCGTAGTCCATTGAGAGTGGAAGGATTAGACCAATAGTAACCTGCGCAGGCACGTGGAACAACGTGATTTATGTATACGGACTTTATTAGGCCGCAAAAGGCCATATTACAGCCTTTAGGGGCCTGTACACGTGGTTGACGGGTACATGCGTCTAACGACTGTAATATCGCCTCTTGCAGCCTAATAAAGGCCTTACACGTATATCACGTGGTTGCACGTGCCTGCGCAGGTTAGCATTGGTCTTTCAATGTTATGTATCTATAGTACTCTAGGTTTTAAACATATTCAATATTCAACATTGATTTGGGAGCAAAAAGAAATTCATAAAAATGATTTTCCAGGATTGTAGCTTAGCTGGCTAATTGCTGTTTTGCCTGGTAGTTCATTTTATTTTTTTGAAATGATCAGAGTAATAGAAAGTGCCATTAAGCGTTAACATTAAGTTTTTGTTCTAAATTTACTAGAAAATAGTAAAATAAAAATGTTTATTCTAAAAATGGGTCTACGTTTAGCTACCTAACATATATTGAAAGATATGCTTATTAAATCTGGAATATTGCCACTTTTTTGTCACACTATCACTACCAGTACTTTTTTTATAACTGTGTTAACTACGATTTGGTGAAAATGCAAGTTAAAAAAGTCAACATTTTGTTTACACATTCTTTAAACTTGCATGTAAACAACTAGCATTCCGAAATTTGCTCAACATCTTTCTCATTTAAATTTTATTCTGCATGTCGCACGCATATTTCGCAAAACAAAATAGATATAGAAATAGGTCTATTAAGACATTACTCCAAAGCAATAATCAAGAAAGTCAAGAATTTTATTTTCACAATTTCACCAACTAATCTTCTAGCCAATACACATTTCGAAGTTTAAAGCGCCCCTAAACCTATTTAATTAACAAAGTACACAACATGTAACATGGGTACTTATTTAAAAAAAATGGGATTAAGCAAAAAAAAATCTGTTTGTCACAACAGAATCACAAGTTAAGTAATTTAATGTAAAGAATTTTCATATATCTATATATATCAAATATAGCTTACTAAAGGGAATTGCTTTAGTATCAGTTCGTCTTGACTGTCAATCACATCTAAAACTAAATATCTATGAAAAATGATAAGAACATTGCATTGCATTGCATTGTAGACTCTCCAGATGATTATAGCATGTGTTTTTTGTTGACAACTAACAGAAATATAGCTTTAAGAAAAAAACAAACTTAAAAAAATCTTTTTGCATTACCTTGTCTCAGGAAACTTTGACTGCAATAAGTATTAAAAAGTGAAACTAAATCCTTTTTACTATTATTTCAAAACAACAACTCTCGTTTTTAAAAAGACTTCTAGAAATTTAAGAAAGTTAACTTGCAAAAGTTTTTAATTTGCAAACAGCTTCAATTGTGTGGATATTTGAATTCATAAAACTTCGTCTGTATAAATTGGGCAGTGTTAGGGAAAATACAATAAAAAAGGCACTTTTATTGAAAAAAAAAAGACCTTCATTATATTAAATCAATAAAAAAAAGAAAGAAAAAGAATAACTTGTGCTTTTTGCCCTTTTTTAGCAAAATAAGACGAATAGATTTTAGCTGAAATAACTAAATTTTTATTCAAGTAAAATTCCACGTCCAGAACAAATAAACAGGATGCAGAAGCTGCATCAACTGTCTCACTTCAAAAAGGTGCAACTACAATACATTCACAATGGTGAAACACCCAATTCTGTAGTTTAATTTACATTTGGTAAAAACAAAATAGTGAATGATACTTTGCCTGTGATCACAAATCATGTAAAGTTTTAAAGCCTATTAAATGATTAGCCGCTTTTAAGAACTTGTAGGACACAATACAAAATGAAGACGTTTAGATATAGTCACTAAGTTTGCCCAAAATTAAAGCAGCTAAATGGGGCGACCAGCAATATTTTTTAAAAAATAATTTTTTAATGAAACGATTTCAAAAATGTGATGCTTCACGATAATAGCCAATAGAGAAATAAAGGCTAAAAGATTTCAGATTTTTAGCTTCCTGTGCATGGTCCAATTGGAGTAAAAGTCAAAATCCAAACAAGAAAGTTTAATCGCTTTAACAATCGTGCTCAAAAACCGTAAAAAAGCAAAAACATTTTTATCAACAAGAACAAATTTATGTATGTTTACAATTTTTCTAAATTTAATGTTTGTGATGTTTGTTGATAAGCTATAGTTAGGAACAGTATTCATCACTAAAGTTTCTGCTAACGTTACCTTATTCCAGGAAATTAACACGGCACAAAATTAATGATACCAAAATTAACGCAAAACAACTAATAAAACAGAATTTAATTAACGTGAATCAGGAAATATGTTTATCTTTATGTTGAGAATGGGTTCATTGACAACCAGTTTCTATGTTTATCAAAATGTTCACAACATTAGATACACTGTAGCTTGCCTTATTCACATTGGGTGATTGAGTCATATCAGGATGATACTAATTTTTCCCCGTCCCTCAACAAGGAAAACTAAGTACACGTGTGTGAAGCAAGAAAGCTATGTATTTCCTTTTTAAAAAATATATTTTTGCACTTTAATTACAGCTTTTAAATTAAATTAACTAGTAATTTTTTTAAGTCCTGGATATTTACGTTACTGTATTCCTCTAATATAAGACCCGTCTTCTATTGCTTGAAGACAAGGAGGCAAGTATATGATTATACCCAGAATGAGGTTTAGGAGGGGAAATAAAAAAAAATTGATACCAAACTCTTTTGCCTTTTGTTTTCACTCTATATATTTTTTTTACTCAATATCAATGTCTGAGTCAATTTCTGAGTTCACGTCAATTGTCAGTTCTTCTAGCGCAGAGTTGTGGATGCCTGGGGTATCCGAGGGGGTCTCTTATTAGAGGTAATACGGTACACTTTAATAAGGGGTATTTAGGGGTCATCTACAAAATTCGTAGCAATTCGTATCAAAAAAATTCGTATATGCTATACGAATTTTCTTTTGCCATACAGTAATTAAATTCGTATGAAATTTTTCTAAATTCGTATAAAATTCGTATGAGTTTTTAATTAAATTCGTATGAGTTTTAAATTAAATTCGTATGAGTTTTAAATTAAATTCGTATGAGTTTTAAATTAAATTCGTATGAGTTTAAAAAAATTCGTATGAGTTTTAAATTAAATTCGTATAAGTTTTAAATCAAATTCGTATGAGTTAAATTCGTACGAGTTTAATAAAAAATTCGTATGAGATTTTAATTAGATGCGTATGGTTTTAAAAAAAAGAAAATCGTTTGACATTGTATTAAATTCGTATATGAGTTTCAAAATAAAATATTTTTTAGATCGCATTTTAAAAGTTTAAAAACGAAAAACGGCGATAGAAATATTTTTTTAGATCGCATTTTTAAAAGTTGAAAAACGAAAAACGGCGAGAGAAATGTTTTTTTAGATCGCATTTTAAAAAGTTTAAAAACGAAAAACGGCGATAGAAATGTTTTTTTTAGATCCCATTTTCAAAAGTTTAAAAACGAAAAACGGCGATAGAAATGTTTTTTTAGATCGCATTTTTAAAAGTTGAAAAACGAAAAACGGCGATAGAAATGTTTTTTTAGATCGCTTGTTAAAAGTTGAAAAACGAAAAACGGCGATAGAAATGTTTTTTTTTAGATCGCATTTTTAAAAGTTAAAAAACGAAAAACGGCGATAGAAATGTTTTTTTAGATCGCATTTTTAAAAGTTGAAAAACGAAAAACGGCGATAGAAATGTTTTTTTAGATCGCATTTTTAAAAGTTGAAAAACGAAAAACGGCGATAGAAATGTTTTTTTAGATCGCATTTTTAAAAGTTGAAAAACGAAAAACGACGATAGAAATGTTTTTTTAGATCGCATTTTAAAAAGTTTAAAAACGAAAAACGGCGATAGAAATGTTTTTTTAGATCGCATTTTAAAAAGTTTAAAAACGAAAAACGGCGATAGAAATGTTTTTTTAGATCGCATGTTAAAAGTTTAAAAACGAAATATAATTCGTATGAAAATTCGTATAAAAGAGAATATAATTCGAATGACAATTCGTATGAAAGAGAATATAATTTGTATGAAAATTCGTATGAAAATCGTATAAAAGAGAATATAATTCGTATGACAATTCGTATGAAAATCGTATAAAATTCGTATTAGATTTTTTAAAAATCGTATAACTATTTAACACTATACGAATTGTATACGATTTTTATACGAATTAAAAGCAATTAAATTCGTATATATTCGTATAAAATATCATACGAAATTTGTAGACGACCCCTTATTGACATGAATTTTCGAAATTCGCACTAATTACGTGCCTGGTAAATTTCCTGGAATAATGTAAGCAGAAAAAAACAATGTGTCAATGTTTATGCAAATAAGTTCTTGCCTGCAATATACATTTCTAGTCGGTAAACCTATAGAAAAATATAGGTCCTTTTAGGAGTTTTGATGATGTCAGCAGTGCATAAATAAAAAAATTATTTTAAGATTAACTGTTGAAAATGTATAGGAGCGTGTGTTTTTGACAAACAGTTAAGAAGATATAAAGGTTTAAAAATTTTGCTGACGGTAGAAAGACTCGCCAAAGTACAAAAAATTCTTCTTCTAAAATTTGTATACCGTTGCCTGCATTGTATAGAGCTCGAAACGCTGATCCTAGGTGATTCTAATCCATACAGGAGATGATATGTCTAGGATTTCCGCCCGTTTCCAAGTCATTTAGCCTTAAACTTTAAAGCGCAATGCAATGGTTTCACTATTCTTATTTAATGGATTTACTTTGCCTGTTACAGACAGACAGACAGAAACGCAGAGTTTCCATATCGTTATAAAAGATAGATTCTTTATACATATATTTTATTACCAAATCCTAGAATAAGTATAAATATAATCATCTATTACTCCTTAAGGCAATCACGAAGACAGGTTGTTGGTTGAATTTTGAATTTGATTGCACAATAGTTTTTCTTGGATAAAGAAAACACCTTCTTTATAAAAAATATGACTGTGTTCCAAATTGGTGCTAAAATGCAATATTATTTAGCAATCACTTTTCTCCAATTTCCAATTAACTAAAATCACTTCTGAAGCTTTTTGTAAATTGCTGAAAATGTATACTGAAACAGAATTTTACAAAAGAAAATCGTGGCAGAGTTTCTTTATAGATGGAGTGACTTTTAGTGACTTTAGCAACTGATATTTCATAAAATTCTGGTTTCACATGTTAAATTAGCAAATGGGAAAGTGTGTTACAAAGCTCAAACGTCCAAAGACACCCCACCTATCAAGAATTCATAATATTTTTTGGATTTTTTTTCAATATTAATATACTGTCAAAAATCGTTAATCAGTGCCCCTGAAAACGGTTAAAATCAAGATTATATGATAATAGCGGAATTTTTCTTGCGCTCAAAAACATGCCATACCAAGTCTCATTTTCTCAATTGTCACCAAATATGTTTTATTTTTAGCGAAAAGTACAGTTATAAAAGTACGTTTAATAGTTCTGATTTTGGTAGGCGCATTTAGCTTATATCCCTCTCACATGTTTCTTGCTGACATATTTTGAACAAGAAATTCTTTAAAAATTCTGGTTCCGTTTTCACACATTTTGTGATATCCCCCATAGTGAATTCTTTGTTTAGAAAAAAAACAAAACTAAGACTTTGGAGACAAAATAACTTTAAAAGTATGTTCTAACATTGTGCAAGATTTAACACTTTGCAATCAAAGACAAGACATAAGGTCCTGCCAGTTAAATATGTAATGAGCCTATCTAATCTAAGATATTTTACATCGGCAAACTTGCTGATGTTGAACGTTAGTTGCTTGTCTCATGCCAGTATGCTGGCAATTCATATTTTTGGTTTGTGATCACATGCTGTCATATCCAAACTGCAGTTATTTGCATCTTTATGTTACAAACAAGAAAATGAGAACATAAATTTACACTAAACACAACTTCACAAAATTTTGATATGAATTAATTTATAAATCCCACAGCACCTGTCGAATGCTGACAGGAATTAAAACAAGTTGCATATGCATTGACTATACTACAGCTCGCACCAGTTAATTAAACAGCATGTTACTACTTAACTATATAGCTAGCTATACTGGCAGGCAATGTTAAGATTAGACCCCTGAAAATGTGATCACAAAAAAGCCACTGTTAAACAGTTGAACATTCAGCAGACTGGATGGGCAGGTTGAAAATATAGTTTTTGTTGCAAGTTGCCTTTAAGTGCTATAAAATATACTGACTAAAGCTCTATCTAGGCTAGCAAAACTCCTTTCATGTCTTTATAGCTAGCTAGCTTGTTTGTCATTTAGCTTCCATTCATACCAGTTTCTGACCAAATAAGTTTAATCGCTGGCTAAGCAAAAATCGATAAAACCTAGCAAGCTGTATATTTAATATCCAAGACTTTACCACAGAAAGAGAAAACAACACAACTTTATGTTTTTAGCTCACCAGCGTATTTTCAATAAGTCGTGTGCGAAACGAAAGTTGGATTGTCCCTGAACTTCGACACTTTATAGCTAGCTAGCTTGTTTGTCATTTAGCTTCCATTCATATCACTTGCTGACCACACTAAGCAAAAATCAATAAAACCTAGCAAGCTGTATATTTAATATATAAGACTTAACCACAGAAAGAGAAAACCACACAACTTTGTTTTTAGCTCACCAGCGTATTGTCAATAAGTCGTGTGCCAAACGAAAGTTGGCTGGTATAGAGATGGGAGCTGTGAAATTGAAGACTTTAATGCACTTGGCCAATGTGGACATTTTGTTAAGCATTTTGAGGAAAAAATTAACACTTTCTGCGCTCGTGTAGTGGTTATCCACATGCAAAAAAATTGTCCAATGTCAGACACCGCGAGCATTAATGAATGCGAAAATAAATTCATGTCATTAAGGTATATTTTACATTATACATTAAACCTATTTTAAATCTTACGTCTTTCCTCACAATATACATAAGAAGTGATTGACACACCAGCCCAAAAGAGCAAAGACTTAAAATGACTAAAGTTATCAAAACTTTAAACAATGGTGAGTGTGTATGATATTAAAGGGAAAAAAGAACAACAACACTTTTAGGTGAAATATATTTACGACCTTTCGGCCGTACGACGGCCATTATCAAGTACAAAGTTCAACATAAAAATTCGATATACATACAACGTGACGTTTGTCCGTAGGGACAACATTATGCATTATCAGAAAGTAAACACAAAGGCATTGATGCAATGTTTCTATTAAGTATATGTTTGTTGTTGTTTTTGTTCTTTTTTCCCTTTAAAGTAAGCAACTTTGCCTAAACATTAAATAATCACACATTAGTTCTGTCACAATAGCCCAGTTGGTTAGCACATTGGACTATGATGCAATGGGCCACTGCAGTGCTGGTTCGAATCACCTAGGACATTTATTTAAATCTCGTTGATGACGTTGCAATTGACATTTTTAGAGAAAGGAAGTTAGTTAGTCAGTTACGAGTTGGAAACCAATACTATCCTCAAAGGCAAATAGTATTGTAATCCATGACATCTTGGATGAAAAAAGCTGACCATAGCTTAGCTGCCCAAACAACATCTACTATAAAACAAATTTCATTTTACAGACGACTTACTTGAAAATATCTGGAAAATTTGGTTTGATGTAGTTGGCTTCAATAGGATGGCGTATGCAAACAATATGTGTTATACCGTGCTGTTGTAGATTTGACAGCTAATAAAACCAAATAGTAGTTGTACAATCATCGATTATGTAGAAATTTATATAAACAAATTAACAAGGGAAACATACGGTAATACCTTTCTACGGATAGCGGTGCAGTAAGGACCCAGAAAAACATTTGGTACTATCTCCTAAAATGAGAAAATGCAGGTCTATGTGATTTTTAGCATCTACAGCCATTCATCAAAACACAGGCTTTATACAACCTACCTTTTACCTAAATTGACAACACTTTAGTCAACAAAGGAAGTAACTCCTTTTCCTAAGCAAAACCTATCCTGCAAGTAGCACTTCTTTTAGCACCCCCTCACTTAACAAACACAAATACTTCATTGTCTATAATCTCAACTTTGTAACGCTTTCTTGCAAACTGAATGTCAGCTCTTTAAGCATCAATACCACTGCACCCAAAGTTTATAACAAGTAAAAAACAAGTTTCTGTTTTTATAAAAGTCTGTGCCAATGAATTTACAGCTTTTTTAAAACCAAATCAAGTCTGAAAGAAATAAGAAAATACTGCTTAAATGAAAATTTATAAAGCCAAATGGTTTTTGTTTTGTGCCACCTGAAGCCCTGTTTACACAAACCACACAACATAAAAAACACTACTGGAAAGTCCTTTTTTAACCATTTTAGATTTTTTTCACTGCTTGCATGCCTGGAGATTTCTTTATATTACACAAAATTGTGGTACCAAAAATATCATTTTTAGACACTGACACAATATAATTAGTGTGTAGTTATTCTGTAACTAATTTTTCCGACACCTGTTAAATTACGTAAGTTTTTATTAATATTTTCTTTGTTTCGTGGCAGTGGAATCTTGTATCTGGTATTTTATTTATGGGAGATAATGTCAGAAATTTAGGATTTTGATACCTAATTTTTTTGGCGAAAATTTGCATTGCATATTCCTTTAAATTTAGAATTATGTTGCTGCATGGTGGAGATTTTTGTTTGATACAGAAAGCTTGAGGGTTCCCATGGTCCACCATATATTTATAGTCATGCATTTTAACTAAAAAAATAATTTATCCTCTTCTGTTTGGTCACACATGACAGCTAAGTTACCTATAAATTAGGGTCAGTTCTTACGTCAAAGCTCTTTTTTGGTTCTGCTCATCACGTTTTTCTGCTTTTTTGCACAAAGATACTGATACATAAATACTAGGAAGTAACATTTTTGAATTTATGGAAAAAATAATAATGGTACCATTTTGGGCAAAAAAGGGTTGATTGAGTTTTATCCTAAAAATTATCATTCCTTTTTTTTAATAAATAGTCTAAAATGCTAGTACAGATCATTATCTACAAATTTCATTTGGTTTCGCATGCAAGGAAAACTTGGTTGCTAGGCAATGGCCCATATTAGTTAAAAATGTTTTTTTTGCCTCCTTATCCATGTTTGTCACCAAGTTTTGTTGGATCTGTTACTTCTCGATAAAGGCTAGTGGAAAGTGACAAATCTTATTTGGTCCTACATGCGGCCTCTGGTTTTAAAATTAACCAGAAAACAGAAGATTATCTACAAATTTCATTTAATTTTATGTTTGAAAAAAAATATGCTACCACCCCAAATTAACTGTAAATAAGGTTTTTATGTTTGTCTAAAAATTTCATTATTTATTCTCATGTTTGATAATCGTGTGTGAGCATTAAGATGTAAACTTGTTTTACTGAAATATTTTGGATATGGTGTACATTATTAGTAAGTAGCACGATTATTTTAGAAAATTTGTCTTCATTTTACATATATGTAATATTTTTCTAAAAAAATTTGTTGAATTTCGAAAGTGTTGTTAACTATAACTTATAATATATCCGTGGAGAGTATTTGCATGCCTAGTTAATAAGCATTTTCTGTAAGGCATTTTTCTGTCAGAATGCTTTTACTCATTTTCTTTTCGTTAGTTGTTTGCTTTACATAATAATATAAAATGGAAATGTTGATGTATTCAATTCATTTTAGTTTTTACCCAGTGTTACCAAAATTATTTTCTTATTGGGGTGGAATAATTTTTCCATTTTTATAAAGGAAGAAAATGTGTGCAAAAGAAACTTTAGCAGCTATCAGGTGAAAAATGAATAATTTAAAAAATAACTCTCTGAGGAAACAGCAAGATTAAAGAATAATTTTCAGAGGAAACAATGCAAGATTAAAGGTTAAAGGTTAAATAGTGCCAAATTAAAGAATAATTGTCTGAGGACACAATGCAAAATTAAAGAAAAATTTTCGGTAAAAATAACTTTATGAGATAACAATGCAATTATTAAAAAATAATTTTTTACAGGAAACAAAACCTGAGCTTGCTGGTTAAAAATCATGTTCAATTTCTTATGTTTTCCTGAAAATGGAAACACGTTTAGCACTTGAAATGTCAAAAAAATAAGAAACTTTGAGTGCTGGGCTGAAGCTTATTAAAAGTGTGTACTTAACTTTCATCTTCAATAAGGATAAAAGCATTTCTTTTATTTTTGCCATTAAAAAGAGCCCAGAAAATTTAAAATATTATTTTATCAATGCTCTTTAAACATGTTCAGTTAAAAGGACTGATAGTGTCTGTATTATGTTCTTATAAACATGTTTCTTAATTTAGAAAAATAACTATGTTACTAGGGCTTCATATGTAACATCCCCTCCACATCTGCGTTTTCATATCCTCTTCTATTCTTGAAGCTTAGCAGAAAAATTCCCTGGATAAAAAACAAACTAATATAAAAAGAACAACTAAGATTTCCATTTAAAATGCTTCTCATGTAAATTGAGAGCAAAACGACTTGTATAATCCTCTATTCTTCCCCAAAAGACAATGAAATCAATAAAAATACAAAGACCCCTTCCTCCCGAAATTTGGACGTCCTTTAATAATGACTCTATACATCATGAAAATAGCTAATGCCCTCTTCCTTAACTTTGTTACAAGTCTTGGAAAGAAAGTAACACATTTATTTATTCGTAACAAAAAGTACATGAACTGCGTGCTCTATTAAACTCCTTGGCTTACTGATTTTGTTACAGACTTTGTTTTGGAAAAAAAGTAATAGTTTTCTAGAGTTAGAACTACATGAAAACGCGCACCCTAGACCAAGATCCTGTAAAAAAATAAAATTTTCGCTGAATAAACCTAAAAAATCTAGGTAACTAGCTAAACTTTCTTGGTCATTTTTGAATCTTTTGTTTGCTTTTTTTATTTAGAAAATAATTATCTTAAAAAAATAAAAATATTTCGTGTGTCAAAAGGGATTATCTTATCCCTCTTCAAGATTATCAAAATCCCCTTCGCATCCTTCGCCACCATTTTTTCTGACTTTTAGGAAGTCACCTATCTGTGTCTGACAACCATGTGACTCATATGTTATTAGCTAGTCTAGTAAACTAAACTCATCATTTTCCCGTTTTGTATTTTTGATGAGAAAGGTAAAAAAGATGCAGGGCAATAGGGAGAGCAAGGAAGAGAGACAGGTATCCTTTCTAGTTACCAGCCTACTCTGTCGTTTACTGAATGTGTTGCAAACCATTCCAAGCTTAAGCAATCTCTTACTTTTATTATTTTAACTAGAACAAAACTAGGAAAAAAAGTGCTGATGCATCATCATTCTATATTTTATGAGAGTGAGGAGGGTAAATAAAGGGAGGAGGTAAATAAAGGGAGGTGGCTACAGAGGAATTACAGTAATACATTCATACAGTATTTATATACCTGCATTTCACGCCTCATGCTATATTCCCAATCCTAAATAAATATTAGTCTGCAAAATTATTACACCAGACAATAATCTAGTCCACAGAGTGCAGTTTTATGGGGGACAGGATTTTTTGCCAAACTGTTTCGGCCAAGGGAAATGTAAACCTGTTTCAGTAGCTCCTCAAGTTAGGTAACTGGCGGTTTTTTAGTCTTTTAAATTTCTTTGACAACTTTTTCCCCATGTCCACAGTATATTTAGTAAATTTGTTAGAATACTTCGGCAATCATGTAGATAATTTAAAATTTTTGGGACTGAACAGCACTAAATTGCAAAAAATGTAATTGACGCATTGATCGTAACAAATACATTTTTAGCATAAACATGCAATAATAGTGAATAATTCACACCTTAAGAGTCATAAATAAAAGCTAAGAAGTTAATTAACTTACTGGCAGATTACATGGAACACTTGGCAAGCTCGGGAATTTAACTCTGTTTCCATTGTCAGCCATATCAATTATATGGTCATGCTCGTTACATTATTAGCAAAAAGTCTAAATAAAAAAAGTTATAGTAAGGCACTTCAAGTTAAGTGACAAATACTGATGATCAAATTTCACAGAAAAATTCTGATAAGAAATTTTACATGCTTTTTAGGAAACAACATTCTAACTGAATACCTGGGAAATTTTTGGACCCCTAAGAGTATACCACTGAGTATATGCTCAGCCAATTTTGGAGAAGTTGACATGTTGCTGTAGAGCAGAAAAATAGAGAAAAAGCAAAACTTGGTGGATAAAACCGAATTTAGCGAGTTGGTTCACCTTTTTAAATGATTTTTAACTACTTTTCTAAAAGTATATTTTGTGTGCTCTAGACTTTCCTAAGTGCAACAGTTAGAACAAATGTGTTTACTTCCTTCTAAAATGCATATTTCTTAAATGCCAATCCATCATTTTAGATTTGTTTCTTTACTTTAGACATATATTATCTTAGCTATTAAACTAACGAAAAAAACTACATATATATTTTCATGTGGTAAAAACGTATCACAAAAACAGCATGGCACAATTTTTTTTAAACTTTTCTCCAAATTTTGGCCGCAAAAAGCAATAATTACATTATTGGTCGCCGGCATTATCGAATAAAAGTCAGGTTCATACATATTTTGTTGACTTGTCTTACACTTATGAAACAAAATATACTAATATACTTAAGTTTGCACTGTTGCAAATGCAGAGAATATGTGGTTGTCCCAACCTTTCGTGAGTGCAAACCTTGCAAGGAATTCAAAAAGTTGCGTGGTGTAATGCCCTTGCGATCCAACGCGAAGATTTTTTTACATCATGTTTACACAAGGTGGTGTTAGAAGCTATGTATAGCATAGTCATATAGCAAAATTAATTTCTAAGAATATAATAACATGCAAATTTGGGCGAAGAAACAATACTACTTCCAAAATAAGCTTTGAGACTTTAAATCACTTCCAGTGTTTTTTCAGAAGTGAACACATTTCATTGTGTGCACTCTTTGTTTTGCGAAATGTTTTATGTTGTAAAAATTTTAGCAAATAAAAAAAAAACACCTGCTGTCTTGAAAAATGTTTTAATACAAAAATAAAATTGTTTCACACACGTAATACTTGTAACGTTTTTTCAGACATACAAAGTATATTTATTTCAAATATACAAATTAATCTCACACAATCTGCTGTAATAATACAGAGCCTCTGTCTGTCTGTGTGTGACTTTTACAAGGACTATATTATTTACCACCCGAATGCGCGAGTTTGTCGAGTTTTTTTGTTCTGTTTACATTTGTCCCACAACCGTCACAAACCACGTGATAGAAAATAAGCAACATGATTTGCTCAAATTCCTACTTTCCAATGGAACGGCATTCGAATAGAAAGTTCCCTTGGTGTAAAAACAAACAAACAAACAAATTGTTTTTTGAAGTTCTCGCGACAAAAGAAGAACTTAAAAAGCGAATAAAAAAATTATTAAATCGTTGAAAGATAAAGAAAAACACATACACAGTTTATGTTCAGTAAGGAGTTTTAAATACCTAATCTTCTCTTTTATCGTTGTGTAAATAAATAGGCTAGCTAAGACATCTTTGTTTTTAAATATCAAATTGTTGAAGGTATTTTCAAAAAATGCAGTGAGCCAATGCAGCTACTAGGTTACTGAACATTTTCTTAAAAAAAAGAAATGTTCACAAAATCATTTTTAATAGCTACAGCTAGCTACAGTTCATCAGCTTGCTTTCAAGTGATATACCTATAACTTTTACTTTTACTACATTAGGAAATATCCACATAAATCAAACTAGTTTGTTAAATAAACTTTGTGCAAAGAAAAGATAAATATTTCTTATGCTTTTGTTTTCCCATTTGTTTATAACAACAAAGCTAGCCTATTTCTTTACAAATTTTGCATAAATTAATTCGATCTTCAAGTGCATAACTAATATGCGTGTTTAATTATTTAAAATGCTGCACAAAGATGCGAGTACAAACAATTTTGTTGTTGTTCAAGCAAATTAAATTATAGAGATTGTAAATAGCTTCTAACATCAATACTATCTATATTATAATAACCGTATACATCTGTCTGTCTGTCACGCAAAATGGTAGCTTAGCTGTGCAGGTAGTGAGACACAGAAAATCCGGTATAAAAAGGGCGGCTAACCCGTCAATTTTTTCACAGGCTAACAACTAGTTTTATATAGTTATATATAGCTAGGTAGCTATAAGTTAAAAGAGTGTTTTCTTTCTATTATATTTTTCCTAGATACCAGGCAACAACAAAAAAAGGAAATTATAGAAGTTGAAACTTAGGAACTGTGAGTAAGGAATTTTTTATTTTGTAATTACATATAGCGTAGCATTTCAAACTGTTGTTTTACAAATAAGAGGATTCTTTTGAATTCCAAATAGTGGTATTAATATGAAAAATATGTTTATAAGAACAAGTCAGGCTAAAAAGTGTAAAAAGAACTGTAAACCGTAAGTCTTATTTTACTGGTTCTTATGACAAGTTAGCTTTATTTATAATCATATATATTTATTTATCGTATTTTTTCTCATTTTAGGAGCTGTGGTACCCAATTTGTTTTATATAGTTTTAACTAGGATATAATGTCTAATGAGTGTGGAATTAATGACAGCAGTTCGTGGTTTTAGGTTGTTTAATAATTTAGGTAGGTTTGTATTGCAACAACGTGACAATAATCAAGGTTTGATAGGTGCCATTTTGAGACCACATATTTCTCAAATATTGAATTTCCATAGGAAATACAGAGAAATGTAGTGCCATGTTTATCTGATAATGAGGATGTTGCCTTAGCAAGACGTAGGCAACACTCTCAATGTGTCGCATCTTTACATTGATTGGAATCGACTGATCAGGTCAATACTAGGCAGTGTAATAATACTGTTAGACAGGCTGCTAGCTGTAATGTAGAATCAGCTCAGTAAACTTGCAACAGACAATTTATGGCTGGCCTAAGACAATTTATGGATGCTCAAAGGCACATTGTTTCTAGGCAATTAGAATCCAATAAGCAGGCTTCCCATAGACAATTTATGGATGCTCAAAGGCACATTGTTTCTACGCAATTAGAATCTAATGAACAGGCTGCCCATAGACAAGCTCAAGATGCTGAAAGACACGTCAAAAACAGCGTGACGAACAGGTTATAAGTAGAAGGCAAGTTGATGTCTAAAGACATGTTGCTCTTCGTGTTTGCAGAAATGCCCAATATTATAATGTTGCACGTCAACATATTCTGCCCAATGTTTATTATTTAGGTGTTATGAACAAAAATTATGAGTATTGTCAAGCTGTAAAGTTTGAAAATGAAGAGTGTTTCAAATGCTGTCATAACGGCAAAGTCGCACTTGATAATTTGTCTCCTTACCCTGAGCAGCTAAGGCAACTGTTAACAAATAGTGATACTGGTCAGGCACGGAATTTTCAAGGTAATATACGTAAGTATAATAGTGCTGTTTTGTTTGCTTCATTTGGAGCAAATCTTCGTCCTCCCCCTGGCCGTGGACCACCATGCTTTCGTATCTGCGGTCAAATATGGCATCGTGTTGGAAATCTCCACCCTCCTGAGGGCCAAACTCCTGTTTTTAACCAACTTTATATTTATGAAGCAGGTAGAGCACTCAATGAAAGAATGGCACGTCCTGAAAATAATGGCTGTAGAGAAGACGTGATGCAAACTGTTTAAGATGTAATGAACACTGTTAGCCTTTTTGCAGCTGCATACAGATACAGGGCTGAAGTGGAAGCTGATGAAATAGCTCGGGCAGCTGCTGAAAACCGTGCCCCATCAGAAGTACGCATGTGCATGAACCCCATGTTGCCGAATGTGCAACCCATACTCTACACAAAATACTTTTACAGTTGCAGTATTATACTTACCGTGTGGCTGTTTTGGAAAATTTTTAGCCCAATCCATTATGATAACAAATTATTTCAACAGTATTGTGTCGATTCTTATGTTAAAGTTGAGGGTAACAACTTAAATTACATTTGTGCGAATCAAACAAACCTGCGTGTTGACAGTTTTGAAGATTTAGCTAACCACTCGAATGCACAAGCTGAAGAGCGAGGTCTTCAACCAGGACGTATTGTTGTCCTTCTTTTAAGTTTTCAAAGAAGTCCAGGTGCCATGGCTCAAAACTATCAAGATGCTATGGCTGTTATTGGTAAATTTGTAAAACCAGACTTTTTCCTGACTTTTACCTGCAATCCAAAATGGAGTGAGATTACAGAAAATTTGTTTGTAGGCCAACATGCACATGATCGACCTGATTTAGTTTCTCGAGTTTTTAAATTGAAACTAAATGAACTCCTAAAAGATGTTACCGAAAGGGGTGTTTTAGGTAAAACTGTGTCACATGTTTATGTTATAGAATTTTAAAAGAGGGGTTTACCTCATTGTCTCATTTGTTACTTCATTTAGATCCCAATGATAAACTTCGGGATGCAGATGACATAGACACTGTTATTTCAGCCGAAATTCCTAATCAACAGGAACAACCTGAGCTGTTTAAAATTATTCGGTCATGTATGATTCATGGACCATGTGGGTATCTGAATCCTAATTCCAGATGTATGGAGGATGGTGTTTGCACAAAAAACTTTGCAAAAAATTTTTTAGCATCTATAAACTTGGAGGCTTGCATGTCTGTTAAATCTGTTAAATACCTTTATAAATATATTTATGATGGTTATGATTGTGTCAAGATTGAGATCCTTGAACGTATTAATAACGATGAGGTACAGACGTTTTTAGATGCTAGGCATGTCAGTGTGCCAGTATGGCGTATCTTTGAATTTAAAATGCATCAGCAATCTCATGTTGTCCATAGACTGCCAGTGCACTTGCCTAAAAACCATATTGTTTATGGCGCCGTAGATTAGTGGTTATAGCTCTCGTACTCTGTGCGGGAGACCGGGGTTCGATTCCTCTTGAAGGCGATTCAACATGGGCGAGTGAATGTTACCATAGCCCCGGGTTAACCCAAGCCATGTGAGGGAAATTGGGAAGATGGCACACTGTGTGGGCCGTTGGATGTTGCCGGGAGTTGTCTAGTAGAGCGCGGGCTCTAATTGGGTCTGCGTAGCTCAAAATGAGCATTAAATACTCTAGGACTCTCCATCTACGCCATGGCCCCTCCTGGAAATAATAGACAGGGTATATCCCTCGATATTTGTGAGGCTAGCCATGTAAAATATGCACATCTATCTATCTATCTTCAGCAAGGTCAGACTGAAGAAGCTTTGAACAGAGCTGCAAATCAAGCCACTAAATTAACAGCTTGGTTTGTGCTAAATGGAGAGAATCGCAATGCTTGCCAATATTTGTATCCAGACATTCCTCTTCATTTTCTTCAAGTTGAAACTGCTGCATTTACTGATACAGCAGCAACTCTTTTGAAAAACGGTACCACCATACATAAACTGTTTCGATTATCAGTTCCTATTTTAGAAAACAGTACATGCAGCATAACTCCAAGAGCTATACGACAAAAATTCTCTTTCTACTTGATGAATCTTCCATGATCCCTAAGCATGCTTTTAATGCAATAGACCGTCTTCTTAAAGACATTTGCAATAACGAACTTTCATTGGTGGTAAAGTTGCTCTTTTAGGTGGTGATTTTTGACAGTTATTGCCTGTTGTCAGAAAAGGAAGACCAACTGAGATTGTTGACATGTGCTTAAAAAGTTCCCCTCAATGGCACTTTGTAACAGAATTTAGATTAACTCGCGAACGAGACCAGGAGAACAAGAATTTGCTGCATGGCTTTTGCAACTTGGGAAAAGTGTTTTACCTATTCAGAAACAGCCACCATTCCAAGGTGTAATTGAAGTGCCATCTAATTGTGTTTTGCAACAACATCAATGTATTGTTAATACTTTGTTTAGGGATTTTCACCCAGAAAATATGGCATCATCTGTGATACTAACACCTACAAATGATGATTCACTTATCATTAATGATCAAGTGTTAACAGTGTTGCCAGGTGAAGAAAAAATTCATTTCAGTGCAGATGATGTTGTTTGTGATGATGAGGAGGAACGAAATCAATATCCTGTGGAATTTTTAAATAGTATTATACCCTTAGGTATGCCTCCTCATTGTCTTAAATTAAAATCTGGTGTTATTGTTATGTTATTAAGAAACATAAACATAAATAAAGGTTTAAATTAAACATTTCTTCTTTTTAAATTTTTTTTATTTATCCCTGGTAAAAGTTGACATTACCAAAAATTAACCCTGCATAAATTTTTGTGAAATCTGTTGAAGTGAGAAGGAATGACTAAAAATTTTTTCACGTAATAAATTCATCATATGTTAAATTGTTTTTTAATTGCATTGGAAAAACAGTTTGTTTCTCAATTCCTTTCCAAAATTCGTTCGTTTCATGGATTGATCTGTAAACAATTTTAAAAAATGATAATACGAGCTTAAAAGAATCATAATCGTGGGGACGGTCCCTTACACATTAAGCCATGAATTTTTTTCTGCTTGGTATAAAGTATACATATAAAAGCAAAAGTATTAATAGTTAAAATTCACCTATTCTTGTCCTAAATTAACATTATTGATTCACTTTGTTAAGTATAATAGACCTATTTCAATATCCATTTCCATTCCGCAAAATACACAGCCGGAATAGACATACTAACATGAAAATGGGGTTAGTTTAGAGACAATTTTAATTTGTTATTGAAGTGATGCACATATAGTTTGTTTCCTTTATTATGTCGTCTCAAATTAACTTGTCAAATGGGCAAATTATGAACTTTTGGTAAAAAAAATAGAACATGGTACTTATTTTATACCCATTGGGCTTATTAAAATTGCTGGTTTATATTTTTTCTAGTGTTTAACTAGTCTAGTAAACTAAACTCATCATTTTTCCCTTTTTAATATTTTTCCTTTTTTGATATTTTGATCTTTTCTGCGAGAACGTAAAAAAAAAATAAAAAATACAGGGCAATAGCGAAAGCATGGAAGAGAGACAGGTATCCTTTCTAGTGTTTAACTAGCTAGCTAGGTTGATTGGTTTGGATTTTATGTTTAGTTACACTAGCACTAGCATTGGTTACTACTAGCTAGCTAGTTGGAACAATATATATATATATATATATACACTTTATTCTTTGTTATTGGATACCTTTTTTTTAACATCTGTAAATAACATTATGCCTTGGCTATCCTAAGCATGTTGGGTTGGTGGTATTAGACTGAATATTGGTCTTCAACATGTTATATAATCAACAAAATTTAGTAAGAGCAATGCAATCACCCAAGGTAAAAGCATGTATACTCATAAGCATCCTTGAGCCTTGATTATTTAAAATTAGGGCATGTAAGAATGTTACGGTTGCAGTTACAGATAATACACTTAATCATAATACCGTGTTTTTCCTGTGCGCGCAGAAATGGAGGTAACTTTTCCAATTAGTTTGTTGCATTTTCACCTCCATTTCTGCGGGCGCATCGGGCATAACATAATTCCTTAGATGCGTGCGCAAGTAAATATCAGGACTGTGATTTTATGTATTCTTGTTGTTTTTTAAATTTACAAAATGTTTTGTCAATAAGTAGTACTTCTATAAGCATTGCCAGTAATATTATATTTATAAGTAGCAGTAGAAGGTTCACCCCCTATGCTCTGACCATTTTGAAGAAACCTGCTTTGAACCAAGCTGGAAACTTCAGAATGAATTATTTTATAAAGATCGTCCTTGCAAACAGCGGAGGATTCCAAATTCTGTGCCGACAATTTTTTGTCATAAGACTGCCCCTAAGGAACGTACATCATCCACATCATGAGCCAAACGAAGTCAATCTAAAGACGTAAGCAAATCTGTTTTTTTTATAAGAATGTTAATCTTGATAATTATTCTTAATTTCTTCGTATTTTGCTATTGGTATTGACAAAGCCTTGAATGTTCTTAACATTTCTCGAGTATATCATCTTTGTTCCCATTCCTTTTTATTACTTCGTTCGATCGTTATTAGTTGGTGAAGTCAGCCTTGGTTGAAGATTCTGAACAATTATGTTTAATCGATAATGAAGTTAAATTTGAAGTTAAATCAGATTATCAGAAATCTTTAGAAACACTCAGTTAACGAAGAAGGAATTCGGAAACCACTTTTCAAAGTCGCGTATTCCAAACCGAACAAAAGATTTGTATCCAAAATTGTGAAAGTTGATAAGGATTATGGCTACTTACACCATATCCTGCAAAAGTAAAGAAACGCGCTGAATGTAAAAAAAAGTTTCAGAAAGAAATCGGATGAAACGCCAACTGTCGTTAAAGATTACTCCCGATGACAGGCCACCTCGCGAAGAAATTATCGAAAAATCGACCAAATATAAACGTATAAAATTGTAAATATAAAAATTCTAATACACGTTTTTAATTTTTAAGCAATCCGATGAATATTTCTTCTAATGTTTCTTAAATTTGCACAAAAAAATATATTACTACGTTTCTTAAAAAACAGATTCTTATACGAAAAAAATGTGTATGACTTTTGTAAATATGTACAAGTAGTGTATATAACTATTCGTCTTCTATCTCCGCTATCCAAGAAAAATCCATTTCAACCAGTTCTCCCCCTTCTGCGTCACCCTTAAACCCAGTGTATCGTCCATCTACACTAGGATACTCCTTTCGGATCTTACAAACTGCACAAGCTGGTATGACACGTGTTGTGGATAAACCAGCAAAACTGTCGATAAGCACCGTAACAGTAAGTCCTAAAATTTTTACCAAAATAAGTTAAGTCAATCGTCGAATTTTTAGTAACGCGGGAGAGATTAAATAGATTACCTATTTGGTACATGGTCACGCTCAGGTAAACCGCGACTTTCCCAGTCATATAGCGTGACTAACGCTGTCCATAACACATCTTTCAACAACACTATGTAGTTAAAATGTGGATGCTGTGTGATACACTCCTGATCTTAAAATAATTATCATGAAGTCATATTGAAGAAGAACTACTTTGTTTGTTGTTTGTGGGAGCCGCAGACAAACCCACTACACTACGTGCGGCAATATGTTAGTGATGAACTCGGATAGTTTATCCGGATGGTGTATACATATAGGTGAATATTTATCATAGCACATCCGTATTTCATTCTCAACAGAGAATGGTTTACCCCGATCAGACCTCTGATCATGATGGGCGAGTATAATGCGTGTAAGTCATATTGAAGAAGAACTACTTTGTTACTAACATATTGCCGCACGTAGTGTAGTGGGTTCGTCTGCGGCTCCCAGTTCTGGGGACCGAGGATCGAATCCCGCTCACTGCTTGGCAGTATGTTAGTGATGAACAAAGTAGTTCTTTCAATATGACTTACACGCATTATACTCGCCCGTCATGATCAGAGGTCTGATCGGAGTGAACCATTCTCTGTTGAGAATGAAATACGGATGTGCTATGATATAAATATTCACCTATAATTATCATGAAGTTAGAAAAAAGTCTGGAAATATAAACTCGCCTTATTATTTTTGGAAATATATAAAAATAAACCGCTACCATTAAGATTGAAGTATTTTATGGCATCGATTTCAACACAGCAAACACACTATTTCTCTGTCGGCATCCTCTCACATTTACCACAACGACACCAATCAGTAAAACAGGCTTACACAATCTATAGGAATTTGCTGAGGATCGAAGTCTGCCTGATCATCAAAAGCATCATTAAAAACCTGCCTAGGCTGTGAAGCTATTTCGGAATCTGATCTTCTGGTTCATACTGAAATCCTAATACCGTGAAATTTTTGTTCGACGAAGACATATTAATAATCGTATTTCATAATTCGTAGAGAAGAGTTTAAAATTAAAAGTTTTTTTAAATAAGTTTCTAAACAGTTAACTTCTTGGGGGTTCATATTTTGTACTGAAAACGCTACACACTTTCGCTACATAGTCTGTTTTTCACCACTGTTCTACGTCACATGCATAATTACGCATACTAAATTTTTAACCCAGGCCGTTTTGCGCGCATTTTCAGCAACGAGACGAAGCCATGCTTTAACAACATCTACGATAAAAGAGTTGTTTATATATGTGATTAAGTGAATAATATCAAAAAAGAATTTTCTATGTCATAATTTTAAATTACAAATAATATTTTAAAATAATTTTTCACCGGACAGTCCCTTTAACCACAAGTGCAAAGTTGAAACGTTGGACGCGATGGGAGGTTGCTCTGCTTGTGGTTCCGCGATTTCGGTATTGAGCGTGTCTCCTCCTTCTTCCGGGTCATTATACGGTATGGTGGCATCGGATTCCTTGGCATCCTCACATCCTCGTACTGATACTCGTCAGCGGTATTCTCGACCTTGGCAGGGTAATTCTCTGGCAAGGATGGTTAAGGTTCGTTTTCGTCAGTGCTACCTTCGACTGATTCATCTGAAGTGGTGCTCATTGTTTTCCACTTCGCAGATGTGTGCACTCTCTTGCCTGAACTGCTAAATGGCTTGACATGAACGCTATTTCGCATGAATGACTTGTCATCATGGCGAAGGGCAAGAGCGTTCCCTTTAACCTTCGTGACTTCAGCGGGGTTGTGTTCCCAACGGCTAGTGAGCTTGTTTTGATGCTTCTTTTTGTCGGCGATGAGGACGAGGTCTCCTACTTTGATGCTGTGTGGCTTGGCACAATTTTTCTTATCAGCATGGCTTTTGATCTTTGCCTTGCGGTCGGAATCTCGCTTCTCCACTCGCGTCGAATCGGGATGTGATTTATCATTTGTAGGGAGCTTATCTCGGATGGGACGGCCGAATAGGAGCTCAGCAGGCGCCACACCTGTTGTGGCATGGAGTGTGGAACGGTAGGACAATAAAAAGTTCTCCAATGCGATTTGCCAATCAATACCGTCAGCTACGGCAGTTTGGATGCATTTCTTCAGTGTCCGGTTAAAACGCTCCATCTCACTATTTGCTTGTGGGTGGTATGGAGCGACTTTTCGGTGTTTGATGTTAAACTTGGTCATCAGACGTTTGAAGCCTGCACTTATGAACTGTGGCCCATTGTCTGTGACCATTTCTTCTGGAGATTCGTAGCGGCAAAACGTCTTCATGAGTTTCTTTGCAATGGCGTGTGTATCAACTTTGTGTAAGATTTCCACCTCAGCATATCTGCTGTAATAGTCGATGCATACCAATAGGTTTTTGCCTTTCGGGAATGGACCGCATAAATCGCATCCGAGCAGCAACCAAGCGAAGTCGTTGTTTTGTGCGAACAATACCTTGGTGTCCCTCGTGTGCTAACTGAAGAACTCTGATACACAGCTTTTTAGGGACGACCACTCGGTCTTTGAACGAACCGGTGATGATGCAATCTTTCAATTCAGTAAGTCGTTTGTCCTCTTTCGAAGCTATTTTAAATTCGGACTTGGAGATTGCAACTGGTAGCGTGCTTTCTAGCATAGCGTAAACGTAGGACTCGGCTCTTTGTCGTCTGTATGGCCATAGGGTAATGGATTTGAACGTGATAGGAAATCCGATGCGTTGTCGTCGCCTGGTTGGTATTGGACGTCAAATGAAAATGGTGTTAGGTACATGATCCATCTTTCGATACAGGGCAGTGGTTTAGCATTAACGCGGAAGAGGGGCACTAGCGGTTTATGGTTCGTAGAGACAGTGAACTTCATGCCGTAAAGATATATCTTGAAATGTTGGATTTCGAAGTAAATTCCCAGACACTCCCCTTCGATTTAGCTATATCGTTTCTCCACTGGTGTAATTGAGCGACTCGCGTAACTAACCGGCCTCAATGTTCCATCTGGTTGCCTTTGAGATATCAGTGCGCCAAATCCCGTTGGTGATGCATCAGCTATGGCGTGGGTTTCTGCGTGTGGATTGAAATGTGCTAGTGTGTCGGTGGATATGAGTAGACACATGAGGGTGTTGAATGCTATTTTATGCTCTGGTTTCCATTTCCATTTGGTATCTTTCTTGGTCAATACTCGAAGGGGTTCTGTAATTGTAGCTAGATTTGGTATGAAACTAGCACAGTATGTGACCATTCCAAGGAATGAGCGTACTTCCTTTGGATTTGTTGGCTGCTTTAAGGAGTTTATAGTCTCTACTTTGACTAGGTCGGGGGACAAGCCACTTGCAGATATGACATGCCCCATATACGTGAGTTCGTTCCTGAAGAACTTACATTTCTTTAAGTTGATGGTGAGATTATGTTCTCTGAGGCGCTTGAATACTTCCTCGAGCCTGTTGAACATTTCGCCTTTATCTTCAGCACCTATGATAATGTCGTCAGACACATTACGCACTCTGTGCATTCCTTGTAGCACCCGCTCGATCTTGCGCTGGTAGATTTCGGTTGTGGCACTGATTCCATAGATGAGTCGTGTATAGCGTAATATTATGCCATCTCTAGCAGCAAAAGCAGTGAGATCTCTGCATTCCTCATCTAATGTAACTTGGTGGTATCCTTGGTTGAGGTCTAGATGGCAGAATATCTTGCAGTTGTGGAATTCATGCAGAAATTCTTCAAGGGCGGGGATCTGGTACGGATTCCTGATGATTGCTGTATTCGCCTTGCACATATCAACACACAGGCGTAAGTCACCAGAAGGCTTTCGGACAACTTTAAAGGGATCCCAAGGTGCCGACACAAGTTTATTTTATTTGAAAATATGGACCATTTAATTCATAAATTCGTTGTTTATTTTACTTGAATTTGTAAGATTACCTAATACTGTTCTTCAAAAGTTTGTCCTTCGCTCGCTTCCTTCGCTTCGGCTGTGTCCGCCATTGCTCCTTCTCCAACTGTTTTCGAAATAGATAAGAACTTAGTGACATAGCTCAAAACACCATACGGCTTTGTTGCGTTCTATTATGACGTCACATATACGTAGCTTGAAATTACTGTATCCAGACAGTAAACAACTTGTACGGTTCCACTGCGTTTTTAAGCTTAATATAAAAATATGTCTTCATTGAGAGCATGTTATAGCTCATTTAGAAACTTTCGTGCAACCACGACACTTATTCTGCAAAATATGCTCACTTTTATAACTTTCCCGCTCATTTCTAAATAGTGTGTATGAAAAAAAGCGGTATGATTATTTGAAGGTCATGATGATGGGAGCATATAAGCGAGCTGCTAAAGGTGAAAAACATAAATCAAGAAAACCAGTCATGGCACCGAAAGAAAGAGAAAGTAGGGATGACATTATTGAAAAGAAGAAAAAAATGGCTCGGTTTAAAAAATAGATGTTGTTGTTTTGAAAGGAAAGGACGCCTTAAAAAATGTGGAGGCTTGGGTTCCAGGTTGTAAAAATTTATATTCATATTTAACCACTGTTCAGTGGCTGCCTTATATTATTGCTAGAGTTCGCTCTTCATTCTTCATCATTTGCCATGTATTCCCATGCCTCGATTACTTCAGATAGCCCATCAGCACCCTCGTCGTCTCCATCAAAATTTACGTAGATCCCATTCGCTTCAGGAAACGTTTCTCTTATCTTTGATACAACACAGGCGGGATGATTCTTCGAACGTATCTTCCAAGTTTCGTATAGACGAACCAGGAAAATTGGCGATATGCAGCGTATCGATATGTGCTATAAAAGAAATTGGGAATGAAGTTGTGAATTTTGTTACCTGTATATAACTTTGAGTATATTATAGTATGTGACTTTGAGTATATTATAGTATGTTGAGTATAATTTTTGTTCGACATATATCATGAGTACAATTTTACACGTTACATTTTGTTGAGTATACTTTAGCATATGTTTTTAAAATAATAAAAAAGTTGTTTACCGATTTGGAACGTTATCTTTATTAGGTATCCATGCTCCTTCCCTGTCATGGAGACTGACCATTGCAGTCCATAACACATGCAGGCTCAGACAGATAGCATTGAACCCTTCGTGTTGAGTAACACATGTCGAATCTGAACAAAATAGAAGAAAGTTTGCCAAAAAAAAAAAAAAAATACATTGTGTGCGCATTATATATTTTCACGTCAAAAACAAGAAAATATGCCCACTAAAGTTGAAACTTACCACCAGAAATATATCTCAACTTTATTTCGTCGATTTCAATGCAGCACAAACATTCACGATTCACTGGCATAGTACAACAAAATAAACATTTACACCATTCGGATGGTTCAACATGTAGTCGATTATTTTGAGGCTCTTGCTCTCCAACCTCTTCAGGTATATCTTCCCAACTGCCATTGCTATCATCGTCGTGATTATTTATAACTTTCTTTTGTGGTTCGAATTGGTAAGGATTTGCAGACATATTATTAAACTTTTGTGTAAGTATATTTGTATTTCGCGCGGGATTTTGTTACTTAACCGGCGCGTCACAAAAGTGTTGTGAGTAAAAAAGACTGGACGCTACTCTTCAACCTTCTGAAAATAAATTCACAACAAGATGGTGGCGGAGGTTCACATTTTCATGAAGTAAACATGGGCATATCTTATATACCATATCGATTTGGTAAGAACGACTATCTTTTTGTAATTTCTTCATATGTTCTGAGGTAAATTAGCTCAACTTGTGTCAGCACCTCGGGATCCCTTTAAGTGGACTGACCAATGCTGGTGGTGTGGCCACTTTTTCAAGGACACCCAGTTGCAACAATCTCTTGATCTCTTCATCAACTTCCTGCTGTAAAAGGATTGGTAACCTGCGAGGTGGTTGCGCAGCAGGTGTCACGGTTTCATCAATTTGTATCTTGACTTTTGCGTCTTTCAATTGCCTAGTCCTTCGAATCTGTCGGAGAATTTGTCAATGAGGCCTTGCAGACGTGTCTGACGTTCACCACTTGCGTCGGCGATAGAATTGATTTTCTCGTGGGGTTCTTCTTTCGGCGGGCCGATTCTCAGTAGGTTTAGGGCGATTGCGGCTTCACGGATTAGGATAGGAACGTGTTGGGTTTCCATCACTAACATAGTGGTACGGGTGGAGTATTGTCGGGACTTGAGGGTGATGTCGAAACAGCCTGTCACATCTAATGGCTCAGGAGAATTATAGCAGAACACCTTCTTTGTATATGGTCTAAGTTGAGGTGGTAGTTGTATGGCTTTCAGTTGTGATTCACTAACTATGGTTACAGTACTGCCACTGTCAATCAAAAATTTCACAATAATCTGGCCTATTGTGATAGGTATTAATGGTTTCTGATCACGTTTCTGGATAACAAAGGAGTATTCATCATCTGAGCTGGAGAATGACTCTGATGCAGTTACATATCTCACAGCCACAGGCCTCTGGTCAGTCTTGACGTATCTGACGGTAGCTTTGGATTGGCAAACTTTTGCAAAATGACCAACAATTCCGCATTTGTTGCAGGTTTTTCCTCTGGTGGCCTTGCATTTGCTTGCAATATGGGAACTGCTGCCGCAACGTAGTATACTCGGGACATAACAAAAGTTTGATATTTTTCTGGGCAGTGAAAAAGAACAATTTCCATATCAATACAATGATACCCTTACACTTACAGATCCCAGTTTGTGAACAATAGCCTCATTATCTGTGCATAGAACAAGCAAAAAAACTTGCAAAAACTGATGATATAATTATTTTAAAATAAATGGGTAATGAAAACCATTGACTGTCACAATACCCTCCTAGGCCTAATCCTTATGCATCTGTATTATACAAATCAGCCTTATTATAATAGTAAACAGTATGTGTATGAAACACGACAATTCTGTTCTAAGATGGTAAGAATTCCAACCACCACTCAATATCTTTCGTTGCTTCATGCCGTGTTTTTACTAGTCAATTTTACTAATCAATTAATTATACATCCAGAAAAATTCTACAGCATTTCACCACCTTGCTAGCAAAAAAGAGAAACCCACTTAGTGATAGCAAGTCCCATTTTGTGGATTTTTTTCTGCATCTCCACTTCGTAAGGGTAGCTAGACATTAGTTTAATGAACTTGAAGAAAATAGCTTTTCTGTATAATAGCTTTTCTGTATAGTTTCTTTTATTATGTTAGACAATACGTTGTATTTTGATTGGTTTATTTTACGGCGCATGCGTTAATGTAAAAACGTTGTAAACTCTGAAACAGCGTGGTTAGACCCGCGAAGAATTTAATAAAAACAGACAGAGTTATTTCTCTTTTTTTCTGGTTTTTAAATGGCGCCCGATGAGGGACACAAAGATTGATTTATATAATTAAAGAAAATTGGATGCTATTGCTGTTGAGCAAAGACATTGATCAAGATTGGATCAACGAAATTTGAACGAAAGACACGTATGAAACGAAAATAGTTCAGTAAGCTCATTCGCTACTTGACTTGACTGACCTTTTTTTTTTTGAACTGCTTAATAATTTAATTGACATTTAAGAACGTTTTTAGACAGCCATCTTTGACGTTACGAAATCGATATTTTTGCTTGATTGCAAAGATATTTACGGATTTGATTGAAGTTTCTTTTTTTTGTTTCTTGTGTGCCAGCACGTGGTTTAGACATAAGTATAGTTTTTGGTTTTACAGCTTATGGTTTGGGGCTATAGAAGAGTACGAATTCATGTTTTTTCTTGGTTTGTTTTGATACGTGGAGTTGTTGTTTAGACTTATTTATTTTGAAGGTTGTTTTATTTTAGTTTCTAAACGCGTGTTTCTTTACATGCCATTTTTCTGTTTTGTGCATAAGAAAAAGTTTACTCCTGTTGGGTACAGACTGCTGTTTACCCTCTTTGTGGATAAGAATTAGATCGAGATAGATTTTGGCTCCTGTTAGGCACAGGATACTTTGTAAGTGTTTGGGTATACTTCTATTTTAAAGCTTCTGAAGATGTCTGATCTACAAAAGAAAATTAATCAAAGAAAGGCTATCCGCATCCAAACTTCCTCGGTTACTAAAAGAATAGAAAAGCAGCTTAGTGATGAAAATGCTACTCATGTAAAGTTACTAGGTTTACAGAATAACCTTGTTAACAAGATTGAGCAGCTAAACATGTTGAATGATGAAGTTTTAGCTCTGTTGAAACCAGAGGAAGTTGAACAGGACGTTCTAGAAAGTATGGAATATACTGATCCCACACATGAACTTCTTGCAGCGGTCACGTTAAAGTTACAATCTTTATCGTTGTCCCCTCCATCTGAGGTTGACCATCACGGCCCAGATTCTGTAAGAAGTGTGTCCTCTCGTTGTCGTTTACCAAAATTTGAACTGCCAATTTTTAAAGGAGACCCCCTATGCTGGCAAGGATTTTGGGATCAGTTTAGCGCGTCGATTCATGACAACGAAGAGATTTCTGATATTGATCGATTTAATTATCTGAAGAGATATGTCGAAGGTCAAGCTTCTGAGACAATATCTGGATTAAGTTTAAGTTCAACAAACTATAAAGAGGCCATTAAAATTTTAACCGAACGTTATGGCAATCCACAGGTGCTGATATCAGCACACATGGATTGTCTAATTCGTCTGAACAAGGTAACTAATAAATCTGACATTGTGTCTTTACGGAAACTTTATAACGGAATTGAAAACTGTACTAGGAATTTGAGTGCATTAAAGTTGGACATTTCTGCATATGGAAGTTTGTTGATTCCTCTATTAAAAGAAAAGTTACCGGATGATCTAAATATGATAATTGCTAGGAAATTTGGAAGCGATATTTGGACGCTTGAACGCCTTATGATCTTTTTTAACGATGAACTGACTGCTTACGAAAATTGTAAACCTGTCGTAAAGCCAAGTGCAGAGGGAAAAATGAAAAGAAATGATGAGTTTTTTACATCAAGTTGCTTGCATAGGCAAAACTTCTTGTTAAATAAGTCCAAAAGTTGTTTATACTGTAATGGAAATGATCATTTGGCAAGTCGATGTAGGTCTGTGACAGAGGTTGTTACAAGAAAGGAATTGTTACGTAAGCAAGGTCGTTGCTTTGTATGCCTAGCAACTGGACACTTAGGAAAAAACTGTCCTAGCAACTATTCTTGTCGAAAATGCAAACACAGACATCACATTTCCATTTGTTCTTCTGATGGTTCGCAAGCAGGTGCTCATCACAACAATTTTGTATCATCATACAGTGGTGTTTTAATGCAAACTGCTTCTGCTGATGTATCTGATACATCAGGCAATGCAAAAAAGCACACGCGGATTCTATTCGATAGTGGCAGTCAGAGAAGCTACCTATCTCAGGACTTATGTAAGACTTTAAAATTAAAACCGTTAAGAAAGGAAAAGGTTATTGTTAAGACTTTCGGAAGTGACGATTCCAGGGTTCAGGATCTCCAAGTTTACCAGGTTAAGATTAAACATAAGAACTGTCATGGATTTTGTTTTGTTGAAGCATACTGTGTTCCAAATGTTTGTAGTCCGTTGACCCACCAATACCTTGAGTTTGTAAAAGCAAGTTACCCTCATGTGGAAGGTTTAGAGTTGGCTGATAGAAACGTGAATTGTCGGGATTTGAATGTAAACTTATTGATTGGGCTAGATTTCTATTATAGTTTTTTTACTGGGAAAATGAAAAAGGGTTCGGGGGGACCTGTAGCATTGGAAACTACGTTGGGTTGGGTCTTAAGTGGAAAATACGAGTCCGAGGAGCAGAAACAGCACTGTTTGCAAACACAGCATGTTATGAAAGTGGAAGTTGAGAAGAAAAATGAGTTACTAAGAAATGAGTTAAAGAAATTTTGGCAGGTTGAATCTGTAGGGGGTCAAGAAATTTCTGTAATTAATGATTTTGAAAATCATATTTATCATGATGGATCACGCTATGTGACAAGGTTACCTTTCAAGCCTGATCACGATCCATTACCTGATAATTATTTTGTAAGCGAAAGAAGACTTAGATCCACGGCCAAGAAACTGCATGCTCTAGGAATTTATGATGACTATGATAACATTTTTAAGCAATACGTCCAGGAAGGTATAATTGAAAAAGTAGGTCGCAATGAATTAATCAGAGAAAGTGGTAATGTCCATTATCTCCCACACAGGGCAGTTGTGAGGGAAGATAAGCAAACCACTAAGATTAGGGTTGTATTTGATGCATCCAGTAAGGCAAACGGTCCTTCTCTTAACGATTGTTTATACTCAGGTCCAAACTTATTATGTAAGATCTTTGATGTACTTTTTAGGTTTCGGTTGAACAAGATTGCAATTATTGCCGATATCAGGCAAGCCTTTTTAAATATTAGTATTGATCAACCTCACCGTGATTTTTTGCGATTCTTATGGTTTGAGGAGAACAAAGTGGTAATTTATCGTTTCCTCAGAGTTGTTTTTGGTTTAACAAGCAGCCCTTTTCTTTTAAATGGAACAATTCGTCAGCATTTAAATAAATTCTTAGATATGTATTTCGAGATTGTGAAAAAATTGGGTGAAGATTTGTATGTAGATGACACGACAACCGGTTGTAATTCTGTTGAAGAAGGGAAAAAATTTCAAGAAGTTGCCGTGGATGTGATGAGTAAGGCTGGATTTGAATTAAGGAAATGGTTTACTAATAATAATGAACTACAAGTTTTTTTTGATAGGCGAAAGGGGTGTGATAAGACTATTGGAGATGACATGACTTTTGCTAAAAGCCAAGTTAATGGAATAAATAAAGACTATAGTCATAAGGTTTTAGGATTAACATGGGATAAACACACTGATTGTTTTCTGTTTGATTTTAACGAATTTATCAGAAAATCTAAGGCATGTTCTTTCACAAAGAGGAATGTTTTAAGTTTATCTGCTTCTATGTACGATCCACTTGGAATTATTTCTCCTATTACAGCTCAAATTAAAACTTTTTTTCAGTCCTTGTGCGTGGATAAATCGGATTGGGATGAAGTTATTTCAGGTGGTATTGAGGCTAGATGGATCGCTCTGTTAGAAAAAATTGAGTTTTTGAGCGTAGTCCGCGTACCAAGGTTTTCCTTCGTTGATTGGACCGAAGTTGTATCTGCAGAGTTGCATGGGTTTTGTGATAGTTCTCTTAGTTTATACTGTGCTCTTGTCTATGTGAGGATTGTTACCAAGGTTGGGATCAAAGTATTTTTTTGGACGTCGAAGACCAGGGTTTCACCACTGAAAACTCTTTCTATCCCTAGGCTTGAACTATTAGGATGTTTATTGCTTTCTACTTTGATTGAGGATGTCACGAGGGCTATTGCTGGAAGGATAAAAATAGATCGCATTGTTGGCTGGACAGACTCACAAGTAGCTCTTTGTTGGATCAGGGGTAAAGAGAGAACTTGGAAGTCCTGGATTGAGAATAGGGTGGTGAAAATAAGGAAAATTGTTTCACCTGACATGTGGTTTCACGTAGCTGGCGTAGAGAATCCTGCTGATCCACCAACAAGATCTATCGATGATTTTGTGAGTCTTTTTAATGGTATTTGGTTTAACGGTCCTTCTTTTCTTTTAAACGACAACATTCATTATGACGTAACAACTGACTTTTCAAAAACTGAAGTGGAAAAGGAGCTAAAAGCTTCGACTGACATACAAAACGTACTGACTGTTACTGAACAGAATGCGGTTGACTTGAACGAAATCGTTGATTTCTCTCGATATGGATCATTAAACAAATTAATTCACGTCGTAGCCTACGTTATTCGCTTTAAGAACAATTTGATAGCAAAGATACGTAAAAATGAAGAATCAAACAACGATGAAAACCTGAATGTCGATGAAGTAACCAAATCTTTGGACCATATTGTACGTGCCGAACAGCAAGCTATGACCAAAAATTCGAATTTTAATAAAACAAAGTCGAATTTAAATGTTTACCAGGATACTGAAGGATTTTTTAGACTGAAAAGTCGTTTTGGTGAATCAAAGTTAACAGACGATCAAAAGCACCCGCTTTTACTTCGAGAAGGAAGTCATGTGACAATGTTAATCGTTCGAAATGCCCACGAAGAGGTATTGCATTTTGGAGTGGAATCAACGTTGGCGAAGATTAGAGAAAGATTTTGGATTTTGCGTGGCAGGAAGACAGTGAGAAATGTTTTACGACGATGCGTAATATGTCGGCGATTTCAAGGACGAACGATGACCTCACCAGAAAGTCCGGATCTTCCTGTTTTCCGAGTGGATCATCTGACGCAAGCTTTTGCTACGACAGGGCTTGATTACGCCGGTCCTCTATTTGTAAGGATTCACGGACATTCCTGCTCAAAGGTATACATTTTACTTTTTACTTGTGCTAGTAGTCGCGCAATCCACCTTGAACTCACGCCTGACATGAAATCACCTGCGTTCATCCGAGGCTTTAAGCGATTCGTTTCAAGAAGAGGAAAACCAAATGAAATTGTAAGTGACAATTTCAAAACATTTAAGTCGTCCGAGGTTAAAGCTTATATGTTAAAAATGAGAATTGGTCAACGCTTCATTCTACCAGCCTCCCCATAGTGGGGTGGATTTTATGAACGTCTTGTTCGTTCCGTAAAAACATCTCTTAAGAAAATACTAAGAAAGTCGTTTCTAACGTTTGAAGAGTTACAAACTGTTTTATGTGAAGTCGAGAGTGTAATCAATTCAAGACCACTCTGTTATGCGAGTGATGAAGACGTTGGAGCTATGATCACCCCTAATCATCTTATCTTTGGGAGATCATTGAACCATGCTACAACTAATAATCAACCGATTACTGTATTAGATGTGACCGAATGCACTCGAAGAGTCCTTCGTTTAAGAACAGTCTTAGAACATTTTTGGAAACGCTTTAGTATAACTTATTTGAACGAACTGAGGCAACGACACCTTTACGAAAGGAAGAAGACAGCAGACGCAGAGTTGAGGCTGAATGATATTGTACTCATCAAGGACGACACACCCACACCACGCTCGCAATGGAAAATCGGAAAGATAGAAAAATTAATTGTTGGAAAGGACGGTCGAACTCGAGGTGCAAAATTAAAAGTGAATTCGACATCAGGCCGGTCAACTTATGTGCATCGACCTGTTCAAAAGTTAATACCGTTCGAAGTGATAGAAGAAGAGGTGAAGGCAACTGAGGCGGAAGATAATCAACTTTATCCTATGGTCATCGACGAACAGAGTTCAGGTAGTTCAGGTGGTGCGTGCGATGAACACCGCGTAGAAAGTAGAGTACGCCGGCGGGCTGCGATAGAGGGGCAGAACTTTCGTCGTTTTAAGGACAAGTATAGTAATTGATTTCTGTCAATTACGGGGGGAGGATGAAGAAAATAGCTTTTCTGTATAATAGCTTTTCTGTATAGTTTCTTTTATTATGTTAGACAATACGTTGTATTTTGATTGGTTTATTTTACGGCGCATGCGTTAATGTAAAAACGTTGTAAACTCTGAAACAGCGTGGTTAGACCCGCGAAGAATTTAATAAAAACAGACAGAGTTATTTCTCTTTTTTCTGGTTTTTAAAGAACTTTTGCTGAGGAAGGTGAATCACTAAATGTATGGGTCTATTTTTTATGACAAAATATGGCTATTAGTGCCTCGTACCCACAAAAAATACTATTTCCTGTTTTTTTAAGCGTTTACGGTATTGACAGCCAGATAATTGGATAATGTACTGATGGTACACGCAGTAAAATTTCCTACCTTTCATAGTCAGACACTGTTTGCTGGCTGTGTTGCCATTTTACTATTTTTTCACAAGATAATTTATGTGATTAGTTAGTGACGTTTGCCGAACTTCGTACACTATATATATTTTAAGTTGTGTACGAGGCTGGTATCGATTATAAAGATAGATAGAAAGATGTGCATATTTTACATGGCTAGCCTCACAAATATCGAGGGATATACCCTGTCTATTATTTCCAGGAGGGGCCATGGCGTAGATGGAGAGTCCTAGAGTATTTAATGCTCATTTTGAGCTACGCAGACCCAATTAGGGCCCGCGCTCTACTAGACAACTCCCGGCAACATCCAACGGCCCACACAGTGTGCCATCTTCCCAATTTCCCTCACATGGCTTGGGTTAACAAGGGGCTATGGTAACATTCACTCGCCCATGTTGAATCGCCGTCAAGAGGAATCGAACCCCGGTCTCCCGCACAGAGTACGAGAGCTATAACCACTAATCTACGGCGCCACAATAAAAAAATCAAGACTGCACGTGATTACTTACAACCATTAGATGGTGGTCAATTAACATCTAGAGAATATTTAAGATATTCTCATGAATGTATTTATTAATGTTTAGATATTCACTTCTAAACAATTATTCGTTGCATAATTTTTTGCATAGCAATAATCGTAATAAAATTTTCCATCTTCGTACAAGTGTGACGTACGTAGTGTGGTTTCTATACGGAGTAATACTATATTTAGAAATTATAAAATTACATAGTCGGCTTGATACCTTGAAAATTCAAACATACGTTATTTTATATAATTTTGTTTTGGTCTATTTCTATAGCGAGAGACCGCCGCTCAAAATATATGATATATATATAATACTATTTCGGCTATCGGAATTCCCTTATTTCCGATAGTGTGTTGGTCAAAGACATGTCGACATCAGATATGTTAACATCCCGCCGCAATGATGCTTATGGTTTGGGGCTATAGAAGAGTACGAATTCATGTTTTTTCTTGGTTTGTTTTGATACGTGGAGTTGTTGTTTAGACTTATTTATTTTGAAGGTTGTTTTATTTTAGTTTCTAAACGCGTGTTTCTTTACATGCCATTTTTCTGTTTTGTGCATAAGAAAAAGTTTACTCCTGTTGGGTACAGACTGCTGTTTACCCTCTTTGTGGATAAGAATTAGATCGAGATAGATTTTGGCTCCTGTTAGGCACAGGATACTTTGTAAGTGTTTGGGTATACTTCTATTTTAAAGCTTCTGAAGATGTCTGATCTACAAAAGAAAATTAATCAAAGAAAGGCTATCCGCATCCAAACTTCCTCGGTTACTAAAAGAATAGAAAAGCAGCTTAGTGATGAAAATGCTACTCATGTAAAGTTACTAGGTTTACAGAATAACCTTGTTAACAAGATTGAGCAGCTAAACATGTTGAATGATGAAGTTTTAGCTCTGTTGAAACCAGAGGAAGTTGAACAGGACGTTCTAGAAAGTATGGAATATACTGATCCCACACATGAACTTCTTGCAGCGGTCACGTTAAAGTTACAATCTTTATCGTTGTCCCCTCCATCTGAGGTTGACCATCACGGCCCAGATTCTGTAAGAAGTGTGTCCTCTCGTTGTCGTTTACCAAAATTTGAACTGCCAATTTTTAAAGGAGACCCCCTATGCTGGCAAGGATTTTGGGATCAGTTTAGCGCGTCGATTCATGACAACGAAGAGATTTCTGATATTGATCGATTTAATTATCTGAAGAGATATGTCGAAGGTCAAGCTTCTGAGACAATATCTGGATTAAGTTTAAGTTCAACAAACTATAAAGAGGCCATTAAAATTTTAACCGAACGTTATGGCAATCCACAGGTGCTGATATCAGCACACATGGATTGTCTAATTCGTCTGAACAAGGTAACTAATAAATCTGACATTGTGTCTTTACGGAAACTTTATAACGGAATTGAAAACTGTACTAGGAATTTGAGTGCATTAAAGTTGGACATTTCTGCATATGGAAGTTTGTTGATTCCTCTATTAAAAGAAAAGTATAGGCAAAACTTCTTGTTAAATAAGTCCAAAAGTTGTTTATACTGTAATGGAAATGATCATTTGGCAAGTCGATGTAGGTCTGTGACAGAGGTTGTTACAAGAAAGGAATTGTTACGTAAGCAAGGTCGTTGCTTTGTATGCCTAGCAACTGGACACTTAGGAAAAAACTGTCCTAGCAACTATTCTTGTCGAAAATGCAAACACAGACATCACATTTCCATTTGTTCTTCTGATGGTTCGCAAGCAGGTGCTCATCACAACAATTTTGTATCATCATACAGTGGTGTTTTAATGCAAACTGCTTCTGCTGATGTATCTGATACATCAGGCAATGCAAAAAAGCACACGCGGATTCTATTCGATAGTGGCAGTCAGAGAAGCTACCTATCTCAGGACTTATGTAAGACTTTAAAATTAAAACCGTTAAGAAAGGAAAAGGTTATTGTTAAGACTTTCGGAAGTGACGATTCCAGGGTTCAGGATCTCCAAGTTTACCAGGTTAAGATTAAACATAAGAACTGTCATGGATTTTGTTTTGTTGAAGCATACTGTGTTCCAAATGTTTGTAGTCCGTTGACCCACCAATACCTTGAGTTTGTAAAAGCAAGTTACCCTCATGTGGAAGGTTTAGAGTTGGCTGATAGAAACGTGAATTGTCGGGATTTGAATGTAAACTTATTGATTGGGCTAGATTTCTATTATAGTTTTTTTACTGGGAAAATGAAAAAGGGTTCGGGGGGACCTGTAGCATTGGAAACTACGTTGGGTTGGGTCTTAAGTGGAAAATACGAGTCCGAGGAGCAGAAACAGCACTGTTTGCAAACACAGCATGTTATGAAAGTGGAAGTTGAGAAGAAAAATGAGTTACTAAGAAATGAGTTAAAGAAATTTTGGCAGGTTGAATCTGTAGGGGGTCAAGAAATTTCTGTAATTAATGATTTTGAAAATCATATTTATCATGATGGATCACGCTATGTGACAAGGTTACCTTTCAAGCCTGATCACGATCCATTACCTGATAATTATTTTGTAAGCGAAAGAAGACTTAGATCCACGGCCAAGAAACTGCATGCTCTAGGAATTTATGATGACTATGATAACATTTTTAAGCAATACGTCCAGGAAGGTATAATTGAAAAAGTAGGTCGCAATGAATTAATCAGAGAAAGTGGTAATGTCCATTATCTCCCACACAGGGCAGTTGTGAGGGAAGATAAGCAAACCACTAAGATTAGGGTTGTATTTGATGCATCCAGTAAGGCAAACGGTCCTTCTCTTAACGATTGTTTATACTCAGGTCCAAACTTATTATGTAAGATCTTTGATGTACTTTTTAGGTTTCGGTTGAACAAGATTGCAATTATTGCCGATATCAGGCAAGCCTTTTTAAATATTAGTATTGATCAACCTCACCGTGATTTTTTGCGATTCTTATGGTTTGAGGAGAACAAAGTGGTAATTTATCGTTTCCTCAGAGTTGTTTTTGGTTTAACAAGCAGCCCTTTTCTTTTAAATGGAACAATTCGTCAGCATTTAAATAAATTCTTAGATATGTATTTCGAGATTGTGAAAAAATTGGGTGAAGATTTGTATGTAGATGACACGACAACCGGTTGTAATTCTGTTGAAGAAGGGAAAAAATTTCAAGAAGTTGCCGTGGATGTGATGAGTAAGGCTGGATTTGAATTAAGGAAATGGTTTACTAATAATAATGAACTACAAGTTTTTTTTGATAGGCGAAAGGGGTGTGATAAGACTATTGGAGATGACATGACTTTTGCTAAAAGCCAAGTTAATGGAATAAATAAAGACTATAGTCATAAGGTTTTAGGATTAACATGGGATAAACACACTGATTGTTTTCTGTTTGATTTTAACGAATTTATCAGAAAATCTAAGGCATGTTCTTTCACAAAGAGGAATGTTTTAAGTTTATCTGCTTCTATGTACGATCCACTTGGAATTATTTCTCCTATTACAGCTCAAATTAAAACTTTTTTTCAGTCCTTGTGCGTGGATAAATCGGATTGGGATGAAGTTATTTCAGGTGGTATCCATCTAGCCTCCACCAACAAGATCTATCGATGATTTTGTGAGTCTTTTTAATGGTATTTGGTTTAACGGTCCTTCTTTTCTTTTAAACGACAACATTCATTATGACGTAACAACTGACTTTTCAAAAACTGAAGTGGAAAAGGAGCTAAAAGCTTCGACTGACATACAAAACGTACTGACTGTTACTGAACAGAATGCGGTTGACTTGAACGAAATCGTTGATTTCTCTCGATATGGATCATTAAACAAATTAATTCACGTCGTAGCCTACGTTATTCGCTTTAAGAACAATTTGATAGCAAAGATACGTAAAAATGAAGAATCAAACAACGATGAAAACCTGAATGTCGATGAAGTAACCAAATCTTTGGACCATATTGTACGTGCCGAACAGCAAGCTATGACCAAAAATTCGAATTTTAATAAAACAAAGTCGAATTTAAATGTTTACCAGGATACTGAAGGATTTTTTAGACTGAAAAGTCGTTTTGGTGAATCAAAGTTAACAGACGATCAAAAGCACCCGCTTTTACTTCGAGAAGGAAGTCATGTGACAATGTTAATCGTTCGAAATGCCCACGAAGAGGTATTGCATTTTGGAGTGGAATCAACGTTGGCGAAGATTAGAGAAAGATTTTGGATTTTGCGTGGCAGGAAGACAGTGAGAAATGTTTTACGACGATGCGTAATATGTCGGCGATTTCAAGGACGAACGATGACCTCACCAGAAAGTCCGGATCTTCCTGTTTTCCGAGTGGATCATCTGACGCAAGCTTTTGCTACGACAGGGCTTGATTACGCCGGTCCTCTATTTGTAAGGATTCACGGACATTCCTGCTCAAAGGTATACATTTTACTTTTTACTTGTGCTAGTAGTCGCGCAATCCACCTTGAACTCACGCCTGACATGAAATCACCTGCGTTCATCCGAGGCTTTAAGCGATTCGTTTCAAGAAGAGGAAAACCAAATGAAATTGTAAGTGACAATTTCAAAACATTTAAGTCGTCCGAGGTTAAAGCTTATATGTTAAAAATGAGAATTGGTCAACGCTTCATTCTACCAGCCTCCCCATAGTGGGGTGGATTTTATGAACGTCTTGTTCGTTCCGTAAAAACATCTCTTAAGAAAATACTAAGAAAGTCGTTTCTAACGTTTGAAGAGTTACAAACTGTTTTATGTGAAGTCGAGAGTGTAATCAATTCAAGACCACTCTGTTATGCGAGTGATGAAGACGTTGGAGCTATGATCACCCCTAATCATCTTATCTTTGGGAGATCATTGAACCATGCTACAACTAATAATCAACCGATTACTGTATTAGATGTGACCGAATGCACTCGAAGAGTCCTTCGTTTAAGAACAGTCTTAGAACATTTTTGGAAACGCTTTAGTATAACTTATTTGAACGAACTGAGGCAACGACACCTTTACGAAAGGAAGAAGACAGCAGACGCAGAGTTGAGGCTGAATGATATTGTACTCATCAAGGACGACACACCCACACCACGCTCGCAATGGAAAATCGGAAAGATAGAAAAATTAATTGTTGGAAAGGACGGTCGAACTCGAGGTGCAAAATTAAAAGTGAATTCGACATCAGGCCGGTCAACTTATGTGCATCGACCTGTTCAAAAGTTAATACCGTTCGAAGTGATAGAAGAAGAGGTGAAGGCAACTGAGGCGGAAGATAATCAACTTTATCCTATGGTCATCGACGAACAGAGTTCAGGTAGTTCAGGTGGTGCGTGCGATGAACACCGCGTAGAAAGTAGAGTACGCCGGCGGGCTGCGATAGAGGGGCAGAACTTTCGTCGTTTTAAGGACAAGTATAGTAATTGATTTCTGTCAATTACGGGGGGAGGATGAAGAAAATAGCTTTTCTGTATAATAGCTTTTCTGTATAGTTTCTTTTATTATGTTAGACAATACGTTGTATTTTGATTGGTTTATTTTACGGCGCATGCGTTAATGTAAAAACGTTGTAAACTCTGAAACAGCGTGGTTAGACCCGCGAAGAATTTAATAAAAACAGACAGAGTTATTTCTCTTTTTTCTGGTTTTTAAAGAACTTTTGCTGAGGAAGGTGAATCACTAAATGTATGGGTCTATTTTTTATGACAAAATATGGCTATTAGTGCCTCGTACCCACAAAAAATACTATTTCCTGTTTTTTTAAGCGTTTACGGTATTGACAGCCAGATAATTGGATAATGTACTGATGGTACACGCAGTAAAATTTCCTACCTTTCATAGTCAGACACTGTTTGCTGGCTGTGTTGCCATTTTACTATTTTTTCACAAGATAATTTATGTGATTAGTTAGTGACGTTTGCCGAACTTCGTACACTATATATATTTTAAGTTGTGTACGAGGCTGGTATCGATTATAAAGATAGATAGAAAGATGTGCATATTTTACATGGCTAGCCTCACAAATATCGAGGGATATACCCTGTCTATTATTTCCAGGAGGGGCCATGGCGTAGATGGAGAGTCCTAGAGTATTTAATGCTCATTTTGAGCTACGCAGACCCAATTAGGGCCCGCGCTCTACTAGACAACTCCCGGCAACATCCAACGGCCCACACAGTGTGCCATCTTCCCAATTTCCCTCACATGGCTTGGGTTAACAAGGGGCTATGGTAACATTCACTCGCCCATGTTGAATCGCCGTCAAGAGGAATCGAACCCCGGTCTCCCGCACAGAGTACGAGAGCTATAACCACTAATCTACGGCGCCACAATAAAAAAATCAAGACTGCACGTGATTACTTACAACCATTAGATGGTGGTCAATTAACATCTAGAGAATATTTAAGATATTCTCATGAATGTATTTATTAATGTTTAGATATTCACTTCTAAACAATTATTCGTTGCATAATTTTTTGCATAGCAATAATCGTAATAAAATTTTCCATCTTCGTACAAGTGTGACGTACGTAGTGTGGTTTCTATACGGAGTAATACTATATTTAGAAATTATAAAATTACATAGTCGGCTTGATACCTTGAAAATTCAAACATACGTTATTTTATATAATTTTGTTTTGGTCTATTTCTATAGCGAGAGACCGCCGCTCAAAATATATGATATATATATAATACTATTTCGGCTATCGGAATTCCCTTATTTCCGATAGTGTGTTGGTCAAAGACATGTCGACATCAGATATGTTAACATCCCGCCGCAATGATCTTGATCCACGCAGGCATAGCAATGTCGATTGGAGTAACGAAAAGCAAACTTTCGTTCTGACAAACGTCGTAGCGATAGACGTTGGTATACCACGTTTATCTGCTATCAACTCAGCAAGACGTTGATAGAATCTCTTGCATTCTCTTCCTAACCCACCGTGTGTAGAAAACACCAAAGGTGTAAAAGAACCATTTTCAACCTGCAAAACCCTTTCGTTGTATAACCTTTTCTTTTCTTGCTCATTTCTTTCATAGCAACGTTTGATTTCTGTGTTCCTATACCTCTGGGCGTTAAGGTCAAAGACCCTGACATCGCAGAATACCCGTTGGCCAGGAATCCAGAAACCAAGTGCGCTAACATCTAATCGAGCTTCATTGGATGTGATCGCACTTTTCTGTTCAAAGCGTTCGTTTTGTAGTGGAGCAAGCATCGGTTCAATTCGTACGTCTTTACACACTTCTTTCAAAAGCTGAGCAGTTATATCACGAACTTCGTTATGACGTTGTGTGACAAACCCACCCTTTTTGCAGGATAACGCATGAGCAAGATCAAACTTTGAGCCACATGCACATTCAAATGGTAACCTGGGTAATTCCCAGTTATATCGAATTCTCAATGCGTCGAAAAACTGCTCCTTTGTGAGGTAGTAACCACTCTCTTTTATTGGCAGAGTCGTCAACCATTTTGACGCACCTATTTCCTGATTTGCTTCGTTCTGCCTCTTAGCACTTTCATCCATTTGTGACAATAGTCCTTGCAGAATGTTTTGATGGCTTTTATTTCTCTCAGACTTTATTTGGCTTTTCGTTTTGCTGATCTCGTTCGCATTTTCATTTTGTCTGAGAAGAATATTTACGAGCTCCGTCGTCATTTTCCGAGAATTCTCGTATACTGTGTCAGAAACATTCTCAAGGATTTTTATTCCTAGACCCCCGAGACGTGGTGGCAAGGACATTAGCTCCCTCTCTACATCGTTTACAATATGACCACCAGTAATAGCCGGCAACAGTTGGTGTCTTATTACACTTTCCACTGGTCGCAGTAATGATGATATTTCTGGGATGGTCCGTAAATAGTATGTGAAGCGATGTTGATATCCACTAACATAGCATGTGTAAGCTGCTTGTGGTTCGATAACAGCTATTTCTGAAATTAGTGTGATTTCTTTCACCCATTTCGCGACAATGTCTTCAACGTACTCTTTTCGAAAAGTCTCACTGTCAATAACTGCTCCGAGATGTCGTTCTCCTGTACATGTAATTTGGATATTTGTTTCTTTGAAGTGTGTTTTTGCTCCTTCAATGTTCTTATCTTTCACAATTAGCCATGATTTCTTTGGCTGTGGTTGGTAACCAAATTTTGGGCCTTCCACAATGAGCTCGTCCCACCATTTCCGAATGGTGGAAAAATTTCCAACAGCTGTTAAGTCATCAGCAAAAGCTACCAATTTCATATCAATATCAGCAATGTTTTTCATACTATCAAGTAATGGTGTGAGTCCTATTGCGTAAATGGCCATCCCCAACGGGTCGCCTTGGGTGGTACCTTCTCTTGAACTCAGTTCAGTTCCACCAATCACAAAAAGTCTCGCAGGCTTTTTGTAGCAGTTGTTGATGTATGTTGCTAGAATCGGGCAAATGATCTTGGTATTATGAAGTGTTGCACTACGGTTTAAGCTATTGAAGGCATTTGCAGCATCAACTAATAAGACACATTCGGCTTCTTCACTAGAGTATGCATCTTTCATTGCATGTATAGCAGCTTCGCACCCAGATTCATGACCGGAGCACAGTTGAATTTTTGAACAAGATTCAATAACATCATTCTTTGATGCGTACATCACGGCTTTTCCAATAATGCGTCTTAAAACCTCTCCTACTCCGATAGGTCTAAGACCAGGGTTCTTGTCTAAAGGCACAAGACGACATCCTAAATACGCCTCTAAAGAATTATCGTTTACTTCTTCATGGCAAAGTCTTCTTGCAAACTTAGCTATCGCTTTCCGTAAATCTGTTCCAGTGTCGCCATAAACTCTAGACGCTATGATTTTGATCCATCCATTCGCATCCATTCCAGATGGTCCGGAGCCGCCTTTTGTTGTCTTCGCTGCTCGCATTATCATGTCTTCGTCAATGACGTCATATACAACGGCATTAACTGATTTGATCGGACCTTGTATCAGCGTGTTTTCGTATGATTCACTTCCTTCAGGATGTTTTTGTCTTAGCATTTCAAGAGTTTCGTCATTCAAAGGAAGTATTCCTCCAGACATATTGTTCGTCACCACATTAATCGCTTTATGAACATCTCCTTTTTGCATATGGTTCCGGAACTTCCTTGAAATAACTGCAATATCTTGCTTTTTTACTACTTTAGGTAGTCGGCTTTGAATCGTCTGTGCCTCATCCATTAAGCTCATAAAATCTCCTTTAAACCATTGTGTTAGACGTCTGTTTAATGCTTCTACGTGCTCCTTAGATTTCGATGCTTGTGATGGTTTTTGCAGCAGCAGAGCAGGCATGATATGTATAGCTTTTAATGCTATAGCTCTTAAAGGTGTGTTTTCAATCCACGCATTGAGCAATCTTGTGGTCTCACGTATGTAGGATTTACCTGCGTTTCCATTAGGCAGCATAAACAAGTTTCGTTTCCAATAAACAATTCTGCTGTAACATTCCTCGATGTCATTGACTGCTTCACTTCCTTTAACATTACTCCAATAAAACTTCTCTGGAGCATCAGCAAAATGATGTTGAGATGAAGTTGCGTCTTCGGGAACGTTACGTTGTTGATTTGTATCCTGTTTTGTTTGTGCAATGTTCTGTGTCAACACTTTACAATACTTCAAGTGCTGTACCAAACCTCTATATGTTTTAAACTTTCGGTGACATTTCATACACGGAAAAGTCTCTTGACTCTGCTCAACACTATCAATTCTTGAATTCGATGACGATGGTTGCTTATGACCTCTTTTAACCATTTTTATCCAATAAACTGTGAAAATGATGTTTCGTCGTTTCTTCAATTAATTCTTCGCGTTTTGACACTTAATTGAAACTTGCATGACGGATCATTTACTTTGTTCCGATCAATCGGCATTGGAGACGTCCGCCATCTTTTACTCCGTTTATCTGCTATACAGAGTTTGGTTTAGCTATACGGGTTCTGCCAACGAATGTTCTTAAAGTGAAATACTGCAATATATGACTCTTAAAGGTTACGGTAACCCCCTTCAGGGTCACTTTTTTTTAAAAAATTATTTTTTTTAATTTTGATTCTTTGGCATAAGAGTGATTAAATGAAGAAAGATCTTCTTTATCTTTTAGTGTTTTCAATAGTGTGCTCAAAGTTTAAAATTCCTTAAATATATTTAATCTGTATAATAATTAAAGGGAGTTATGCAGACCGAATAAAAAATTGCATCCCTACATATAACATAGGAAACATTTAAACTTTAATATTTATATATTATTATCATCTATACCTTTTTATTTTATTTCTTTATTTTTTTCGTTTTTATCCTGTTATGTTATGTTATCCTGTTGTCTGTTTAACAATAACTAGACTTAAAGTTCTGCAAAAACACTTTGCCTTTAATTTAAATAAAATTCATAACTTTTAAGTGGGTGTAACCATGATTCTTGCAGGTAAAAGCAAAGGTCTTTGATTTGCTTTTTCTCGAAATAAAATTTTCAGTCGTAACGCTATATATTTTTGTCGAACACTCCCCTCCATCTTGTCAAAATTGTACGAAAACAAGTTTGTTGCGACAATTATATCTTTGGCTACAAAACTTTGCTCTTTTTTAACGCAGAAAGTGAGGAAATATCGAGTTGATTGATCTATGATGCTTAAAAATAGATAAATCTGTCATAAAACAGCTATTGTGACACAAAATATGCTATATTTTTGGAACCACGTGTTGTTTTGAGTAAAAAAAGCAAAGTTTTTTAGAGCTGAATAAGAGCTTCGCAATGATATTTTTTCAACGAACAAAAACTTCACTGAGGGGAGTGTTCGACAAAATGAACTGGAAGGGTGAATTTTTGTATATAACTTTTTTTCTACTTTTTAGATTTTTTTTTTTATGAAAATATTTTATCATCATTCTAGAGATAATTTATTTGGCTTTCAGAATATATATATTTGCTACGGTTAATATAGCGAACAGAGGGGATATTTTAAATATACTGAGTATGTGTCTCAGGGGGTTACCGTATCCTTAAAACTATTTCCGAAAAAAATAAAAAATAATCACCATAAAGAACAAGTTAAAAAGACAAGCACGTCATTTTCCTACTTTTTATCCATCGTAAACATACGAGGTAATTGTAGTTATACGGAGTGTGGAACATTAGTTTGATTGCAAAAAAAGGATTATAGCATACAGATTGTGAGATACCGAGAGTATATTATGCAGAATTCGCTATGTGGAGTATGCAGAATTTGATATAAGGAGTGTGCCATACGGAGTATGTTATACGGACTATGCCATACGGAGTATTCTATACGGACTATGCCATACGGACTGTGACATGCTTTACATACGAAGTATGCTATACGGAGTGTGACAGGCTTAGTATATGGAATGTGACATGCTTAGTATACGGAGTGTGACATGCTTAGTATACGGAGTATGACATGCTTGATATACGAAGTATGCTATACGGAGTGTAACAGGCTTAGTATACGGAATGTGACATGTTTGGTAGGCACAGAATTCGATGTATTGTTAATGAGTTAAGGTTACTGTAAAGGAAACAATTTTTTTTTAGGTTTTTTGCAAAAAATTCAAGACAAATAGAAAAATAAATTCTCTTTCGAATGACGTATTTTATATTCCATGAAAATAATTGAAACATCCCTTTTTTCTGAAAAAAGCCTTTTCAGAGGTGTTATATCCTTCACACTTTCGAGAAAATATGTGCAAAATGAGTTGAGCATATTTTTTGAAAACATTATGCATGATATTTACACTCCCGTGTAAATTATATGCATAATATTTTTTAGATAGTGCCGGGAGTTGTCTAGTAGAGCGCGGGCCCTAATTGGGTCTGCGTCGCTCAAAATGAGCATTAAATACTCTAGGACTCTCCATCTAAGCCATGGCCCCTCCTGGAAATAATAGACAGGGTATATCCCCCGATATTTGTGAGGCTAGCCATGTAAAATATGCACATCTATCATCTAGTGTACTACGAATAAAAACAAAGTTTAATTGTTTTAAAATTTTATTATTTCTTATAAATAGGAAACTTTCTGTACACTCCTTTTCGTCTTAAAATAAGTCTTATTGTTGGAAACAGTTCCTTCCTCTTCAACAGTTCCCTTTCGAACGTCTCTGCATCTTTTTTGCGACTTGCCTCAAAACTAAACTTTGCAGGAACAACCAAACCAACCTCTCTTTGCCTTTTTCCTGTCACTACCACACGTATCATATTGTCTTCACTTTGGTTGACTGGGCTTGGGACTCGTTTGAAGCCCACATGACGAATGATGTTAAAAAGAAATTGGCAAATTCCAAGAATGATTCAGTGATTATTCCAGGAGGATGTACTAAGTACATACAGGCTCCTGACGTAGTCTGGAATAAGCCTTTTAAGGCTAAAATTTCAGAATTCTATGACGACTGGTTAGCAAACGCAAAACATGAGTATACTGCTGGAGGCAACAAGAGACCTGTTCCGCGTAGATTGCTTGTTGAATGGATAGTTAAAGCTTGGGATGAGTTTTCGAGCAGTATGATATCATCATCTATAAGATGTTATGCGTTAGGCTTGTCAGTAGATGGCTCTCAAGATCATCTGATTTCATGTTTCAAGGAAGGGAAGAAAACTAAAGCAGGATCGAATCTTTTAAAAAACCAGACGCTGCTGCTCCAAAATAAGGAACTTGACTTGAACCTGTTCGAAATTTCCGAAAATGATATCGCTGACGCTGCACCAACACTAAACATAATTGATGAATATAATATAGATTAAGAAATCGACATATTTAACTGTTGAATATTTATTGTTGTGTCATATTTTTTGTTTGTATTTCATTTATTTGACTAACTACAAATATAATACAGTGGAATCCCTCTAAAGCGGACACCATTGGTGCAAAAAAAAGTGTCCGCTTTAGAGGGATGTCCGCTTTATAGGAAGTTGACCAAAAAATTAGTTTTAGACCTAATTTTGACCAAAAAAGCTTTTTTTGTAGTACTGGCAGTTGAGTGGGCCGAGAAAAATATAAGGAAAGTGTTGGACTCGGTAGCAAACTATTCAACAAATTCATGTCGCTTCCTAACTGTACCATCGGATGTAAAGTGACTGGGAAGCGAGTGAACCGTGGTGCTGGCTACGGACTAGAAATTCCTGCCCAGTACCAATTAATTGGTGTTGAAAAGGCAGTTGAGTGGGCCGAGAAAAATATAAGGAAAGTGTTGGACTCGGTAAATAACAAAACTCAAAGATGTACTAAGTAAAATGGTTTAAATTTTAAGAAAAAGTGACATTTCATCTCGTTATTTTTCCATTGTCCGCTTTATAGGGAGTGTTTATAAGGGAAACTGTCATTTGGTGCAAAGATTTTTGTCCGCTTTATAGAGTGTCCGCTTTATAATCGTCCGCTTTATAGAGATTTTTTTATGAGAGTTTGACCTAAATTCTGCCGGTGCAAAAATTTTTGTCCGCTTTAGAGGGCTGTCCGCTTTATAGGGTGTCCGCTTTAGGGGGATTCCACTGTAACAATTTGCAAATTTAACATTTTTTAATAAACGCCCCCTCTTATAAACGCCCCCCTCGATTAAACGCCCCCTAAATATCAATATCAATCTCTTTAATAATAGCCGTATTTTGTCTGTGTCCGCGAGAGGCGCGTCCCGTACCGGAATCACGAAATTTTTAAAATGCGCACCAATATCAAATGCGATATATTTTTGTCCACTTTGTTGCGACGGGTAAATTTAAAGGACGGGCGAATCCGTGGATTTTTCCACGGCTAACGACTAGTCTCTATAATAATAGCCGTCGTCTGTCTGTCTCTGCGCGGACCCCCCGCTGAGTTAGAAAATCATGTTACGGAAACACGAATATCAAATGCGACATATTTTTATCCACTTTGTTGCGACGGGTAAATACAATGGACGGGCGAACCCGTGGATGTTTCCACGGGCAACGACTAGTCTTTATAATAATAGCCGTTGTCTGTCTGTCTCTGCGTGGACCCCCGCTAAGTTAGAAAATGATGTTACGGAAACACGAATATCAACAAATGCGATATATTCTTATCCACTTTGTTGCCACGGGTAAATTCAAAGGACGGGCGAACCCGTGGATTTTTCCACGGGCAACGACTAGTCTATATTATAATGCCCGTATACGTCTGTCTGTCTGTCTGTCTGTCTGTCACGCAAAATAGTAGCTTAGCTGCGACGGGCGAACCCGTGGATTTTCCACGGGCTAACGACTAGTATTTAATAAACGCCCCAGGCCTTTGATCGATGCCGTATAGCTGCACACTCCGAATTGAACACAAGCGCGTAAAATGACCAACTTCGTATAACGAGGCAATTTTGTACGGAACAATAGTGCATACTTGAGAACTTTTCGCGGGAAAGTTAGCTGTAGCTGCGGTTCGGTTTCGGTTTCATTTTCCGAAGCGATCTTGTCTTTGGTCTCCAAGGTAAATGTTAGTTATTTTCTCTGTCGACGTTTGTTCTACTCACATTTTAACACAAAAAAGGTTGCCAGAAGGAATGTATATCTGCCCACATCTGCAACAACATTGGCAATCAAGCCCACGATTTAATTAAAAGCTACTCAGGCAGTCTGAAAATCCCTAGCTAGATTTCTATCCTAAACTTTTCTGTGTTTTCTTGGCCTACAGACATTGATGGATCTTTCCGGTGGGATCATGCATTGCTCGAAATATAAGAAGAATAAATTAGAATTTATATATTTATTTCACACCAATCTAGTCATAAGTCTATGAGAGCATTTTCCAGTTGGTAATTTTAATTGTGGAATGATTTCATTTCAGTTTTTTGCAATTTTGGTTTTTATTAAGTTCGATCCAAAGGTAATTGTATTGGTATAAAAGATGTAAAAAAAACTCAACGAAAATTTTAAGCTTGGTCCCTATTTAAAATGTCAAAAGTTTTTCCTATCGAAATGTAAGAAACTTTGTGGACAGACAGTAGTTATAAAGATAAACGTTAGAAATTAGCTAAACAAAAAATGTAGCAACCTGAAATTACATATAGCTAATTTCGCCACCAAATTAACTAAATAGTGCTCCAAAAATAATGTATACAAACGTATACCAATCAAGTTTAACAGTCTGCTATGACGATTAACAAGCTTCACTGAGATTTACACTTCTCTGTAAAGGATGAAGCCACCATATTGTGCGTTCGATTTGTTGTTGAATGTTTCCGGGCTGTATATTTATTCAAATTTAGCGCCATATTGTTATAACAAACTTCATCGTTCGAAAAAAAAATATTGTTGTTGGTCATGACAGATATTTCTCAAGTTCAGAGAAGTTTAAACGAAGGTTATAAAATGCTGTTACTACTATAGTACGTAAAATATTCTTGGTTATCTCAAGTAAAAGATCTTACTTTTGTTGTTTACTGGTAAATACATCCAAAACCTACTTATTTTCATCCTATACAGCCATGGAAATTCTGAAAAATGTTGTTAGAAAGCTATATACAACTTAGTATATATAGCTATATATATATAGTGGTTATCTAGTAGATTTTAGGATTTAGAAGTCTATAATTTTTTTCTCTCGCTTAAATTTTATTTTCCGGCTGCCACAAAATAATTTTTTGTCTGCCTCTCCTTTAATGGAGGAAACAAAGTCACTTTGTTTTGAGGTCTAGGCGATTATCACCTGCATATTAGTCCTGGATCGTTCTTTTGTGAAGTTTACATTTTATACCAGTTGCCAAAACCAGAGAAATACACCAGAGAAATTCTTGCCCAGGCACATGGGCAGCTTACACCCGCAGAACTGGTGTAAATAGTGAAGCCGGCACCGACACAAAGAATTAAACATTTTACAGGACGAAAGAGTGACGATTTGTATGTTCTGACAGAAATAAGAACATCCAACCCGGGTGCAGAGAGTGGGGACTCTGAAAACCAATTTTATACGCGAGGGCGTGTGCACGGGTGTTATCCTGCTATGTTCAGGCTTATTGGAGACAAATTTTTACTGGTGTATTTACGTCCGTACACCATATCTTAATCCGCCCCTCCTTATTTGTTTATGAGAACAGGATGAAGGCAGTATTACAGGAGTACTAATAAGTAACAACAAGAAATTCAAACTTTTAACATTTCTTTGTCTTCCACATATATAAAAACAATACAAAGACATAAATAAATATAAAAAAAGTAAAACATAATCAAAGTTACGCAGGCAGCCCGACATCCTTATCAGTGAAAGGCGCAAGTGGGAATTGAAATGAACCGTTGCTCTCACCAGTGGACAAAAACCTTCACAACTCTTGTAGCCAAATGGTTGTACAAGGAAACCGTGCAGCTAGAGCAACCAGCCAAATTTATGATTGATCGGGTGACCACCAATCAACGAATGGGTTATGTGAGCCAATGCAGAAGGTTCACAGTGCTTGACGAGTGCGTGAAAGGTAGCACCAGTGGTTTACAGAAGACAATCTATTTCGCAAGTGTCATCAGGTTTGGCATCACATAAAATAAAATTAAAATATGATAATGGAAGGTTGGGTGGGAGATTAAATTCTGAGGAGCTTCAGTCTCACACAACCTTGGGCTGGCCCACGTGCCTGTACTTATTACTTGTTTTATTAAGCGAAGCAAAGCGGAGGCATGTTGACATGAGACAATACTCAAAGCAGATATAATCCAACATGGCTACCTTTAAAGCTTACCTCCCGAGAAAAATCAAGTTGACCTAAATTGGCTTATATTTACGAATATAAAGTTTTTCAGGCAAAATACTAAACCAAGTACTGACTCGGATTCCAGCTGGGAGAGCTGTGATGAGGATACTGATCAAGAAGAAGTCGCTTCACGTGTTGATGTTGCTGTGAGCATGTGGTGCAAGTGTGGAAAATGTAAGGAAATGCAGAGCGAAGCGGAGTGTCTTTGCTGTTTCGAGTTAGAATCCACGAATATTTTTAATTTGATCGGTGAGTTTTGATATGCGATTTATAGGCACATGTCAGTATTGCGATTCCGCTCTTGTGAAAATCATACTCTTTTTTAGATAACTGCATTACAGAACATGAAAACTTCCACAGCATCATACTTTTGAAGGAGGTTTTATGGACCGCATTGGTAGGAATGCATGACACAAATACGAGTCATCTACCACAACGAGTAAACGTAACCAACAAGTAAATATTTTCAATCTTTTAACATAATTACAGAATTAAATATATAAAGTAAATATAAGCACTATTTTATATTTTCAGGACTTATAGGTACGCAAGTTATAGACAGTTTACTTGGTGGGTGCATAATAAGATAGGGAAAGGAGTTCGTCGAGTGATACCTAGTTGTGTTGTCAATAAAATAAGAGACGTGTTTCCTGAGCCGAACGGAGTTTATGTTGGATATAAAGATGGTGAACCCGTACCCGAAATTGACATTGCATGGGCATTGAGGGAAGAAGAAGAATTGGATTAAAATTATATATAAATTTTAAGTATTATTTAAGTCGGGAATACTTTGTAGATAGTTCGATGGTTGTTTCTCTATTTGGCTTTTCTGCAGGTGCTACAAATAGCTGACGTTTTCTTGAGTCTGCTTCAATCTTGGAGCGCCTTTCGGAATCTACTGCGCGGAAGTGAATAGCTTTGAGGATACATCGCATAAAGTAATACGATTTATCTTCCTAACTTTTAAGGCTGTAAATCTCTTAGTGGCTTTCGAATAACGAATACGGAACCTTCGAACTTTACCATCAGCGTTCTTTTTTCGGTATGTGGCCTGCAGAAAACAGCGGGATGCATAAAATTCACGTACACAGAGATGATTTTATTTAACATTTTGTAATATTTACCTGTTTCCGATCAGCGTTGTAATTATGGTCCATTATAGCCAGTGCAGTTGATGCCAACATCTTATCTTTTTCATAAAATACGCTTTTAGGCAAGTATCGAATTTTTAATGAATGGAATACCTCCAGACCAGCTGTAGAGATATTCTTATTCATTTTTTGCATGTCTTTAACAAGTTGTGGTACCTTTAACACTTTGATGAGAGCATCGTGCGCTGGACTACTTGGTTTGATCCAATTCTTCTGTTTCTGTTCCTCACTTGTATATGGAGGATGGTCACACTTTTTGTAATGTAATCCAGGGAAGGTATGCTTGTTTGTGACATGATGTATCACAGATAGAAATCTCTCGACAAGCTCAACCCCGTTCCATTACAAGTCGACACACTCCAATACAAGTGATTAACGATAGAAGGTGCCCATTCTCTAAGCTGTTCGTATCTTAATAAAAGTTTTAAAAACCTCTTTATATCCTGGCCCAGTAAATGATAAGACACTATATATATGAAGTAGCTAATGACCAACCTTTTTTTTGCCCAACTTTATTAGTTTTTTAAAAATGTTCTTTGCAATATGCCATGGGTCAAATTGGTGACGTATATTCTTGTACCTTTTGTCTGTGGCCATTAACTTTCTGATTTACGTATGTTGGTCTGTAGAGATTGCAGCGATGGGCAGAGCATGATTGTCTTTAAGGTTATTTACCGTACGTATGAAGCCCTCCTTCTCCATTACCATAACAATTAGTTGGTGGATATAGCATACTAGTATTGTTTTACTTGTCCTATACAAAAAAAGTTCCCTACCATTGGAATTCTTTACCTCCTTCACGTCAACGATTTTATAATCCAATGTTCGGCTAGATGAAACGTCCATCGCTGAATCCGTGCTATACGTGGCATTGTGACCAGGGCTATCACATTGTCCGTCTATTGATAGTTGGATATTCTCAGATTTATGTTTAACTTTTTCAATCATTTCTAACTGATGAGCACTCCAAGCGCGTTCAATTTCTGGGAATACATACTGACCTGTAAATAGTTACACCATACATATGGTACAAAAATCACAAAAAGTATAAGTTCGCTGTCGCTATACAGATATCTTACCTCGCAACCTGTAGTAGGTTGTTTTTTCAATGAATGGCATGTTTAGCAAATAGGCGAATCGCTTAAGTTTCGTGAAAGATTTGGCCGCCATTTCTGCTGCAGCAGTTACTAATAGATTTTTCAACTCCTACATGAAAGAAACAATTCATACAGTACATACTCGAAACTGAAAAAATGTGTTGGATCAAAGGTGCCTCATTCTCAAACCTTATTTGAGATACTGTACTAGGCCAGAGCCAGAGTGGTGCCTATCGTTCTACAGGAAAGCTAGAAGGTTTACTGAAGTCACCACAATTAACATGAGCTAAATATTCATTTGGCTCCATTTAATGCCGAGATACTTTATTCGGAGAAGCGTTCGCGATAGAAACTTTAACGAGTTTCTTGTTTTTGGACCTTTTTTGCGAAACTTTGTCTTGCAAGACTTTCAAAAATGGCCATTCGCGAAAGTTTATTCAGTACAAACTTTCTAAACTGTCGATTTGCGAAAGTTTACCCACTAAATTTTTAAAAACATTTGCTGATGCTAAAAGTTATTTCTTGACTCGCCCTGACTTGTCTCACCCTCTTGATATAAAAAAGAGACAACTGGCGCTGGGAATGAGGTTGGAATATACTTAGAAGTAAACAAAAGCGTTAATGTTTCAAACGTATGTATTTTAAAAAAAATTAATCAAGGATCTGGACGCCGTTTGCAGAATTGATGAAGAGGAGCGGAATGCTTATAGCTGCGTTACTGGCGAAGAAGGTTCTGCTTGGAAAAAGTTGTACGGTAGTGAGACATGGGCAGTGAAGCAGGAAGATCTTGAACGTTTAGAAAGGAATGATATGAGAATGGTTAGGTGGATGTGTAACGCCAGCCTGAGAGACAGAAAGAACTCAGATGAGCTAAGAAGCAGGCTAAGTCTCTGTAGAATTAAAGATGTTATCCAGATAAGAAGATTGAATTGGCTGGGGCACTTGGAAAGAATGGAGGAGGATAATTGGGTAAGAAAGTGTAGAGACTTGATAGTTCCTGGGGCAAAGCCCAGAGGCAGACCGAGAAAGACTTGGCAGGAGGTTATAAGGACAGACTTGATACAGAGGAAGTTGAGTTTAGATCTAACACAGTCTAAATCAGATTTGAAGAGGGTCATTAATATACCCCGTCCAACCCATGCTAGCATGGAAAACGGACGTTAAGCCGAGAATGATGAATGATGATGATGATGATGGCTTTACAGTTTTCAAAAACATCAGTGGTCCGGAGAGTAAAAGGATAAAAAAAGAGTTCCAAAAAACATTTAAAATCATGGTCTAGATACCATAATTCAATGCAACATGAAAATTGTCAACTACCTCGATCTTACACTAAACCTTACTGATTCCACATACAGCCTGTATCGCAAACCTGACAACGAGACACACTATGTCCACTGCTGATGAAGAAAATGTATTGGGTTTTTGCTGACGTCAGCAGAAACATGTCAAAATACAACATTTTTTGCCGACATTGTATAGAGCTTGAAACACTGATTAAGAAAATGTATAGGATCGTGTGCTTTTGACAAGTGGTTACAGAGGGGATCAAAGGTTTTTGATGCCGTCAGTAAACCGTCTATTTCGAAACTTATTCTGAGAACCAGGTTTGGCAAACTTAAGCAATTTATGCCAAGGTTGTCCCTATTTACCCATGCGATGAAAAATGACTGACAACACCACCCCATTTCAAGTTATGTGGTCTCAAAGTAATAAGTGTACTGGGTTCATCAACTTATAAATTAAATATGAATATATTTAATTTTATTGACGCTGTTTGAGACATAATCAAAGGAAAATAAACACACCCACTTTGTCACTTACAGGCAGACACAGCTTTTGTATTAATATAATAGATTAAAGCCCGTGAAAAAATGTACATAGGAAATGGAAAAAGAACCGTCACATGAATTTTGATGAAATCAGCGAGAACCTGCCAATTTGCAAAAAGATTTTTTAAAGATGTTTATTCATTGCCTCCATTGTATAGAGCTTTTTGACGAACGGTTAAGAGATATTGCCATTTAAAGATTTTCTGGTGACGTGTTAATTAACCGGGGTGCAAGAAAGTGGTCCCAGGTGGTTTGGAATAAAAAAAATTTTCACTTATTTTTATTAGGAGAAAAGTGCATGTCAGAATTGCCCCTCTCAAACACAGACTCAACAAATTAATATAAGAGATAATCAATAGTGAGGGTTCCAATGTCTTCCCGTTTCATGGAGTTTGTTAAAAGCAAATATTTATGATCTTGTTATTCCCTATGGGGAGAAAGTAAAAAAATAGCGTTACATTTATATGACGTCGTATATGACGTCACAACTGTCACCTAAAAAAGATTTTTTTTACAAAAATTAATTTTTTTACACCATTCAAAACAGCATTAAAAACGAGTTAAAAACACATAAACCATATGGTAAAAAACAAGTCTATATATATATACGACTGTGAAAATTTAGTTAAAATGGGGTAAAGTATGACATAAAAACTACTATTTTATAGGTATTTGTTGACTAAAACAACATATCTGTTTGTTTTTCTCATTTTGAGTATTTCGTGAAGGATTTTTCAAAAAAATAATCATTTGCAATTGGGTGCTGAACATGGGTAATGGTTATACTTGTTATCCCCTGTAAAATATAAAAATGGTGGAATTTTCATTATTTCGGCACATAAAATAACTATAAAGCAATTTTTCTGTTAGTATGGTCAAGTGAACAAATCTGGAAATCATATTTGACTTCAATTTCTAAAGTATTGTAAATTTTTAGCAATTTACCGCTGTAAAAGTAGATATTGTCAATTCTACGATATCAACCTTAACATAGTATAAATCTAGATATTTTTCACGACACTAATTTTGGATGTACTTTACGCCTTAAAACCAATGTTAGAAAAGTTTTACCTGTAAAACACAATTTCTGGTTCACAAACTACGCTAATGTTGGCTATTGGAAATAAGAAGCCAAGACTGGAATCTCTTTCCATGGAACAATATAACATAGCTAATTTGAGAATTTTTTATGAATTATTGTCTTCTGCCAGATTGCCAACCTCGTCCGATTTACGTGACTATTTGTCTTATTCCATTAAGATCTTAGAGTTGGCTAGAAAGTACACCTGGGAGTCTGTGCTAAAGTATGACGATGAATATCGAATTCTTCAGAACACTTATGGCTATCCATGGAGCTTTGACAATAGCCATTTGCATGAAGTGATGCTTATACCTGGTTGGGCCTCCCCTCCTGTCTGTAACCCTTCCAGTACCTTAAGTAAGGGAAATTCAGGTTCACCTGCCTCAGGATCGTCTTCAGGGTTTCCTACACATACTTCTTCCGGTGTGGAAATCTGTCGTAATTTTAACCGCCAAAAAGGTTGCCAGAAAACAGAATGTAAATTCACCCACGTCTGCAACCGCAAAATTGGTAATCAGGCTTGTGGCAAACCTCATTCTGGACAAAACCACAATTCTGACAATTGACTACCCTCAGAATTTCGCACTCCTCTTTAATGTTGACTTATGGACCAATGAACTGGCTGAAGACCCAGATCGTGACTTCCTCCTTAATGGAATTCACTGTGGTTTTCAGCTTCTTCCTAAGGACTCTGATTTATTGCCTGCCGAAATGAATAACTACTTTTCTGTTACCAGTCCTACAGCTCATATGAAAGTAGAAGCTACTCTGCTGGATGAACTTAAAACTGGTAACTATGTTCTTACTCAATGTAAACCTACCATTGTCAGTGCTCTTGGGGCTGTCCCCAAACCTGACTCTGATGAGTTACGCATTATACATGACTGTTCCATGCCAGTTGGAAAGGGTGTCAATACATACATTGATATTGAAAAACAAAAATTTCAAACTATCGATGATGCCTGTGCTATGATCAAACAGGGATATTTTATGGCCAAGGTTGATTTACGCCATGCATATCGGTCAGTACCTGTTCATCCATCAAACTATGCTGCGCTTGGTCTAAAATGGCGGTTTTCTGGAAGCACTCGATACTCATATCTTGTCGATACTCGACTTCCTTTTGGAGGTCGAAGTGCTCCTGGAATATTTCATCGCCTTACACAATCTGTTCGTCGTATGATGCTAAGACGAGGTTTTCCTCTCGTTATTGTCTACCTAGATGATTTTCTTGTTATTGGCCGAACACAGACTGAATGTTATGAGGCCTATAACACACTCTTTAAATTACTTGTTGCACTAGGGTTTCAGCTTAGCCCTGCTAAGTTGGTCCCTCCATGCCAGCAACTTACTTTTCTTGGAATTCTGCTTGACACTGTGTCACTTACCCTTTCTCTTCCACCTGCTAAACTGGATGCATTGAGGGAAGTAGTGTCACATTTTTTAACCAAGCAGAGAGCCTCTAAGAAAGAGTTGCAACGTCTTGCTGGTCGCCTAAATTGGGCTTGTAAAGTCGTGTATGGTGGTAGAACGTTCTTGAGACGTGTCCTGGATCTGATGAACACCTTGTCTTCCTCTGCCTCGAAGTGTCGCTTGACGCTCGAATTTCACAGGGATATAGCTTGGTGGGATCAGTTCTTGGGTGTGTTTAATGGACAATGCGATTTCTATGACCAAAGACCTATTACCAGTCTGCAAACTGATGCTTGCTCTGGCGCTGTTGGTGCCTTTTTTAAAGGGTGATTGGTTCTATTCTCATCTAAGGGTAGACCATTTCCCTCTTGCCTCTTTGCATATTAATTTTAAGGAAGCCCTGTGTGTAGTTCTTTCTGCTATTCGCTGGGCTCCCACTTGGCAGAACAAAACTATCCATGTCTTCTGCGATAATACTGCTGCTGTTGCTATGCTTAATAAAGGAACTACCCATCACCCTGTTATGATGGACTATTTACGTCAGTTGTTTTGGTTATCGGCTACCTTCAATTTTCGTTTGAAGGCTTTCCATGTAGCTGGTGCTCAGAATGTCCTTGCTGACGACATATCACGTCTTCATTCAAGACAACACTTATTATCATTTTTGCACTTTTTGCAGCTCAACTCACTGACTTCAGTCTGTGATATGGTTGCCATCAATCATATGTCTGCCTATTCTTATTATTTTCTCATTGGTAAGTATACCATCTGTGATAGCTAATTTTTGTATTCTCCTTCCTCTAGAGTTGCCCCCCTTCGTTTCGGAGTTGGTGCACGACGTTGTCCTTTTTCGGCAGGCCACCTATGCTGAGAATACAAAAAAGAGCTATCGCACGCATCGCAAGGCTTATGAATGTTTTTGTAGCCAGATGTCTTCGCCACTTGTGCCTGCCTCCACAGATTTTTTATGCCTATATATTGCCCATCTGGCTAGGTTTTTACTACCACAATCAGTTTGTATGTATCTAAATTTTGTTGGCCTTCTACATCTTGAGATGGGATATGCTAATCCTCTAACCAACAATTGGACACTATCCACAGTTTTAAAAGGTATGAAGCGTATGCTTGGTGTTCCGGCCAAGCCACGTCTTCCTATTACCACTGCTCTTCTTTTTGGTATTCGTTCTCGCCTTAACCTAAATTGTAGCTTTCATGCTTCATTTTGGGCTGTTTGTTTAGTTTCATTTTTTGGTCTGTTCCGTAAGTCACATTTATTGCCGGCATCTTCTACGATATTTAATCCCCTCAAACAACTAGTTCGGTCTGATTTTACTTTTCATGATGACCATATTCTCGTTCTAGTTAGATGGAGTAAGACCATCCAACTGGGACAGCGCACAATTACTGTTCCACTGGTGGCTATTCCTTCTTCTCCTCTTTGTCCAGTTCGGGCTATTTTGCATGCTTTTTCTCTCACTCCAGGTGTTCTGCGTGATGCTCAAGCCTTTTGTTGGCGCAAATCCTTGATGCTACCCAACACTATATTGACATATCGGACTTTCATGTCCGTTATGAAAAAAGTGTTGACAGAGTTAGGGTGTTCTACCTCCCAATATGGTACCCACTCGTTTCGCCGTGGGGGGGCCACCTTTGCTTTAGAGGCAGGCGTTCCTCTGGATGTCATATCCTTATTGGGGGACTGGAAATCTGATAGTATGTTTCTTTACCTTCACATGCCCCTTGCTCAGCGGTTTTCTGCCCAACGACTTATGGCATCACACCTTGCATGACATCTTTTATTTTATTTTATTTTCTACTACTACTTTGGATTTGGACTCTATGTTTTCACATATTTTACGTTGTGAGCTATGCTATGTATATATATATTTTGTTCACGCTTATTAATATTATATAGAGATGTGTTATTACCTTGGCTTTGTTGTTGCTTATATTATAAATGTGTTCTACTTTCATTTCATGCTTGTATATATTTTCAGCTATTACTATATATAAATGTTTTGTAACTTTTGTCCTATCTACAGCAATAGAACTGTACTCTACAATGATGAGTTTTTATGTGTGAGTTTAAGTGACTCATAAATATATATTTATGAGTGTTTAAATGCACACATATATAGATCTTCTTCCTACAGTACTCTGGTTTGTATTGCCCATAGTTAGTTCACCATTTACCTATGTGCCTTTTCTGGTCAGCAGCATATTTTTTGGTCAGCAGTCTTGCTAGTATTTAAGCTGCAGTTGCCTCATGGTTTTCCTTTTCAGTTCTAGCAGTTTTTCTTCCTCCTCCCTCCCTGCTGCTATTATATATACCTCTATGTTTTCACATATTTTACGTTGTGAGCTATGCTATGTATATATATATTTTGTTCACGCTTATTAATATTATATAGAGATGTGTTATTACCTTGGCTTTGTTGTTGCTTATATTATATATGTGTTCTACTTTCATTTCATGCTTGTATATATTTTCAGCTATTACTATATATAAATGTTTTGTAACTTTTGTCCTATCTACAGCAATAGAACTGTACTCTACAATGATGAGTTTTTATGTGTGAGTTTAACAAAAAAATAATCATTTGCAATTGGGTGCTGAACATGGGTAATGGTTATACTTGTTATCCCCTGTAAAATATAAAAATGGTGGAATTTTCATTATTTCGGCACATAAAATAACTATAAAGCAATTTTTCTGTTAGTATGGTCAAGTGAACAAATCTGGAAATCATATTTGACTTCAATTTCTAAAGTATTGTAAATTTTTAGCAATTTACCGCTGTAAAAGTAGATATTGTCAATTCTACAATATCAACCTTAAAATAGTATAAATCTAGATATTTTTCACGACACTAATTTTGGATGTACTTTACGCCTTAAAACCAATGTTAGAAAAGTTTTACCTGTAAAACACAATGACAAATGCTAGAAATGTTAGTTTCACTTTTCTATTTCCGTTTTGTTGTTACTATCATTGTCGCAGTTTGTACATTCGCGCATATATGTACCTTTCTTTCATTTTGCACCTTATTTTACATCTACACACACTTAGTCCAATTTATGCCTTCGGAGCTGGAAAACTATCAGTCATTGCGGCAACCAAGGCATAGTCGATTCCATCCAATTCAAAACTCTCTGGTGTGGGTAGCTATTGAATTAAAAGATGAGAGCATATAAGCACTAATGTGAAATAATGGCAACGGAATATTTTGTATTTTAGGGCGGACATTGCAGGTGGTAGTTTTTCTGTTTCAGTTTAAAATTGTGGTAGAGTAGTGTGTTTTGGGCAGTTGTTTCCACAATAAGCCTGCACAATGAAGTATTCTAATGCTTCCAATGTAGCAAGAGATGGTAACGAATCCGATAATTCCGCTTCTTTAGGCGCGTCCAGAGTTTGACTGTTGCATGTCATAGATGACTTCCACCAAGCTGATTTGGATTTTTTCACAGAATTTACTAGTTTGGGCGCAACGTGAATGTATGAAAACCCCGGATTGCAGATGCTCGCAAAGGCCCGAGGGTTTTAAAAAAAGTGCCAATATCAATCATTCTAGTATCAGCCGCTCATCCAGGTGGCAGAGATAAGTAATAATAAATAGTAAGATCTTGTTTGGTCTCAATATGAGATAAAAATGTTTTTTACTAGTATTGGCTATATTAGTACTATCTGGCACCTTGTATCGTACTTTCTTCCCAGTTTTGTTAATTTGATTTACAACTGCCATTCCATCGTCATTCTATCAATTATCATCACACTATTGTGATCTAGAGCCACAAGAATTCAAAGTTGCCAAGCTTTCCTCTAAATCACGTTTTTGTCTTTTGCGTGCTGTAACCAAAAACCTGGTAACCAAAGTTTTTTTTTCACGACCTTACACACCTTTTTTGATCTTCTTGTTATCTTTTTAAAGGACTTTAAATTAATTTTCTTCATAGGAGACCATACGAAACACCTTCCTTAAAATCGTGTTGTTATGAATTCATCGGCCACAACTTTAGTGATTTAAAACTTGCTTTGCAGCGAAGATGGCAAAGCAGCTTTCATTACTGAGAACTGACAACTTTGTGTTCTGTGTAATATGTTTCTGAGTTAGCCAGTTAATTGGTAGTGGCACGCTTTGTAATCTGTACTAATTCCTTGAAGCTTGCAAAACTCGTCACATAATAAAGCAAGTATTAGCGAAACTAAGCAAAATCGATTTAACGCTGGCTTATTTTGTGTTAATCCAACCACGCCACAACCACGCCACCACTGACCTTAAATATTAAAAGAAAAATTATACACTATCATAATAAAATTTAAAAAATCCATTTTTTATACGTCCAATAAATACTTTATTAGAGCGTATAAAAATTAAATATTTCCATACTAGCTTATTTAATAATTCTTCGGAAACTTTATTTCATAGTTACCCCCTGGTTTTAGGAATTTTTAAGGCTGCAAATATCTCTCTTTGACTTGATTTTTGCCGGATGGTTTATATATCATTTTTAACTTATGCTTTATATATGATTTTTAGCTTTATCTAAAAGAATTGCTTTTAAAACGCTTTATCCAGAGAAATTTGTTCGTTACATTTGAACCCTTGCTAATAACAATATCAACATTTTCATATTTTTATTGTCTAATATCTAACATTTTTTATCTAGTGAAAAAAACCCAGCATAATCATGGAAAACAAACCACAGTTGTCTAAGCTACCTGATAATGCAAGCAAGTTTAGAATATTTATTTTTAAAATGATTGACAGTAAAGTGTTTGGAGCAGCCATTTTGTGTGTAATATTGGTGAATACTGTAATTTTGATCATTCAAACAGACGAAGAGATTAGTGTAAGAGGAGGTATGTGAATTGTTGTATGTGAATTGATGTAACTAAGCAGCCTTTCTAATTCACATTGGCACTCAGCAATTGCCAATGTTTTAACAAAAAATCTTGGTTTACATTTTTTAGCTAACTGTTTTTCATGTTTGGGAGCTCATGATCACAAAACAAAATATAAGCTGTCGATGTAAAACACAAGTTCTCTAACGTGAAGCATGCCTGGTTTCCGTGCTAGCATGAGTTGGACGCATTGTCAATTTTTGCTGACGTGATAAAATTGAGTTAGAAAAGCTCTTTTACAGAAATTTAAAATTCTTAGCATAGTATGTATAACATCATATACTAATATGCTATAACAATTCATTCAGGTTGGTACTTCTCTGTCATTGATAATGTTTTCCTTGCAATTTATATTGTGGAGCTTATTTTAAAGTTGTACGCATTAAGATGGAGTTACTTTAAGACTGGATGGAATGTGATGGGTGAGTTGCCTTGAAAAATGAGAATGTTTCCCTTATGTTTTTTTGGTTCTTTCTTCAAAACAATTTAAATCTGAATTACTATTTCTTTATGTCCTTATATTAATTTAGGAATTTTTTTAAAGGAGTACTAACATTTAAGATTAATAACTCTTTTTTTGAATTCAATAAATTTGGTTTAAATGTAGATTTTGCTGTTCACAGCCAAAAAAAGGTTTATAATACTTGTAACACAGGGCTGATGCCGATCCTAAAATTCTAGAAAGTCTGGAAATTAAAAACTGTCCTGGAAAGTCTAAGAATTTGTTATAACTGTAAAGACTTGATAAGGGCTACTGTGAGAGAAACAAATTAAAAATTTTTTGTTGTTGTATGTATAAAATAACAAAACAGGTAGTAAATTCTGCGTAGGAAAGCTCGTTTAAAATGAACCTGAATAATATAACTATATAATGTTTTTTTAGTTCTTTTTGTTTTTAGCTCTGATAAAAGTTACGGAGTAAGTTATAAAATATATGAGTGACAAAAATTTGGATTTCAAAAAGCCACCTTTAAACAAAACTATTAAGAATTAGGGAAAAACAATTTTAGGCATATATACATCTGTTTTGGTTTGGAAAATTAAAACAGTTCAGTCGTTTTGTAAACAAGTCCCTAAACTTTAAGGAGGAGGTTAAATATTCTCTACCTTATAAAGCTTCTGTCTTGGCCAATTCTAGCTTAAACTCAGTGATTTAGACTGTTGTTCTAACTTCTGCTGTCTTTCTATGAATTCGGCTTCCACTTTAAGTTCTGCTAAATTAACTCACTCTTTAGCCCTTCGACTCAAAATACTCTTTTAGAAAGAAATTTTACTCGGATTTAACAGATCTACGCGATATTTGCTTCCTTCGGTGCTTCGTCATCGTTACCGGCCTTATTTAAAAAATGACCTGACTCATCCAACACCTCAGCCACTTTACGCTTGGTGAAGATTACTTTCCTTTCAATGGAATATGTACTGTAATTATCCACGTCATCCGTCATCTGACATTTTGCATAGCATTTCATGTATTTACTAAGCAGATTGTCTATAGTGTCAAACTTCTTTTGGAATTATTTAAACCTATTATCTTCTATGGAATTTTACATCTTTAAGAGCTGCTCACATACTTTGTTATCTAACTGGGTTTCGACATTACTATTTCTCACCAAGCTAAAACATTGTGGCCTTTCCATGATACTCCTTAACCTGAATGGTCTATCTGGCTGCGTGTATGACATAACGAATCTGTACAAGGTTATTATATTTTGTGTTTTACTGGTACCGCAACTTAGCAATAGCGACTACTGGGTAGGCGGTTTTACTGACACAAAGTGCAGCATTAACTTTTCTTTCACAATTCGCGAAGCTACAAACAAATGAAAAATAAGTTACATACGTGGAATAAAACAACAGACACAAACATGTATATAAATAAAATGACATAAAACAAAACTAAACTAAACCGAACGGCCAATACATTCTACATAAATATCAAACGCAAGAAAAACAAAACATATACTTACCAAAACACAAAATTCCTAAACTTCATCTATATGTAAACACACGGCAAAGATACTTTACACACTGACAAACACGAAACACAAATATGCTATACCCAAGAGACAAAAACACAATAAAACATAGCACACGATAAACAAAGACAAACTGAACATATAAAAGTATTTACCAAGAACGCAAAAAAGGAGAACCAGATGTTTTGGGTCACATTACAAGCACTCCGTGACATTTTTCATCCTGATCATACTACACACATACCAGGTACTAATAATAGAGCTGTTACATTGTCCCAGTTATTTCTGTGAGCTATATTTGGAAAATCATTTCCCAATTTGTGGGCAGTTGTGGATGAAGAACATAAAGCAGAGAAATTCAATACAGGCATTGTGCCCTAATATTATGCAAGTAATCATGAAATTGTGTTAATGCTCCATCTCAAAATTCAGTGAGATCACTGAAATCAAGTACAAGAAAACAAAGTGTGTGGTGAAAGAAAAGTTTGCAGAGTCTGTGCACCAGGACAAGCAAGTGGTCTTGCTGAGATTTTAGTTCTTCTATGAGAAAACATAGAAGAACCAACTACTGATATATTTAATCAGCTAAAAATCTTCAATATATATATAACAATATAACAAGTTAACAGAGTTAATAGAGACAAACATTATACAAAGCCAATACAAAGTAAGTTGACTAAAGATTGTGTTTATAGAACGCATTCGTGCATGCTCTGGCGCAATTCTGTTTTCCTGCTTTAGAGTCCCTCCGCAGCCCCACCCCTGCACCACCTTTTCGATTTGTCGACTCATCTCCCGCTTCCGACCCTCTCCACAGCACCTTTTCGATCTATTGTTGAACTCCTCGCTTCCACCCCCCTCCACAGCTACCCTTCATCTCCCTAAAATCCGTCGACATCATGCAGAAGTTCAGTAAAGAGAGAGAAAAAAACTTATTAAAAGTTGAAGAACTTTTATGTAGGTATAAATAAGTGTTCCAGATCGCTGCAGTACTCAAAGCATTTTAACAGCCTTGTTGTATATGGTCTTTATTTCCTTGGGTGTTTCCCAGATTATCTTGAAACGCAAGACAGGGGCAACAATGCAGTCGATGCTAAACCCTACACACTCAAATATGTCCCAGATAAATTCAAGTCTCAAGCCATTTGCAGCCAGGCAGTCGATGATAATCCTATGTGCTCCAGTATGTCTTCAATCCTGTACAATCCATTGATGAGTAACAGTTACTCATCAATGGATTAAGTAACAGTTTGGTCAGGACTTACCTTTCTGATAATGAAAGCGTTGATGAGGAACTGTTCAACCATGCAGGTCGAATATTTATTGACTTTCAAGTGATCCCCGTACACTACCCTATAGGTAGTCGTGAAAAAGCGTTGGTTTGACTGTATCTGTGATGTAAGGTTTTTCATGTTTCTTCTATAAAAAAAATCATTTACTCGTATAATCCAAGGGCTAAGTACAGGTTGAATCAGGGAGAGAAGCCACTGGGTATTACAAAGCTTGAGCACCAAGATTTGTACATATCGACGGAAAATGCGCATATGGTAGCTATTGCCAGAATTTACCAAATATCCCATCAGGATCATAACAATTTACCTTAACGATCGAGTAGATACGTCTAACATAGCTCATAGCAAAAAATTCTGGCATTCAACGAAACCCGTTTTTTCAAATGTTTCTTATCACTCGAATAAAATAACTCATTGAAAATGAAGAAATTGTCAAAAAGAATGGAGATGTCTGTAAAGTATTCAATCACTATTAGAGCTAATAGCAAAAAGTTCTGGAATTCAACGAAACCCTTATTTTCAAATGTAACTTATCACTCGAATAAAATAACTTTCATTGAAATTGAAGAAATTGTCAAAAAGAATAAAGATGTCTGTGAAGTATTCAATCACTATTTTGCAGATATTACTTCCTCACTACTCATCAAAGCAAACGCAAACGAAGCGAATATAAACTCTGTAAAAGATGCGATAGAATCACACGAAAATCACCTAAGCGTAATCGAAATTTGGAAACGTAGAAGTCACAGAAACGTTTCAATTCCAGCCTGTTATTCAAAATGATGTAAATGAAATAATAAGTGTTATTACATACCTGTCAACTCTTTATATACAATAAATCTAAATGTTCCGTACAACCGTGCAATAACTGACGCGATATTCCAAAGCTTGTTTTGGTATTTTTAATTTGCAATGCAATGACTTCCGTAAAACGTTCGAATCGTCAAATCGAATTTTTGTGTTTAGGGTTTTTAAAAAAACGATATCGTTACTATATCCCTTTAATGGACCTTCTCTTTAGCAAAAATGCAATAGAAAATTAAAAAATGTCTGACAAATGTCTGGACATGTTGGTGAGACAATATTCCACTCGTCTGCGCCTCGTGGAATATTGCTCACCTCGAGTGGATAAATCTTGATATTCGACAAACGGTCCTGCAATATCTGCTTGATATGGACTCGAAAAATTCTTCTCCTATTAGTGATTTTCCCGTTTATTTACTTAAATTGTGCATTGATATAATAACGCCCTATCTCACTTTAATTATAAATTTTTGTTTTAAAAATTGTATTTTTTCTGATGAGCTGAAACTAGCTGAGGTTATACCTATTTACAAAAAAGGGGATCTTAATGACAAGCAAAAATATAGACCTGTAAGCTTACTCTATAATCTATCAAAGGTTGTTGAAATGCTTGTTCTCAAACAGGTTAATAAATTTTTGGCTGATAAACTGAGTCCATGTCTATCAGGATTCAGAAAAGGTTACAACACCCAGTATGCACTTGTAAGAATTATTGAGAAATGGAAATGTATATGTGTATGACAATAAGGGTGTTGTTAGGGCAGTTCCGATGAACCTTTCAAAGGCCTTTGATATAATTAATCATAGCCTACTTATTGCGAAGCTTCATGTCTATGATTTTGCTAAAAATGCTTTGCATTTCATTTATTCTTATCTTTGCCACCGTTTTCAACAAACCAGAATAAATCCGGTTGGTAGTACTTGGCGTCCTTTTTTTGTTGGAAATGGAGGACCTATAATGGATCCTTGAGGACAAGGATCTATTATAGGTCCTCCATTTTTTATTATCTCTATTAATAATTTATTTTGTTTCGTTCTACTTTTACAAATTTGTAATTTTGCTGATGGTGATACTTTATATGCTTGAGACAATACCTCTGACAAAGTTGTTTTAACTTTGTTTTACTCACAGATTTGTCTATATTACATAATTGGTTTAATGAGAATTTTCTTGTCGTAAATTTAAATAAATATCAATATATTACGAAGTATCGACAATTTTATTTCTTTTTAAGGTCAGACTATTATGTGGAGTTCAACAGTTGATTGCTCAGTGTTACGACTGATTCCAAACTAAAGTTTGCCGCACACGTTAGAAACATTTGTTCTAAAGCCAGTAGGAAGCTAAATGTTCTTTAGAGAATTTCTTCGTATATCTCTCCAAGGAAGAAGAGACGTCTTTTTAATACTTTTAATCTTTCTCAGTTCTCCTCCTTTGGTATGGATGTTTTGTGGATGTGTAGCTAATAATCGTATCAATCTTATACAGGAACGTTGTCTACGCATAATTAATAATGATGACATATCTAGTTTTGTAGGTCTTTTTAGTTTTATTAAGTAATGATTCCATCCACGTTATTAACTTAAGATGTGTTATGAAGGAATTATATAAATTTTTAAACGGAATGTTGCCTAGTTATATATCTGAAATATTTTGCATTAGAGAAAATAATTATAACTTACAAAATTTTAATTTGGTAAAGGGCTCAACATACCGCACACTATCGTATGGTTTAAATAGTCTTGCTAATCGGACAGGAATTTTATGGTTATCTGTCCCATCTTCCGTCAAAAACTCACTCGGGGCTCGTCAAGCGTTGAGGTACTGGAACATTTATGTCAATTTAAAAACTCATTGCGCTACAACAGCACTTGGGATCTCTGTAAAACATATGACAGGATCTTTACCACTTATCAACAGCATCTTTCGCTTCCATGTCTACTACCATATGCGACATGTTCTCGGAAGGATAAAAGTGCCCATGCCTTTTAATGATGGTTTTTCCGGTACAGGAATCCTTACTCAACATCTGGATTTGCACAAGTGTGTTTTGCACGGCATGTATAAATTCAGAGCGGTAGGTGCTAAACTCACCAACAGGGAATGGTTGCCACAAGTTGAGGGTGACTACGCGAAGTTCACAAGCACAGGTAAAATTGTTCTTGATCGGTTTTGGTGCAGATAGCTATACAGTGAGACAAATCCTATTACAAAACTATGGTCTTGAGATCGGAAGATGTCGGGAAGGATATAACAACCTTTCAAAACGCTCGAACTCTGGTGAATTTTGTTGTGATGCCAAGCTTGTACATGTTGCCATCAAATACGAACCTCTACATAGATAAAATTTAGGTATGCAACAACAACATCTTGAACGCACCTTCCCCGCAAAGCCTAGCACACAAAGTAAAAGTTGAGAAAAAGACAACTCACAAAATGCGTTGAAAGAGGTACCTAGTCCGCAGATGCAGGAAGCGGAAAAGCATGACGATAACAATGTTGTGTTGGTCACAGCAGTGGTAGCGCTTATCGTCGCATATATATGGATGAAATAAGATGTTAAGTGTATTCGTGTAGATATTTCACACAAAAACGAAGTGTTTTTGTTTCTCTCATTTACCCCACAGTATGGGCGACAGCGGCGGCACTACGCAGGTACAAATATTGAGCTACAAACTCTACCACTATGACAGCTACTCTGAAGGCAGGACACTGCTGTGCTAATAATTCCAGGAAGGGCTCCACCTGCCTTGTGTGATACCTGTCTGTTTTGTATCCTGTTTGTGTTGTCGATGTGTGCCATATTTGTTGTTGTTTTGTATATTTTTATGTTGGTATGTGTGTCCAAGAAGAGAACACACGTGAGAATTTAACAAGCGTACGACTGTATTTTTAACGAAGATAAAACAAAACTTTGTAGCTACCAAGACTTTATTATTCACCCTGTTTACATATGGATTCAGAAGTTTGTAACGATCCAGAACTTATTCTGTTAGTAAGTACTTGGTACAAACGATTGTTTTTTTTCCATGATAAAGACAAAACACTGGATTTTGAATATTGAGCATTTGTAGACAGTTATCAAGCTCCATGCTACTTGATGGTAACTATCATTGTTTCAGTGATGTAATACAAACATTGCTGCTGAAGGAAATTAGGTGTATTTATTTCCGCACTTCTAACTGAAATTCGCACTTTGTGCATGTTGTTTGACTGGGCCTACCTACCCATTTTTGAAAAGCCACTACACGGGACTATTCATTCTTGGTCTTACGTACGGCATTTGTTTTCCTCTTCGCGCTTTTGCTTCCCCCTCGGTCTTTAACCTGACACTCGAGTCGCCGTGTTTCCGCCTGGATTGTCGCTGCCGCATGGGACTATTTGTTCTTGTTCAAACGCGCGGCATTTCGTTTTTTTAGCGCGCCTTTGTTTTTCCCCACGGTCTTGCACCTGACACCCGACTTGCCGGTTTTCCGTCGGTATTGTCGCTGCCGACTCTTCGTCCTTCGTCACACGCACTGCATTCGTTTTCTGCGCGCTTGTGCTTTCCCCCGCGGTCTTGCACCTGATACCCAACTCGCCGTTTTACTGCCGGGGTTGTCGTTGGCGTTCTTGTTTCGGTTCATCCGCAAGCTAATTTCTGTCTGTGATTAATCGAGGAGTAATTTTCGCTGACAGGATTAATATTGAGAAGCTTGAACTTAGGAATTCAGACATGGTTAAAATGATTTCTTTCATAGGTGAGCTCCAAGATGATGTCGAGTGTCTATTAAGGAAATGTATCCCTGAGATAGTCAAAGTGATTGCCACGGATTGGAAAGTAGATCCAGTAGATGGAAGGGATAAAGGGAACCTTATACAGCAAATCTTGGATGACGCTAATGACCCAGATAAAAAAGGTAATCTGTTCAAGCGTTGATACCAATGCTTTCTGATGACTTACAACCGACATTGAAGAAGCTCCTCAAATTATATACAGACACTGTCGAAGTGACAGGGGATGTTACTGCTGTTACGAAAGCATTTGACATGGCAATCCATGAAAAGACAAGGAGAGAAGAGGAAGCCACAGCAGCCTTGGTCAAGTTGCTAGGACTACAATCAGCTAAGACAAGCTCCTTCAGAGAAAAATGTCATACCTCTGGAATAATAGATAACAATAAAAAGAGAACAGGCTTACTACATGATCCTGTTAGGATGCACATGGCGCCATTTCTAGATGAAAGGAAAGACCCACCTGATCCACTGCTGTTGTCTGAAATAAACAAAGATCAGGAAGAATTCAATGAGAGTGAGTAATTGAAACGATTCTCGGGATTTTAAAGCAAAAGCTAAAGTCAATGAAGTATCAGTCACCTCTGAGAAGCTCATTAAACAGCTAGTTAAACAAATAAATGTTGTGACGGCAGAAATGAAGCGAATGAAAGATGACATCACAAATATCCGAACGGAAAAATCCCAAAAGAGACAAGGTAGTGGACACATTTTTGGTTGTAATCAAAGTTGGAAAGGAAAAGGCTGCAGCAGTTGTGAAAAGAAAGGGGAAAGTGATTAATGTACCCACGGTTGGAAATGTGATTGAACACTGCCAGATGAAAAAGTCATCAAACGAGAAGAGACTAGAGAATCGATGTCTACCATTTTTTGTAAGTACTGCGTAAATAACACTTGTCCATCTTTAGTGGGTAGATATTGCACCATGAGATGATGGATTCAGTCAACGGTATGCGACTCCCTTTTGAACACTGGAGCTATGGTTATCCTGCTTATTAAGCGGATAGACAAGTCAAAGATTACCCTCATGGAAATATATCTGAATTTTTGAGTGAACAATGGACAGTAGAGACTGCCAATGGTACGAAAATCCCATACCTGAGTTATGTGCTATTAGATTTTCAGATAAAGAATAGTTCTGTGCTGCAAGTGCCATTCCTAGTAACAAATAAAAAGAGAACCAAGCAGTAGATTTTACTTTGCCAAACGAAACGATTTCAGACCTGAAACGATCACAAATTGACGCACTGAGTTCATACATTCTCACCAAGGATGAAGATCATCTGATTAGTACTATGAAATTGATGAAAACTGGTGCACTGATTAAGCCTGGCAAAACCATAATCATACCGTGGAAACTCCAACCAGCGGACATATAAAAGACAACTCCAATAGTGTTTGAACCAATAATTAATCATCCCTTTGAAGGTGTTTTGCTCTTAAAAGAGCAGATCTTATCACTCAAGAAAGAAACAAGGGTTCAGAACTTCCATAACTGTCACTAACGTATTGAACGCTGATGTAGAGATTCCTGTAAGAATATTACTGGGAACCTTGCTACCAGTTACTTCAATGACTCCAGCACCAGTGAAATTCAAACAGTTCGCAAAAGAAGAGCCAAATTTAGATTCAAAAAATGGCCATATTAGGAATTCAGAGAGCGGCCCAGTCTTAACAACCAGGATCAAATCGATTGAAATCGATGTCGGTCTGCAGGTTGACGACAGAAAATATCATCAAAAGTTAAAACGAATTGATTCTGGATTCCTTGTCTGACAGGCAACGCAAAAGAGCGGAGGAGATGCTGTGGGAACCAAGACATGCGTTTGCAAAAGATGAAACGACATAGGGAATGCTTAAAACCTTAAGATAGACATCTGAACAACAGATAAAGTTCCGGTGCAGAGAAATTACAATTCATTACCATGCCCCTTGTACAACAAATGTGAAACAACATTTACAAGATTTACTGAATCGTGGATGGATTGAAAAATTAAAATCTGCTTGTTCATCACTTGTAGTGATAGTGAGAAAAAAAGATGGAACCATACGATTACACACTTTTTTTTATAAGAATAACTTCTATAAGAATATCAGGGTGGAATTGCCCAAATTGTAAGAATATCTTAAGAATATTTCCAGGGTGAGTTTGCGTAGAATAAAATTGTTAGTTAACCAAAAAATTAGGGAAATCAAAATGAGACAAATCTTTAACCTGTTATATTTGGTTTGATTAATATCTCTGGGGAGAAAAACATAAACATGCTGTAAATACGTAACAGTATACTAAAAAATATGTGTGAACATCTCATTCAAAAGAAACTTTGCTCTAAAAAATAAGAATACATTAAGAATACTTCACCATCATATTTTGCCAAATCATAAGAATAATTCACCCTCAACAAAAAAACACTATTCCTATAAAAAACCCGTATATGTTGCGACCTCAGGGTACTGAACAAAAAAACTATTTCAGACAAACATCCATCCTTGGATAACCTTGATGGAAACCAATGGTTCTCAGTAGTTGATCAGACGCGTGCCAACACGTAATAACAACATAGCAGCAGCAAAGCATTTATATAGAGAATATATTTACGATATGGACTACCATCAAAACTCCTGCATGATCAGGGACGAGAACTTAGAAATCAGTTGTTCACTAAAGTACACTGGCTATCTGGCATACAAAAAAGCCTAACCACTTTTTACCACCCACAAACTAATGGTCTTGTGGACAGGATGAACAGGACGCTGTTACAGATGCTAAGAACACTTGGTTAAGTTAAAAAATCAAAGTGGCACACTAGCCTAAACAAGATTGTTTTTGCGTACAACTGCACTCACCATGACACAACAGGCTATGTACCACATTTTCTGATGTTTGGTCGTCATCACAGGTTACCACTGGACCTTTTAATGAAAGTTGATATTGAAAGAGATCCAGTAGCACATAGTAAGTTTGCTGAGGATGGGCAGCGTCAAATAAATGAAGCATACAAAGTTGCAGCCGCTTTTCTTTTCTCTGTACTCGCGTACAGAAAAAAGAAAAGCGGGTGCAAGAAAGAGACTGGGCCGTCAGCAGCAATTTGTGCAACTTGGAATTAGAGATAGAGTTTTGATCAAAAACTTAGTGGAACGTGGTGGTCCCGGAAAAGTAAGAGCACATTAAGAACAAAAAGTTTACACAGTCAAAGATATTAAGCGAGGCGGAGTAGTGTACATCGTTCAAAAAGAAGACGACCCATGAAGCTAACAGAGAACGTTACATCGCAACCTTCTTATGCCATGCCAGAACCCAGGAAGAAAAACAAGTAGCTAGGGAAAAGAGAACACATTGAAACCCGAGTTTTCTGCTGTACAGCCATCTAAAGACCTAAAAATAAAGATCAAGATTTTAAAGCAGGAAAAGCATACAAGAAGAAGTCAGCGAGAAACCAGACCCCACCAAAGATCACCTACCACAATAGGTGACCTAACTGTTAAGCAGATTGCAGCACAACGTCCAACTACAAAATACGTTCTGAATCCCAAGGACAGACCCGAGATTGAAACAACATTTTTGATATGCCATGTGCGAAAATCTTTACCTTGCTGACTAAACTATTTAGTGTTTCACTTAACTCATCAACCGATTGTTTAAACACTGTTCCTTACACGCACACAAAATAAAAACGAAAAAAACAAACGAGAACTGTACATATTAACAAAACACTTTTGAGTTCACGTACTTATTGTTTGCATTAAAGAAGAACTGTTACATTGTTACATTGATTGATTATTGATATTTGGTTGTTGTCTTGGTTACAAGTCGATAGTCTTAACACGTTTGGAACATTATTTCTAAGATGATAACGTTTGGAACATTTGTTAAAAAAGGGGAGGGTGTAAGAGGATGTCTATCTGATCTATCTCCTGTTTGCGTTGTCGATATGTGCCTTTTTTGGTAGCTTGGTCTACCATATTTGAATTTGTCCAGTAACTGCTGACCCATAGACTTACTTCCCTTATTCGGTGTAGTAATATACTCCATGAATCCAAGGACCCATATACCGGCTGCTTTTAGCCTTTTCTTTATTTCGCCCACCTGTTCCGTGTCCCACACAGGGATAGAGAATTTCAGCTTGCGGAGACACTCGCCTTCCGCTCGCAAGAAGCGCCTCTTCATGTTGACAACCGTGCAGTCGCTATACTGGCTTCTACAGTGCGCATTACAAAATATGCCGACTGTCACTAGCTCGTCAAAGATTGCGATACTTTCGGCATCCCCCTAAAAGCTCCAAGCTCGACGCCCGAGCCCTGCTCATGCGGACCTGGATCACATCCGCAGACATTCCATCACAGACTTCCCCTCTACTAGCCCGACACAGGGAAAAATCTGTACACTCTTGCTCTGGTCATGCAGTCGGTGGGAACGTAATCCTATTTGCACGAGAGATACTTATCCTACCTTACATCATTCATCTTGTTCACAAGAACCACAACATTTTTTACGTTGCTAAAAGCTATTAGCTCGAGCCTCTCATGCAGTTGATCTACGGAAGACCTAAACTCATTGTCTAGCATGCTAAACACCAAGCACACGCAATCCACGCCGCCGAGAGCCGGAATCACCTTCTTCACGTACATGTCGTGCCCAAGAGTATTTTCAACAAGAGAGACCTTCCATCCACCTGTATTGCTACTTCTTCTAGTTTTTCGCTGTCTGCGCTCTTCTTCACACACACACCGAGGAGCCTTGCCAAAAACCAGTAAGCCATCTTGTGCCTTCATAGCTCTTCCTAGCCGCAGAAACGGTGTGATCGTCGACACATCCACAGTCCATAAGCACCCTTCTCTACTATTCCAAATAGGGCAAATGTCGTACGGAATATCATATTGTTTGTTATATTATTATATTAACATTTTTCGAGAGCTTTCGCTTTTGGTAAGTCATTAAGACTTACCAAAACCATGCATGTGACCCTCTACTTCTTAGGTATGACGGAAGCCGGAATCCACCCTTTTATTCACAGCCATCTCCCTACTCGCTTTACCTGCGTCGTTATATAGCGAACACCGACACAAATCGCGAGTACGGCTAGAGCTCCTACACCATAGTACACAGTGCTGTTGGACGGTGAAGTGACACTTGACCACTGGCTGAAGTACTTTCGCTCTGGTTCTTATGTAAGTTTTCCTTGCTCTTGCGGTTCCATTCAGTCTCTTGCCACCAACAACGCGATCTGCATTTTTTTATGATAACTTGCTTTGGTTCTTGCGTGTCCTCCCTCATTTAATTTATGTGATAAGCACTACATAGAATCATACTCCTGCCTCGATTTCCTTATTGAACGCCTTACTGCATCGAGAGTCAGGGTTCCACTATGGAAAGTGCCTCGATAAGGTATTTTCGTGCTGTGTCTCCACGATATTGTGTTTACGCTGGCTTCGAACCAACTAATTTAAAACCTTCATCCAAGTTTTATCTAATCGCAACCTGCCATCCACTCGTCCAATTCTTGATGGTCTGATCGGGCTTTGTATATATTCCAAAGCTGTTCAACTTCATCTAGAGTTGTCACATTCATCATCCTCTTCTTCACCTACCCCCCTTGGCATCCTCCTTCCTCTTGGAAAACTCCGTGTGTGTCAAGATATGTGCAGCAACCATCAAAGGCGCAAAAAATTTATCAAATAGGGTCTTACTTGATATCTTTTTGTCAGACCTTCAGCGCTATCCAGTTGAACAACATTTCCTACAAGATTTGCGTACATAGGGATGGCATGCGAAGAGAGAACTTAAGCCGTCTTTTCTTTCTTCTCGTGCAGCTTCTGATGAACATTTTAGGTAGACATCTTTTAAATCGCTCCATCTGGCGCCTCGTCTATGAAACCTTCGCTACATTTTTAGGCACGCCTTTTCGCAGAGCATCCTTTGACGCCTGACCCTTGTGACAGGCTTCCCGTCTTGGTATGGTAGAAAGCAGAGCAAGAGTAACACGTAAGGTAGAGCTATGGCGATGCTTAGGCAAACTTCCATGTTTGTCTTAGGAACAAAATTTCTCCGGGATAACACCCACGGAACTTTTACGTCACCATGTCCAGATCTTCTCAGTGCTTTAGACTCTATCAACGCCTCGAAGGGCTATATAGTATTGTTGTGCACACCTTCGAGGCGTAGACATTTTCTTGGTTTACGAGCAACCGAATGCCGCGCCAGTCACCCAGGACAAACACAGACATATAGTTAGGACTACACAGCTGGACATGTCAGCGAGAATCCCTTCCTGCTAGCCCCATGGAACCGAAGCCCGCCAAAGTTTGGATATCCTGTGCGGGTCTCTACCGATCTCTTCATGGTGGAGTGCTGCAATAACGCTCCACTTGAAACACCCTTTATCTTCGTTCTTAAGGGTTGATGATAGCCTTCTTTCTAGAGATCCAGACAGGTAGCTCTATATATGAAGACCCTCTTGTGAGCCGTAGCTTATGGAAGTCCATGTACTGGATCCGATCTATGGTAAAGCCGCTGTGTGGTAGAGCTGGATGCTCCAAATGGTTCTTGATCTGCGTTAACATGGTATCCATTACATCATCTATATTACTACCCTGGAAAACTGAGGTTGGATTGCTGTTGAACACCTTGTCTATCCTGATGTATGGATCGTCGGACCCGGTTCTTCCACAGAATCCATATAAACAGCTGCTCTTTTATTAGTATTTTTACTTTCGATCTCACCATCGCAATATACCAATCAACATCTTTGGAAAATGGGTGTTTGTAGAATTTAAGAAGCATTGTTACCCTAGTGAAGTATCGATAATCGAGGACAGGAAAATAGACATAAAGTGCATGGAAAAAATAGAAAATAAAAAAAAAACCTTCAGGCCACAAAAAGATGATGTTAGCTGGTTTAAATGGAAGATGTTCTGATAATAACATGACTTTCGGCTATAATCAATAATAATCAACAGCAATTAGAGACAAAAAATGTGGCCATACCAATAAAAAATAGTGAGAATATCACAGCCCTCTACGGGGGAGTATTTGCTTTAGTTCTCCAATTGTGGAGAAAAAGTGATCACGTTAATAATAATTAACAAGAAGCCCTGAGGCTTAAAGACTTCCGCCAGTAGCCCGGAAGATTTTAAAATTTGACGTAGGCCTTGAAAAAAACAAATCATTGAGTATTCCCAATTATTATTGTACGTAATCAGCAATGTTAAAATACAACTCAATAAATAAAAATAAAAATTTTACATATCTATATGAAATATTTAAAAATAACAGTTAAAACTTTAACTGGATATTTTTAAAAATGATCAGGAAAATTCTGAAAATTTCAGAATACAAATCTTGTTATGTATAAACTTGACGATTCCAATATAAAACTTCTGAACGAGCTCCATTTGAATGATGAAGTAGTTCATTGTTAATTAATTCTGCAATAAATACATATTACCATTTGAATATTTCAGTATTTAGGCCTTTAAAATTTACTTTCTTGTTGAAAATTTTTTGAAAATGCTGATGGTGCATGGTTTGATAACAGCTGATCTGAAAAAGAAAGTACGTTTTTAAAATAAGAAACAAAAATTCAATTTTACTATCTCTTTAACCTCTCTTTGCCTCTTTGATTTGAAAAGGGAATTTATTAAAAAGATAAAAATCAATGCCATGTGATGCACAAGATATATTATCTATATAATAATACGCTTGTGTGAGTGACCATGTGAGTCCACGACACGCAAAGTACGGGTCACTTTCTTACGACCTGGCGTTACGCTAAAGTTTACCAAGTTAAAAAAAAATGCAAAACAGGGGGTTACTATTTAAACATTTAATTCTCTTTTCTTATTACTTTAAGAGTTCAAGGGTAAAGTCCCTATAGAGTGCTGACGCCATCAAATCATACAAAAATGAGTAAATTTCTAGCGCATTATGTAGGGGGAATTCCCTTATAGAGTGATGACGTCATCAACAATCAACGCATGCGCAGTAAAGACGAACAACTGCGTTAGTTTTTTTGACCGTTATGAAATCCTCTGACAAAGTAAAAATTCTTACAAAAATTCTTACTCTTATAAAGAATGAACACACATACCATGAAACAATTACGCGATATCGCAAAAGGTCGTGGACTTACGGGGTATTACAAGCTACACAAGGCTGAATTGGTTGCTCTATTGGAGAATGTACCACATTGCGCTTGGAGGCCATCTAAGAGGGTTATACAACCAGTTAGACCCATAACATCAGAGGCCATGGACCTCTTTGAGAAACAGGAGCTATCAAAAAATCGTCCAACTATAGGGGGTAAAATTAGGGAATGGCACAACTGGGTATTACCCCCATCCGAGATGGACCTTTTCGAGAAACAGGAACTGTCTAAAAATTGTCAGTTGTCAGGGATAAGATGAAAGGGTGGTACAACTGGCTCATGGACGCTGTTCCAAAGCCTATAAAAGAGGGAGTCAAGGGAACCTATGCAGCCTTCAAGCGAAATGTGATGAATCTCTATAATAGGACAGCCAACGCGAAACCTACACTTCATGATGAGATAGAAAAAGAGGCTGAGGAAGACTATCTTCCAGATATCAAAAATCCATATGATCAGCCGGGGCAAGACTATACCCCTCGAGAACATAAGCATGCGCTCCATAGGACTTTTCGAAGTTTCCGCATTCCGCGTATAGCGAGAGCCGACATCGACGGGTATATGGTGATGGTGTGAACTAATGTCAAAACATTGGTTGAGGACCAGGTAGAAGATATGGGGTCGGCAAAGATACAGCTGTCCCTATGGATTATGTGGAAGAAGAAAACAAACTCGGAGGAGGCTAACGATGAGTACATTGAGGTGAAGAAGGCATTCAATAGTAATATCGCCTCAGTCTTCCAGGGTAGCGACGTAGGCGACGTGCTAGATAGGATGTTTGCTCAAACCAAAACGCATGTGGAACATCTGGCACTACCTTAAAGCGGATTCACGATTAGTTGAATCCTATACCTTGACATAGACTTTCACAAATTAAGGCTAACAAGGGGTTCATCGTATATGAAGGCACCTAAATGGATAGCTTCGAAAAAGGCAATTATTAACCTCCAAAACGAGGATGAGGAGTGTTTCAAGTGGAGTATCATAGCATCCCTACACCATACGGAAATTGAAAGAGATCCACAAAGAATCACTAAGCTGAGACCCTACACAAACCTCTACAATTGGGATGATATAGAGTTCCCTACAAGCACCAAGAGCATATACAAGTTCGAGGATAATAACAAGGACATTGCGGTAAACGTCTTGTATGTTACGGGAAAGAAGATTAATATCCTGAGACGATCGCATCACAACGGACGTAGCAAGCAGATGAACCTGCTGCTCATCACCGAGGACAAAAAGACCCACTACACAGCCGTCAAAAGCCTATCGTGACTCCTAGGTATTGAGACCTCCAAAAATACGGCAAAAATGCACTTTTGCCTGAACTGCCTACAGGCCTTTTCTACAGTTGAATCGAGGCACAAGCACCATGGCTACAAGGACCATGAGGCCGTTAAAATCACGATGCCAACAGAGGCACAACAATTTAAAGTACCCTTTGCTATATATGCAGATTTTGAGAGCCTGTTAATACCGGTAGAAGATATAAGGGGGACGACAACCAAAAAGCTAAGCAAGCACGTACCGTCCGGATGGTGTACATATAGTACCTTTGCCTATGGAAATATACAGGATCCCCTAAAACTATACAGGGGTGAGAACTGTGTAACCCGCATCGTTAACAATCTGGAGGATGAGGTGAAGCGGTTATATAACACCTATCTGCAGCAACCCATGCTGCCTCTAACGGAGGTCCTAAAAAGGGAACATGACGAGGCATCGAAATGCCACATCTGCATGAAACCCTTTGACGGCTGCGAGAATGACCGTAAAGTTCGGGAACATTGTCACTACGCAGGGCTGTTCAGGGGCGCAGCGCACGCGATTTGCAGCCTCAAATATAAGATAATTAGCCATATACCTGTCATATTGCACAATTTAAGCGGGTATGACGCCCATCTCTTCATACGGGAACTGGGCGAGAAATACGACACGCAGGATATTGGCTGCATAGCAGAGAATACTGAGAAATATATCAGTTTCAACGTTAAAATCAAGGTAGCGCTTGCAGGTATGGGGTATGCTGATGGAGAAACGTATAAGAAGATTGAGATTAGGTTTATCGATAGTTGTCGGTTCATGCCATCATCGTTAGACAAATTGGCAAGCAACCTCATTGGAACAAACACCGCTGGTATGAAATGTCAACATTGTGCAGATACCTGTCTGGAATTCCAGAGCATAGACGCTGGGTACATGACAAAGTTTTGGTGTAAAAATTACGACTCAAATGCTACCAAGCAATTAGACAAGGAGAAGGTAAAGGCAAACGTACCATCCATGGCCAGATTCTCCGACAAAGATGATACCTTCAGGCTGATGCTTCGAAAAGGTGTATACCCGTATGAGTATAAGGATGATTGGCAAAAATTCGAAGAGTTGGAGATACCCCCCAGGGAGGCATTCTACAGCAAGCTGAATATGAAGGGGATCAGCGACAAGGACTATGAATACGCAAAAAAGGTATGGAATGTCATCACCCAGAGGGTGATAACGTTACCATGGGAGACTATCACGACATCTACCTGACCATAGACGTCCTGCTATTACCCGACGTCTTCGAAACATTCCAAGACGTGTGCCTGACAAACTACAAGCTTGATCCTGCACACTTTTACAGTGCACCTGGCTTGGCATGGAAGGCGGCACTCAAGTATACCGGAATCAGGTTAGAGCTCCTCACAGACCCCGACATGCTATTGATGTTCGAAAAAGGTATCCGTGGAGGTATAAGCCAAGCTGTACACGGCTATGCCAAGGCTAATAATAGGTATATGGGAGACCAGTATAACCCGGATAAGCAGTCGTCATACCTCCAGTATTTGGATGCAAACAACCTATACGGCTGGGCTATGACGCAGGAGCTCCCGCAAGATGGCTTTAAATGGGTATCCAACGTCCAGGCATTTACAGAAAAGCGAATCGGGAAGCTCGTTAGGGACAATAAACATGGGTACATTTTAGAGGTTGACATGGACTACCCGGAGAGGCTGCACGATAAACATAATGATCTACCGTTCTTACCAGAACGCAGGACGGTCCACAAGGTCGAGAAATTGGTGCCGAACTTGGGGTATAGACGTAGATATGTGGTACATATTAGAGCCCTCCACGAGGCCTTAAAACATGGGCTTGAATTGAAGAGAGTGCGCAGGGTCATCCAGTTTAAACAGAAGGCATGGGTCAGGCCATTCTGGATATGTCAAAAATGGTTATGTATGAGTTTCACTACGACGATATGCAGCCTAAATATGGCAGTAAATTACAGCTTTGCTATATGGACACGGACCCTTTCGTTTACCACATTCGAACAGAGGACTTTTATCGCGACATTGCACAAGATGTTGAGACACGCTTTGACACAAGTCTGCATAATCCAGATGATAATAGGCCTCTCCCCATAGGGAACAATAAGAAGGTCGTAGGCCTCATGAAAGACGAACTAATTGGGAAAATCATGACCGAGTTTATCACTCTGAGGGCAAAACTATATGCCTACAAGAGCCTTACAAAAGAGGGTGGTGACCGCAAAGCGAAGGGCATAAAGAAGTGCGTGACCAAAAAGTCTATCACTTTTTACGACTATCGGCTATGTCTGGAAGGGGGCGTTGATATCTACAAGAGCCAGGTGCTGATTGAAAATAATAACCATGCGGTATACACCCAAAAGGTGAACAAGTTAGCACTCAACAGGGCAGATGACAAACGGGTCGTACAACCCGATCAAATTACGACGCTTGCCCGTGGCCATTACCGCCTGGTGTCTACGTGGGAATAATGAGGTGTGGTTTTCTAAAAGCTGTCCAAAGTTTTGTAAAGGTAGTACTTTACAAAACAAGAACAATATGGAGGGGACCAGGAAATGCACGAGCTGTAGGCGCGTTTTATCACTATACAACTTCAGGGTGATCCAACGTAACGGACAACGAACAAGGCAATGCATCAAATGTCACGATAATAAGAGGGCGTCTTTAGAACCCCCCATGAAAAACGAAGACGCCAATGCCCCATATGCGATTCCCTAGGTTATCGCCATAAGATACTTCTAATGAAAATACATAATGCCTTAAATCGTGATACAGAGATTGCATCTCAAGAATATCTGGGATGTGATATTATAACATTCATGAACCACATCCAGGCCCAGTTTAAAGGCAGGATGAATTTGGGGAATAGAGGGCAGTGGGAGTTTGATCACAAGATACCAATAAAATACAGGGAGAACGGGGTATACCCTAGTGAGGAAGAACAATTGAAAAGACTGCACTACACTAACATGCAACCCATGTGGGTTGCAGATAATCAAAAGAAATGTCATCGACATATCTCCGAGTAGAATGTAGCCTAGCGCGGTTGATCAAACACACTTGCTATAAATGGAAGTGTGTTTGTATATTGTCGTAATACTACCCTATGTAATGATACTACTATTCTATCTAAACTTTCAACATACAATAAAGAGAATGTCAGATCTTGCGAGAGTATTTGACAATGCTGCAGAATACGAACAGATAGAGAAGCCCATCGATAAACGCCAGGCCTTGAAAGAGCCCCTACGCAAAGGCAAAGGGCACCTTTTACCGAAGAAATGTACGGAAGGGTTTGTCGACAAGGCTCCAGAGGAGGCCATTGATAAGGTGCACACTGAGTACGTACAGCGAGAACTCCATGAAAAGGGTGACAAGACAGCCAAGGCATGTGATTAGCCTGTATGCAAGTTTGATTGGGAACTTCGTCGACATCGACAATGTAGATGAATTGCGTCGAGATATCGAAGAAGACCCTATAATCTGAGACTCTATGACAGATCTCGGTATTCTGGTGTACTGCACCATCGGTAGGGCATACGGCCAGACATATGTCTAAGAAAAAGGAGGATGCGGAGACTAACGAGGAAGAGCCTCGGACGGTGCTATAATAAATGACTGAAGAGGAGAAACAAGAAGAGAGAGTCATTACAAAGCCAGTAAAGCACCCGGGAAGGGTTGCGCAGAGACACAAGTTGGCTGCACTGATGAAGAAGAGGAAGGATGAAATGAAACAACAAGAGGGTACTGTAGTCAAAGCCTCTTCTGGGACAAGTTCCGTACAGTCGGTTCACATCTATGTAGTCGGTAGGCTGGCCGTGCTTGCCATAGGAGTTAGGGTATGGTACAGGTTTGGTAGGGGTGAAAATGAATCTAACAAGCCGGCGACCCCAGAGCCCCAGCAGGGGAAACAGGGCAAAACTCATCCTGAGATCGAAATGTTTGAAATGCTATAAATAAATGGCAACACCTCACGCAAACGTAACCCCTAAAGAGAAGGAGATTTTGGACATGTTGTACGAAACCGTCGTATACCTTAGTTTCACCTTCGCCTATGCCATGGCAGGCAAAAAGTTCCTTGGAATTACGAGGCCCTCTACCAAAATGGACACGAATGACGTTCTCAAAATGGTGGCATACTTCGTAGCAGGCAGGGCGAGTCGTGAAATGGCCGTGAAAAAAGGGTGGTTAACCGCAAGCATCGTGCCAAAGCTAAAATAGAGCGTCCAGTAAAAACTCGTTTTTGTCCTTAGGACAAACACGTTTCAATATGAAGGAGGCCAGGAAATGTCAAAAATGTAAACACTATCTTTGGACAATTTTAGAATCAAAGGAAATGGTCAAACGACAAAAATGTGCATAAAATGTTTGAACGTAGCCAGGGTCTCACAGAAACGTACGAGGTGCCCGCATTAAAGGCAAAGATCTCGTTGTAAAGACTGCGGTGGTAGGAAAATATGTGAACATGAAGGGGTGAGATCCAAGTGCAAGGACTGTAAGGGTAGTCAGATTTGTAAATATGGTATGCGAAGATCTCGCTGTAAAGACTGCGGTGGTATGGAAATATGTGAACATGGAAAGTGGAAGGCCTATTGCAAGAAATGCAAGGACAGTCAGATTTGCAAGCATCTAAGGGTGAGGGCCTATTGTAAAGACTGTAAGGGCAGTCAGATTTGGAAGCATGAAAGGGCGAGATCACAATGTAAAGAATGTGGAGGTGGAAGCTTCTGCGATCATCAAAAACAAAGAACCAGATGCCCCATTTGCGACCCCCCTGGCCATCTCGCTCATAATGTACGCATAACAACCTGCAGGGCTCTGAAGGAAAATAAGGAGCTTAGTTCTCAGGATTATATCGGGTGCGATATCGCAACGCTGAGGACCCATATTGAGGATCAGTTCGTTGATGGGATGACCTGGGACAATTATGGTAAGGGGTGGCACAATGATCACAAGGTACCAATTAAATATACAGAAAATGGGGATGCTCCATCGCTTGCTGAGGTTGGTAGGAGGTTGCACTACACCAATACGCAGCTCATGTGGGCAAGCGAAAACATTGCAAAAGGCAATCGATGTATCTCGGAATAGACCGTCCAGTAAAATTTCTATTTATCCCTAGGGCAATTAGAAATATGGAAGAATGCAAGGCATGTTCAAAATGCTCAAGATCTCTTCCCTTAAACCAGTTCAAAATCAAACGCAATGGTCAACTAACAAGTACATGTATCTCTTGCCTCGATAAAAAGAAAGTGTCAGAGGAGCGTCGTACGCGCCGCCCAGGCGACCAGCCCCTACATGAGCTGATGACTATGCTGTGGGCCCATATCGAGGCCCAGTTTTCCGAAGGTATGACCTGGGAACTATGCAAACATTTGCATGTGCACCACAAGATACCATTCAAGTACCAAGAAACTGGCAGATATCCGACGCTTGCTGATGTTGCTAAGGAATAGTAAATGGAGAGCAAATGTTGTAAAGTGTGCAAGCACGTTTTAACCCCTGACAAGTTCAAGATTAGAGGGAATGGTAGGACAAAAAGCTGTATAAGTTGCCTTGATAAAGCGAAAGGGAAGCGGCGTACCAAATGCAAGGACATGAAAGACGTTGACTACGAAGTAACCCTCTTATGATTGACAAGGAGATTCAAGGGTTTCAACAGGATAAGAATTACATGCTTCTCTATACCTTATTGACATACGATATTATACCCGGTACGCCGAACTAATCGTGGTACCCTCCGAGAGCCAGGAAAAGGCACTACTCGTCGAGAGCTACCGCAAGGTACTGCAATGTCTACAGGGAAAATTTGCATATCCTCCTCTACCCCTGGAATATAAGACCCAAAATACTAAGCTCTGCCCTTCCTGCCGAGGGTCTTTGGTGAACAATCACGGCGGTGTGTTAATATGTGCCTCATGTGCCACGATATACCCTAAAATCCATGATAGAAAATGGTCGAACTATTGAATAAAATGTTAGACATTGTGAAGGACCCCGCACAGCAATCTTCACAGGCCCTACTTCTTGTGGCAAGACACAGCTTGTTTTGGATCTGCTTGAGCATGAGTATAGGGGATACTATCACAATATAGTGATACTGTGCCCTACTATACGGTGGAATACGACCTATTTAGAAAGAGCCTCACTATGGGAGGATAATTATGTGTTCCTGATAGATCCTGGAAATGAGTTGTTTGAATGGATCCAAAAATTGTTCTCATTGTTGGTAGGTGAAGAGAGTCTCTTCGTAGTCGACGACGTCATAGTCGACAAGCGTCGAAATAGCCTTCTTGAATTGACTATTTCGGGTAGGCATCGCAAGCATAAGTTTATGGCTACTCACGTATTCGTATACAGCTCTCCCCAAGAACCTTCGGAGGCAGAAAAAGCAGTTGTTTTTATGGTACCCCTCGGAGAGGAGTGACATGAGACAAGCTGATGAGGAGACGAATTTGATCCCCGATTGGGATGATATCAAGGCCGAATTGAAAAAATCCAAACACGCGTGCTTGTACGTGAGATTGGAACACCCAAGAACTTGGAAGATTCTCGAATGACCGTGGTGAAAACCTCTGGCCTTCGTTGATATATTAGAAAGATGTCTTCACAACTCGCCTTATTCAACGCAATACCCGCAGGAGCCATTAAAACCCTGTTTGACAAACAAGATCAACCCTTGTTTAAAAGGGCAGATCTTGGACGTTTTCTGATTATTGCTAATGTCAACTCTAATTTTCAATATTTGACCGAAGAAACCAAAACAAGGCAGGAAATTGTGTGGTTGATGGAGGGGGTGGTGGCACCGACCCCTTTGGAAGAGGGAAAAGTCCGCATGACGTCTTCGTTACGCTAGGAGGGGCCTCGAGATTACCGTCAAGTCAAAAAAGCCTAAGGCCGTAGCTTTGACAAAATGTTTGGCCGGGAAGGGGGTGGAAAAATTACAGGAGACCATCGAGGATAGGGATAATGCCCTGGCCTTCCTCGATGAAATGTGATGAAATTGCGTACAGGGATAGTCAGCTCATGGCGTTGGGAGATAAAATTGAGGAGCTACAGCAATGTACCGCGCCCCACCTCGAAGATCCCGGGAAAGATAACAGTATGGTTGTGATCCAGAAGAACAACGACGATCGCTTCCAATACCTTGCCATTTGTGGTCAACAGGGGTATGTAGCGCAAAAGATTCGGAAAAAGCTTGTTGACTACCCCAAGGGTGAGATTGTGGTACCGGCAGAGACCCCAAATGCTATCGTCCATTACAACTGGCTTCGGGAACGTGGATGTATCGAGGTAAACCCAGAGCGTGTGAGACATTTCAGGCTTGGTGAACACTACACACATGAACGTCTCCTGGAGCTCGCGGAATAGGTGATCTTTAAGGGTGGACAGATCTATCCACACCCAACCAGACACGATTTTTACTACTCTTGCGGGTTGTAAAAATTATAGGCAAAAGTGAGGCCCGTCCCATGGGCCCCCTTGGTAAGGCGAAAAATCCGCATGACTACCCACATCATATAGCATCAAAGGCCTCATTTAGTGATGGGTTCCCAACCCCTCTATGGGATATTATTTTTGACCAGTTTGGCTGTATGTTAAAAGGTATCGAAATATCAAAAGATGGAGGAGGCGAGGAAATGTTCAAAATGTAAACACTTTTGTCTATGCGCAATTTCAGGATCGGGGGGAAAGGTCAACGGACAAAATGTTGCATCAAATGCCTCGATGTTAAGAGGGCGTCACGGGAACGCACAAAGTGCCCGCATGAAAGGATAAGATCCCAATGTAAGGGGGTGGGATTTGCTATCATGAAAGGCGAAGATCACAGTGCAAAGACTGCAAGGGGAGTCAGTATTGCCACCATGAAAGGATAAGATCCACCTGCAAAGACTGCGGGGGTGGAAGCATCTGCCACCATCAATAACAAAGGCGCCGTTGCCCCTTTTGCGATCCTGATGGCCATCTCGCCTCTGTTGTACGATATCGAACCCACAAAGCCCTACAGGGAAACAAGAAACTCAGTTCCCAGGAGTACCTCGGGTGCAATATCACAACCCTGCAGATTCATCTTGAGGCCCAGTTCGTCGAGGGTATGACCCTGGATAATTATGGGAAGGGGTGGCATATCGATCACAAAATCCCACTCAAGTATCGGGAAAATGGAGATGCTCCATCACTTGCTGAGGTTGGTAGGAGATTGCTCTACACCAACACGCAACCTATGTGGGCAAGCGAAAACATATCAAAAGGCAATCAATACATTACGGAATAGGTGTGAATTGTAATTTTTAGCTTGCGGAATGAGAACTTATTTTTTATGGCTTATCAAGGCCACAAAAAATATTACCACCCTTTGATATATTGTTGAGGTACCTGAACGTCCTCCGAAATAAGCATAAGTTCCTCCGAGACGAAGCTGCGATCGGGACCGTCTTTCAAATAGTATAAAACACGACTGCCTGCCACGATACAATCCAACCTATACATTTTCCTACTCCAGGAAACAACCGTTGCACGTCGTCTCGCATCACCGTGCTCCTCTCCCGGTTTTAGGAGGTATAACTACAGCCCATCCTCAGGTAGGGGTCTCTCTTCAGGATATTCTTCACCTTTCACGAGCGATATCTCATCCAGTTTGATCGCCCTGTTAGGCTTCATGCCGATCATAGCAGTCTTTGTATTGTTGAGATTTTTCACGATAGTGTACAGGTGCTTGACCCAAATGGTACTAGGCTCCCCAGAAACCAACTCTTGCGCATCTTGAGGTTTGAAGAGTCTTTCGGCGAGTACCTTGTTGTAGGACTCTACAAAGGCCGTGAAAGTATGATGATATTTGGTGGTAGCCCGTTTAATCTCCACCCCCTTATCCTCTAGCAACTTCGTTACATTCGACTTAAATTCGCTACCATTGTCACATTGAAAGCTTTTAGGGTTGTGTAAAGGTCCCGCTTTGTAAATGTCCAGCAACCTCGCTAGCTTTTTTGGTACGTAGGGACCTCGCGACCTTATACCTTAGGCCGCGTCAATGCCCGTCGGAATATATTTGTAGGTGCTACCATATACCTGATCATGGGGCATATACAACAGATCAAATTGATGCATTTCGTTAGGTGTCGTAATGGTGAAGTGTGGATAATCGATCTTTTTAGGGCCTTTGATATGTCGAAGAAACAGGAGTTGCCTGGATAGCCAGTTTGTGGCCTTCTTTTTGGATAGGCCAGCTTCTGCAGCGAGTAATCTAATGGCCTTGCGTCCGGTCCAGAGATGTTCTGGGGTATAGTAAATTTGACTTAGCTTTTCCGCCTCCTCCTCGATAACGATATGTGGTGATTTTTCTGACATGTTTATTATATGTCAGAAAAACGTTCTTACAAATATTTGTAGGCCACGAAGCCTAGTAGGGATAAGGAGCCAACGATAAAGGTCAATTCCCCATCTTGTTGCTCCTTTAAAGGGGTGTAAAAATCGGACAATTGCGGGGCCTTCTTGTTTGAAGCAATGTAGTATTGATACATATCGTCATTCAGCTCTTTTAGGCTTTTGCCGGCCTATAATTGCATCTCCCACTGTTCATTAAACCAGTCGAGCTTGGCTTGCCGGGCCCGTATCCACTGGGCCTGAGCTGCATTGAGCTTTTCCATAGCTTCGTCGTGTCTTTTCCTCTCCGCCTCACCGTGTCATGCAAGCTTACTGAATAGAAAGTTAGTGCCGGAGAATGCTAGGGCGTTGATTGCCGCACCTGCAATAATGACAGCTATTATTGCCATTTATTAATATTCAACGCTGTGGAAGCGTCCATCAAGTATGTTCAGCTGCGCGTCCTCCAGAAGGTAAACATAACACCTAAAATCCCCAGTTCCGTCAGCCTTTTTAGTCATATGGAGGGTTATGCCATCACTAAGGCGTTGAAGAGGCCTTCCAGAACCATGCAGCTCGTTATCGCTAGATGCTCTTAAATCAATGAAAAGGGCATACCTTTCGTTAAAGATCGTGGGCACCGGAAATGTTCACGATCTGTTCGAGGTGGTCAATGGGAAGCATGGCATGTGAGTATAACTCATTAGGCTCCCCCTCGACAGTGACGCTAATCTTCCCGATCTTAGGGTTGTAAAAGACCTCGTTGACACTGGCATAGGGCTTCACTTTCCCAGGGTCTATGAAGAGTAGCAAAACACCCTTGAGACTTTTCGCGGGAGTGTCGATTTGGAGGTTGTATGAGGTATCGGCCTTTTTCATTGTGACTACTTTGCTACGGAGTATCCGCTCATAGGGTAGGGCCAATCTTGCATATCTTGACATTATGGCACTCGTGTGACCTTCTTGTCAAACTCCAGCTTGATATTGGTGATCTTATAGGCGGCGTCAGCAGCCTTGGCCGCCGTGCTTCCCGAGGCTGCAGTACCCGCATGTTTGATCACGTCGCTATGAGGTGCAAAATGCAGGACAAACTGCAATCTATCGTATAATCCCGCTTGATAAAACGGCAGATCTCTCGTCAACTCGAACATTTTGCCCAGGGGCACGCAAAAGTGTTCCCATACGCCGCAGCAATAGCCTTCTCTTCATCTGTCCCGACATGATCACTGGCACTGACCTGTAGGGCTCTGATCGTTCCGTCATTTGGGTTTATCCCCTCTAGGATGGGGTTGTTGTATCTATCAAATTTGGGTAACCAGAGGTCACAATAGACCGCCAGGGTATTGTAGTCGCTAATATTCTTTACCTCGTTGCCATTCAGGGTAATGCGTAGATTCTTCACCAGACTTTTGCCTATATTGCTGACTAGGGTACGCTTCGTATTGGTCCCCGTCAGTGTCAGATCAAATAAGAGCTTGAAACTGCTCGGAAAGATGACATCATTCTAGCCCATGTGGGGGATATCCACGGACAGGTCTTCGTTCTGGTTGATTGTAGAGGGTATGTGGCTTACCTGAACCCTTTGTCTCCGGCCTTTGATGCCAAAAAGAATACGTTACTCATTTTATTATATACGAAATGTTCTAATAAAATGGCTGATAATCCAATAATTGATCACGATCTTGGGGAGGAGGGGGAGGATGAGGGTGTTGGAAGGGATGATAAACCAGATGATGGTACGAAACAACTCCCCGGAACACCGAGGAGTTCAACGGCAGGAAAACAACGGCAGGCAGGTGCACTTGTAAGAATAATGAAAAATAAACTAAAAAAAGAGGTAAGCGATTTTTACATACATCTTGTTAATTTGAACCTGGGACCTCTGAATGAAACCCGGATAGATATAAACGTAATTAATGGTAACTTCAAACTTGGGGAACAACTTTTTTTCAAAAATATAATTAAATGGGCTTAACCTCGAACTTCAAACCTATCAGGGTAACATTAAAAGTCTAACAAATAAGATACTTTCGTATGACAGCCAGATTGACAAGTTAAAAGCCAGGCTGGAGCAGCTCAAGGATCAGAAAGATGGGGCATACGATGGTGAGATTTCTAACCTTGATAAAAAAATAATAGAAAAGCTTGAGAAAAACATTGAAAAATAGGAGGATGAAAGGAATGCCTTACATGAAAAGGTGAAAGAACTCAAGCGTGATATTTACAGACAGCTGAGACACATCAAGGACACGCTGTTGAAAATCTCTGAAGATAACACATCCCAGCTTGGAAAGCTTAAAATACTCTTCAAGGAGCAGGGTCTGACCGTAGCGAGTATAGTCTCTGCTATTGGTCTACTGGTTTCCACTATTGTACTCGCCGTTACGGGAGGAAGTGCCACGGCGGGTGCTGGAGGAAGTGCCGCGGCGGTTGGTGCAGGAAAAGGCTTTGTAGAGAAGCAGCTTGAAAGGCTCGGAAAGTCCCTTAAATATTTGGCAGATAAGGCAGGTGCTGCATTACCCGGGACCATCGGTACCGTAGTCTCCTTCTTTTTGAGGGTAGCGTCAACTATCGTCAAATATGCAGCGAAACATCTGTATATGGCCGTCGCCGCTGCTACCGGCTTTGTCGTGCTATATGTTGGAAAGAGGAAATAGGTTATTTAAGCCATATATAGGCAATGATGAGGCCTACCCCCGTTGTGTTTAAGGCGGTCTTGATATCCTCATGTTGATTTTGTGGGGGTTGTTCAGGAGGGTGTATAGGAGGTGTAGCATGCTTGTGAGGTATAGATGGTATAGCCTGTATGATATGATCGGAAGTATGTATGGGAGGTGTAATAGGTGTAGCATGCTTAGGAGGTATAGGATGCACGGGAGGTGTGGTATGCTTTGGAGGTGGCTTGATAGCCCTCTCCGTATGCCTCGCAGTAGGCCTGTTGTTCACATCGACTTGTACACCTACATTTACATTGGCAGGTGCTTTGAGGATGTGGTTGTTATACCCTACAATCTTGCCTATCCTCAGGTTCATATCAGAAGGCAACACGCTTGGCATGACGGCAAAGTTTTCTGGAGTTCGGACATATTGAAGCACCTTTTGGAATTCGGTGATATCATGTCCCACGTTTTCTTGACGTTGTACCATGGCCTCAAATTTATGCAATAGGATTTGCCTTGCTGTGTAGTTATCAGCGCCGGATCCTATTAGAGATGCCTTGGCACCCGCCTGCGACCCCAGCAACAAAACCCCGTCAACCCTGATACTTTCACTCAATTTGGTCAGACCCTCTGATGTCAGACCTTGACTTGTGGGAGATATGAACTTGACCCAATCCCCATCAACCTGGGGCCACCATCTACCATTTGTCAATGACGACATGACAGCCTTAAACTTGTACAAAGCATTAGCATCTGCGCCATATTCGCGGCACACCTGTGCATACCCCGAGGTGGAGTAGGAGTTTTTGTACTGTGAAAAACCATCATCATAAGGCATGGGTACCTTCATCCTTGCCACAATACGACGCATGTGGTAATAGACGTGGAATTTAAAGATTGACAAGGGGTACGGAATCCGTCAGGTGTTTAGCAGATATGCCTAATGCCGTCGTTGCGCAAGGGGTGGCAAAATTCACCTGCACGTTCCAGTAGTCCAAGGCCTGTCCTGTCCAACTCACCCTAACAGGATCATTAAGCAGATTGGTGGGGATTTTTATGGCATACTTGGTGAATTCAGGGAACACCACACCCCAATGTGCGAGTCTGTGGAGGTATACAACTCCTGATGCTCAAGGCTCGTGATACCAAGTGCCCATTCTCCCCTGTTTGACTTGTACCTGGCTCTCAGATTGTACGAATACATGTTTAAAACAAAGATGAAACAACTATACATCACCGATATAGAAAAGCCTACGATATTTGACGACGATTCGGCCTGTATGGCTGAATCTTTGTAGTAATAACGACTTTACCATCCGTAAGGTGGGACCTGATCAGAGGGTGACTCGTATCGAGATCATGAACGGGCTGTACAAGATAGAGGATCTTGCGACTATCGTCAACTCCCAGGCAGAGGACAAGATCAAACTGTTTGTCCTGAAAAATGGACTCTGTAGGCTCCGTGTCAGTGACGGGTACACGATGGTGATTAACAGGCCATTGCAAGAGCTTTTGGGCCTGCTCTATGACCCTAGTAAGAAGTATTACACGAGTGGTGACCATGATGCAGCCTATAGGACCGATCTTTACATTCGGCTACGTCTTATTTGCCCCCAGTTGGATGAATGTGATGCCCTGCTTGATGGTAAAAAGTCTAAAATTCTGGCCCTACTTCCCACCAAGGAGTTAAACGCTTGGGGGACATGTTAACCTGGAGTTTTGACACTCCTGTTTGCCTTCCTTTGAAGGGCTCGACAGACCGTCTAGAGTTCATGCTTACAGATGAATATCATCATGAGAAGAACGTTTTGTTCACCGACCTCACGATGCATTTGTTGATAGAATAAAGATGAACGATATAGGCAAGCTGTACCCGAATTTACCGAGTGCACCTGCACAAGGCGCCGATATACCCGAGGAAAGCCAGGTCTACAGGCTCAAAAAGATTGAGGATATTGAAAAGTACCTGCGGGATGAGATTAAAGAGCGGAACAGACTCGCAAAGAGGTTTAAAAAGCATGAGACCTGGGTGAGGTATACGGACCATGGTCTGTTAGGTATAAGCGTTATCACGTCAGGGCTTGGCATAGGAGCCATAGCCTCTAGCCTAGGAGTACCCTTGGCTATTGCCATGGGCGGGATAACCATCGCCGTCGAAATCGGTCAAGCCGGTCTGCGGATCGCCGGGAAGAGGCTGGGTGTGAAATCCAAAAAGCATGTGACTATAAGGATACTTGCAGAGACAAAGCTGAATTCTATCATTGATCTTATCTCAAAAGCCATTGAGAACGGAGTCGTCAGCGACTATGAGTTCACCCTGATCACACAGGAATATAATAAGTAGATGCTGCTAAAGGAACAGATACGTCAACGTGTTAAACAGATCGTTAACGCTATCAACGAACAGGAGCCTGCCCAGTTAGTTGCTAAGGTCCGGGAAGAAGGCAGGCAAGACGTTTTGAAAAAAACTTCAATCTGTACAGTATGTAAGCGGTACCTAGAGTCCCCACCTGAGTATAAGCCTTAATTTTATATATTTTATAGGTCTCGTATAGCCTATAAAATATATGGTTTTTTAATCCTCACTCAGCAACCATTCTTTCTTGAAGTCCCTGTCTTGAAATTCTGTAATATGTAGCTGAGGGTAGTAGTTTTTACCTTGCACATACACCGATGATAGTGCTAGGATGGCACTGGCTTGGCAGGGTTCATCGTAGGGTACCGGCATACCATGGAATTTAGTCGTGATTGCATCCTTGTAGTATTTTAGTTTAGCGTTCACGTAGCGGTCCTTTATCACAGGCTCTGTCGTCAATTGCTCAGATATCAACTCCTCAACCTTGGACCAGATTGACGGTACTTCGCAACCCAATCAGGGTACTCTTCGAAATCAAGACTCATCGCCGGTACTGGATCGGCGTTGTACCGGGTGACCCCATGCGGAGACCAGATATTTGGTGTTTTTACCTTCAAGGCAACCACGAGGTCTCGTGTATGGTAGCCTACTAAATACCTTTGATCCTTACCTCCATTGGCAGGAATAGCATCCGACACTGTCAGGTAGTCCACGTTGATATCATTGATGTCTGTGAAAGTAGCAGCAAATGAGTAGCATAATTTAGGGTTGACGAGCTCATTCTCAAATTGTAGCATCTTTATTTTTATTCGAACTACTTCAGAGAATTGCTTGTCATTGTACATACGCAGCCACCCCCGTTATGTGTGATATATTTGTGATAACAGTACCAGCATAAAAGTTTAAATTCCTTACATTGTTCTATTTTATATTATGACTAGCTGCTTCCCGTGGAATAATCCACTGATTTCTCATTTAATTCATGTAGCAGATATACGTCCATCAAAAAACAAACAATACAGCAGTGCGAATCTTACAATCTGCATTATTATATAAATGACCAAAAAATTGAAGGTATCGAACAACTGCAGTATAATGTGACATTTAAAATCTAAATCTACTAATATTACTTGCTCTGACCCTCTGACAATGCAAAAATTATTCAGACAGAAGTTTACCAAAGCATTTTAAACTACATCTCACCCATAAAATTTATATCACTCAAAATGCCACATACAAAAAAGCTGATCAATGTCAAAAACAAATCTTTGTCAATGTTTATGTTAAAGCAGTGCCAAACCCTGCCACAAAATGTGAAATATAAGCAATGAATTGTGCCTCTTATTTTGGTCCATTGCATACCCACGATCATTCACAAAAGTTTAAATATAAAGGATGGGAGAGTTTAACGGCAAAATCAAAGTTTGCAAAATTTAATTCTTTTGGTATATATATCTATTGCATATGCCCTCCAAAACAATATTTTAATCCAAAATTCAGAAAAAAAAAACAGTTTGTAACAAAAATCAGTTATTCCGATGATATCGCATAACTCTTTCCCTACAAAAGCTTCACAAAGTGTAAAAAAAAGAATGGTTGTAGAAAGTATATACTTCTGATTCAACAAATATTTTTTGACTTTTTGCATGTTGTCCTTACCCATTAAATCTTACCCAAAATTTCAAAAAACTGCGATTTGGAACGCATCAAACTTAAATAGAGAAGGATTAGTCATTTCGTTATGTTGTACAGAGTGCTCGCCCGTAAGAATTTATACAAAATATAGAAAACACAGCTTGCAATGTGTAAAATCTAATACATAAGTATATCAAAAAAGTTTCAGTTATAACATCTAAAACAACAAAAATCAGTTCTATCAGTATATGTCATGCTATTGTCTTCACAAAATGTTCACCTTAAACTTTCACAAGGCACAGCCTGTAAATTAAAAACAACTGAGATGGTCGGCAACAATAAGTTAATCCCCAATGTCAAAAGGAAGAAAAAAATAGCACAAAGAGTATAAAACCAAAATCAACAAAGTAGCTCTTTTGGTGTATTGAATATGGCTATATGCACAAAAGTTTACACTAAATGTAAAAAAATAACGGTTGTGTTTAGTAGTTATACTTCAACAAACGTCAGTTCTTTTAGCATGCTGATTTATGTCTTTGCCCACAAACTCTTACATACATGAAAATGTCAAAACCATAAATTGGAAGAAATTAAATTTACATTTTAAAAATAAGTAATTTCTGTACTTTATTTTTAGAAATTTTTCCAAGAAAAGAACTTCGCAAGCCAAAAAAAGAATGAGAAAATGTTTAAAATTTTCAGGGTTAATAACGTTTGATGAATTTTGTGGGAATTTTACATTTTGTATATATAATGTCAGTTGAATTTCTCATTTTCATATAAAAACAGGAATGACTTGCAATGTGTAATTCTACAAAGTCAAATTCTACAAAAATTAATTCTTTCGGTATATTGCATGATCGTCTTGCCACAAAAGTTAACATAAAATTTAAAAAAAAAAACACACAACAGTTTGTATATATTATATACACTATGTATATAATTGGAAATTCACTTCAGCCTTTCCTGTACAAAATGTAAAAAATGTAAATCCTTCCCGTGCCTCCCCCCAAAAAAAGCTACTTAACTTTTCCCTACAATGTCAAAAATCTTTGTCGAATAAGAATTAAAAAAAGAAGACGTTTTTCCGGTGTTATCATGTATATATATATAGCTAGTACTCCCTCAAAAAAGTTTAAACGTTAATTAAATCACACGAAATGTCATAAACAAAACATTAGAGTTAGAACATCTACAACAACAAAAACCACCACACTTAGCTACCAGAATTACTACATGTTAACTAAAATGGTTTTGTCATATTGCATGCGACCGATGTAGGTTTAGTTACACAAAATGCGAAAAATGCGTTAGCTCTATATATTTGCATAACAAAGAGTCCTTAAACTATACTTAAATATTATATAATACTTTTTTAAAAGGTGTTGTGGCTTGTTATATCTTCTAATTTAAGCCTAAAATGTCAAGTCAAATAAGTTACAGCCATATTCCTAGCAAAAACCACTAAGATAACTACGGTAGGTAGCTTACATGTAAAAAAGCAACATAAAACTCACAGGTTAGCTAGGTCCTGGGAATCTTCAGTTTGAAGCTAACATTAGCTAGCTACAGCAGCTAATAACGGGTCAGTTTAAGATAAACTGGAGACTTAGCTATAGCTAGCTAGTTGTTGTTGGCGTGGTTGGCTTTATGGTGCTAGCTAACAAACATGTCTTGCATCAATAATATCATCAAAACTGAAAAAAACATAAACAAACCTTACAGAAACCTTGCTATACTTCATTTATATACGATGCCCTTTTTCAAATGCTTTTGTAAAGATCTATTTTTAAGGGAAGAGTAGACAAATGCTTTTTTTGCAAACACATTTTCCGTTACTTTGTGCTAGGAACTTCATTTAACAAACTTTTTACGGTTGTTTTGATTGTGAGGGGAAACTTGGAATTTTCAGCAAATAAAATTGCTTTATTTTATTAAAAATTTTTATTTTATCACATGATTCTAAAACTCGCGGCTTTTCTCAACAAAGAAGACATATTTTTTTCGGTAACATCAAAGATTATTTCCGACTACATCAAAGGAAAATGAACACATCCACTTGGCCTGTTAGAGACACACGGAACTGGCGTATTATTATAGACACTAGTCGATAAGGCCCGTGAAAAAATCCTTTATGGCAGAAGAACAATGGAAAAATAGGTTGATTTAGATTTTTTGCTGACGTCAGCAGTGCATATACAAAAAGAAAATTGGTGAAATTTAGTCATTCGTTGTCTGTAAGGTGTAGAGGTTGAAACATTGATTAAAATAATGTATATAACTTTTTTTTTGACAAACGCTTAAGGAGATATAAGGGCTTTAAAATTTTGATGACGTCAGCAAAGTCCCTACCAAAAGTTCCAAAAAAAATGTCTTCACAAATTTGTACACCCGATGCATTCATCGTATAGATCTTGAAATGCTGATGTATAGGAACATGAACTTTTGACAAACGGTTGCAGAGATATTGGGGTTGAAGGTTTTGTGATGACGTCGTCAACCCGTCCATTCTGACCCGTCCATTCGGAGACCCAGGTTTGGGAAACTTACCCAAATTGGTCCCAGGTGGTCCCTAGTTGTTTACGCAGTGAAAAATCACTGACGTCACCACCTCGTTTCCAAGTTATTTGACCTCAAAGTTTTAAGTGCACTGTAATGATTTCATTTATTTAATATAGGATATTGACGTTAAAGTAGTGTTATTGACGTCGCGTTGTAACGTCAGAAAATTTAACATATAAGACATGCATTTTTCGGTTACTATTGCGCAGCTAAGCTACCATTTTGCGTGACAAACAGACAGACGTATACGGGCATATAGATACTTTCCTTTGACGTCAATATTGCTTTAACGTCAAACTTTGGTAATTTACAGAACAAATTTTTTAGGCGATATTTTATAGACCTTATTTAAGAAATTTTATCCACTTTGCAAAGTCACAGACAGACAGAACTGGCGTATTATTACATGGACTCTAAGGCATCAAAACGATACCTTAGGTCTTGAATCCTCCACCCATTCTCCTTCTCCTTCTCTGATTCTTTTAATAATGCTTTAACATTTATTTGAAATTTTATAACTGGAACCCCAGAAACTGTACGTCAAAGCCATTGGATGTTGGAACCATAACATTCAAGCTGAAACTCTAGCTGCAAGTAATGAGGCGAAAAACTTTGACTGACAGTTCACCTTATTTTCGCGCAATCCTGACACTATTCGCAAAATTGCACATACTAGAAACGATTGGAATTTTTTTTTTTTGGTTGTATAAGCTCTTGGGCGTTTCATTTACGTATTGCGAGAAGTAAACTTAACAAGATTGTTTCTCCAAATAATTATTAGAATGGGGTATACAAATAAAAGACTCAACTTAATAAATTTGCATGGCATCATAAAAAATATACATAAAAGCGGCTCAAAAACATGTAATAAAAACTTATCGTTTTTAAAAATAAAAAACTCGTTATTGTTTAATAAAATATGAGTCCTTGTTGTTGTATCAAATAAAGACTCACTATCGTTTTATCAAATATAGACTCGTTGTAATTTTATATAAAATAAGCACTCGTTATCTTTTTATTAATACAAAATACGGAACTAATTTCAATAAAACCTTTTAAACTTTAGGTAATTGTTAGACATTTCTTAACGTTTTCTCCTATCATCAAAAACAGATAACATAATTTTCGTAGCGATCAAAGAAACTATATGTGCTCAAAAAACAAAAACAAACAAGGAAAAAAGAAAGAAAAAGATATCGTTTCCCATTACTTAAATGTTTTATCGTTTTTTCATTCTGTACATTCGGCGTTCGTATTTCAGCCTGGTCTGGACTTGCATAATTTTATACTTTTGCAGAATTTCTCTACCAATTTCTGATTTACTCAATTTTTCCAGTATGCGTTCAGCAGAAATTGGACCACCTTTTATGATGTCAAAACAAAGACTTTTGATTTCATTGGTTTCAATAGAATCAAACAATTTCTGCTGACCGGAAAGATTAGACGATGTTGTTGGTGGTATTACGTCAGTCGCGATAGACGAACAGTCGTCATGCTCAGATTGCTGATAAAATGATGCATCAACGGGAGGACAAAGTTCAAGAGCTGCATTTTCTTTTACTTTTACTTGATCTTCAACGTTGCTACTTGTACCTGCATCGTAAATAAAATAGGAACGAATTTTGTCGTAAATCTGTTTCTCAGATTTAGAGATATTTAGTAATGGCAATTTTTCCCTGATCATCGAAATATTTATGTATTGCGCAGCAATTTCTTTTTCAAAGTATTGCAACACTTTTGCCTCCTCGTCTTTGCTCCACTTGTTTGGTTTGGATGGTGTTGAATTTGGTCTTGGTCTTTCAAAGACAGAATTTATAACGTTTATTCCTGCAACGGCTTGCTTTTCGCGCTCTTTAAGGCGATACACTTTCTTAGCTGTGGACAACGAATGTGCAAGCAAATCAGCTACAGGCTGTGCGTTATCTGGTTGCTGATCATGGACGCGAGTTGTGATGGATTTGCGTATTATCGTAGTGTTTATGTTCCCTTTTGGCATTTCAAAACCATCGTAAACTCCAGAGCGTGTCCAAATGGAGTGTATTTGTTTACTGACACTGCCAGATTCCAACGGTTTTCCATTCCAAGAAACAAACACCTGATTTGCCTGTCCAGGTACCTGTGGCCTTAGGTATTTAACAAATAATTCCAATAATCTTGCTTTTTGGACAGGGATGCAAATTACCGCTGGGCCATGCGTACTTTTTGTTTTGTGGTACTTTACCTTAATGAGAATATTATGACCGCTGTCATCTAACTTGCGCTTTCCAAATTCCTCCAAAGTTAAATTGGATGCTACACCCGCTCTGTGTGCATTTTGCAAAGCGATAACAGTCATCAAGTAATCACGCACGTTGGTGTATTCCAACATGGTGAAAACTTCGCTTTCTGATGCTGTCCCTAACAGTTTTACCGCATTTCTGGCCAATTCGCTGCATTCAAATGTTGCCCATTGGTCTGGACTGACTAAAAGCTCCATTTGAGCTTCTTCTCTGTCCCAACGTTGCTCATCGATGACTTTGTTATAAGTTTTACGCCATTTATGTAAGCGTAATTTCGCGGTTATAAAATCATCCACACAAAGTTCAGGCAACTCCAAACCTTCACTGACTGCAAATTCCATGAATGAAATTAGCGAAGACATGTAGTGCTTGGAGGTTGCCGGCTTGCTTTTCTTGTCTAAGTAATTGACAAAAAAATCGTCTCTGATCTTATTCTTCTTAAATAGATTAATAAGCTGCCCCCCCAAAACATTTACCACTGTGCGTACTTCGCTAACAGCTTGCAAGGAACTTTTCCTTTCACGTTGCCCACCATCTGGGGACATCAGGTACGCCAGAAACTGTTGCATTGTGCCATTATTGTCAAAGCTTGTGCTGCTTTCGCAGTCGTTGCGTTCTGCTTCAGTAACCGGATTGATGAAGTTCGTCTCAAAATCTACACTTGATTCTTCCCGAGGAGCTTCGTTGCTTTTGGAAACGGGACGGGAGGAACGTAATAACGCATAATACTCTTCATTAGTCTCCAATTTATGGTAAAGTTGGAGATGCTCTGACATTTTTTTTACCACTCTCAAACATGTTGGCAACGGACATATGCGAGGAACATGATAGTCTGGATAAGTTTTTTTATCTGCGCCTCCTTTTTTCCTACTGGGTGTTTCAAGGTGCCAATTGTAGGGCTTTCTCAGACTATGGCTTATCACTATCTGTTTAGACTTTGCTTTTGTCCATTTGTGTTTATCCTCCACGTGACGAGGCAAATTAAATTTACTTTCCCCACATTCTGGACAGATCTTCTTCTCCTTTTTGTACGTCCTCTTTTGGCCCTAAGAGTAAAAATAACAAAGTGTACGGATTTTATAGATAGATCTATATTTATAGATGCTATTACACAGCAAGCTGAGAACTTTATGATTACATATCATCATACAAGTTATTTACAATTTTCGTCCGTCACGATAGTAAGGGAGCTAAATTAAAGTTCTTACCACCGCAACATTTGTTTTAATAGATCCCTCTTGTTCTGCAATTTTCTCGTCATTTTCCTTCTCCCTTTTCTTTACTTCCGTTGCTATTATACTTGATCGTTTCATAACTATAAAAGAATTTCATTGAGTAAATATAAATTTTCACAGTAATAGTCTTGGCAGGCTTTTTCTAATAAAAAGAATAATAAATGACAGCAAACACTACCAACTGTTTTTGTGTCATTCTGAGCAATAAAGTATTAAATCAACAAAGAAAACTGTGATAAGCGATTAAAGAAAGAATCCCAAATTCACAAAACGAAAATTGTTCTGAGAAGTACAATTCCCTCAAACATCGTTGACACTTTTTCTAGGTAATAGCAATCCTCACAATTTTTCAGTGGAGATAATTTCAAAACAGACACTACTACAAACAAGTGATTATCAAACTCATAAAAGACATGGGTAAATTTCTATTTTGGTTCGAGGTATTAGTCAAAACAGGGTACTGAAACCAACAAGTTTTCTTACATCTCCGTTCGAGCATGTCATAAGCTTCTTTGCCTCTATCTTTACCTCCCTCAGCCAGGTAAAAACGTGCCACTGCAGGGCTAACTTTGCAAAAACCAATAGTAGTCCACAACACCACTATGTACTGCAAAACATCCACAACAAGTCTCTCTTGGTTATCGCAGTCCACAAATTTGTTAAGGACCACCTTCATAGAATCTAATTGGGTGTCTTTAAAATTACCATAACCACTTTCAACATTATGGTACATCAAATGGTGTGGCATCAATCTCTGTCCATCAATTTCAACTACTTTGTGTTTGAATACATCAAGGCGATAATTTGGTCTTTTCCCCAACAGCACTTGGTGGATATATTTATCACACAACTCTGCAAATTGTGTTATGGATTTGTCTTGTATCTCGTTAATAATATCATCCATTTTAGTCAACATAGATTCGTCAACCTTTTCAACTGAAATCAATCAATGAAAATAAGGGATAATAAAACTTTTTTAAAGGTACTACACAAATAGCAATATAGAAAATTAGAGCTACTACCATATATGGGAACAGAAAAAAATATGCCTGTTGCGATGTGAAACCTTCACTCAAAGGTGAATAATAAGTAACTATCTCTACTTGGCAAACAAGAACTGATGCATCCTGAAATTTTCAATTTTTTTGTAAACCTGTAAAATTCACAATTTAGCAAGAAAGATTACAAAATGAAAATTTAATGATGTCGCACAATTTTTTAACATAATCAGAAAAAAAAATTTCAAGTTGGTGGATTATGTTTTTTTTTTTCATTTTACCGAGAATTAATGTATATATAAAAAGATAATATTCAAACAGATTTCCAGAAATGGAATGAGATAAAGTAAAGCTTACCAGAAAATTCATCAGCATCTTGATCAATCCAATACTTCAATGATTTTAATGCATCACCAACTGCAATGCTAATAACAGACATGTTTTTATTTATTTTATTGATATATATAATTGATATGATATAATCTAAAGAATAATTATATATATAAAACAAGTATTTCATAATATTCTGGATTAGTAGAATACATTGTTGCAGTCTTGGTCATGAATATTTGTACCCGCGTGCGGTTGTACGTACGCCTACACTAATACAGGCGTGCAATCAGTATCGCACGCCTAGCTTATGATTTTGGCGTGCAATTATTACATTCAGGAGAGCGGCAGCGCAGAGTTTTTAAAGCATTGTTTTTTACTTTTTATTTGCTTCTTTTTCGTTTGTTGACTTATTTATTTTAGCAACAAAATGTTTACAAACCATGTTCACAACAAGCCGCCATATTGAATGAAGCATGTGAAAAATGAATAACCAACTTTAATCTGCGAAGACTCTTAATTGACTTTCCTGTACAGTTCCGCTTTGCATTAAACTGTGCCTGTGACAAGTATTTTTGAAGCATGTCACCGGCGACTTCTGCGATATTCAACTTAATAATGCCCTGACCTTCGGTTCGTAAATAGCATTTCCATTTGTCATCGTCTTAAGGAGATCAATACAAGGGTAATGAAGAAATTTTTTGCCAGCTGAAAAACAAAAAAAATATTGTCGACGCAATGCCGAGGCAAAACATTTGAAATGTATCTCACGTTTTAATCTCACATTTTAATGAAGGTGGGTATTTAATAGAAATACATTTTAGAGATACATTTTAACGCAGAAGAACAATTATGTATTGGGTAAAGTTTGGGTAAGGGATTACTCTAAAATAGCTCAGTTCTGCTTGGCGTGTGTACAAAGTAGAACGGAGGCATGCGGGTGCGATCGCACGCCATTCATGACCAAGACTGTTGTTGATGCACAATACTTAATGTCTTAAATGGAAATATTTCCAACCCTAAGAAATAAATACATATATACTTTAAATTTAAAAAAAAGGATGTATAAATACTTTGTCAATACAAAATTATTTCTCAAATTGATCTAAAGCAACCCATATGCTACAGTTAAACTTTTTGCCAATTTGGATTGCTGCCTGTCTTGTAACTGCAATACTTAACTAATATATTTGCCTTAAACCTGGTATATATATATTTTAATAAAATAAATAATATGGCAGCCTTTCTAATTTAATTTTTTTACACGATACGTTACTTTCCTGCATTGCCAACACGTTACGCTTTTTAAAAAATGGGAATTTTAAAATAAAGAATTTAAAAAATATCTTTACTATCAAAACTAAATTATAATGATTTATAATGGGAAACAGCTTAACACAGTTTTGTTCTAGAGAATTAATTTTGCACACCAGTAATGTAAATTACAAAAATACACCTTGAACATGGTATAATAAAAAAAAATTCTTTAAGATAACAAGGATAGCTTTAAATTTTATTCTAGAGTCTTCTTCTCAGAAATGTTGTATTAACACTTTGCATATTAGCATTAACTAGCTTGTAAAGAAATGTTATTCATTAGATGCCAAAGTCAACACATGTAGTAAAAAAGTTGTATATTTATTACCCTAAAAACATGCACCACATGGCATACAACAAATGTTGTCTGAATATTCAAAAATATATAAAACAGAGTTTAAATGAAAATTGATGCTTTGAAAGTTCTGAAAGGCTTTCTTCTTAAAAATTCAAGAAGAACTATTCGTGTAACAAAAGTAAAATCTAATCACTAATAAGACCTAAAAATACACACTGATAGGAGCACAAAAAAGTTAATTAGAAAATTTATCTAAGAATTTAAAAACTGCACATATGTTAAAAAATACTTGTTAATTTATTTGTGCCACTAAAAAAATTTAAGAGCCTGTCCAACCTTGAATAAACAAACAAATATCCATCTACGCCCTTGTCGTACAGGGATGGTAAAATCGTGATTTTATTTGACTGCCCTTTTGTCTAGGATAGTATTTTATACAAATATTTAGTTTATCTGACCTAATTGTGGGTGTGAATGTACTAAGTATATAGTTTACCATGTAGAAAAAGTTATGTCACAATTCAATCCGTAGATGTAAGAATTCTTGAATGCAAATCAAGCAGTCGCTCACTCACTCACATATTGATTTTTAAGTGTCATTTTTACACTAAGAAAATGACCTACACACCCCTCTTAGCGTCCTAACAACCCGCAAGTTAGTGTACAAATGACGTTAAAAAATCAAAAATAGATACAAGTGACCAACACAGTAATATTTGCTTAATCGACAGAGCATGTGACTTATGTCGAAAAGTTAATGGATTTGATCTTAACATAAAGGTTGTTGTCTAGTTGTACAAAAATTTCTGTAGCTCAAATGGGATCTTTAAACACTATATAAACAACTTTTGTGGTCCCTCTTGGAAAGAATTAACAGGGTATGTGCCTGTAATTAGTGAGGCTAATTACCAATAAAACACAGATATAAGGGGGTGACTGGCTCATACCACTGTATCTTTGTAGATCAACCCAACTTTGTTTACTTATTTTTCATTCTTTAAATGAAAACATTACATTTCCATTAGGCCATAAAGGCGTTAAGCCATAAAAGATGTAGAGCCGCCACAAAGCTGGGAAGCCATCAAGATGGTAAAAGAGTAATTCAAAAAGGGGAAATTTTAAAGTTGTTCCTCTAGCTAGCTTATTAAGATTATAAACACTACTGTAACTACATCAAAAGTACAATTAGCTAGCTAGCTGGCTAGCCATTGCTAGCTGCAGCTCTCTAGATTAGCTTGCTACTTAGCCATAGCTAGCTACAATTATTGATACTATGGTAAGAAGACCTAACCTAGCTAGTAGGTAGCTATGTAAAGCAAAACCAAAATTCATTCTTTGTGAAGCTATTTAGTTAAATAGCTAAAAGAATAAAGATTGGGGAGCTTATTAAAAAAATAAGCCACATAAATACCCATAAACTTAATAATAAATAAAGCCAACGGATCAACAAACCTTTCGTCCATTCATCTTGAATAGACAATAAAAAATATGAAATGCGCACGCGCGTAACAAATCTCCCCGATCCCGTAACTAATCTCCCCTAATTCGTAACTAATCTCCCCTAAAAAATCCACGTAACAAATCTCCCCTACGGCCGGCGTAACGAATCTCCCCTAAATGTAACGAATCTCCCCTAAATGTAACGAATCTCCCCTAAAGTTCCGTAACTAATCTCCCCGTGAATCTCCCTATCTATCTATCTATCTATCTATCTATCTATCTATCTATCTATCTATCTATCTATCTATCTATCTATCTATCTATCTATCTATCTATCTATCTATCTATCTATCTATCTATCTATCTATCTATCTATCTATCTCTCTATATATATATATATATATATATATATATATATATATATATATATATATATATATATATATATATATATATATATATATATATATATATATATATATATATATATATATATATATATATATATATATATATATATATATATATATATATATATATATATATATATAGTGTGTAAAATGAAAAAAACAACTTCGTTTGGAGCTCAAAGTTTCATGCGTTCGTTGAACACAATCTTCAGCCAACTGACTCTGTTGGCTGAGTCAGTTGAGTCAGTTGGCTGAAGATTGTGTTCAACGAACGCATGAAACTTTGAGTTCCAAACGAAGTTGTTTTTTTCATTTTACACACTGTATTTGCTCTATTATCTTATTGAGCACTCTTTAATGAAAAAGAAATTAAGGTACTTGGTACGCTTGTTATATATATATATATATATATATATATATATATATATATATAGATAGATAGATAGATAGATAGATAGATAGATAGATAGATAGATAGATAGATAGATAGACAGACAGACAGACGGACAGACGGACAGACGGACAGACGGACAGACGGACAGACGGACAGACGGACAGACGGACAGACGGACAGACGGACAGACGGACAGACGGACAGACGGACAGACGGACAGACGGACAGACGGACAGACGGACAGACGGACAGACGGAGAGACAGACAGACAGACAGACAGACAGACAGACAGACAGACAGACAGACAGACAGACAGACAGACAGACAGACAGACAGACAGACAGACAGACAGACAGACAGACAGACAGACAGACAGACAGACAGACAGATAGACAGATAGATAGATAGATATTTCTTTGCATTGTGTCCCCAAAGCGTGGCGTTACGCTAAAATTTACCAAGTTAAAAAAATGCAAATCAGGGGGTTACTATTTAATTTAAATTTTAATTTAAAACATTTAATTCCTTTTTCTTATTACTTTAAAAAATAAAACGAATTTATTTATTTTTTAAATCTTTTTATTCTTTTTTTTTTGTTTTGAAAGCCCCACGGGGTCGTTATAGATAAGAATAATTTAATTCTACCCCCGGTTTACAATGTGCGCGCCGTATGTCACGGAAACAAGTTGTTAATCAACTGAAAAAGGAAACCGAAGCGAAGAAGGTTGTCTTTTTCAAAGTAATCCTGATTATTTCTAATTTAATTTCTGATAATTTCAAAAGGCATGCCAATACCTATTATAAGGTCAGCTTAAAGCACATTTTTGTGTTCTGGAACCGAGGTTGCTTCCTTTTATCTATCGAATCTATCGAATTCGAATATGAATGCAATTCGAATCTGAAGTGTAAAAAAACAAACTGTTGTTGTCGAACAAAAAAAAGTTGGTGATGTTAGTTAGAAATATTTCTAACGTAGGGTGATTTAACATCACAAAGAGAACTGATTGGAAATTTTCAATTCGTTCTCTTTGGGATGAAGCAAAGTTTAGTATTCGAAGTAAAAAACAGATTGGACTTTTATTAAGAGAACGCTAGCAAGCTATCTACTGAGAAGTTTCTGAGAAATTTCCCCTTAAATATTAAGTTTCTTGTTGTGTCTTGAGCCGGAAAATATTCTCTTTAAGCACTTATTTTGTAAGAATATACTCTAACAAATGGGTCAGAAGTTTAGATTATCCTAAGAATGAACATTTGTATGACTTACAAATTCATTAGAAGTTCACTTTTTTTATTGTATATATATCAAACGAACTGAACTTTTTTCTGTCAAAGCAATGGGCCGTTACGTGCAGTAAAAATTGTCATTAGCTAGCTATAGTAACTAATAGCAGGATTTATTTTATTAAGGAATTATATATTTTTAGGCCATAGCCATGCTAAGAACATATTGAGAATAATGCGGATAGCATTTGTCAAAAAAGTTAAGAACATCAAGGCTGAAACGAAAACACACTATTCTTATAAAAACAGCGTGTATATCATAGAGAAGAATTTATATAAACTGTGAAAAGTAATTTCCGTTGTTGCTGTTTTTTAACACTACAGACTGTGTGATTCAGTGTTGATTTCGTTATAATAAACCTAAACCTAAAACCTAAACTTAAATCAATGCTTACATCTGTTATTTTACGATCGTTTGAAATATATTCGATTCTTAAATTCGAAAACGCTACATTGTTATCTCCTTTGATTTTATGCGTGATTTTCTTGATTATGAGTTTGGAGTCGGTAAGGCAAACTGTTCTTTCTGTTCTTTTAAGATTTTGGATTGAAATATTCCGGTAGATATACAACATACCAAATAATTCAAGGTTTTTTGTTTCTCTTTTATGTGTTTTCAACTATTAATTTCTTATATTTTGACTTTAACTTGGAAGGGTTGCCGTGTGCAATACACTGAATAGCTGAATTCGTATGACTTAACGAAAAATGTTGGATTTTTTATAATGTGTGGTATACTTTTTTCTCCTGGTGCACTTCTGAAATGCCAAAGCAAGTATATAGTTTTAGTGTATTTCGGTTTTTACGTAACGGTTTTTTTTTGTTGCACTTGTTTATATTTTTGGACGCTTTGTTTCAGCGGTTATAAGCATAGAATAATGCAGACTGTGAGCAACCTCGACCCCAGGGCTTGCCCCGTTGGTCGTTATAGATA